>NC_140493.1:75556214-76156214 GCF_964271855.1 Acomys minous | reverse complement strand
CATAAAGACCATATAGTTAAAGCTATTTCCAACCATGCAACAAACTAAAAGATTAAATTGAGTTTCATTTTCTATCATTCACTCATAATTATGATAGATGGGATGATTTTAATAAACAAATGTCTATAGGTTACTTTTTACTACTAATACATATATATTTTTTTATTTACTTTTTTTAAAAACTCCTTATCCTTTGCTCGAGGTCTTAGCACAGGCCTTTCCCCCCTGAAGAACGGCACTCATGGGGCCCTTCCAGATGGCATGAGCTTGGGTGTCCTGAGAACTGAGCTGTGTTCAGCAACAACTGTCTTCTGACACTGCCAGCAGATTTCTAATCTAGCAGAGCGCCTGGGCTCATGAGAATATAGCATTATTTGCTATGGCTCACAAGCAGGCATTCAGGTGGGGCAGCTGCTGCTAACAGGTGTGCTGCTTGGTTTCTGACAATTGGACAGAAATCTAGATGTAACTGGGAAGACAGAACCACAATTAAGAACATGACTCTGTAGGACAGGGTAGGCAGTGGGGCATTTATTTTCTTAATTAGTGATTAAAGTGGGAGAACCCAGCTCACTGAGGGTTGTGCCACCCCTGGGCAGGCGGTCCTGGCATATGTAAGAAATCAGGCTAATAGGTCAGAGGTGGTGGTGCACACCTTTAACCCCAGCACTCGGGACGCAGAGTGCAAAAGGAGCTCTATGAACTTAAGGCTGCTTGGTCTTCTAGGGAGTTCCAAGATAGCCAGAGCTATATGGTCAGTCTCTGTCTTGGGAGGGGGGGGCGTGGGGAGGAAAGCAGGCTAAGCATGTCATGAAGGAACAAGCCAGTAAGCCGCCTTCCTCCATGGCTTCTGTTCTAGGTCTCACTTCCGGGTTCTGCCTTGACATCCTCAATGACACACTGTGGAACTGTGAGCTGAAATAACCCTTCCCTGTACTACTTAGTTTTATGTCAACTCAACACAGCTAGAGTCATTTTAGAAAAAGGAAACTCAGTTGAGAAAACGCTTCCACCAGACTGGCTTATGGGCAAGCAAGCCTGTGCTGCATTTTCTTGATTGCCAGCTGATATGGAAAGTCCTAGCTCACCACGGGTGGTGCCACCTCTATGCTGGTGGTCCGGGGTTGCTAAGAAAGCAGGCTAAGCAAGCCCTGAGGAACAAGCCAGTCAGCACCACTCCTCTATGGCTCTCCACCAGCTCTAGTGATGGACTGTGCTGTGGAATTGTAGGCTGAAATAAACCCTTATCTCCTCAAGTTGCTTTATAACAATAGAAACTCTAACTTCAGACATGTTCTTAGGACAATCTAGTAGTGAGGTACTGGCTAGAGAAAACAAAAGGGACTGCTCGGGAGAATCCTGTTTATCATCTGAGGGAAGTGAGTGTAGATGCTAGGAATCAACCCCCGAGTCTCAAGTACACCAGGAAGGCATTCTAGCACTGAATTCAATCTTCAACCTGAATCTCAGTTATCTTATCAAAAAAGGTAAGTGTCATCAAGTGCAGTCTAGTAAAAAAGAAATATTAAGATTCAAGATAACAGATTTCTTTGTTGAACCCAAAGAACAAGGTACCGTCCTGATGTGATGGGGAAAATGTATTAAAATAGCCACAGAAATTATTTATTTTTGGTTAGCAAAGTATCTTTTAATTTTTCATAATTAAGACCCTATTTCCTTACATGATTCTTCTGGGACATTTTAGGACTGTTTAAGTGTTTATGGCATTGGATCTGTTTATCTGACTGGCACGTATGTACAAATGTACTATGCCTGTGCTAACCATCCCCACAGACCCAGTATACAGAACAAGCAGCACCCATAAAGGCTACATGGAGTCCCCAACTGTGGATCCTGAAAAGGCAAAGAGGCTTTAACCCTGAACGTGTTTGTACTGTGTATCAGTCAAGCAAAGTCTGCCAATGCCAGGCAGACCTGCTTCATCCCCGGGGAGCTGCTGCAAAGGTCTTCTGCTTGGAAGCACTCTCCAGTTTTTCTGGTACAAGAGCTGCAGCTGCAGACTTTCTGGGTGCGAATGGACATATGCGAGACAAGAAATACCAGGGACAGGCACCATCTGTGACTGATTGTCTCACAAGCTAGGACTACAAAGTAGGAGTGACAAGAGACAGAATTTCCTTAGGGCAATACAGTAAACAAAAAACCCCTTCTGGCTGATAAAGGTCTTAAGGACAAGGATTAGATGTGGCGTTGTTCTTTGTAGCTGGTGTCTTCAACACTTTCTTCCCTCATCACAAGTAATGAATACAGCCTTATTTTAGAACAAATACACAAAGAAAAAGAATCAAGAGACACACACCTATTTCTTTCCCCCATCAACACGTCAGTCTTTTATGCACAGTTTACTTAGGATTAAGAGATAACAGATAAAAAGATAAGAAACAGAAAGGACGACTCTTTAGCCACAGATTCATCTGGAAGGTGAGTCTATATAAAAGGAAAAACAAACTTTAAAAAAAAATATTACAATTCCTTATTTGTCTTCACATGTATGTGAATATTTACACAAGTGTCCACACTGTGTGTATGGATATCAGAGGACACTCACAGGAGTTTGTTCTCTCTCTCCATCACGTGGGTTCCAGGGCTCCAACTTAGGTTTGTCTTAAGGCTTCAAGTACCTTTACTGGCTGAACCATCTTGCTGGCTCAAAAACAAATTTTAAGAAGGTGTTGCTCATCTTCGAAGCAAAGACAGAAACAGAAATCACATTTAAGGCTGAGGATATGGCTGAGTGGAAAGAGTGCCTGCCTTACGTTCACCAAACCCTGGGTCCAATTCTCAGCACTACAAACAGGAAGTGGTAGCCTAAGCCTGAAAACTCAGATGTTCAAGGTCATCTTCAGCTACACAGTAGAAGCCAGCCTGAACAAAACATTTACAACCAGAAACCCATAAAGGAAGGAGAACATAAGAACAAAAATGCTTAACAGAGAACACACAGATTGGCAAAAATACCATAGGATTCTTAAATACTTAGGAGGACTTGCAGCACTCAGGGCTTGCATAGTGGTGTGCTATGGCCATCTTGGCACACGCCTTTAATCCCAGCACTCGGGAGGCAGAGGCAGGTACACCTCTGAGTTCAAGGCCAGCCTGGCCTACAGAGTGAGTTCCAGGACAGCCAGGACTACACAGAGAAACTCTGTCTCAAAACAAAAACAAACAAAGGGTTAAGATGCCATCATAGGCCTAGGTTCCCATTTCTTTTCCATACTGGTAGACAGTAGGCCCTAGCCTCTGTGTAAAACAGAAGATGAATTCCTTCAGAGAGACAGAACAGTTGAGGGCTGGTAGGTTTAGTGACCTTACACAGACTGAATGCTCAGACTCACTTTAAATTTAACCTCGCCCAAGTTCCCAGCTTCCAAATGGCTGGCCGAGCCTTCGTAGTACACTCCTTTTAACAAGGAGTCAGGTAGTTCATGAAAAAGGATATGGTTAAAAAAAAAATTCCATAGAAATTGTCTGATTTTCAGAACAGAAAAACATAACCAAGCTCTCCCTGCACCAACAGCCTCAACGGCCTGAGATGTGATTTCAACGGTTTGCTAAGAGTTCTAGGAGAGAAGAGACATGACAGGGCAGGGGAAGACAGTAAAGACTAAGAATAGAACTTGTCCACACTTGAGAAACATATCAACTCACAGACTCCAGAAGCTCCACGCGCTCCAAGTCAGGTAAGTACAGGACAAAAGACGGAAGGGACGGGAGGCTCCAGAGAAGCCTTCCGTGCTACCCAACCCAGTGTAGAGGAACTGAAATGTTTGCATAATTTTAATTGATTTTAGTTTCTATAACCACGTGGAGGCTAACAGCTAGTATATTAAACAGTACAACTAAAGAGGGTTGGGGCTGTAGCTCCGTCATGCAGCACTGCCTTAGCCTGCCACCAGTCCTCAGTTTGACCACCTCAAACACAGCAAACAACATGGCAAAGAGGCCTAAGGACACGGCAATGACCCTTTACAGTATGTGCATTTTAGCAATTTAAACAACAGCACTAAACAAGGGGCCGTGGGTGTAGGTAGAATGGCTACCAAGTGTGCTCAAGGCTCTGGGTGTGACCGAGGACCAGAGAAACAAACTGTCAGGCTACTAAGACAAATTAGAAAAGCGAGTATTAATAGGTACTTGGCTGCAAGACAGTCTTGGTAGTATTTTTAAGACATGAGGGTAATTGTTGCAGTTCGCTGTGTGCACAGATACTGGTGTTGCGTGCCCTCCTTAATCACGGTCATTTGTAGTTTGATATGAAATATTCCCAGCTGCTGGGTCAGTTGGGAAAAGTTGTGGAACCTTTAGGAGAGGGGGCCTTGCAGGAAGAAGTGGCTGACTAGGGGTGAACCTTGAAGCTGTACCTAGTGTCCTTCCTCACTGCCTGCTCTTCCCAGCCGGCTGTCCTATCTTTCCTGCCATGACGTCAGCTCCCTCAGGAACTGTAAGCCAAAGAGAGACTCTTCCTTGTAAGTTGCTCTTGTCAGTGTATTTTGTCACAGCAACAAGAAAGGAACTATGTTTTCCAACTTTTCTTTTGAGACAGGGTCTCACGACACAGTCTAGGCTGCCGTGGAATTATCTATGTAAACGAGGCTGGCCTTGACCTCCACCTGCTTCTCCTTCCCAAGTGCTGGGACTAAAGGCTCTTATCACTACGCCTGGCTCCAACTTATTTTTTAAGACAAATCTCTCACTGACTGGCTACACTGGCTTGCCAGCATGCCGCTGGAGCCTCCTGTGTCCACTGTCGCTGGAGTTACAGGCACGTGCTGCCATGCCCAGGTCCTCATGCTCGGACAGCCAGCATGTCACCCAGTGAGCCACCCTCCCGATCCTATTACTCTCTTGTGGCTCTTTCTAAGAAAAGAATCTTTTGTTTTGGAAATATATGACAAACTGCTCAGAGAGGAAGTGAACCTGGTGTTTGGGATTTGCTTTAGAATAATGGAGCAGGCCGGGGTGGGGGTGGGGGTGGGGTAGGCTGGGGAGTCTAAGAGCTCTCATTGATGAAATATAGGGCACAGAAGGGTGAAGGACTGTAAGAGCTTCAGAGTAGGGAGAAAATGATTCCTAACCCAGGATCTATACAAATGTGTGAAGTGTAAAGACAAGAAAGGAGAAGTATAAAAAAAACACAGGTGAAAATATAGGTTAAGAGCACTGGCTGGAGGTCCTGGGTTCAGTTCCCAGCACCATAAAGTGATTCCTAATTGTCTGAAACTTCAGTATATCCACACCCATCTTCTGGCCTGCGTAAGCATGACACATGCACGGTACACAGATATGCATGCAGGCAAAACATCCAGACATATTAAAAAAGATGATGTCTCCTAAAATTTATTTCCCTAGTCTCAGGAAGGTGCTGGAATTTGAACACATACCAAAATGAAAGAAAAAATACAAGAAAAGAAAACTCAACTAGGGAGAACATGTGTAGGAGAGGAGGGCGGTGCTGCAGGATGTCAGGGTGACAGCTAGGTAGTCTGCAGTGGAGTAGGTTAAAACTTCAGAAAAGACGTCAAGAAAGGAGAACTGACAGGCTATTTTGGAGAATATAAATGCAATAAAACTTTGGGCTGAATTGTGCTTAAGAACATTAAATTAACTATTTATTTACAACATGTTTTATGGAGAAAAATCCTACATTATATGGCTCAGCATGACTATACATTATAGTAACAATTGCTGACTAGGAACATTTGAAGGCAACTTTACCAGGAAAGTGGAGGCGTGGAAGCAAACACAGAGATAATGACCACAAGGGAGGGAGGGGCATCAAAAACACAGACTTTCCAATAAAGCAGCTTCACTTAGAGGCAAACAGCAAAAGAACTGACTAGAAGAGGCAAATGAGGCTGCTTTTGTGGAGGAGGAGAACGGGGGCTCATGTTGTAGAGAGAAGGCTGGGGTCTGAGTCTTTCCTGTACAGTTAGTTTCTTGCTGTTCTTAAGAGACAGATTCTAACACTTTGCCCAAGCTAATCTGAAGCTCATGCACAGCCCAGGCTAGTCTTACAGTGGCTGCAATCCTCTTGCCTAAGCCTCACCAGTGCTGGGTTACAGACTCCATGCCCAACCCCAGGTGATTCTGTAAGCTGTACTTATATAACCCTGGTAAAAAGTACCCTGGCAGAATGCGCTATCAATATTCTCAGCTACAGCACAGTGGAAAAGTTCACAGCCATGGGAACTCCTGGGCATGTCATAACTCCATTGTCTCTGCAGGCTCTGACTTGAAGAAGCTGTTACTTGCCGGTGGAGTATATAGAGAAAATGTTTCTAAGCAACTAATACATGTGAAATAAAAAGCTATTGACAATGGAGTCAATTAAACACATTTAGAGAAAATTTATTTGGACTCTTGTTAAGGCTTTTGTTTTATTTAAATGGAATAATTTTTTCCTTTTTTAGGAATATTATTATCTGATATAAATAAACTCAAAAGAATTCCACAGTGGGGCAAATTTTACTCTGTATGCTATTTATGAGCTGGACTTTTAACCTGGGGTGTGTGTGTGTGTGTGTGTGTGTGTGTGTGTGTGTGTGTGTGTGTGTGTGTGTGTGTGTGTGTGTGTATGTGTGTTTGTATGTGTGTGTGTGTGTGTGCGTATCAAACCCTAAATCCTGATACATGGCAGACAAGCTCTGCCACTGAGCACACAGCCTCACAAAAGCTCTTCTGATCGGTACTGGAATGGCAGTAAATCACTGTAGGGTCAAATCTCTGCTAGGGATTTCATTCCTGTATCCGGGGCATAATCTGCTTGGTATTTTAAGAGGTAACTAGGGCTGGGGAGAGAGCTCAGTCAGTAAAGTGCTTGCTGTGTAAGCATGGGGGCCAGAGCCCATTAAAACAAAAACAAGAATGGGGGGGAACGCTTTTAATACAAGCAGTGGGGTGTCAAGCAGAGCCCTAGGGCTACTGGTCACCTAGCTTAGCCTGCTTGGTGAACTCCAGGCCAAAGAGAGACTGTGTCTCTAAACCAAGGAGGGCTCCTGAGGAATGACACCAAGGGCTGACCTGTGATCCTCACACACACACAGGAACAGCAGGCTGATGGGTAAAGTGCCTGTGTGTGAGTATCTGAGTCTGATCCTTAGCAGTCACAGAAAAAAGCCAGTTATGGAGAAATGTGTCTGTAACCCCAGCACTTTGAAGCAACGAAGGGAGACACCTGGAGCTCCTCAGCCAACCAGACCAGCGGAATCAACAAATGCTGGGTGAGATCCTGTCTCAAAAGATAAGGTGGATGGATGCCAAGCATTGGCCTTTATGTCCACATGCACACAAGTATGCACATATGCACAAACACACATGAAGAAATGCTATCTTTTTAACTTACAGTATTTCATACTATAACAATTTTTTAAAAAGATTCATTTATTTAAGTATACAGTATTTCACCTTCATGTACGCCTGCATGACAGAAGAGGGAGCCAGATCTCAGTGTAGATGCTTATGAGCCACCATGTGGTTGCTGGGAATTGAACTCAGGACCTCTGGAAGAGCAGGCAGTGCTCTTAGCCTCTGAGCCATCTCCCCAGCCCCTACACTATAACAACTTTAATGAAAAGCTTTAGTGATAGCATCGTATTTGGTTTAAGCTCTTGGTCTAATCTCACTAGGTTAAGTGTCCACTCTTCTTGTTCACACCGGGACAAGAGCAGAATGGAAGCTTAACTCTGCAGGCCTCCCTCGCCTCAGCCTCTTACATGCTTCCTTCTCCCAGCAGACAGTAAGTCAGTGTTCAGAGGGGTGACAGCTTTCCTCCACTGAGAAGTGCCATCTCTCCAGCCCCTAGAGACTGCTTTCTACAACAGCAGGTGTGTGAAAAGTAAGTTAGTCCCAATATTGAATGGGAACCATCATGGGAGGGATTTCGATTAGGGCCCACCTTCTTTAGGAGGGTTCCTGTGTGGGAGTCAGTCAATTAGAAGTGCAAGCAGCAAGTGAGCTAACATTCCTTTGTTTTCTATTAAGGCTTGGGAACTTGTCCTAGTTTCCATGACCCAGATATCCTTCCTACTTCTGAAGGAAAGCATTCATGCGTGCGTGCTGGCTGCTCTAGTCATTATGCTTGGGGCTGGATGAGCCAATGGGAGGCTAGCCCCTGAGAGAAGAGAACAGATGCATATCTGGGTTAGTTACTTGAAGACTGTAGCTGGGAACACTCCTGAACACAGTACTTTCCTCATAGCAACAGCCAGTTCTATCTACAGAATCACCTTAGTTTTTCTTCTTCTAGTCTCAGCCAAGTTATATTCTGACTCACTTGTCTACTCTAAAAAATTCTTACTCGGTGCTAAGAAAAGCAGCAATTAGCCACTGTGGCAAGGTAGTCCGTGAACTTGTGGTGGCATTTAAAGTACTGGAGAATGTTTAGTTCTAAGTTCAACATAGTACCTTGTTGTTTTATCATCAGTAGTCATGTCTCACATTGGTATTTCTAGGACCCCAAGCAATATGACCCATCTGTCTGGACTGGAAAGGGCATGGTTAGTATTTTTCTTTCACCATGTTAAATGTATTTCACAGTCTCATTCAAATTAGTCTATCATTTCAATTTCTAGGCAGGGAGTAACAGTCCTCTGCTAAGTCTTAGCTCATCTTCTTTATTTAAAAAAAAAAAAGGATTTATTTATGTACATTAAAACTCTATTGTGGGGCTGGAGAGATGGCTCAGTGGTTAAGAGCATTGACTGCTCTTCCAGAGGTCCTGAGTTCAATTCCCAGCAACCACATGGTGGCTCACAACCATCTGTAATGAGATCTGGTGCCTTCTTCTGGCTTGCAGGGGTACAAGCAGGCAGAACAGTGCATACATAATAAATAAACAAATCTTAAAAAAAAAAAAAACCTATTGCATGTATGCCTGCATAACAGAAGAGCGCATCAGATAGAAGAGGGCATCAGATTCCTTTATGGTGGGTGTGAACCACCATGTGATTGCTGGGAATTGAACTCAGGACCTTTGGATGAGCAGCCAGTGCTCTTAACTGCAGAGCCATCTCTCCAGTCCTCTTCCTTTTCTTATTTTCATGCTTTGATCAAATGGGAGCTCATTATCAACATATTTTCTTTTCAGTTGGAGTCTTTTTTAAAAATAAGATTGTATTACTTTTACCTTACGTGCATAAGTATCTGCGTATATGCATGTATGTGTAACATATGTGTGCAGTGCCTAGAGAAGCCAGAAGAGGGTGCTGGATGCCCTGGAACTGGAGTTACAGACAGCTGTGAGCCGCCACGCAGGTGCTGGGAACTGACCCCAGGTCCTCTGTTAAAGCACCTGCAGTTTCTTCAGCTGCAAGTCTTAAGCAAGGCATGGCAGTACACGCCGAGAATCCTACACACAGAGGAGGTACAGCTTGGAGGATAAGAAGTTCAGTTACTCTCAATTACATGGGGAGATGCCGAGTTAGTTAAATGAGACCATCTCAATAAACAAACAAGCCTTAGAAGGTTAACTGAATAAGTAACTGCAGAGCTTGTTTTTGTTTTGTTTTCTGTTAAAACAAAATAAAAACTCATCATAGTTATTTCAAACTATTTTGCTACCAACTTTACCACAAGAAAAGAAGTTTTTCGTAGAGGTTTCGTGTATTGGGAAGGCGAATGGATCCTTAACATGCTTAGTTGAGATGGGGGAATGGCCTAACGGGAAGTGCTGAGGTCACTAGGAACGTTAGACCTTCCAAGGCATTACAGTAGTTCTTGTGAAAGCCTGTCTAGGTTTTGAAAGAATACCGGTGTTTTTTTGTTTTTTGGTGGTTTTTTTTTTTTTTTTTTTTTTTTTTGGTTTTTCAAGACAAATTTCTCTCTGTTTAGCCTTGGCTATCCTAGAACTCTATATACTAAGCTAGCCTCAAACTCACAGAGATCTGCCTGCCTTAGCCTCCTGAGTCCTGGGATTAAAGGCAGCAGCCACCACCACCTGGCTGGAAGAGTAAGTTTTTATTTAAGGGGGGAAAAAAAAGTCACTGCCTCTGCCTCTCCTTGGTTCCCAATGTTGCCACTGTGACAGTTCTCTTGTCACATGTCATCTACCACAATTCTACATATGACACAAGGAAGGCAAGTGCCCTCACCAGGGTGATAAGTGTTGGCACCATGCGCACACACTCCAAACTGTAAGCCAACATGCCTCTCTACATGGGTGCTGTGTTACAGCAATGGAAACAAGCTACTACACATGGACCACTCTACCGATAAGGAAAGTAAGCAGTATAGTAGCAAACGCTCTCCAAGTGAAGTACACTCTGACCTGTAAGTTATTCAGAGGCTCCATCTTCATGACTGGGCCCAAGGTGTTGAGAGGCAGAGACACATCAATGCTCTGGTTTGGCATCAGTGGAGTATGTATGGCCAAGGGAGTGCTTGGGATGACACCGAAGCTAGAGACAGGGAAGAACACCCAGATGTTAGTCAAGAGGCAGGATCCACACAGTCCAAGTGTCCATGGATCTTATCACAGTGAAAGAACTGTCAAGACAACTAAATGGAAGGACTAGCAGCAAGTGGTGTGCTCAGCTGGCCTGCTCCAACACTGGCTATATGCCGTAACTTCTGACTGACACTAAGCCAGGTGAGGTGGCGCAGGCCTTTAATCCCAGCACTCACAAGGCAGAGGCAGGCAGATCTCTGAGTTTGAAGCCAACCAGGGAGAAATCCTGTCTTTAAAACACTAAACAAGAACATTAACAAAAAACATTGGGCTTTTCTCTCTCCTCTCCCCACTGCCCACTCTGTGTGTGTGTGTGCGTGTGCGTGTGTGTTTTGCTGGAAATCTAGCCCAGGACTTTAGGAGACTTCATGTTCTCCAGAGCTGAAGCTCACGCTTGAACAAAGCTTACTCTATATTCAGGACTTGCCAGCTGAGCTTTTACTCCTGCTGAATGGAGCATTCATTTATTCAGAACAGGCCATGTGACTGCTCAGCACCAAACCCAGGATGTTGCTTCTTACCTGTTCTTGTTGAACTGGATGGCAAAGTCTGTCATGTGCTGCAGAGCTTTGTTGGTGAAGTTCATTTCCATGTAGATGTGCCCTTGGCGGTGAGTGAACGTCCCTGAGATCTCCAAGCCTTTAGCCTTTACTGCAGGTAGCCAGACCTGATGAAACACAGCACAAGGCCCAGGATGGATTTACCTTGGTGCTACTCTTTCCCAACATATAATGGGAAATTCAACTCCTCAGGAAATTATGGTGATTTTTATACAACAAATCCTAAGTCTGTGTGAAAGACTCTGAATAAAGCAGTATTTTTTGAATTTTGAGATCATGCTCAATTATTTAAGAGCAATTTAAAATAAAAGTCTATGCACAACTGGCTTTTTTTCCCTATCTTCTGTTCAACTTGGTCATTTTACATTTTAAGTACTGCTATCAAATACTTATACAAGTAAGCATTCTGATGAGTACCATATATCTATTTGGCCCAAAAAAATGATTTAAAGAGGTCAAATCTACTAATGAAAAAATAACGTGTGTAATCTTTCAAGACATTTCCAACATACCAGCCCCCTATGAAGTGCAAGGACCATATATTTATATTTAAATCTATTACATTTCTGACAAATAGTAAAACACCTCAAATGTTATTTAAATAATCTGAATGATTTTTCTATATATAATTAATTATATATCCATGGCCTCAGAATATCATAGGATATTCCTGATTCATAATACTTAAGGGAAAAACAAAAATCAAGCTTATGAGCTGTTATGACCCCTAGCTAAAGAGTTTATGGGTAGTGAATAATAATAATTTAACCCAGCCACACTGAAAAGAAAAAAAAATAAAAACAAAAACAAAACTCAAGATGTTGTTTTTCATTTATGAGGGTCAAACAAAACAAACGAAACAAACAAAAAAACCAAAATACCCAGCAATACCTGGCGTGAGGTAGAATTTGGGAGACTTGGTACTCTTTGTGGTTTATTGGAACAATCTGACACCAGCTTTTCAGAGGACAGCTTGGTAATGTCTGCTTTAAGATGTGAAACAATGACGCAATTCCAATGGTGCTCTACAGACATCCTTACAAAACACACCAGGACATACAAAGATGTCCTCTGCAGCATCACAACAAAGGATGAGGGAAGCACCAAGCAATAACATAAATACTATATCAACAGGAGAATAATTGACAAACTATGATTTATCAATCTAGTGACAACAGCCATTCAAGAGAATGTGATAATGATAGCATTTTCAAAGGACATGGCAGGTAGCTGTGCGCCCAGTCTTTCCTTCCTGTTTTGAAAGCATACAAAGACAGCTAACAGTAGACAACCAGTGTACACTGCTACAGCAGGATCCCTCATGAAGAGCTAGACGGGGAAAGAAAGAAATGAGATGCTGGTCCTCAGAAAGACAAGCCTACGCTCAGATCGGCTGGCTCATCTGCACCCCTCTCAAGAGCTTAGTAAATGAAATGTCACTCACAGAGCTTTCTATCTTAAAGTCATATCTGAATGACGTCAGAGAAGTCTGCAACGGGCTGGGTCCTAAGACACAGCTAAGTAAGAGCTCTGAAGAGGAGCACTGCAGCTGGACACCGTGGCTGGGGCTGGCAGAACGACACTAATAGGTTGGCACATGTTGTGCCTGTAAAAAGTGGACTCTGGGAGTGAGGGCAGCTGTGTCTCAAACTCCAGCATTTCTATCTTAAGTGTCCCCCAAAACTCCCTGCCCTAAGTCAGCCTGACCTCCTACCTCTCTAACAGGAAAAGAACAGCAACCATCTAAGGGTAGTTTAAACACCGCATCTCTGAGAACAGACAGGAGGTAAACTGTTTCCAACAGAGGTTGCTATTGTCTCTCCCATGGCACAGAAGTACCTGCTTTGGGAACCAGAAGCCAGAAACTCATCCAGAGAAAACCCTCTGCTTGCCTGGAGCTCTCTCAGTCAGGAAGTCCAGTCTCAGGGTTGCGGTCGAGTCTGCTGTTGTAAGCACCTGCTCTCCCAATTGGGCTACTCTGGTTGTCTCTGTCTTTTCTTTTCTTTGGGATCGTATTTGTTTTGGGTTTTGGTTTTTCAAGACAGGGTTTCTCTGTGTAGCCTTCCTTGGCTGTCCTGGACTCACTCTGTAGACAGGCTGGCCTCAAACTCAGATATCCATCTGCCTCTGCCTACCAAGTGCTGGGATTACAGGCATGCGCCACCTCGCCCAGCTTTACTCCAGTTGTTTCTACTGGGTGCTATTAAGTGCCTAACCTGATGATCTTTGCTGTCTGCTGCTCCTATCTGTTCTTTCACTTCTGCCTGCTTCATACTTAATGAGTTCACTCATCTGAAACCGCAAGCATGGCTATCACAGATCACTCTCTGTAGAGAACAGTAGCACACTGCTCTAATTCTAGCACCAAGGAGGCTGGTACAAAAGACCATGAGTTTGAGCATGGGCTACAAAAAAAGGGGTATACTAGACCTATGAAAATCAAAATTGAAAGATTGTGCTCTAGAATCCTTATATAGTCCCAATGAAGAAGGGGAAATGAACAGAAGTTGAGAAAAAAACCAAAAACTGCCACTTTTCTCTACTGTGTCTGTTTCTTGCCAATGTACTATAAAATGATGTGACAGGTTTTTACTAGATGTACTTTAATGCTGACAAATCAGATGTCTCTAAACATGAGGCTCAAGACACTTAATAAATATCAAGTATTTAATAGTTCCAATTTTAAGTCCAAATGTTTAAGGAGGATGTTAACAATGCTCCCTATGGCTGAGCTTGCAGCTCCCTTTTGTCTTCCTCATAGGTAGCCCAGGACAAGAGCAACACCTCTGTGTTAGTGGAAGTAACACTTGTTAGAAGTAATCTAGGTTTTGTCCACTGAGAAAGCGTTGCTCAGCTAACTACTCACCGCCTTAGGAGCCACGTATCCGCCAGGTGCCATGCCTATCCCGGTGGAGAGCTCAAACAGATCGTTCAGACCGCTGCTGACCACAGCAGGAGTAGGTGAAGGAGCGAAGGTTGCGGGCACTGATGACGGGATGAAGGACTGTCCTACCTTTGGGGAGAAAAGGGAAAGAGATGAGAAAGAATAGATGAATTGTCCTTACGATGTTGCTTTAACAGAGTTGCTAAATCAATTAGAAAACACTGGAGTTACAGAATTTGTAAGAATCAAATCAGCATATTATCTCGATTGCTCTTTTTTCACAACTGTTAAACATACACATGCTTTAGAAGCTTCGTCGAGACACAGGTAGGATGCAAGAACACACTGATCCAAGATTTTGTCTTTTTTGTTTCCAATTTTAGCTTCCACGATTCTGTGCAAAAGGCCTACAGGTTCCCTAACAAAAGAAGAGTTTGTGTCTACAGACTGAGGGAGAGGCGTCCAACTTAAACAGTTCCATGTCCACTTGGGTTTGGCCATGCCTAGTTCTTTGGGTGTTAATATCTATCAGGAAGCTCTCCTGAGGGAGATGATATTCACACCCACAGGAACTCAACTGTGAGGAAAGCGTCTCCACCAGTCCAGCAAACTCTCTCAAGTTCTTTCTGGAGACCAGGGCATAAAGGCATTCTGTCGTCAAGATGGGAGGTTCCATTTCCTTCAGCTCTTTAATGTCAGAAGCACACAGATCTCTATAGGCACCATAGCATCACTCCCTAAAGATGTCCCTAGAACACACGTGGTATGTGACCCCAAGCTTTCTAATAACCCTGTACTCTCTACCCTCATAAACTGCTGCTGAGCTTATGGCGTGCAGTGCTGGAGAGCAGCTGCGGCTCTGATAATGTGTATGAAGGAAAGCGTCAAACAGGGCAGAGCTTCCCATGGTGAAAAAAACAGATGGCACTTACTGCCGGACTTCCTCCAATGCCCCCGCCAAGGTCACTGCCAAGCTGAAAGAGAGAAAGGAGAGAGAGGAGAGAGAGGTAGAGTTCATTTAGCTAATACTAGATGCCCACATAGATTCTGTCAATTGCTCTACCAAGTCATTGGAAATACATGCCATTTGACTTGTCTCCCAAAGCCTAAGGGATTCTGGATCGCCAAGAAACATGTCCTAGGGGAACCAAGCAGTGCTAGTGAAAGGGTGTGCGAGTTCAGCAAAAACTTGGAAAATGGAGCTGGTACATCATAAGGATATTTCAGATCCAATTTTTCTACACCAATTCATTGTCACAAATCCGAACAAGATTTAGTGTTTATATACCCTAAGATTTACAAAGAAATTTAAGGCGGGGGAGAAAAATCAAAGGAAGACTAAAAATGCTTCAACCTACAACACCGGCTGGCTGCCTTGCTGAGATGATAAGACCCAAACGAGTATTAAGCTGCAATTTCAAGTTTCAAAAGTTACCGGTGGAACATCAACAGTTTTCAGGTGAATGCACTCCTTGAGGAAAACAGTTGGTACAGAAAGACAGGTGTGCATCGCTCCACGCCTCCCACAGTCAGCACCTCTAAGGAGAGACGCTGTGATTTATTTAGAGCTCACAGTTTAAGGGAGGCAAAGTAGAGAATTAGACTAATTGGTTAGCTGACAGGAAAACAGTTCCACAGGCTCTTAGTCTTCTTTCTTTCCCTGACAGCTCTGTAACACAGCCAGCTCACCCTGAAGGTAGTCTCATCTTCCATGACAAGAACAATGAAGAAAAACTGGAGCTGTTTAGCTGAGCACACAGACACACACACACACACACAAACACACACACACAAATGGTACTATTTACAAAGCTAAAACTTCTTGGTTGGGTGATATTGCAGTCCTGTATTTGTTTCCGCCCTACCTCTCACCGTATCTACAACCTCCTTACTCTAAAAACAGACTAAAAGTCTGTGAGTCCTCCGTTATTTTTTATTTAGTGGTAATAAATTAGAAGTGATAGTAAAAACAAAATTATGCTGCATCTTTATTATTTGGGAATAATTACTTATGAACTAATATATATATGTATATATGTATACATATATGTAAATATATATATTTGCCAAAACCTAAAATTCAATCTATACTCAGAAACAGTGAGCCCTATGACAAAATCCTGTTTCATTTAAGATAGAAAATTAATCCTAGCAAGAGCTTTAGCCAAGCCAGCATTTCTAGGATGTGGTTCTCAAAGATACCTATCCAAATAAAGGTCACTGCAACCGTGGAGTTGGGTAGCTGAAAGTGCCAAAGCCAACCCAAGAAACTGCATACCTCCTGTCCTGATTCTAGAATGATACATATCTGCAGCATGATGTCTGAGAAGTATGGCACTTTTTATTCAGACAAATACAGAACATTCCTGCATGCAAGGCACGAAAAGATGCCAAGCAACGAATAATGAGGGCAGGCATTACAAGCTGGCGGGAGATCAAACAGCATGCAAACGCGTGGAGATAACTAACAGAAGGGAGAATTCTGAAGGAACAGCCTCCCTCGGCCTGGAGGGCAATGATGAAAAGACCATAGGCATGGTAATATGGAATTCAAAACAGAGTGCAAAGGAGAAGGGTCATCTCTCATCACAGAGGCTGAAGACACAGCGTTAAAGTGTGATCAGGAAGGAGTGCGTCAATTAGACAGAACCACAGAGCAGATAGGTGTTTTGTTTTTTAAAGTTGAACAAAAAAGCTTGCAGAGGCAATACATAGCTTGCAAACATCTTTTAATTTTACTCTTAAAACTCTGGTGGTAAAACAAAACACAACAAAAAACTCTGGTGGTTTCTGAGAATAACAAACTTCTAAATAGTACTATTACCTACCTTAGCTATGTGCTTGTAACCATGACGACTTTCAACCTTAGTACAAAATGGAATGAACCATCTGCGTGTGCGCATGGGTTTTAAAAGCGGCTACTGCCAGTCTCATCCTCAGAGACAATGAGTGACTTTTCTAAGGTGTCATCTGGGCATTTTGGAATAATTCCTCTAGTTCATTCTAATGTACATACAGGCAGGGTTGAAAACACCACAGTAGAGAATTATTTGGAGTCAGCCAAGATTCTCCTATTAAAAAATGATTTTAGAGCTGACTTTTATATAAAATATGAGGTCAGAATGTGAGCAGGAGAAACCCTTTCTAAGAAAGGAAAGGAAAGCCAAGTGCAACCCCCCGGAAGGGGCTCTCCAAACCACCCCGTCTGTCCTAATGCTCATGTGGTTTGACTGTCTAACAGGCTTGCCCCTCCATTCCCCAAACAATCCCCTCTCTGGTCAGGTTTGCTACCCAAGCTTGAAAGCTAGAATTTATTTATTTATTTATACAACTCTTTTTTGTTGTTTTGTTTTTCAAGATAGGGTTTCTCTGTGTAGCCTTGGCTGTCCTGGACTCGCTTTGCAGACCAGGCTGGTCTCAAACTCACAGCGAGCCGGCTGCTTCTGCCTCCCAAGTGCTGGGATTAAAGGTGTGCGCCACCACACCCGGCTGAAAACTAGAATTTTTTTTTTTAACTCAAACTAGTTGGCATACGCTTAGAAGGAAAAACATATATATATATATAAAGAAGTAATAGTTTTTACCAAATATTCAACAGAAAGCACAGAGAAGGGGTAGCTGTTGGTGATACTTAGGCTAAAGGAACCAAAACCTGCTGTGGTTTGGATCTGAAATGGCCCTTGTGGGCTCGTATGTTTGCACATTTAGACCCTGGCTGGTGGTGCTGTTTGGGAGGGTTGGAAACTGGATCACTGGCTGCAAGAGCAGGCCTTGAGGATTATACCTAGCCATTTCCAGTTCTGCTTTCTGCCTCCTAATCTATCAAGATGTGTGATTCCCTACCACACACCCCAGCTGCCATGAACTCTGTGTTTTCCCTGCCATGATGGACTAAACAGGTATTTGATACATCCGTGGTGACAGAACTAACATGAACCCTATTTGTAGATCTTGTTTGGAGACAGGGTTTCACTATGAGGCCTCTGGCTGGCTTGGATCTCACTCTGTAGACTAGGCTGGCCTGCCTGCCTCTGCCTCCTAAGTGCTGGAAAGGTGTGCACCACCACGCCTCAGCCACTGTAGTTCTTCCCTGCCCCCTTAGATTTTCATTTTCATGAGAATATTAGCTGGAAAAGATCTAAACATAATATTTCCCCATACTACTGACCAGTTTTACTTGAAGCCCCAGAGGAAACAATCTTGGAGATTGCAGAGATGGTTCAGTGGTTAAGAGCACTGAGTGTTCTTCCAGAGAACAAGAGTTCAAGTCCCAGCACCTACATGGTGGCTCACAACTGTCTATAACTCTAGTCCTAGGGGATCTGGCACACTCTTCCAAGCATGCATACGGTGTACAGAAATACATGCAGGCAAAATATCCATGCACATAAAAACAAATACACTTAAAAATGTTAAAGAAAAAGGAAAAACAAGCCTCATGCTCCTGTTTTATATTACTAACAATTCATCTAGAATCAAAAACACATAATTCATCTAGAACCTGACACGCATAAGACCCAAAGGATATGAAACACACAGTCAGAACTACAAAGGTTAACTTAATTGTGCTATGGCCAGCATAAAGGAAAAGAACAAGCCCAATGTTTCCTAGCTAGCAAAACCAGATTGTAGCTTATTCAGACTATTTTGAATCTGTCCTCTTGACTTCAAGATTCCAAGGGAGGTCATACTCTTCTTTGAGAATATGGTAAGGGGGGCTGGAGAGATGGCTCAGATGTTAAGAGCACTGTCTGCTCTTCCACAAGTCCTGAGTTCAATTCCCAGCAACCACATGGTGGCTCACAATCACCAATAATGTGATCTGATGCCCTCTTCTGTCATGCAGGCAGACCACTGTGTAAGTAAGAGAGAGAGAGAGAGAGAGAGAGAGAGAGAGAGAGAGAGAGAGAGAGAGAGAGAGAGAGAGAGAGAGAGAGAGAGATGGCAAGGTGGTAGCAAAATGTTAAGTGAGGGAGTGACTAGCAGAGAGAGATCAGCAAGGATGGAAGCAACCTGATACAAGGTCTTATCTCCACCACACGGACAAGCAAGAAAAATCCTCAAAAAAGTTATTACACATCAGTCCATTACTTATCTCCTGTTCAACGGCTAGAATGAGATTTATCAAGTAGGGAGTATCTGAGAGCTTACACTTACCAAATCAATCACAGTAGGATCTATAAAAGTCAAGCTTCTGTTATCCAGTGACTTTGGAAGCCAAGAGTGAAAAGAACTCGTGTCCCTGCCTGAGGTGTCTAAATGCTTCCAACTGTTCACATCTCACACCCCGTCATTTCTAGGATTGTCTTACTAAGGGTAATTTTTCTCCATGAAGAAAATAATATCAACTACAGGACAAACAAATCAGAATACAAGAGGGAAGGAAGGAGAGGTGTCAACTTCAGAGGAGGAGGGGAATAGTTTTTGTTGTGAGACAGGGCCTTGCTATATATCCTAAGATGGCCTTAGTCTCCTATATCCTGGGACCATAGACATGAGCCATCATGCATGGCTATGGAAAAGAATATTTCAAATGGTGAAAACTGAGGGCTTTTCTAAAGGTGTTTAGCTGGTACTTTCAATGTGCAGTGCAATTCCCCACTCCCCAATCTAAACCACAGGACTTGTTGCCATTAAGTGGCACTACACACAGAACTAACATTTGGCTACTGTCACAGAGCGGTCATTCCAGCACATCTAAAGTAACGCTTAATAAGAGCCCTGGAATTAATGCTGGATTACACAGTAATAGGTCTCTGTGGAACTAATCCAGGAGCTGGACAGAAAGCAAGGATCCCATGATGGCCACTGTAATGTATAAGCTGAGCAGACTTAGGCACATTGCATGAGCTCTGCAGTAGAACCAGGCAAGGCCCGTGCAAGCTCCAGATGCGCTCCACAGAGCACAGAGCAATGTCAGCTCAGCTTGAATGGCCTCAAAGTATAAAAGAGCAACACAGAACTTCAGCAACACTAAAGATGGAAATTCTATTAAGCAAGTCTGCTCAGCTCTAAGGAAAAGAACAGCTTAACAAAGAATATTAACAGAGACGGCCGCTGACTTAAAGTACTAGTGGCTGGCCCAGGCAAGACCTCTGGTGGCCAATGCAGAGTACGTTCACCTGTTTCTAAAACCATACAGCTGGGTAGGTACCCGAAGGTATTTTCTTAGCCACAGGAGCAGACCTTAAGCTCAGCATTTCTACATGTCTGTCTAGACACGGCTCTTTGATGCAATACTTTCTAGAAATCATCGAAGGGGAGTGACTCCAAGGAATGCTCCAACCCATACAGTTTGCCAATAGCTCTGTTCCCCAGGAGTCTAGAACGATGTAGAACAAGACAGTGATTCCATCACAAAGAAACCTGTGAGGGGAACAGATGGGTTTCAGCTGCTGGGTGGAAAACAGCTTTCAAAGCTATGCAGAGAAGCATCGTTAGCCATAACCAGTAAAACACACAAGATTTCTGTGAGCACGTCATCAGTCAAGAAACAAACGGATAGCCGAGAACACATCGACTCATCTCAGCTTCCTCAAAGGGGAAAGCTGGGAGCTCCCTGGTAAGGAATTTAAAACTCCCCCTCAAAGCCCACTATAGGACTCACAAGCCAGACAGAAGCTGTGTGTTGAACAGAGCAAGTTCACACGAGAAGCTGCATGCTGCCCCATTGTTCTCAGCATTGCTGCCCCTACATAGGAGCTCGCCTCTTTCCCCTCCACTGGAGGAGAAGCTTGTAAGAACTGGCTTGCTTACAACTTTACTCTTCGTACCTGGAGTAAAGCCTGCAGCATCGTAAGCATTCATATGCATTTATTAAGTGAATCAGTGCTCTAGTGACCATGCAAGCATAGCTACTGGCAATATTTCTTAGGAGTAAATTTTGAAATGAATCATTTTATTGGAGAAAATAATCACCAAGAGGACAGAAGCCAACGAACTGTCTACTAACTGGTCCAGAGCACACGGCCGACATCAACAGAGTCAGCCGTGGAAAGAACCAACCCAGGGGAAATGAGCTCTCCAGGCTGAATGCCTTGTTTTGTTTGTGTTTGTTTTTGAGACAGTGTGGATATGTAGATGAGGATGGCCAGTTACTTGCTATTATAGCCCAGGCTACCTCAAACCAGTGACGGCCCCCCACCTCAGCCTCGCCTAGCTTACACACCCAGCATCTGTGTGATTTAGAGAGTAGAAGAGTGCCCGTGTGTCACGTAGCTGCTCTACTTTACCCTGAGTCACAGGAAGTAGACAGAAGGTGGGATTTTGCTGAAATGCCTGAAGGAGAGTAAGAGGAGCAGTCTGACAGAAGGGCCAGTAGCTTAGCCATCTTTTCTCTTCACAGATGAATATAGTTCTCCAATTCTCCAATGCTCGTGCACTTCCTAACAACACGTTAGCCCGCACACACATGCCCACGGCATAAGAGGTACATCGCAGAGACATCCAGGAGAAGTCAACCTATGTTTGTCTTAAAACAGTCAAGTAATTTCTATTTTGTATTCCAACATGTCAGTCTGCTCTGCGCTTTCATTAATCACCATTAAGCAAGACTAACATTGAAAGTAGTAAGTCCGCCATGTTTATCTTGTCTTATGTACTGCACAGGACATTAATCTAAGTGAGGTGAAACTGACTCTAGAACACATATTTTGAACTATGTAGCTGAATACAGGATCATGAAAAATTAGGAAACAGTAAAAGGGTTTCTGGACACACCATGACCAGAAATGAAATCAAAATCAAGTGTGTAATGAATCACTGCTCACCATGTTGTATCGTGTGACCTCACTGCACTTTTGGTTCTGAAAACAATACCTGAACTTTGCACTGCCACAGGGTCAAGCCCTTCACAGCCAACAATACTGCTCAAAGCACTTGGCTGAGATAAATATTACTGTTTCATATGAACTGAACAAAGTTTCCTGTTCTTATTGAAACACCAGAGCCTAACTATGGAAAACAAAAACTTTTAATAGTTTCCCACATGGTTCTTTACCACAAAAGTATCAAATTAGTGTGTCTCTGTACTGTGTTTGAATGTCTGATTTTTAGAATTGCTGCTCTGAGTTGTGGCACTGAGTTGTATTTTTTTTAAAAAAATCATTCAAGTGGGGCATCTGTAATCCTAGCACTAAGGGAGGCAGAGGCAGAGGTAGGCGGATCTCTGTGAGTTCGAGGCCAGCCTGGTCTACAAAGCGAGCCCAGGACATCCAAGCTACACAGAGAAACCCTGTCTTGAAAACGAACAAACAAAATCATCCGCTGAATTTTAGTTGGAATTAGGACAGAATTCCCAACAATGGTGTGGTCCTAATTACACTTCTGCCATTTTTGTACTACGTACTTATGAGAAAACAGCATTATGAGCATTGAAAACTATAAAGTATAATCATTAATTCTGAAAAGTGTTAACTAAAGTATCAAATATTCAACTAAGTAAATTTTATGTAAAAATAAACTATTCATTTCATTAGCATGCAAGTTTACTTTGATCATTAAGGAACAACGTATTTGGAGCTGGAGAGGTGTCAGCAGTGAAGAACACATGTTGCTCTTCCAGAGGCTGCAGGTTTGGATTCCAGCACCTGTTTGTCTGTTTACAACCATCTCTAGCTCCAGTTCCAGGGGGTCCTTCTGGCCTCTGTAGGTACCATGTGCATACAACAGTACACTTACATGCACACACGAAAATCATACATATAAAACATAAAATAAATATTTTTTAAATGCTGAAATTATATGTATATCAAGTAATTATTTTAAAATAAATTTATGGATGAGTGTGGTGGTGCACTCCTTTAATCCCAGCACTCGGGAGGCAAAAGCAAGTGGATCTTTGTGAGTTCAAGGCCAGCCAGCATACAAAATGAGTCCAGGATTGCCAAGGCTACACAGAGAAGCCCCTGTGTCCAAAAACCAAAAGTTAATTGTTTATTGTCAGAAAATGTTTGAATTGTACATTTATTTTATGTGGGTATATACTGAGAGTTGCATAAAATTTCTTGGGTGAAAGGGGATCTTGAGTGGAAACTGTTTAAGCTCTGTTCTAGGAAATGGTCATTACGAACAAACCTGAGCAATCACAGGATGGTGATAAATATTGAGGATTAGAAATTCTACAAGGCCTAGCACAGGATTAACAGTAAACAACTGGAAAATGTCTTCTAAATTGCCTGCTATAGTTTGGGTAAGTATCACCACTGTTAAAGGTCTGTTAAAGGCTGTGGTGGAAGGAGAAGCAATAGAAGCACAAAGGGTGACCTTTGAGAAGTATTTCGGACACTGAGAGGGTCTTTTGTTTTGTTTTGTGTTTTTTGTTTGTTTGTTTGTTTGTTTTGAGACAAGGTTTCTCTGTGTAACAGCTCTGGCTGTCCTGGATCCACACTCTGTAGACCAGGCTGGCCTCGAACTCACAGCGGTCCGCCTGCCTCTGCCTCCCAAATGCTGGGATTAAAGGCGTGTGCCACCACGCCCAGCTGAGAAGGTCTTTAATAGCCCAGGCCCTGTAGCCCTCCTCATGCTTCACTTCCCAGCCACAAAGTGAGTGGGTTTGGTCCACCATGCACCACGCAGTCCTGTGCCACCTCACTACAGGCCCTGTTGAGTGGTCCCGATCTGGCGCTGCAGTCCTGGGAGATTCCTACAGAAGGGCTGGTTCTCAGTCTACACTGGAATCTTGAGGAAGGAGGATTTAATACCAACAGGATGGATGACCTTGCCAGCAAGTGTGAGGGTGAGCAGACAAAGAACACTTTCCTTCTTCCATTTCCCCTGTTTTACCTGGGCTACCACCAGGTGATGTGGCAGGCTTAGGGTGAGTCTTCCGGCCTTAAATAATCAGATTAAGAACGCCTTCACTGGCCCGCCCAGCAGATTGGATTTTTTAGTTAATTCCAGATTAGTCAAATTGACAATCAAGATTAGCTACTGCAGGCCCAAAAGCAACAGGACTAAGTATTTATGATCTAAAGCCACCAAAACTGTGAGCCAAAATAAACCCTTTCTCTTCATAGGTTGATTATCTGGGGTTTTGCTTACAGTGACAAAGGTCACTAGCAAAGTGAGGCCAGCCTTAATTAAATCTCTGCATTGACAAAAAGGACTTTCAGAAGCCATCCTGAAAAACATTAATGGGCACAATAGAGTAAGAACTTACAAAGACCTCTCCACACAATAAACTTAAAACCCAGCTTTTAAGTCGCGGCAAAGGAGAAATGACAGTGCAAAACTAGAATTAATGCAGAATTTCCTGTGGGCTCAGCACTCAAAATGTTAATAAAATAGCACATGATGAACAAACACGGGGTAAGAGAAACTGCAGGGGACAGCGTGGGAGGCTTCCACAGCACACCCGAGGACTCGGGAAAACACAGCTTCTCCTAGCTGCTACTCTGGCTCCAGCAGGGCTGAATAATCTTCTGGTCTGAAGTCCTTCCTCAGCATAAAGGGCACTTGGAATAATGTCTTTATAATTTTTGGTACCTAAAAGCACCATTTGAACAGAATAACACAGTATCTTGGGTGCACAAAAGACCAATTTAGCTATGGCTTCTGTTGACAGATTTAAAGTAAAGGCAACAAATAATTGCGACTTGGGAGCTGCTTCCACAATCTTCTGGGTACCAGACTCTTGCATATACTGTAACACACAGGCAAGAGTTACACACGTGACCCTCAGGTCATCTCATACACTACATCAAACAGAGGCAGTTTTATAGACCGATTATGAATGCCAATAACACATGCCCAGGTAACTGCCGTGTAAGCCTACCACTGGACTGAATGCCATCGGCTTCATATGTCCAGCCGATGGAGCATTTAGTTACATTTTACTCAAGTCTCCACATCAAGCTGACAGCTGAGTTTACAGTAACAGAAACAAGAAATTATCTGTAGAGCGCAAGCAAAGGGGGGAGAATGCTGAAGGGCAACAGAAGCGGAACGGGCGACGAGACTGCGAGAGTAGCTGGGGGTTCCTTGTGGTGCAAGTTTTGAGATAATAAAGCATGGTGCATGCACATCGGCACCCCAGCGCCATCCCAGCCTACTCCACCCCAAGGATCTCAGACTCGAGTCACCATCGCTAATAGAAGAAAGCTGTTCTCAGGCATGATTAGTATTTCCTAACATGACAGTGCGGAGAAGAGGTCACTGAATTGCAAAATTTCTCAAGTATGCAATGAAAGAAGGTAAAAAAGGCCAACTGGAGCACAAGGAGAACCGATAAAAGACGACTGATAATAACTGCTACTGAGTGTCTACGTCTACAGAAGCGAGCCGTGAAGCTGGGCACACTGCTGCACGCCTGTGGTCCCAGCACGTTGGAGGCTGAGGACAAAAGGGATAAAGTGAGATCTTGACCAAAAAAAGTACACATATATATAAAATGACCTCAATTTTTTTCAGTCTCCAACATATGTATATCTGGTCAAATTTAACTTCTAGCCAAGAGAGACTGAATTGCCTAAAATCAGGATAAAAGCCAGGTGGTAGTGGCATTACTTTTGATCTCAGAGCTTGGGAGGCTGAGGCAGGAGGATAGCCTGGTCTACAGAGCAAGTTCCAGGATAGAGAAACCCTGTTTCCCCCTCTGCCCCCTGCCCCCAGGGGGGAAAAAAAACTAAAGGTAAACTCAGAAATGTCTAGGTTTGGGCTTTTTGTTTGTTTGGCTTTTTTGTTTTTGTTTGGTTTTTCAAGACAGGGTTTCTTTGAGTAGCCTTGGCTGTCCTGGAACTCACTCGGTAGACCAGACTGGCCTCAAATTCTCAAAGATCTGACTGCCTCTATCTCCTGAGAACAAGGATTAAAGGAGTGCACCACCACTGCCCAGCTGAGATGTCTAGTTTTTAAAACTTTTATTTAAAATGTACTAGTGTGCATTAGTGTGCATAGCTCAAAAGACAACCTTCAGCAGTCATTCTCTCCTTCCACTGTAGTGGAAGTTTTGGTTTCCTTAAAACTCAGTTATATTATATAAATATGTTTTTGTTTTAATCCCAAGTGTGGGATATGGGGCTGCCTTTCATTTATCACAGCTGATAACAGCCTCATGTGGCTCAGAGAGGGGTATAGTCTTTGCCAGCTACAGTTAATTTAATTCTGAGGACTCTGAGATGGTCCAGAGCTAAGAGAGAGGAAGAGGATGATCCAGGAAGAGAAAAGTGGCCTTCGAGGTGATGGTCAAGGAAAGAAGCACTGTGAGGGACACTCTGAGGAGGCGTCAGGTGGTAGGAGGAGGAGGCTGTTGGTTCACTGGACCACTGGATATACTGAAAGCTGAAAGTGGTATTGCCCCAAAGAACCATTCAGCCTTAATCAGCTGGGTGTAGCTAAGGAGAACTCTGCCCCCTCTCCCTTCTAACCTTCCTTCTCTCCTACCTACTGTTGGGAGATTGGTGGCAGGGAGGTAGAGGTGTAAGAGACCAATATACAACAGAGTTTAAAAGTAGCACTGCGTTCCACCCTGGATTCTAGGGACTGCACTCAGATCACCACTGGCCCAAGATGTCTGTTTTTGTAAGCTATGTCAAAGACACCTGTCAGAAAACCATTTTTTTTTTTTCTTTAAAGAAGTCACTGCTTGGCATAAGAGATCAGCTACCTAATTCCATTTGGAATTTTATTTGGCTCAATGTTCTCAAACCTGGCTGTAAAATTAAAATAACTTGGGCAACCTTAAAAAAATAAAATAAAATGAGTATTTGGGGCCAGGCTTGGTGGTGCACGCCTTTAAAACCATCACTTGGGAAGCAGAGGCAGGCAGATCTCTTGAGTTCATGGCCAGCCCGTTATATACAGTGAATTCCTAGCCAGTCAGGGCTACATAGTAAGATCCTGTCTCAAAAAAGATCCCAACTTTGCAAATACTTTGTTTAATTGCTCTTGTTACTATATATAAATAGTACTGCTAGTATTTTTAGATAAAACTAAGGTGGGGTTTAATTATGCAGCTAGAATGAAACTATAAAAAGGGAAGGAGGGGGCTGGAGAGATGGCTTAGAGGTTAAGAGCACTGACTGTTCTTCCAAAGGTCCTGAGTTCAATTCCCAGCAACCACATGGTGGCTCACAGCCATCGATAATGAGATCTGGTGCCCTCTTCTAGTGTATAGGTGTACATGCAGGCAGAACATTGTATACATAATAAATAAATAAATAAATAAATAAATAAATAAATCTTTTTTAAAAGGGGGGGCAAGGAGGAGCTGGCAAGCAAAAGCTCACTAGCAGCATACCACTGACATCGATGGGGTGAGGGTTAGTTAAAACCCAATACTAATGCTGGGCCTGCAATTCCAGCAGTAGGGAGGCTGAGGCAGCAGGATCATCAATTTGAGGCTAGCTTAGGGTACATATGAAGAGCCTTCCAAAACAAAAACAAAGAAACTGCCTCAAAAACAAGCTGGAAGGCAAGGACTAACACCCAGGGTTGTCCTCTAACATCCACACACATGCAAACACATACACATGTGTGCATGCACACAAACACTAAGAAACAAACACAACCAAACTAAAACAAACACAAAACCCTAAATGCTACCTACTAGGTTTACCGGCGCCCGAGCATCAGGACCTCTCTTGTACAGATCTTTGTACACCTTACGATATAGTTGTGTGAAAAGCAAGGGGGATTTAGGAGATGGACTACTATACAGATTATGAGACAAACTGAAATGATTTTCCTCTTTAGATGACCTGAAAAGTAATTTTAAAAGTAGTACCATCCACTGATGCTTTGGAAACTCATTTTCCACATAGCCAGATTTGGGCTTCTCTTGTAATGTTCTTGTAAAAAAGATTTCAGTTCTCTGAGTGAATATTTTAAGGCAGACAGAGCCAAAGTAAAAGTAAGAGCTGTTAGCACTCACATGGTGCTCACAACCATCTGTAACTCCAGGCCCAGAAGATAATGATGCCCTCTTTTGGTCTCCAAGCATGGATGTGGTACACAGACAAAGACATAAAATGAAGACAAAGTACCCATATACATTTAATTAATTGAAAAAAGAAAGAATACCATGTACTTTTTTTTTTTTGAGATGAGGGTCTTACGATGCACCTCTAGGTAACCTGGAATTTCCTATGAAGACCACCCTGGCCTCAACCTCACAGAGACCCACCTGCTTTCTGCCTCCCCAGTGCTAGGATTAAAGGCCTCTATCTATGCCTAACCTCGAGCAAGTTCTTAGAGCCCTTACATTTAATAATTAAGCTATGCTGGCTGGTCAGCAAGCTCCAGATCCTGTGCCTCTGAGCACTGAGTTTACAAACTGTGCCACCATTTCCTGTGGTTTGTTTGTTTGGTTTTTTGTTTTTGTTTTGTTTTTGTTCTGTTTTGTTTTCTTCTGAGACAGGGCTCTGTATAGCCCTGGCTTTCCAGGAACTCACTCTGTAGACCAGGCTGGCCTGGAACTCAGATCTGCCTGCCTCTGCCTCCCAAGTGCTGGGATTAAAGGCATCACCACCACCACCCAGCCATTACCCCATTTTTTATGTAGGTATTAGGAACCAAACTCAGGATCTCACACTTCAAGACTTAGCCATTCCCAGGCTCCTCCTGCAGTCTTTTTATTGTATGTGTTTACTTATTTACAATAAGTTTCATCTTTATGTATTACATATCTATCCACCTGTTATAATGTGGGCCTGGAAACAGCAAAATCAGGGCCTCTTTTCCACCTCCACTTCTAACCCTGCCATTTGCCCTCATAGGTTCAAATGAGTCCCTCATGCAGTAAGCCTCCAGGGAAAGCAGTAGGAGGTTAAACAAACCTGGACACAGTATTCAGCCTGTGGTCTATACATCGACACAAGAGCTATTTCCATTTCTTGGGCAGCTAAATGATACATACTTGTCTACCTTGAGTCTAAAGAGGCTATATATATATATATATATATATATATATATACAGCAATGTGGAAGGATGACAAAAGATACTATTCTCCTTCTACAATAAGTCTAGCCCAAATGCTATATTTAAAAAAATAAAAAAAGACAATAAGAGAGTTCACTTGTGCCAGCAAGCCAAGTCCACTGCGTGGTCTGTGACTAGACTCTGGATGCAGTGCAACTCAGAGTTCTGACTGTACCTTCGTGGACTGTCTGCCAAAACTTAAATGCACCTGTACTGACAGGCGTAAGCCACAGATACCACAATCCTCACACAGCTTAAGAGACAACGCTATTATATACAGAGAAGAACCAAGTGCTTTGTTTCCATCCTCTCTGAAAGCACACTTCCTACTTAAGGTGTGTGCCTTCTCATGCTGCTGGGAAATACTCCAGCTTGTCAGGCATCTTGATAGTCATCAGAGTATCGGACACCAGTCTGTAATTCCAAGGTTAGGACCTAATCCGTAGGGAGCCTCGTGGCCTATCCTTTTCCTAGCTTTTTTCCCCAGACGTTGAAGGTTGCATTTGATATTTCTCCATCTTGTGCAACAGACTGGTGGCACATGTCCACTGACATTCTGGACTTTGGAGCCTTTTATTGTTAGAATCCTGGAAGCTAATTAATTGGAAGTGTGACAAAGGTGGAGGAAGTGAGGAGGAAGGAAAAAGCCAAGCAGTTTTTTCCAATTGTGATAACGGTACATTTTAGGCAAAATTGCTCAAATAACTGCCTCAAAACCCTTTAGAGTTGGAAAAAACACAAACCAATAAATATTTTTAAAAATAGAGGGTATTTTTTGGGATGTGTGTGTGCTAAAGCAGGGTCTCATGTAGCTCAGGGTTGCCTCGAACTCACTTTGTAGCTGAGGTTGACCTTGAACTCCTGAACCTCCTGCCTGTCCTCCCAAGTAATGGGATTACAGGAATGTACCACCACACCCAACAAGGCAGAGGTTTAAAAGCCTGAAGGAGGGTGACCATTATAAAGCCACTTTAACGATATTCAGGACCAAATGAAAACTTGTAAGAAAATTAGAAGCAGGAAAAATAATGAACTCTGGTAAGGACATTAATAATTAAGATTGCCAAATAACATGCTGGCTAACACCAGAAGTTCTATTTATAAGCAGATCAACGTGATAAACCTAGACACGTGCAGATATACGGCATCCCAATGATGAACAGAATGGTAATGAACTCTCTAAAGATGGATAGTTCTGTCCTTTAAAAAGGACATTTCTGCTCATCAAGAAAAGCCAAATCAAGTTCTCTAGTCCACCAAGAACTAAAAATAACCAAAGAGAAGCAAAGATGCTTACCAAGCTGTCCAGTCCTCCTCCTAAAAGGTCCACTGCTCCCATCTGCATGGAGGACACTTGTGGCACATTCACTGGGGGACCCAGGTCAAGATTTAAAAGATCCCCCAGAAGGTCACCTTGAGAGGGGATGACCTGAGGCTGTTCCAGGTTGGTTGCAGTGGTAGTGCCAACAGGGCTATCACCTGCATCAGTGCTGCAATCAAACACACAGAGGAGAAATGAGAAAAACCGTCTTCATCCATAAGACAACAAAAGCAGCAGGTGACTGTCACAGGTAGACTCACAAAACACTAAAAATGTAATCAGACTAAACAGGGCTGACACGGCTCTGTAGGGAAAAGTCCTTGCGATCAAGTTTAATCCCCGGAATCCACACATGGAAGGAGAGAACTGCTCCCACAGATTGTCCTCCATGAGACATGTGCACACACACACACAGTAGTAAATAAGTACATGTTAAAACAACAATCCAAAAAAACCTAAGGAGCTTTTGACAAGATCTGAACATGGAGGAGTAAAGAGGACAGTTAACAAACATCAAGAAAAAGACACGTGATGCTGCTAACAGGGGAGTCTGGAGGGGTGATAAAAATGTGAGACACAACTGGGGGGTGGCGGCTCACGCCTTTAATTCTAGCCCTGGGCAGGCAGAGGCAGGTGGATCTCTGAGAAATAGAAGATGCTCAGGTTTTTGTCTGTTTCTGTTCTGGTGTAGGGGGATCACACATGCTAGAAACACATCCTACAACCATAGCCTCAAAATGCTCACTTCTGTTATGTGTTGAGAAAAATAACCACAGATGTCCAGCAGGCAACTAAAGACAAGTGACTGACAGTCAGAGCTAGACAAAAAACTTGGAAAGAAATTTATACACACACTTCAGGTAAATTCCCAGCAGAAGTTGTGTTGGTAAGAGCAAGGGATCTAGAATCAAACATCAGAGCCCAAGTGTAGGCTTTACATAGTGCTAACCGTAGGTGACAACTCTATGATGAGGTTTCTTTGTTGTCATGACGTTCTTGTGGACTGTGTACAGTTTACCCTTGTTCATTCACATGCTGATTTCTCTACCCCACTATCTGGTTTCAATCCAGACACTGCATTGTGATGTTTATTCTAAGTATCTCCTCTCTCAAGTTTGTGTAAACATGTCACAATTTGTTCTCTGTACTGCCAATAAAAGCCAACTAGCCAATGCCGAGCAAGACAGAGAATAGGGTGGGACATCCTGGTCCAGTGAGGGGAGGAAAAAGAGTAGGAGGAAAGGAGGGATGCACATGGAGAGGACTGGGGAGCACCAGGAGAAATGAACCAAACCTGGAAGATGAATAAAAATCTAGTATAATGTGGGAAATCTGAATGGGAGGAAGCTATACTAGCTTGGAGATTTAAGATTCAATAATTATTGTTCAGTATTGTGCACGAGGTTAATGAAATATATCCTAGTCTCTTTGGCTATTTGGCTATATACCTGGTTAAGGAGTAACTGCTAATTATACTAAAATTATAAATCGATATTAAATATTAATAATCACTCGACATTTCATCATCAAGAGAATGGACCCAAGCCAGGCTATCAAAGTAAGGATTCAACAAAGCATGATGTTATGTGGTAGAATCTTGTGCTGTATCAGCAGGGACTTGTGGCTGGCCTGAAAGTTCCCTAAAAGAATATGAAGGGAAACACAGGAAGAGGGGTTCAGACAGACCTTTAGAATTCACCAAGACCAGTAATTGGAGAAGAGAAGGAGCAGGTGTTGTGGCTTGAATCTGGAATGTCCTCCACAGGCCTGCAGTTTGAATATGCACTCCCCTCACTGTCACGCTATTCTGAAGGCTATAGAGCATTTAGGGGATAGAGCCTGGCAGGCAGAAGTACTTCACTAGAGGCAGACTTTTGAAAGTTATATCAGCTTCCTGTTTGCTTCTTTGAGAGCAAGCTGCTGTCTCACACTTCTACTGGCATGAATAGGGTTTTCCTGTCCTCCACGCCTTCTCTGCTATGACAGAAAAACCCCCTTTGAGACTTTGGGCCAAAGTAAACCCCACTCTCTCGTTTCTGTCATGTATTTTGACACAGTAATAAGATAAATGTGCTAGCTACTTGTCTTAGGTGTAACAAAAGCCGTGAAGAAAGTTCATTTGGCTCACAGCTAGAAGACTGGTTCATCATGGCAGGGAAGGTATGGTGGCAAGGGCAGAAAACAGCTGCTCACACTCTGCCCAATCAGGACGCACAGAGCAATGAACACTTGTGCTCAACTATTCAGTCTGGGCCCCCAGCCCATGTCACAGCTCGGCCCACATTTAGGGTGAGCCTTTCCAACTAATTTACCCCAATCTACATAATCCCCACCTACAGCCCCTGAGACTGGCTTCCATAGCTGTTGGAAGTAGACCATTAGGAGAGGGCTAAGAAGCATTCCATCTGTCTCTGGTACTAGCCTGCTCTCCATGTGAAGAAGCAGCTGCCCCACACTCCTACTGCCATGACTGGAGAGCTACCAGATCCATGTCTTCCTCATTAAAAGGGACTGAAATCTCTCTGAAACTCAAAGCTCAAATAGCACACTGCACAGGGATAAAAGGACAGTCCCTTAAGGAGGAGATCCCTGCTACCCTCTTCCTCCTTTAAGGTGTTCCTGTCAGAAGTTATCATTAACCAAACACCATGGAACTGCAGAGATTCAAGAGAAAGCCCATCTCTGAAAGACGACTTAGGAGAAGTATCACAATAAAGCCATCTCTAAAAGGGACAAATAAGAGCAGAAGTCACAGATGATCTCACAACTAGTAAGAAACACATGAACACATAAGCTAAGAAATTCTACCAACTTACAACATGAGCCATCTAAGAAGCATGCCAGAATATGTGCATTTATTAATACCTTATAACAGAAAGTAAGGGCAGGGCGCGGGAGGCAGAGGCAGATGGATCTCTGTGAGTTCAAGGACAGCCTGGTCTACAAAGTGAGTCCAGGACAGCCAAGGTGACACAGAGAAACCATGTCTCGAAAAACCAAAGCAAAACAAAACAACAACCAACCAAACAAAAAACCCAGAAAGTAAAAATGCATAGTTTTCCTCACTACGATGAAAGAATATTCTAAGAAGGCAAAGCCAGTCAGAAGACAAGATATAGTCCTGTAGATCCAAGAGAAGCCTGGAAGAACAAGATCAATCCCGAGTATACATCCAAGAAGGCCATTATGAAGTCTGTAAAGAAACTGCACAAATACAATCAAAGAAATACTCTGAAAAGGTTAACTGTCCCAATTCAGACAACTATTTACCATGTCACCTTCCTAGAGCATCTGGCAGACAGTAAGTACAGGCAGCACTTGGGTAGATGGCACTTTACTCTTGTGAGTGATTCTGAAAGACCTAGTGACATCACCTTTTGAACCTCTCCAGGAGGCAGCCCAAAGCCTTCAAGTGCTGCTTTACTCCATGTCTTAAGTGTATCACTTACTAATTTGTGTTACAGAAGTGTTAGGGAAGGACCTTATAGACATGCCATTTACAGCAATTCATCACGCACACATGCCCTTTCTGGTTTTTGGATGGGATAGGGTGCTGGAGTTGAACTTAGGGGCCTTACAGGTGCTAGGCAAGCACTCTCCTACCCAGGTATATTCCTAAGCTGTGATCCCCACTTATACCAAAAGGTATTTTTTTGGTATCAGTCTTTAAAGACAAAAGTAAGTACAAATAGATAAGGGGGCTTTGAAAAGGGCCTATGTATAAAGCCAGACCCAGTTGCCCAGGCCTGCTTCTAGCTTCCTAGCTTCATGGGATACTGAGGCAGAAAAAATCGAAGCTTCTAGGCTGTTCAATGAGTTGTGGGCCAGCCTCGGGCATATAAGACCACGTCTTAAAAACAGAAAAACAAAGAAGGGCTGGAGAGATAGCTCAGTGGTTAAGAGTGCTGCCTGCTCTTTCAAAGGTCCTGAGTTCAATTCCCAGGAACCACATGGTGGCTCACAACCATCTATGATGTAATCTGATGCCCTCTTCTGGCATGCAGATGTACATGCAGGCAGAACACTGTATACATAATAATAAATCTTTAAAAAAAAAAAAAAAAGCAAAAAGAGCTTATTAATGTTCCTCTTCTCTGATTATAGAATGAAGGAGTTGGAAAGCAACAGTTGCATGTTACCTGTGGTCTGCTCAAAGCACACTTTCCTTACTGATCTCCTTAACCTTATTTGGGGAAAACAAAATAAATTAGGCATCTATAACGGAAAGCTGTATCTATATAGAGAATCTAAGCTGTTTATACATCTCGATTCTGCAAAAGTATTTGGTTAATAGTTTTGCCATAAGTCATTTATACTAGAGAAATAGTATCTAATAATAACATTTACTGTGTGTATGTGGGCATGTGCCAATCCATGGAGGACAGAGGACAGCCTGAGGTATTGTTCCTTAGGTGCCCTGTTGTTGTTGTTATTGTGATGGTGATGATGATGATGATGATGATGATGATGATGATGATGATGATGGGGCTGGTTTTTGGTTTTTCAAGACAGGGTCTCTCTGTGTAGCCTTGGCTGTCATGGGCTAGCTTTGTAGACCAGGCTGGCCTTGAACTCACAGAGATCCATCTGCCTCTGCTTCCCTGAGTGCTGGGATTACAGGTGTGTGCCACCGTGTCCAGCTTGTTTACTATTTTTAAAGACATTTTTCTTTTCATTTATATATCTGTCTGTGTTTAAGTGTGTGCTGCATGTGTTCCTTATCCAAGGAGACCAGATGCTGATCTCCTTGTGGCTGTGAGCCACTCAGTGTGGTACTGGCAACTGAGATCTGGTCTCAGGAAGAGCACCAAGTGCACTGACCCCCTGCGCCATCTCTCCAGCTCATGTTGCTTGGCTCTGGGGATAGCACCTACTGAGACTGCAGCCTGTTGATTACTTTGGCTAGCCAGTGAGCCCAGGAACTTTCTTGTCTCTACATTTCCATTGCTCGACTCCAAGCACTCGCTACCATGCTAGCTTTTTTCACATGGGTTGTAGAGATCAGATTCATTTTATCAATGGTGCTATCTCCTCAGCCCCAGTAGCTAATCCATTACCAGAGACTTAAGCATCTTTCACACTTTATCAATTCAGAAGGGGTTCGCCACAGTTCTCTATAGTTCTGGTGTACTCCTAGACTGGAAGGCACAGAAAGAAACGCTGCAGAGCAGCAAGACTGCAGAGTGCACATCAAACCAGGTATGGAGCAGGAGACGAACAAACTGCCTGAACAGCAACTTTCTTCTCACCGAAGCCACCTGCTTACCTCCCGTGGTGAATCGGCAAGTGTTTGCGATGAATCCCATGACTCCCTTCCACAAAAGCATTTGGAGGCTTGTGGTACACAGAGGCCAAAGAACCAATGTGGCAGATGAGCTCATCCAGCAGGGTAGGCTCAATGAGATCCGTCTCCTCAGAGATCAGTGGCTTCTCAGACAACACTACTTCTTTGGCCGTCACAGGGTCAGTTGAAAGGAGGCGCCAATAAATATAACCCCGATCTCGAAGGTCAGGATTATCAGAATCCTAAAGAAAAGCAAAGGCCAGGTGACTTAGGTGGATTTGTTCTCCACAGAGACACCAATGTGCCAGACTCACTGTCAAGGTACTGTTGTAGTGATTTATGTAAGTGAGTATTAAAACAGTATTTTACTAGGACTTAATGACAGTCTATAGTTATTAGTTTTGTAACTTAAACACATATTGAGATGGGCTAATGCCTAGATTCAAATTGAGAAGAAAAAAAAAAAAAACAAACAACCACTCTAGTCCAGCAATAGTTAAATGGCCTTGGGAAGTAAAACTAGTATCTTAAAGTATTATATTGAGATATGGTGAGATAGCTCAGTGGGTAAAGCCACTTGCTACTAAGCCTTGTGACCTGAGTTCAACCTCTACAACTGATATGGTAGGAGAAGAGAGAACTAAGTCCCTAAGTTGTCAACTGCCTTCTACAAGCACACTATGACACACACACACACACACACACACACACACACACACACACACATACACACAGTGTCAGCCTTTTAAGAAATGATTTATTATTTTATTTGTACCAGTGTTCTGCCTACAGAATGTAAGTGCACTCTGTACATGCAGTACTCACAGAGGACAGGGGAGGGGTGGGAGCCCCTGAACTAGAGTTACAGTGGCTGTAGGCAGCTATGCTGTGCTAGACATGAGCTCAGGCCCTGCAAAAGCAGTACGAACTCCCAACCACTGAGTCATCTCTCTAGCTCGCATGTGTCCAAAAATGCTACATAACCCAGATGTAGAGGCACATGCCTCTATTTCCAGTACTCAGGATGCTGAGGCAGGACTGCATGAATCTGAGGGCAGCCTGGGGTATATGCACTGAGTACTGGGCCAGTTAGGGCTACATAGCAAGACACCATTTCTAGATTAACTAATTAATAAAAATTAATGAATATGGCCAGAAATATGAGCAGGAATTTTCTTAACACACATTATACCTAACATGTTTTCCTAATATAGTCCTTACATTATTTTTTTAAACTTACGACTATGTGTCTACTTGCCTATATGTACTAAGCATGTGCAGAGCCTGTGGAGACCAGATGGTTGTATTAGATTCCCTGGAACTGGAGTTACAGACATTGTGAGTCACCATGCAGATGCTGGGAATTGAACCCTTTGTAAGAGCAGCAGCTGCTCTTAACCACTGAGCCACCTCCCCAGGACCAAAACTTCCTTCTTCATTCAAATACTTATATGCATCTCCTATAGAGACATTGGCTAAGTCACAGTAATAAAAAGAGACTATATACAATGCCTGACTAAAGACTCATAAAAGTACTATTAACTAAAACAACAACAACAAAAGCCCCAAATGGCTCAACAACAGATCATTAAAAGGACATATAAATGTATGTACTTTCAAAAGGAATAACACTTGAATTTAGTGCTCTTTTTGTTGTAGTTTTAAAATACTTTTATGCATGCTCATGGCTTAGTAGTTATAATCAGCTGAGCATAGTGGCACATATCTTTAATCCCAGCACCCGGGAGGCAGAGACAGGCAGATTTTACTGAGTTCAAGGCCACCCTAGTCTACATACTGAGACCCTGTCCTGGAAAGAAAAATAAAAACACACAAAAAGCACACAAGTAATAATCAGGCTGCACCAAGATTTATAAGACTATGAAATTACAAAAACAAAACAAAACTCTTACAATTATCCAATCCCCTCCTGATCTCAGCTCTCCATTCCCAATAACCCTGACTAGCAGGCTGTATGTGTCTGTCTTGAGGCACAAACACACTTTCATGTTATACACACTGCTCCATAAGCTACTTTCATACACATATGTCCAGATAATAAAAATTAAAATAAGATTTAAAAATATTTCCAGGAGCACTTATAAATGAATCTTTAAGTAAAAAAAATCTTTAGCAATGGGAAAAGGATAGCCAGAATTAGGCAAGATAATACTGAAGGGATTGAATTTTTGGTAATATACCATTAGAAAGAGAAGAAACAGAAAAAAGGTTAATATTTTAATCAGATTCCGTGTGTAGATACACAACTTAACTGACAATTTTGCTTAAGCCAGTCTGTTCTCAAATTCAACTCAGGGTATTATACATCCAATGGACTGGTAATCATCATATTAGTTACACTATAAATAACAAATTATTATGATTTTTATGGATCTGAAGGGTAACCTGATTTTCAGTGCTGAAAACTGAATGTAGGGCTTTGTGTATCTTAGGCAAGTACTATATGACTGGGCTATATCCCCAGCACTTTAACAAATGTTTAAAAATGTATTTTGAGACAAGGTCTCACTTTCCCTGGTAGACCTTAAGCTTATCTTCTGACTCAGCCTCCTCAGTAGTTGGGATGCCAGGCCTGTGCCATCAGGTCTGGCTGTGACCTGATATGTAAGGTCGATGGCCACATTCCCAAATTAGAATACCTTATGTGGTGGTTGGGGTAAACTGTTAACTTGCAGAACACATAATTCCCTGGGAGATGGGCCTCTGGGCCTCTGGGGAGGGAGGTGTGGTATCTCCATCATGATAACTGATATACACAAAAGACCCATTTTAATAGTGGGTGGGGATCCTGGTCACATAGACACAGAGAGGGAACTGAGCAGCACGCATGTATGCTTAGTGCTTTGTTCCCAATGCAAATACAGTGTGACCAGCTCTCCTATGCTCCTCTCCCTGTGACTTCTGGCCATGCTGGGCTAGAATATAAACTGTGAGCCAGAATAAACCCTTTCTCCTTAAAGTTGCTAGTCAGAGTTATCAGTGACAGGGGAAAAAAAAAAGCAGCATATAATTCAATTATCAAAACATTTAAGGAAACAGCATAAGCACTTTAAGGCGACCTCTATGAGAAAGGCACCTCTCTGAAAGGCAGATCACGTATACAGCATCTCACATGAAAGCTGAAGTCATCCACAAGATATCAAACTCAGGGTTATTTTCACATATGTAGGTTTACATCCATGTATATGTAGATATACAATCTAAATCAAGTTTCCAAAATTATCAGGAAAGCTGCAATCAGCCAACCTAAGTTTTTTTATTTTAAATTTTATTTTATGTGTATATTTGTGTGCCTGAGTATGTGCATATTTCCACATGTGTGCAGGAGCCTGCATACATCAGAAGAAGTGGATGCTCCCATGGAACTGGGGTTACAGCTGGTTGTGAACCATGATGTGGGTTCTCTGTGAAAACAACAAATGCTCTTAACTGCTGAGCCACCTTTCCAGTCTCAGACAGCTGAGCTAAAAGCTGCATTAGCCAGATATAATTTAGCAGAATTTGTTAAGAGGCATCATAAAACCTGCCCCAAATGAATTTTCTTGGAAAGTATCCTGGCTAGTTTTATTTCAACTTGACACAAGCTAGAGTCAGCTGAAAGAAGCTCAATTGAGAAAATACCTCTACTAGATCAGACTGTAGGCAAGCCTGAAGCCCATTTTCCTAATTAGTGAGTGGTGGGGGAGGGCCCAGCCCACTATGGAAGGGGTCAACCTTGGGCCAGTGGTCCGGGTTCTATATGAACACAGGCTGAGCAAGCCACAAGGAGCAAGCCTGTAAGCAGCACTCCTCCATAGCCTCCGCAGCAGCTCCTGCCTCCAGGTTCCCACTGGGTTGAGTTCCTGCCTTGGCTTCCCAAAACAGACTGTGATTATGAGCATGTGAGTCAATAAAGCCTCCCCCGTTCCCCCTCCACCCCACCCCCCACAAGTTGCTCCTCATTGTTGAATTCACCACAGTGACAACAGCCTTGAATAAGACAAGAAGCATCATTGGTCCTCACCATCTGAGGCAGCACAAGTCAACCCTCTGGATGCTTTCAGCCGTCTTACCTGTGTGGCCAAGCTCAAGACCTGTTGGACCAGCTCCTGTGTTTCTGATGGCTTCTTGAGAAATAGCTTCACTATGGCAGTAAGCAGAGTGAGCTGCACCTAAAAAACAAAATTCAACATCATCTCTAACTCACATTTCCTCAGCTATGAATCATTGATGCTGGCTAAGGGTTGAAAGGTTAAAGCTCAGTCAAAGATTGTCTCTGAAGGAAGCAATCAACTGACCACTCACTAGCCTCTTATTTTCCAGATGCATTTTTAGTATCAAAAGGGCCTGTTTCTGGGCCAGATTTTTGACTGTTCTTTTTAATAAAAAATGTGTTGTTGTTGTTGTTGCTGTTGTTTTTGTTGTTGTTATCATTGTCATTATTGTGGTTTTGCATGATGTGTGTGAGGACATGTTTCAGGATGCACATGTTGAGGTCATGGACAACTCTGAGGCGTCAGTTTTCTCCTTCCACCTTAACACCAACTTTAGGGATCAAACTGAGGTTCCCAGGCTTGCACAGCAATCACCTTTGCCCTCTGAGGCAGCCCTCAGTTGTATTTTTTAAAGTACATACATAAAGTACAAAAAGTAGCTCTTGATCAAATCATGTATTATTTATTTTGGCCAAAGCTTACAAGGTTGAAGAACTTATGAGATCACTTGTCATACTGGGGTAAGAGCCAAAACAGAATTATGTCAGATTAGAGCCAATTAGAGGGAGCCTGCTGTTCCACTATTAATATTAAGCCTATTAAAATTACTATAATGAATTACATACACAAACTTCTATTTGCTATGAGCACAAATGCCAGAGAGAAAGGGCTTAATAATCTGTCTGTTTCTCTGGGCCTCTGACTCTAATTTTAGTAGGAGAAAGGGACAGATGGGAGAAATCTAATCATCTGCAGAGCATCTTTTCAAATCTCGCCGTGCTGTACTGTAATGAGCACCAGCAAATGCCGAGGACAATATGTAATCATCCTTAAATGACAGAAAATAGAAACTCGATCGCTGCTCTCCACCACTGCAGGACGCTCACTTCTGGAGCTGCACCCGCAGCAGCTAAGGAGTGACTCTATGTAGGTGCCTCTCACTCACTGGGGGCTGAGGCTCACCAACCTGTGTTTCAACAGCCCTCAAACTGTCCACCACCCATGAGAGTCTATGAAACACTGCTCTAAGCACGGCAGCCTCTCTTACTCTAGAAACAGTGCCAATTGAAAGGATCTTCCCCTTTGAGAAAAAGAAACCATGACATATAAAAGCACACACCCAACATTTTACCGTCTCGGTTACCGTCCTGAAGAGATCAGAACACAGCACAGGAGAGAACTTACCTGGGTGCTTTCATCATGAAAACCCTCCAGGAAGCTCTCCAGTAACTCGTCTGCGTTATCGATTCGCTCAGCATATTCTCCTACAATCCAAATCATAGCTGCTCGCGCATCGGGCTCATCCAGGGAGTCCAAGTTCTCACAGAGGGTGGCAATAATGCTTTCATACCTATTACAGCAAATGGACAGCGGTCATTAAGGCCAGAACTCAGAACATACTCAACAGTGGAAGCTAAAGCACAAACCGTACACAAAGGACTCTAAGCCACAATGGTTTTTAGTCCACAGAATGTAGTAAGTCAGAAATCTATGGCTTAAAGTTTTCTTCAAATGTGCTTTAAAAATATATTTTTTTTAGATTTAGTTTACTATTTTATAATTTTGTGTATGTAAGTGTTTAGGTCATATGTATGTGTGTGCACCATATGCAGGCCTGGTATCTGCCGAGGTCAAAGAAGGCATTGGATTCCTTAGGAGTGGAGTGACAGATGACTGTGAGTCACAATTCTTTAGTTTGTTTTTGTTTGTTTGTTTGTTTGTTTGTTTTTGAGACAGGGTCTCTTTAAATAGCTCTGGCTGTCCTATAATTCATTCTGTAGACCAGGCTGGCCTTGAACTCACAAAGACCTGCCTGCCTCTGCCTCCTGAGTGCTGGTACAAAAGGCATGCAGTACCATGACTAGCTCAGTTATGTTTTGATAACTAAGCTTTAAAGGTTTACAAGGGCTCATGAAATAGACTTTATTTTTTTAATATTTATTTATTTTATGTATGTGAGTACACTGTCTTCATGCACACCAGAAGAGGGCACCAGATCATATTATAGATGGTGGCAAGTTACCATGTGGCTGCTGGGAATTGAACTCAGGACCTCTGGAAGAGCAGCAAGTGCTCTTAACTGCTGAGCCGTCCCTCCAGTCCCAAGACAGAAAAATCCTACAATATTGTGTCTAAAATCAATTTTTATAACTATAATAAAGAATTTGCCTAGTATGCATTTTGATCTCATGAAAACATTAGAAATCTTTCTTTTTAAAAAGATGGAGTTAGAAAACAATAGGAAACCATAACTCTATCTCCTATTGCACTTCTATTCTATTTTTGTGCACCAGTGTGTGCGTGTGTGCAAGTGTGAGACTGGGTGTGTGTGGGCCAGACTTTAACCTTCCTAGAACAAGGTAGCTCACAGATGCAGCTGGTCCAGCCAGCTTGCCCCATATACGCTGGCTCCCGGCACTTTCTTAATATGGGTGACAGGATTAGAACTCTGGTCCTTATGCTTATGCACAAGTGCTTTATCTGAACCATCTCCCCAGGTCCCACTTACTTTTTATAAAAGACATCTTTATGTTCTTTCTAATGCATTACACTAATGCCCTGCTTTCAGTAAGAAATTCAATAATTTCTTTTTAGTCTTATAGATCTATGGCCCTCTCATGTTCCCCAGGTTGAATCTATGTCCTTTACTAACATAATTTGGAAATGTGTTTTATTACTGAAGACTGAATCTAGGATTTAGCACATGCTAGGCAAACTCTTTTCCACTGAGCTGTGTCCCAGCCTTTTGTTTTCTTCTTGCTTTGAAACAGAATCTTGCTAGGCTACAGAGGCTGGCGTGGCTTCCTGACTAGCTGAGATTATAGGCCTATGCCACCAGATCCAGCTGGCTAATGTAAACATTAGACTGAGACAGAACAAATTAATGAGGGTAACTAGGTCAAGTATCCACCCTATTCCTACTTATTAAACCAGGCTTTTGACTGTTTTCTTAAATTAAAACCGTCATAGCCCCTTATTTACTCAAGTTTTAAACACTTCTCTATTGATGATATTTTTTTTTAAACTATAACAAAACAGTTTAGAAACCTGATCCTCCACTTCAGTAAAAGGTGGCAGTCCTCTTTCTAAAAATAACACCTTTACTTATTTATGGGTAATTTATTGCAATAAGTTGTCTGTTTCCTACAAGGAAGCAGGTTCCATGCAAAGTAAGGAGCATGGCTGCTAGCGCCCTGCTTTTGCAGAAGATGGTGTGGAGTCATCAACCATGCTAAGACCCTTCTGAGGGGATGAAGTACACAGTCACCTGTCTGGCATAAAGTGAGTGTGTCCAGACACTGGGAACATATAGGTTTCCTGTTTAATGGTAACTTTGACAACAAACAATCTTATATGTTTGAGTTAGTCTATGCCAACAGGCAATTTATAGTCAAGCAAAACTTCATTCCTAGAAAAATAATACACCAGCTGGGTATGGTGGCTCATGCCTGCAAGCCCAGCACATGGGGCCAACTTGAAACCCGTCCCTATCTCTAAACGAAAAGTTTCGGTCCCTGTTAGCTACCCACTTAGGTATCTCTGACTTTTAACCAAGTATCTGTATAACCTGTTATACTAAGAATAATACTTCTTACCTGGTCAATTTCAAAGTGCCTTACTTAAACATTTCCCAAATGATTTGAGAAAGAAGGTTACAAGAATTGTGACATACTTGTTGGGGTATTTGCGGAAGATGTCCCTGATGACAACAATTGCCTCTTGGACCACATAATTTACTTTGGTCTGGATTAGATCAAGCAATGTGCTTACACAGCGTTCTGCTGATTGCTAGGGAGAGAGACATCAAAACAAAGTCAATCCAGTAACACTATCTCAACACAAAAAAGAAAAAAGAAAAAAAGGAAACATACAAGTATGTTGCCTAAATTAGACTGGCACTGAATTTGCTATAAATTATCTGGTGTATATCAACATTAACAACTCTAGAAATATACCAGATTTTATTTATTAGAAAACATACTGAAAGCGGGCATGGTGGTGCACACCTGTAATCCCAGCACTCAGGAGGCAGAGGCAGGTGGATCACTGTGAGTTCGAGGCCAGCCTGGTCTACAAAGCGAGTCCAGGACAGCCAAGGATACACAGAGAAACCTTGTCTTGAAAAACTAAAAAAGAAGAAAGGAAAGAAAACCTACTGACAATGTTTTGGATTTGGTATTGTGTTTTGCTAAGAGAGAACCTAGGCCCTCATACAAGTTAGTGAAAGCTCTACCACTGAGCTATTTATCTCTCTATCTCCCAGATAATTAAGTTATATGAGTAAACATTAACATGGATAACTAGAAGAATAGAAATAAGGAAAAAATCTCCTAAAAGGAATCATTAAATTTTGTTTGGACTTACAAAATATTTTACAAATATAAGAGTCATAGCTTTCATTTCCTTTTCAGTTATCTATAGCTCAAAATATCCTAGACTAAGTTTAGTCTATTAATATTTTATTAATTGAATATGTAATAAATCTGATAAAATAGATGTCTTCTATGATAGTTTTTTGTTTTTTGTATTGTTTTGTTTCAAGATAGGGTTTCTCTGTGTAGTCTTGGTTATCCTGGACTCGCGCTTAGTAGACCAGGCTGGCCTCAAACTCACAGTGATCCACCTGCCTCTGCCTCCTGAGTGCTGGGATTAAATACATGTGCCACCACACCTGGTTGATAGATTTTTTTTGTTTTGTTTTGTTTTTGTTTTTTGTTTTTATTTTTCAAGACAGGGTTTCTCTGTGTATCCTTAGCGTGGTTGTCCTGGACTCGCTTTATAGACCAGGTTGGCCTCAAATTCACAGCAATCCACCTGCCTCTGCCTCCCGAGTGCTGGGATTAAAGGCATGCACCACAACACCCAACACAGATTTTTATTTTAAGGACAGGAATATGAGAAAACTCCCCAATATCAAAGGACACGTCTACCATTTATCCCTCTGAACTACTACAGGCACTAAATCATGTGCCTCTGGTGAGGATTCAAAAAGAAGCACACAGCATCACCTAAAGCCTTTGAAGATCACCAAGCCTCCAGATTTAATCATCCAAAGGTAAGAAGTATGAGATAAGCAGAACCACTAAGATACAAGTCCAATCCAGTGTCTGGGAAAGTCTCTAATTCTACTAAGCAATCTATAAGTGGTGTTAGGGCCAGAGAGATGGATCACTAGCTAAGGGCACTGGGCACCAGGCCTGATGACCTGAGTTGGATCCCCAGGACCCTCATGGTAGAGAGAGAGAACCAACTCCTGTAAGCTGTCTTCTGATCTCAACACATGTAACCTTGGTACATGCTGCCTCCTCAAACAATAAATATATACATGTAAAAAACAAATAGGTAGCATAAAAACAAATTAAAGCCAAAAGAAAATATAACACCTAAGGACATATATTAACCAAAAGCAATGTGTGGAAAAGAAAACAAAATAAAAGCTAGGTATGGTGCCTTGTGCCTGGAACCCTACATTTGGGAGGCTGAGGCAAAGGGAATGTGAATTTGGGGCTACACAGTAATACCCTGTCTCGAAAAGTAAAACCAACAAGCACCCCAAAACGCTTGGGGGAGGAATTAAAAAAGATAAACCTCTGTAACTAACAAATCAATAAATAACAAAATATTTATAGATCTGGAAGTATCCAAAGAAAAACCAAAGTAGAAGAGTTGAACGTCATACTTCTGGGGAAGTGGCTGAGGGAGAGGGGGAAAGAACCAGCGACAGTGGGGACAGTGGCATTTTGTTACAAATTTTTTAATCTGGGCCTGAGGTGGCTCAGAGGTCAAGAGCAATGACTGCTCTTCCAGAGGAGTTGGGTTAGAGTCCCAGGACCCACATAGTGGCTCATGACCCATCGTCGGTAATGCTAGCTCCAGGGGGTGTGAAACCTTCTTCTGGCTTACACAGGTACTTGGCACACACATGGTACACAGATAAAAAGCAGACAAAACACCCATACACATTAAATTAATTTTTGAAAAATTATTTAGCTCATTAAGCATATGCTTTATTATTTTGATAAACTTCAATGTCTACATTCAGTGAACACACAGAATCCCATACCGTGTGATCCCAGCACCTCTGGAGCCTTACCTCCACTTTGATGGCACACCGTCCAATGGCCCTCACAGCTTTGCGAACAAAGTCCACATCAACCTCAGTGGCATATTCCTTCAGCTCTGCCAGAACCTGTCAAGTACCCAAGAAATGGATAACGTTTAAAGAGTCTCCAATAGTGATTTCATGGCTTCTGAAGTCCAGATCTTAAGCTCTAAGCCGGCGTGAATGTGAAACAGCTTGAGGTCTGACCTGAGCAATGTTGGCTTGGGATGCAAGACGAATCATGATGTCCAGCTTCTCCAGCTTAACATAGATAGGGTCGTTGTATTTCACAAAGAAGACTTTGATCTCCTGCTTCAGGATTTCAGGCCTGTGATACATGGAAACACAAAAGAGGAAGACAATGGGCTCCACTTACTGGCATATCCTGCCCAGCCTGTATTCAAATCAAGTATCCTTCTGCCTGCCCCTTCACAAATGTCCTGTATAAGCGTCTATTGTGCCTCCCTCCAACCCCCATATAGTAGTCCTGTCACTATGTAACATCTCACTGCCACTCAGTCACGCTGGGCGTCAAGGTCAGTGCGTTAGCACGTTCTAGGCAAGCATTCTATCATGAAGCTACACTCCCAGCCCAGCTACCTCATCAACTCCCCTTGACATCTCATTTGTAGCCTTTAAAACATGAGGGTATGTGTTACCCGGGGGAACTGCTACAGAAGAACAATCCAGCCCTTCCTACAACTTCCCGTGGGTAGCACATCCAAAAGAATGACTTAAGAAAGGAACCTGGTGGGGCTGGAGAGATGGCTCAGTGGTTAATAACGCCACCTGCTCTTCTAGAGGTCCTGAGTTCAATTCCCAGCAACCACATGGTGGCTCGCAACCATCTATAATGTGCAGATAAAGCACTCATATACAATAAATAAATAAATCTTTAAAAAAAAAAAAAAGAGGAAAGAAAGGAACCTGGCTGAGAGCGGTGCTGCACACCCTTAAATCTCAGCACTTGGGAGGTAGAAGCAGGTGGATCTCTGTGAGTTGGAAGTGAGCCTCATCTACAGAGTGAGAGCCTAGTTTTAAAAAATAAACAATAACAACAAAACACCCTGAACTGCAACACCAGTTCAATTACTACAGAAGAAAGGATAATAACTCTAAGTCGCTACCCCTGGGCAAGCTGTGCTACCACATAACACTTTACTACCACACAGTAAAGGACAAACGAGCACCAGTCTACGGACATTTATATGAAGTTTAATTTCAAGATCTCAAACATTTTAAAATCACCAAATCGCTATTGTCCCACCTTTTCTGGACAATTAGGTTGATGTTCCTCAGGGCGACATACTGCACTTCTGGCTCCCCAGACAGCAGAGTGACAAGTGGAGGCGCTAACTTCTTTAGCAGCATATTGTAGTAGTCAGAGTCCTTGGGTAACAATTCTAGAAATTTCATTAGGACTTTCACCGCTGAGAGCACCACTGCAGAGTTGGCGTGGGATAGCCGAGGTGTTACTCGCTCACAGATGCTGGGGGCAGAAAGGGAAATTAGTACCTTGGATTGAGGTACCTTTGCTCAGTTCATTTCATAACGTAAAGCTTCAGTGTTCCGTGACCCAAGTATCAAGAAGTCAAAGAATCAGTTAGAAAGGTCAAAGCTCCATGCTCAGGTCAAAATGGGATCCAACACCACAGAAGCCTCATGCCCAGTGAACTACAGGCAGAGCGGGAACATCAGGGAACTCTAGAAGCCAGCAACAGGGAAGTCAAACCGGAAGGAAACCAGCAATCCCCCCGACACTTGCACTCACACCAGTTACCTTCGTGCGTTTAGTCCTCTGTCTCCCCACATAATGTTAGGGCTCCCTGCCTCACAGCTCACCTCTACTCAACCTATAGGAAGTCAAATCAAGCATCCTAAAGATCCATAGTGAGAGGTGGCAACCACCTGGGACTTAAAGAGGAAATGGGTTGGCAGGAAAAACTAGACAAATTTCAGAGTAGTAAGAAAGACTCAGAAACAGATGTGGAGTTTGTTTTATTTGGGTTTGGTTTTTAAGATAAGAATATTATTACAATGTTCTCCCAAGTTCTTCTTCCAGCCCCTCTACCTACGCTTAGAATCTTGATATTCATACACACAGTGTTCTCCGAAGCCACCCTAACCTTGCTAGCTCTTGGGCAGCATCCCAAGTGACTGTTAGGGATACACAACAAGGGGCTGCTTACTCTTCTCTTCCAATGACCACACGGCTGAATCTTGACCTAGGCCTTGGAAAAAAACTCCACTCTCTTTCACATACCCTCTTGATTACTCTTTTTAAAAAGCATAATTTCAAAAAAGTAAAATAAAATGCTCTGGGTGTGATATACAAAGCTTTAATTCTAGCTCTTGGGGAGCAGCAGCAGATGGACCTCAGAGTTAGAGGTCATGGTCTACGTGGTAGGTTAGAAGCCATGGTCTACACGGTGGGTTAAAGGCCACCGTCTACTTGGTGGGTTTGAGGCCACGGCCTAAAAACAGATTAAAAACAAAACAAGCAAACAAAAAAAAACAACTGAGGCAGAAGGACCTCAAGTTTGCAGCCAGCTCAGGCTACATGGCATAGACCCTGAACTCAAACAAAAATAAGGGGGTGCAGGGCATTCTCTATAAAGTCTCTTACTCTAAAATATTTGCCATTTCTTAGATCCTGACATTATCCCTGTTAGCAGTCATGAAATATGACCTATTGTATGTTTTGCTGAATATCCATATTGCATATACTCCTACCTCATTCCTCGGAATGAATGATGCATGAGGAACACAATTTTTGCCTGTTCACTGTGGAATCCTCACAGTCTAGAACTGAGCCTAGGACATAGACTGGGCTTAACTGCGGCTGGAGAGATGGCTCAGTGGTTAAGAGCGCCACCTCCTCTTCTAAAGGTCCTGAGTTCAGTTCCCAGCAACCACATGGTGGCTCACACCCATCTATAATGTGATCCGATGCCCTCCTCTGATGTGCAGGAGTACATGCAGGCAGAGCACTATATACTTAATAAATAAATCTTTTTAAAAAAGAAATATTTTCCAAATTAATTATTAATTCAGTGAATTAATGAGTGTAATATCAATGACCAACGAAAAATAAAAGTCTTGGTAAAGTTTTTTGCAGAATATAATTGTACTTTCACTGATGGACAGAAACTACCAGCAGTATTAGTTAAGTCCAGAGGGAATTATTCTCAGACAAGTGAAGAAAACTTACATTCTAGTAGCTTGGAAATCAGCTTCTGCCACACAAGGAAGGTTCTTATCTACCATAATTAAAATATGTCAACTTTAATGAAGAGGCAGCAATTCTTCAAAAGTATTTTGCCTAGTATAGTGTTTTTATATACAACATGCTCATTTTAAAAATTGGTTTTAACTCCAACTTTGTAAACTGAAATGTACTTATGCATTTACATGTTGATGACACTCAGTAATAAAGTTGTGACGTTCAAAGAAAAATTTCTAACACGTAAGTGGTAAAGGACTGAGCAAAACCATCAAGACATGTTCTCAAAAGCTCCAAATGTAGTCTCACACGACTTCTATATACTGCTAACTTTAATATACTTATCCTAGTACTAAATTATATTATTTGGCTCATAACTAGTATAAAGAATCTAACAGAATAGACAGCGTGTCATTACAAGAACAGACACTCACAACTCCTGTTTACCAAACAGCCAGGAATTGGCAGATGGGTGACAATATGAGGGAGGTTTTATAGAAATACACATAGAAACAACTAAATCATTTTTGGTGTGGTTTAGCACCTACAGTGTTCCTAAATCCAGTGAGAAAATATGCTAGGGATGGCAATGTTCCCTAAGTCCTCTGCCCTCCTCAATCTGACCTCACCCTAAGAGCAGACATTCGATAGTACTCAGTCAGGCAAGACCATCAGCTCATGTCCAGGTAGACGACTGACCTCTGAGCTTCCCGGTCATCTTTAGGGTTGTAATTCGACAGGCAGTCCAGGATGAAAATCTGGCCCCATTCCGTGCACTCATTCAGGGCTGTGAGCAGCTTGTTGATATTCTGAGGGTTCAGATCAAGTAAGTTGCTGTTTGGGTGAGACTCACTGATCTCAGACAGCGCTGCCACAGCATTGGCCACCACCTGGCAAAGAAACAGATAATGACTGGGATATAATCAGAAAACCAAAACTCTGACACACAAACAACCTTGGCAGCATCACTTCACACATTTCTAGTCACTCCTAAACATTTTGCCCAGTTAGACAGAAATGGGTGGACTGCTTTCAAAACATGTACTAAGCCACCAGCGATAGCATGCACAGCTTCTGAGTCGTCAGGCACTCCAGAATTAAAGTAATTCACATATTAGTGGGGTCACAGCTGAAACACTAACCACTGCAGCAACACTCAAAACTGTCACTATGACATATCAACAGCTTTAAAAAGTGAAGTTAAATTGAGTGGTGGCTTATACCTATAATCCCAGCAATCGAGTAGCTGAAGAGAGGCCTTTCTTTTTTATTTATTTATTTTTTTATTTTATTTTATTTATTTATTTATTTATTTATTTATTTATTTTTCGAGACAGGGTTTCTCTGTGTAGCCTTGGCTGTCCTGGACTGCTTTGTAGACCAGGCTGGCCTTGAACTCACAGCGATCCACCTGCCTGTGCCTCCTGAGTGCTGGGATTAAAGGTGTGGCTGCCACACACGGCTTAAGAGAGGCCTTTCAAAGTTTGGGGCTATTATGGACTAGCTACAAAGTGAGCTCCAGAACAGCCTGGACTATAGAACGAGACCCCGCAAAAACAAAACAAAACAAACAAACAAACAAACAAAAACCCCAAAACAATAAAAAAGGAAAAGTTCATTAAATATTTACATTATGTAACAGAAAATTCTAAGCCAAATTATAAGTACATGTAGAAACAGGGAGGTGACACTGTTAATTATTGAGTATTATCACATAGCTTAGAATAAGATAAACAGTCTTGAAAGCAGAATTCTTTAGTACACAATACTAGAAAAACACGTAACCTTTGTACCATGCAGTTTGCTCATCTGAAAACTAGGAGAAATTTAATTTACTTCATAGATTAATTTTAGCTTGAGGGTCCAAGTCCAATGATGTTATACATTAAGAAATGTTTATAGTGCCAGGCGTGGTGGCACACGCCTTTAATCCCAGCACTTGGGAGGCAGAGGCAGGTGGATCACTGTGAGTTTGAGGCCAGCCTGGTCTACAAAGTAAGTCTCGAAAAATCAAGTTTACGGAGCTAGAGATATAAGGCTGACTATATTTCTTGACTTAAATGAGATGTATCAAGAAGTCATCTTCAACAATAGTACTCTTTTTTAAAAAATGCTCAAGAATGTTAATTCATAGTTGATTCTTACTAAAGGCCCCTGACAAAAGCTTGAGAACCCCAGTTGTACAGTTAAAGTTAGCAAGGGGAAAACATTATGGCTATAACCTAGGTATCAGTTTTGTTATCCACATTGCCAAGGTACTCTGCAGATTATACTAATCATGAGAGTAAACACAGAAAGCAAGTACCTAGGAGACAGTGACTTAGGACACAGTGCAACATGGCAATAGCTATTGTTATGGAGAAGATAAGGATGGCAGACGCAGAATACTCTTGAGCTATAATTTGGTGACTAAAACAAAAAGCCGCAGATGAAAAGAATCAAAGACTTATTTAGTAAACATCAGTAGACATTTTGTTGCCACCAGTCAGATGAGACCTACGACATCATCCATGACAACGGACATGGGCTCTTCCCTCAAATGCTTTTGCTCTCTCCATAATCACGCATGAGATTTAGTAAAACTAGAATGCAAAAAGAGTGAAACAATGCCTATAACGCCAGCACAGGAGGTGGAGGCAGGAGGATCAGTGCTTTAAAGTCATCTTCAGTCATCCAAGACACCTTAGACTAGCCTGGGGTACATGAGACATTGTCTGAAAACAAACAGCAGCAGCGACCCCCAAACAAAAGCAATAAACATTCCCAGGTACTCCACACGCAGGGGAAATGTATTTCCCATCATACATGCTTGATTAACCTTATTTTAGAATAGAAAAATCAAAATGTCATATGTCGACTGCTTACTTTGACTGTTCTGTCTATACAACCAATCTTGGTTATCAGTCTAAAACACAGAGTGTGTGTGTGAGTGTGTGTGAGTGTGTGAATGTGTGTGTGTATGTGTGTGTGTGTGTGTGTGTTGGTAATAGAAAATGTAAAAAGGAACAGAAGGAGCTAAAAAGCCACTGGGGCTGGGCGTGGTGGCACATGCCTTTAATCCCAGCACTCGGGAGACAGGCATGCAGTTCGAGGCCAGCCTGGTCTACAAAGCAAGTCTAGGACAGCCAAGGCTACACAGAGAAACCCTGTCTCGAAAAACACAAAACAAAAACCAAACCACAACAAAACAAAACAAGAAAGAAATATATAGAAAGAGCAGATCAGAGGACCATGTTGAACACAGCCTGGGGGAGGGAAGAGGTCACTGGTCAAGTCACCAACAAAGTGACCGGATGGATGAGATGCTTTCCCACCCTGCACCAGACTCCCTGTTCCTCTAAAACTACCCGAGGGTCTTCTACCTCTCCACTGTCCTTTTCCAATCAATTCAGGCTCTTGGGTTTCCAGAAATTACCCAAGGCAGCCCCAGATGGAGTGTTTTATAGCCTCATGGTCAGAAGACCGTGCTTTCCACACTGCATCTGAGGCAGATGAAAAGACTGAGCTCAAGTCCGCCGGGCAGCTGGTGCGTACCAGGCTTCTTTCTTGTTGGTGTTTCTATCTTTAGTTCTTTAAAATTGTGTACAAAGCTGCCCATTTTTAAAAAGAAAATTTAAAGATACACTGATAAATTAGAACTCACTTTTTCCCAAAGAACCTTCTCCAAAGAGTACCACATCACTGTAGGGACTTAGGGAAAGGTCCCCAGAAAGCAAGCTCAGTCCCAACAGAGAAGCAAAGGTGTGTTTCCTTCATCTGTAGCATCACTGTGAATGAATCACTGTCAAGACAAGTCTATTTCCTCCCTAGGAAATTATCATTTCTCTTAGGAACACTGCTATAACCTCAGAAAAATTAAGAGCGTATGAGAGAGAAAAAAAAAGAGTTCTTAAGGAAGTTCTCTTTAAAAGTAAATTTATAGCCAAGTGTGGCAGTACACACTTATAATCCTAGCCCTCAGGATGTGAGGGCAGGAAAATTAGAAATTCATAGGCAGCCTTAAGAAGCACTGTCCCAATTCCAATACGTGGGAGGCAGAGGTAGGATCTCTGAGTTCAAGGCCAGCCTGGTCTATAAAGTGAGTTCCAGGTCAGCCAGGGCTACACAGAGAAACTCTTGTCCCAAAAAAACAAAAAAGAAGGCCCTGTCTCAGAAAACCAGAGTAGGAGGGGAAAGAAAGATTATAAATGGGAAAATGGAACATTTGTGATATACAAATTGATTTATAAAATGTTGGCATGTAGAGATGGAGAGATGTCTCAGCTGTTCTTCCAGAGAACCTGGGTTAGGTTCCCAGCACTGACAGGGGTACTTACAATCACACCTTCTTCTAGCCTACACACACTCACACACACACTCACACACTCAGACACACACACACACTCAAGACATACACACTCACACTCAGACACACACACTCACATACATATACACTCACACACACACACTCACACACACATACACACACTAACACACACACTCAGATACACACCACATGATAAGAAGTAGAAGAAAGACTGGGGAAAAGGAGGAGACAAATGAGAGGGGCGAGATGACAATGGAGCACCTATAGTCTAAATACATGATATATACATACATATATAGGCCAATATAAACAAAGTTTAGCCTAAATTTTATTTAAAAGTTTTAATTAACATTTTATAAGAATAAAATTATTCTTTTGACAAGTTAACACATGCTTAATGCAGCCTTTAAATTTTTATTTTTAAGATTATATGTGTTGGCGCTGGAGAGGTGGCTCAGAGGTTAAGAGCACTGACTGCTCTTCTGGAGGTCCTGAGTTCAGTTCCCAGCAACAACATGGTGGCTCACAACCATCTGTTATGTGAACTGATGCCCTCTTCTGGCCTGCAGATGTACAGGTAGGCAGAGCACTGTACACATAATAAATAAATAATCTTAAAAAAAAAAGATTATATGTGTTTTTCTAACGTGTATGTCTGTGCACCACATGCATGCTATTGCCCACAGGGGTCAGAAAGGGACATCAGACCCTGAAACTAGAGTTAAGGTAGTTGTGAGGCATCACATGGCTGCCGGGACGGGAACCCAGTTACTCTGTAAGCGCTACATATGTTCTGACCACTGAGTCATCTCCAGCCCTAGAATGCATCCTTGTCGTGCTCACCATCCCAGCCACTTTTTCCAACTCCCGCTATCATGACCTTAACCTCTTAAAATGGTCTCGAAAGCTTAAAATAGAAATCTTGCCATTGAAAGAGCAACCTTGCTGGAGCTGTTACTACCCAGCACCACAGCACAATAAGGAGTACAAGGTCATCATACCAAGGTTTAATCTCCCCGGTTCTGCACTAAGTGGTTTTGAGAGCCTTTGTCTGACACTCAACAGCTCTATGTAAGCACTTTGTCACTTGCACTTTGAAGATGAGGATATTGAAGCTTAGGGAGGACACACAGCTAAGGGGGACCGGAACCAGGGCACACGGACAAAATGTGTCCTTTATTACTTACTTTACACCTTATGAGAGGCTGCAGCATGGAGCCTGGGCACGTCCCTGGGCTGCTGGAAGTGAGAGAAGGCCTGGAGGCTAGATATCAAAGCTCTGTAGTGAGCCAGCGGGGCTGCCAACGGCGTCCCCAAACAGTGGATCCTAATATAAACGTCAGGTGTAGAACAGTATCCAAGATGGCCGAGAGCAAAACCAAATTAAGCAAGGAAGAGACTAACAAGACCAAAACGCTAGAGAACGCTATCATTTCAAAGTGCACTGTTTTCCTGCAAACATACTCATCAAATTGTGTCCTAAAAATCTATTTGTGAATAAATCATGGAAGCTGTTTTCCTGCAGCTCCTCAGTGTTTCCTCATCCTAAAGACAAGTTTATTTACAAAATGGGCTAGTAAAATCCACAACTGAAAGTAGGCTTAACTCTTAATGATATCACAACATTTTATCCTATCAAATGCATAGGTATTAAATTAATATGGATACGGTTGATCTTGGCTTAATGTCTACTTCATAATTACAGTAGTAGCCACTGCCTTCTGGCCATATCCCAGGTACTTTAATAGGAACAGTTTTTGTAAATTTTTAATAGTCTCAACCTTTTTTCTTTTCTCTCTTCCTTCCCCCCCACTCACCTTTCTCTCTTCTCTTTCCCCCTCCTTCTTCTCTCTCCTCCCTGCACCACCCCCCCCAAGGTCTCCTGCCAAGAGGTGGTGGCAAAGGCCTTTAATCCCAGCACTCAGGAGGCAGAGGCTGGTGGATCTCTGTGAGCTGGAGAGGCCAGCCTGGTCTACAAAGTGTGCCCAGTACAGTCAAGGCTACACAGAGAAACCCTGTATTTAAAACAACAACAAAAACAGATTTCTCTATGTAGCCCTGATTGTCCTGGAACTCTCAATATAGACCAGGTGGTCTCAAACTCACAGAAATCCATCTGTTTCTACCTGACAAGTGCTTGGATTAAAGATCCAAGCCTGACCTACTTTTTTATACTTTAAAAAAAATGTTTTATTTTTAATTGTGTGTGTGTGTCTGTGTTGCACATGTGAGTATGGAGTCCTCAGAGGTGAGAAGAGAGTGGGAGTCCCTGGAGCTGGACTTACAAGCAGTTACAATGTAGATGCTGCTGAACTTGAAAGAGCAGTCCACACCCTCAAACACTGAGCCCTCTCTAGCCTGTTTGCTCCCAACTCTTAAAGGCAGTCTCTCTCATTTTCAGAAGAAACATGAAGCTGCATTAGCATAAAGCCAGCACTAAGCAGCCAAGAAGCTTTTACCTCAAAACTGTCAACAGGACACTGTGAGTCAGCGTTAAATAAAGCAGTGAAATGAGCTATGTCTAACCACAAGAATGACAAGGGAAAAACCAGCGCCATTGCTTACAGCAAGGCACACCAATGCTAGTACTCAAAGCAGATATAACTCTAAGAGTTGTTAGCTCTTGACTGACATTTTATTCTCATAGTCAGAGACTCTGTGCACTCAGGAGGCAGGCAGATCTCTGTGAGTTCGAGGCCGGGTGGTGCCTCCTCTCTAGGAAGCCCTTCTGAACTGAGGGCTGTAAGAACATAATGGTGGGATCTCTAAGTACTCAGGTCCTTTAAGACAACCTTTGTCGGTGCAGTGCTGCCACCATGTGGGACAGCCTGAGAAAAGCTGAAACAAGACTACTCAAGCAGAGAGTAAGGACTCATGCCCATAGTAACAGTGTACAGATAATTAAAGACTTTCATGCATCCAAAACCTAAACCATTTTGAAAAAATGAAAACAAAACATTTTCACGACCTAAGTATGGGGTCTGTATACGTTTAAATTTGATTCTTTACATATATCCATGAACGCAGTGATCAGGAATAGGCTTGGAATCCTGGCTGCATTACAACTAGCAGCATCACACCGAGACAGCTCAGACTCCGAGTGCACGTCTTGAACTGTAACATGGAGCAACTTCTACTTCAGATAGACATGAAAACTACGTGAAGCATTTGGATAAAATCACCTATCTTGTGCCCGGTATACAGGCATTACAAGTTACATTTCTCTTTCCAATAGACACAGAAGCACGGTCAGCCTTTGGAGCTTCTCCAGTGTTTAAGCTAGGAAGCTAACACTCTGCCACTCGCCCTCAGATGTTACTGGCCACTCATTCACTAGTTCTACCTGTTAGCTGCATCTGATCCCACAATAAAGGAAAAGCAGGGTGCTAATTCAGCATTTTACTTAAGGTTACCCTTTGGTAATTGAAATGCTGTGTTTAAGATTAAAAAGTAGAGCATACAGTTAAGGTAAAAAGTAGAGGTTCCAGGTCAAAAGAAGGCAGACTTTCTGTTTAGCAAAGAGGTGCCACACTTTGTACCTAATGCTGACACATGCTCTAAGTCAGTCTGCAATAAACAGACAATAAATAGTCTAGTGGGCCAGGCGGTGGTGGCACACGCCATCAACCCAGCACTTGGGAGGCAGAGGCGAATGAATCTTTATAAGTTTGAGGCCAGTCTAATCTACAGAGAAAGAGAGAGAGTTCCAGGACAGCCAAGGCTACACAGAGAAACCTTGTCTCAAAAACCAAAACAACAACAACAACAACAAAAAGTCTAGTGAAAGGGGAAGAAGAAAATCTCTCTCAGTGGGAGAGAGACCACCGGCATGAGAGTTTCTCATAAACCTACCAAGTCACCATAATTTTTTAAGAGATGTCTCCTCAAACTTATTTATTTCTTTATTGTTTTGTTTTGTTTTTTTGAGACGGAGTTTGTCTGCATAGCCTTGGCTGTCCTGGACTTTATAGACCAGGCTGGCCTCAAACGCACAGAGCTCTGTCTCCCAAGTGCTGGGATTACGGGCATGCCCAGCTGTGTCCAGCTCTCAAACTTATCTTTAAAATCTCTTCCAATCACCTCTCAATCAGTTGTTATAAAAACAAGTTAAGAAGTGTCACCAACAGTCAGGAGTGATGGCAGTCCCAGCACTTGTGAGGCTGTGACAGTGAGAGGGACAGTTCAAGGCTGACCTAGGCTGCACAGTGAGTTCCAACACAATCTGGACAGTACAGAGAAAACAAACAATGATGACAACTGCCAGGAACGGCTGTTTACTATGTATACTGATATGAATTCAAATAGGAACCCACCCAGCAATGTGTTTAAATTACATAAGCCAGGCGATTAAGGAAATAAGATTAGAATATATTGATAAGTTATTGAATCTGGCAGTGATAAATAAGTCCATTTATTATATCTGCTTGAAAAGTACTAGGCACTGCACTAAAAAATTCAGACCGCTCCTCTACAGAGGAAGCTTAGAGCAGATCAGGCAAGCTGGGCAGGCATGCTCTCTGTTGATCTCATAGAGATCTTCCAGGGCTACCAGGACTTCAAACCCCATTTCCTCCAAACAAACAAACAGTCTGGCTGCTGGCCTTCCAGTCTCTACACCCTAAAATGTAATAGGCTTCACAAGAAAACTTTGCATGAGTGCCAAGGTACCTTTCCCCTCCAAACCTAGAATTACTTGTAGGCGTTAAAATGTATTTTTTGCTTCAACCCATTCTTAGCTGCACTGAATATTTAACAGGTTTCCACAGGGTACACGGCATTCTGCCTATCTAGTTGGTGCTTGGAACTTTTATCACCTCGTCTGTCCTCAGGCAGAGAAGGTCAAAGATGGTTGCTCAGAATGACAGAGTGACCACAAATGATGGCAAGCTGTATACGCACCAGCTAAGCAGTCCTTAAAAGTGGTACTGCCAGGACTGGCGAGATGGGTTAGTGTGTATGCACTTAAAACCTAGACCCTGATCCCTGGGACCCATATGGAAGAAGCAGAGAGCCACAGCACATCATGGCACACACGCACCTCAATTCAGCACACATGCTCACACAAATTAATTAAGAGCAAAACTAGGTTGCCATATAGACTCAATTTTTATGGAATCTTTTTAAAAGAATGCCAGGTAGCGCTGTTTCAGAGATTAAACAAAAAAGGGGTTCATCTTCTACTAACAGAGATGACACATTATCAGAAGTCACTGTCCACACCCTCCCACGTCTACTCTTAGTCCTAGTAAGTGGAGGGAAATTCCCTATTGAGACTGAGCACAGCGTGTACCCAGGAAACACTCCAGCCAATGGCTTTCTGCCGCATTAGAAGGATAACAAGGCAAAAGCCACAGAAAGATGATCAAGACTTGAGCAGGCTCTTTTGCCAGAAAAAGATGATGCCCATTTCAGGAAAAGTCTAGCCCTCTCTCTATTCATAAACACTCAACAACAACAAAATAATTTAACATTAACCACTGACTATCTCTTAGTGTAATTTATCTTCAAAGAAATATTGTACTGGACAAAAAAATTACTTAGCAGGACCTATGCGAGCCAAGACAATGAAATCTTGTCTGAAAAAATTAAATTAGATTAGATTAAATTTTTAAAAGTGGTGGCATATGTCTGTAATCTCAGCACTTAAGAGGTGGAGGCAGGAAAAGAGTTCACGGCCGACTACATAACAGGTTAGGAGCCATCCTAAACACACGAAACCTCATTTCAGCACACAAAGGCAGAACGCTAGAGATGTACTCTAAAGTGGCCAGCAGTCCTCCATATTCTCAGTCCCTGTCACTCAACTGAAAGGAGTTTAATTTGATAATTGTCACTTGGGACCCACTCTTCTTTTAGCATCTGAACAAATGCTAAGATGTCAAGAAGGAGAGAAACTCCTCTGAGGTGAGGATGCAGCTCAGAAACAAAGGACTTACACAAGGCTCTGACAAAACCAAACCAATACAAAAGTAAAAATCTTAAGTGTTATGTTCTGGCTGATAACTACATAGAACATAACCATTTTCTACCCTAGAGTGCTTTGAGAGTACATTACAATAGCTGGTCAATAATAATGACTTTGATCCAGTTTTGTTTTCATACAAGCAATTACCACAAATGACTATCTGAAAAACTAATCTCAAAAACAAAACAATACCACCTGGGGGATGACGGATACAATCTACACATTAACAAAATGATTTCCCACAACTACCAGGAGTCAGATCTCAAAGACAACACTGTGTCAGCATGCCTTGGCAAGAGTCATTGTAAGTGCTGCTCTCGTTGTAAAGCACAATGCATTACCATTGGGTTTGAATCTGCTATGAGATCCCGTAGAGAATCCAGGAACCCCTGGTCTTCCACCATCTGGGCGTTGATATCATGGAGCTTTGCCACGCAGACTGCTGCTGTTTTCCGAACATACGGGTCTTCATCCTTCAAGCACTTGCGGAGGGGTTCACAGAGGTATTCTGTAATCTTGTCCACCCGGATGCACCCCATAGTTCTAACTGCCAAGGCTCGAATCAAAGGGTTGGGATCTTCACAATCCTACCAAAAAAATAAATAAATAAATAAAAGTCAACTGCATGAATATAAGGTAATTAATTACAAGTAAACACTCCAGCTGACATAAACCACAAGCGTCCTGTAGAACAGGAGAATTCAATCTCTCGTGCTATTCCTTCCTTTCCTACAGATCTTAGCTGTCCACTCAAGGGCCCAGAAGGAAATTTTTAAATGAAATTTATCAGAGCTGCAGACGTGGCTCAGAGGTTAGGAGCATTCTTCTTGCAGAGAACCGAAGTTTAATCCCAGAATCCAGATGGCAGCTCACAGCCACCCATAACCCCAGTTCCGGGAGATCCAGGGGATCTGCCCTCCTTTGACCTCCGCACATCCGTGGTACACAAACACACATATAAACAAAACACTCACACACATTAAGTAAATCTAAAATAAAATAAATTAGAAGCTTATTTATGAGTGTATGCAGGTGCCACAGGCTTACTTGTGTGCACATGTGCACAGAGGCCAGAAGAGGGTGTCAGAGGCCCTGAAGCTGGAACCACAAGGTGTTATGAGCTACCCCATGTGAGTGCTGGGAATAGAATTTGGGTCCTCTGCAAGTACCACAAGTGTTCTTAACCACTGTCTCCAGCCCCAGAAAGAAATCTCTGAAGTGCTACATACACACAGGAAGGGAAGGTCCAATAGATTCAGTCTTGGGCTAGGCAAAAAGCCTGGTAAGTTGGCATGGCCATACCTAGAACTAATAGCAGACTTGTCCTAAGGACAAAAAATATACCTTTTTCTTCTAGTCTTGCTCAGGAAAAGGAGAGGGGGGGGTGGGGGGGGGAAGGGAGGGAGAAGAATTGAAAAGGCTAGGGAGATCTTTCAAATATACCACAGACACAACACTGACAAAGAATGCTTTCTTAAAATACCTGTATCAAAAATTTATCTAGGCTAGGCATGGTAGCTCATGTCTTTAATCCTAGCACCCAAGAAGCAGAGGCAGGTGGATCTCAGGGAGTTTGAGGTCACCCCGGCATACATAGTGAGTTCCAGAATAGCCAGGGCTACATAGTGAGATCCTGTCTCAAACAAAACTATACAACAAAGTCTTAAAAAAGAAAGAAGTCAGCAGTAGTGGTGCATGCCTTTCATCCCAGCACCAAGGAGGCAAAAGCAAGAGGTGGATGGAGCTCGCTGAGTCTAGGTCAGGCTGGTCTATATAACAAGTTCTAGGCTAGCCTGGGCTGACCAGTGAGACCGTCTCAAAATAAGAGAAAAAAAAATCTTTAAACTATGTGCATTTATGCCCAGTTCTTTCAAAAATTTAAACAAAAACCTTCCCTATAATATTTTCTACCTACCTAGGAACCATTAGACAAAAAAATAAAATAAATTTATGATTCTCTGTGAAAATGTAGGAAAAACAAGCCTATGAAAAGTCGGTTATTTTTCAAAGTTCAACAGAAGTTGATTTTGGAATTGTTTGATTTTTTTTTTAAATGCAGAATACACTTCAGACAGAAAGGGTGCTAGTATGAACAGCCCGCTCTCAGGCTCATCACAGCTAGTGGCACAAAGGTCTGACTACTCAGCTACAGCAAGGACATCTGGTGTCCGTGCTTATTTATTTAGGTTTTCTGAGACAGAGTTTCAGGTTGTCAGTTTTTAAAGATGTGACAGTAGTGGTGCGGTGATGCTTCTAAAGACAATCTCAGCCGGGTGGCAGCACGTGCCTGTAACTCTAGCACACGGGTGGTGGGGCAGGGGAATGAGAAAGCCAGAGGCCAAAGCCGAAGGATTGTGCATTCAAGGTCAGCTAGGCGAGAGTACGGCCAGGAGGGAGGGACTGAGATCCTTCAGATCTTATTCTGACAAACATATGCATGAAAATGATGTTGAGAGAGGGGGCTGGGGTCAGAAAACTGTCTTATGTACAGGGGATATAAAATGAACAACAGTGGCCATGTGTCAGTAGTTATTTAAAAACCATAAGACGAGTATTCATTATACTATTTCCTCTATGTGAATATTTTTAAATTTCCATAATGAAAAATATTTAATCACAGACTCAAGGAAGGCTTAGCAGCGGAAAGCACTTGCTGCTTTTCTAGAAGACCTGCATTCAGTTCCTAGCACCCATGTCACGTGTTTTCAACCTGTGACTCCTGGTCCAGAGGCTGAACCAGACGAGGATTAGCTCCTGCAGCAGACAAATCCTCAGGTAACAATATTATGGTATGTCCAACCTTCATCAGCAAGTAACTAATAATACAATGAAATGCTCAACCCCTGTGCCTGGGAGGGTAAACATGAGGTTTCGCCTGGCTTTCTTTTACTCATGTGGCAAGGATGGACGTACCCCACTAACAGAAGGCTTGCCATACACTTTCAATGTCCCTGGATGCTGCATGCTGGGGTACAGCATGCTTACAACACCAACACTGCTGCTCACTGCCAGGACTTCCCTACGGGACTTCGTCCCTTGAAACACAAGCTGCTTGTGTGCAATGCAGACACAAACTACATCAAAAGTCGTTACTGAAAAGGTGACGTGTGATGGAGAAGCTGGAGTCCTTGGGAAACTACCTTCACGAAGCTGTTGACAGCCATGATGGCCATGTCTGGCTGGCTCTTGGCGTAGTTCATCAGATAGAGGTACACGAGCTTCTTCAGCTCCAGGTTGTCAGTCTGCATGCAGTTCACCACATCAGGGAAGAGAGAGCTGAGGCGAGAAGAGGGAAACACAGCCGTCAGTGCTGAGCTCTTACAGACAATAAAGTGACCTGACAGTCTTGGATTCCAGAACCATTTGACAAGAGGACAGCGGTTCAATGGTGGGAATTCATATTCATGGACACAAGTAACCAAAGATGTGGAAAGGAGTGTAAGCTTTGTCACAGATGAAAGCAGTCTTGGCGGGCTTTGCCCTTGGACACACCACGGATACTCCCTGAGATTAACCTTGAGATAGACTGGGTGGAGCCATCCTGGGCCGGGAATTCAGGAAGCTGGCAGAGACTCCACACTGGCCCTTGAGTGTGAGAGACACAGGCAGAGAGGACAAGAGGAGCAGCAGGTTCAGACCGAGCTTGAGCGCACGTGGAAAAGGATCAGCGAACAGGCCGGACCAGCGCGCAGGCCAGAGACATCTAGGGACTTGTCCCATAGAACGGATACCGGAAGGTTCACTCTTGTTTCCTTTTAACCTTTTTTCCCTCTTGCGTAAAATAGTTGGGTTATATAATAAAGTTTAATTGTTAAAAAACAGAGCCAACAAAAGAAATAAAAATAAAAAGTACTGTTGGCTGGCAGGTCGCTAAACTGTTTGTTTGGCTTTGTAGTGCATAGGTTGTCCACAGTACCTGTGTATGGCAGGCCAGCTCACGGAAAGCCTGAGCTCCAGCCTCGGCCCTCTCAGTAGTTTTGTGGAGGGAAAGTCTGAAAGCGACAGAAAAAGCCTGACATATGCATTACCCACAGTGATGCTGCGTGTTTCACTTCACCGTGCCTCACACGTGCCCTAACGCCTCATCCCACTCCTGTCTAGTTGCTCTCGGGTGGAGATAAAACCCAAGGCCTCACTCGTGCTGGGGACAGGCTCTGCCACCGAGCTATATTGCAGACTGCGGAACCATTTTTAAACGAATCACAGAAAGTGTATATCTTACTGAGCTTTATGCCTAGCTCTTAGCTCTGAGACAGGGACGGGCTATGCTTAATCTCTGCTGACCTGAGACTTCCTATGTAGGCCAAGAGAGAGACCTTGAACTCAGCTTCCCAAGTGCTGGGAGTTCAGATGTGCATCACTACCGCCAGCTTACGCTGTGTTGCTTCATCTGTAGTTTAGGCATACCCTAAGAACAGTTATCCTTATCAGCACACTGTGGTATCAAAGTACTTCAACAGTTAAGCACATTTTCTTCCACCATTGACCAGTAGGAATTGAATAACTCCCAAGTCCTTGTGATGTGAAACTGTATTTTCAAGTGTTTCTAAGTTTTCCCTAATGTTCAAGTTTAAAATTCCTAATCCAGACCTAGAATCACTCATTTCTCCAAGGTGCCCTGATTTCCTTTTGGTAGAATTTATTAATTTACATATTTTTAAAAAGCATCATGCATTTGCAAACTGGGGCATAATCAAATATAAATGGCCTATTCACTTCCCAAGCACTGGCCATCACTTAATAATGTAGCATTCTCCTGTAAGGAAAGAAATGTCTACCTACATTCACAAAGCAGCACCATTAGCATAAAAGGATCCAAGTTCCAAGTCTGGACTCTAAAATAAGCCGTATTTTAAAAACAGAAGTTAACTCTAAAGTTATCAAGTAGCCTTCCCAAAGCTTTATTAAAATACATACTCTACAGCACTAGGGAGGCAGAGGCAGGCAGATCACTGTGCGTTCGAGGCCAGCCTGGTCTACAAACAAACAAACAAAAAGCCAAAACAAAACAAAACCAAAATCCATATTCTACGTATCTTAAAAATACAGGGGGAAAACCCAGCATCAGTATATCTCACATAGTTTAAGTCTTGTACACATACAAAAGCAGAATACAGACACTATGTTTTAAGGCATAAACATGATGTTTTATGTTTTACTATTTAAGTGTATTTATGTGTGTGGGTGTGGAGGTCAGAGGACAACCTTCTCTCCTCGAACCAGTGATTGATTTCAGGTCATTAGTCCATCTCTCTGGCCCCAAAACAAAGTATTTACAAAAAGGAAGATGGGCTTCACATCCAAAAAGAATCCATTACGGCTGCAATGAGCCTCTTGACCTCTATTCTGGAGATCTGCTTATGGTTTGCTTAGCTTCTCTGTGTGGTATTGGGTATGGTTCCATGCACCCAGAGGTAACTAAAGCCAGTCAGTAACTAAAACACTATCCAGCAGGATGCCTACAATCCTGGGTAACGCTAATAGCCCACACAAGAAACTAAAGCCAGGCGCACCGGTGCATGCTTGTAAGCCCAGCATCTGGGAGGCTGAGGTGGCAGGGAGACTGCGAGTTCTCTGTGTTTCAGACACATAGTGAGACCCTCTCTTGAGATGAAGGAGAAAGAGGCCTGGGAAGGAGTTTGGTAATAAAGGCTGTGCCTAGCATAAGCAAGGCCATAATTCAATTCCCTGGCCAACAAGAGAAAATTACAGTAAATTTCAAAGGTTTACAATTATTACTTTAAGTGGAATAACTAATACTTCAATTTTTTTCTCAGGTTTTTTTTTTCTTCCTTTTTCAATGTCAGTAGTTATGATCACATGAACAAAAGTTTTCTGGAGATCTTGGGGAAAGCAGATACTAAAGCAAGGGATCTTGAGACCAAAAGGCTGAGAGCTTCCCCTCATAAGCAACAGGTAACGGTGGTGGGACAGGAAAGAACTCAGCCTCTTCCGATGCCCCGATGCCCTGAGGTGGGCTTCTGCTGGTCCAGTTTCATGTGTTAGCTTAGGCTACTGCTATGCAGGCCTCAAGGAATGGCAGTTTCATAAGAAGCCAAGGTAATAAATATTTTCAACTTAGTAGATCAAGAATCCACTTAAGCATAAGCCAGGCATGGTGAAACAAGTAGACTCCTGAGTTCAAAGCCAGCATGATCCACATAGTGAGTTCCAGGACAGCCAGGGCTAAATAGAGAGACTGCCTCAGAAGTAAAATAAAATCATAAGCCCACTTCATAAATTATGTTAAAGTGAATGCTATTTTTATTAGTGAGGAAGCAGTGTTTTACACTCTGTAAGTGCTTGTGTATGATGGGCTCGTGCGACAGGGTCTGTGTAGGTCTGAGACAAGCTGCAGAAGTGGCTCTCTGCAGGGTTCTGGGAACTAATGGGTCATCAGGCTCTGCAGCAAACGGCTTTACCCACTGAGCCACCTCATCCGCGCCTTGTTTACATGCTCATAAATCTCTACAGCATCCGGTTAAGTAGAGACAGCTGGATTCTCACGTTACTACCTCAGCGGTGGAATGTTTATATGAAGCATAAGAAGAAAATTCAGCTTCACATAAATATGACTTGAAAAATGAATACTATCATTTTCAAATAAATGGATAACTATTTATATATACACACATATATATTTTTTAATTCATAGTAGTGTTTGTCTGCATATATGTATATGCACTGCATGTATGTCTGATGCCTGAAGGCGTCAGAAGGTGCTGGGAGTGCTAGACCTCCTGGGTGCTGGGAACTGAATCCAGGTCTGTTACAAGATATTTGATCCCAATGTGATCCCTGAAATTGTGAACTGTAAAAATCTGCATTTGATCCCACTGTGATCCCTGAAATTGTGAACTGTAAAAACCTGTATTTGATCCCACTGTTATCCCTGTAGGGCAGTTGAGCCCTAACACACACCTTTAATCCAAGAGTTACCTGTACACAGGATTTTAAAAAGTTAACCCTAGGTTAAGAGGTGGAGCAAGAAACCAGCTGACAGGGATTAAAGAGCAGGAGGGACTTTGAGCTGAGGGGTATTTAAGACAGCATGTAGAAGCAGAAGGGTCTTTAGCTCTTTAGCTTTAGTTCTTAGCTCTTAGCTCTTTGGCTCCTCAGCTCCTTGGCCTTTAGTTTTTTGGACTTTGAGCTAACAAGCCTTCGGCTTGGGTTTTTGACCTTTTCCTCCTGGGCTGTCAGCTGAGCACTAGCCTTCTGGGCCTTTTCCATCAGGATGTGAGCAAAGTATAAAAATCAGCTGGGTACTTTCTCTGCCTCTCTGAGCTAGCAGGATTTTACGATAGCATCTGGCTTCTCAGTTTTTATTGGTAAATAGAACAATCTGGGATTTTCAGTTAAAATGACACAGGTCCTTTGTAAAAGCAACAAGTACTCTTAGCCATTGAGCCATTTCTCCATCCCTTAATCACGGTATATTAAAAACATAGCTTCAACACACATGATTTTTTTAGGAAGAAAAAAGGGCTGGTAGGACGACCCAGCAAGTAGGGTGCTTGTACATGGGCAAGATGACCTGGGTAGGAGAGAACAGACTCCAGAGAGTGGTCCTCTCACTCCCACAGGCACACACATAGATAAACAAACAAAGTATCTATTCAATAAAATGAAATTTTACTGCATCATGAATGGCAATCCTAAATGAAGCTCTTCTTTTGTCTTGGTAGTGAACACAGGAAGCCTATCACTGCCTGGATTCACAGTACGGTACTGGCATTTCCACCCACCACTGCTTCCATCATCACTGAAAAGCTCAGAACGGTAACGAAGCAAAGCGCATCCAAGTACTGTAAGAACAGCTCTGAGCCGGGCAGTGGTGGCTCACACCTTTAATCCCAGCACTCGGGAGGCAGAGGCAGGTGGATCACTGTGAGTTTAAGGCCAGCCTGGTCTACAAAGTGAGTCCAGGACAGCCAAGGCTACACAGAGAAATCTTGCCTCGAAAAAAACAAACAAATAAACAAAACAAAACAAAACAAAAGGAAGAAAAACCAGCTTTGATCTCACGGGCCTTCGAGAGGACGTGGAAGGCTGTGGAGCCTGCATCTTAAACAGTCTCACCAATCACAGAAGCAGGTAACAATGGTCAAGGGAATTTTGGTAGTGTTGGTTTTCACCTCAAATCCAACAATGAATGTAGAGCTGTGAAGCTGATAGCACTGGCTTACACCAAGTAAAGAGGAGTATGTGAGCTCAGTATATTTTTTATCATTTTCTAAAACTACCCCAGGCAACATATGTGTAACAGTGCCAGGACTAGACATGGTTTATTCTAAAACTGTATGCAACAAAAATGTAAAAAGCAAACCAATAAAACACGTAGGGCAGAGCTAATACCAAAGTGCTTAGACTTCCTTGTGATGTTTTCCACCAGACAACCCCATTTGTACCGAGTCTGTGTGTTTGGGGTTTGGTTTTTGGTTTTTGGTTTTTGGTTTTTTGGTGGGTTTTGTTGTTGTTGTTGTTTTGGAGACATTGTTGCTATGTTGCCCAAGTTAGATGCCCAACTGGGCTCAAGAAATCCTCCTGCCTCAGCCTCTCCAGCTGGGATTAGAGGCCAGCACTGTTATACCTGAGCAGTCTTGGATCCTACAAGACAGCAGTAAGGAGCATGTGGTCTGGCTCTCTACAGGGCCAGAGTCATCACCCTTACCTAACATCCTTCCCCACCGTCATAGCAGCAATCACTTTCTTCACAGCCTCCTTCCTCTTTTCTTTCTTTTCATTGTTGAGCTCAGCTTTTAATTCAAAGATTTCTCCTAAAAGAGATGAACACAAACAGGTATGGTCTCAGGACTAGAACGGGTAGAATACTGCAATACGAAATAACACCAGGATAGCAAGGCAGCCACTGAAGTAAGGTCACTGAAAAAGTGTAAGAGATGTACAATTCAAAGCCCCAAATAGTAACTGAGCCACCCACAAAGGCTCAGCAATAAATCTCTAAAGCCTTTTAACTCATGGTCCTTAAAAATGCAATGCAATCCTGCCCTGATGACATGGGAGTGGGTGAGCCGGGCCTGTCCTGATGACACAGGAGCAGGAAAGTGGGCCCCGACCTAAAGAGGACAAGAGAGCGGGCCCTGAGCCAGGGCTCTGAGTGGACCTTACCCCAGCATCTACCCCATGTATGACCTGCTGGAACACATGAAGGGCCGGACCTGCAGATGCAAAGATTAAGAATCTCCTTGCCACACGGCAACAACGGGATATCTGACAGCAGTCCCAGTGAGGATGCGGTAAAGATAGTGTGGGCCTCCAACCGGACCCATGACTCACAGCAATGAACATTTGAAAGTAAACATGTATGGACAAAAGGCTATACTGTGTGATACACTACAGCTTCTGGGACAAGATTTTTTGTTTGTCTGTTTGTTTTATTTTACTGGGGGGAGGAGAGGGATTTTGGTGCATGACGTGTAAAAAATAGGCATTCAAAGAAGTTAAAAAAAATGCAATGCAGGCTGGCATGGTGGCGCACATCTTTAAGCCCAGCACTTGGAGGCAGAGGCACGTGGATCACTGTGAGTTTGAGGCCAGCCTGGTCTATAAAGCGAGTCCAGGACAGCCAAGGCTACACAGAGAAACCCTGCCTCGGAAAAGAAAAAAAAACCAACCAAGCAAACAAACAAACAAACAAATGCATTGCAGACCTTTCTTTAAAAAGCATAAGAGCAAGAAAAAGTCAGCTTCACTACAACAGAATTAACAACAGTATCTGAGAAGTGATCTCACGGCAGAAATTTTAAGGGCCTAAAAAGAAAATAAATGTAAGATAAGAAACTAGTTTAGAAATCAGTGTTTACAGCTGGGCGTGGTGGCGCACGCCTTTAATTCCAGCACTCAGGAGGCAGAGGCAGGTGGATCTCTGTGAGTTCAAGGCCAGCCTGGTCTCCCAAGTGAGTCCAGGACAGCCAAAAAAAAGAAAAAGAAATCAGTGTTTACAAGTTAAAGAGATACAACTTTACAGATAAATTTGACTCAAAGATCAGTTTACTAATTACAAAATTAGGCTTAGCATCCCCCTACTGCTCTCAAAGTTTATTTATTTTGTGTTTATATTTTTGCCTATATGTATGTCTATGCACCACATGCATGCCTGGCATCTTCAGAAGGCAGAAGAGGGTGCTGGGTGTCCTCAAACTGGAATTATGGACGTGGTGAGCCATTATGTGCGTGCTGGGCACTAAGCCTAGGTCCTCTCAAGAAGCAAGTGCCCTTAGCTGCTCAGCCATAACTCCAAGGCCCTAGCACCCACTGCCTCGCTCCTTCCCACAGCCACATGTAGGTTACAGCTGTCTGTAACTATAGTTCCAGCAACCTTGATGCCCTCTGTCCTCTGCAGGCACCAGGCACACAGATATCCACGCAGAGAAACACTCATACACATAAAATGGTATTTTTTTAAAGAACAGGTTTTGGGAGTTGGTTCTCTCCTTCCACCTTGTTCAGACAGTCCTGCTGTTTCTGCTACTGTGCTGGGTACCTGTTACTGTGCTGGGTACCCTGCTGCTGTGCTGGGTACCCTGCTGCTGTGCTGAGTACCCTGCTGCTGTGCTGAGTACCCTGCTGCTGTGCTGGGTACCCTGCTGCTGTGCTGGGTACCCTGCTGCTGTGCTGGGTACCCTGCTGCTGTGCTGGGTACCCTGCTGCTGTGCTGGGTACCCTGCTGCTGTGCTGGGTACATGCTGCTGTGCTGGGTACCCTGCTGCTGTGCTGGGTACCCTGCTGCTGTGCTGGGCACCCTGCTGCTGTGCTGGGCACCCTGCTGCTGTGCTGGGTACCCTGCTGCTGTGCTGGGCACCCTGCTGCTGTGCTGGGCACCCTGCTGCTGTGCTGGGTACCTGCTACTGTGCTGGGTACCCTGCTGCTGTGCTGGGTACATGCTGCTGTGCTGGGTACCCTGCTGCTGTGCTGGGTACCCTGCTGCTGTGCTGAGTACCATGCTGCTGTGCTGGGTACATGCTGCTGTGCTGGGTACCTGTTGCTGTGCTGGGTACCCTGCTGCTGTGCTGGGTACCTGTTGCTGTGCTGGGTACCTGTTGCTGTGCTGGGTACCCTGCTGCTGTGCTGGGTACCTGCATGACTCTCCTGTCTCCATCTCCCATTCTCATAGACATAAGGGCAGCACTAACTGGATTCAGTGGATTATTAAAAAAGATTAAAGACCATGAAGTTGAGAGGGAGGGGACATGTCGGGGAGAATTAGAGATGAGGAGGGCGCTGGATATAAACAAGATACACTATAGATGTATGAAATTCTCAATAAATGTATACAGGTGGGTGAGATGGCTAAATGGTTAAAGATGCTTCAGAACCTTCATGGTGGAGAGAACCAACTGCTGAAAGTTGTCATCTGACTTCCACATGTGCTATGACACGCCACAAACTAAATATAAAATAAATATTTTAAAAATCACTGCCCTAGTGAGCACTTTTGTAAGTTAGTGGGCATTAAAGTCTCAGCCTCAATCAATTCAATGAAAGTCAAGAAGGCTCAGCATGGTAGCACATGTCTGCAATCCCAGCACTCGGGAGACAAAGGCAGGGAGATTTCCATAAGTTCATAGTCAGACTGGTCTACTTAGCAAGTTCCAGGCCAGGCAGGGCTTCATGAGATGCTGTCGGGGGGTGGGGGGTAAGGGGGGGGAATGGAGGGAATGGGGGGGGAAAGGTGTTGGGGGAGGGAGCAAGAAAAATGGAGGTTAAAATGATACGAACTAGGGTCATTTCTAAAGGCCCAATTTTGAATGACTACTCAAGAGGTATCAATCAAAGACTGTCACCACTATTTTAAGGCCCATCTCTAGCCTCATCTGCCTTTAGAACACAGGGGACAAAAGGAAACAGCAATGGTCCTCGTTGGACAAAGGAGAGAGCAAAGGCTAGCTGGGCTAGCCCACACCACCATGCTCATGCTTACTCCCCTCTCTTCCTTCTGTGGATGCCCCACCTCTTGTGGTTGCTTGTTTTGTTGCCAATAGAGCCGTGCTAGGTAACCCTGGCTAGCCTAGAATGTCCAATGTAGACTAAACAGGCCTCTTAACTCATAGGCAACCCTGCCTCTGCTTGCCCAGTGCTGGATCACAGGTGTGTACCACTTTGCTCATCTTTTCCATCTTGACTTTTCTTTTCAAGCTTGACTACAATATTGCCTCCTGTCCACCACCTTCCAGACTATTCTCAATGCTCATTTTACCTATACGTCATCCACCAGTCTGCACACTATATAATCTCCCTGAAGCCCCTGACAGAAAGTATATCGACAAGAGACATAAAATGGAGCACAAAAAAAGAAAAAGCTTCTTTCATCAATACCCGTCCCCAACAGGCAAGCAAAATGTTCTAAAAATCTATTCCATTTAATTGACAACTACAAAAATAACACTGGCGGAAAGGCCAGGACCTTTAAAGAGTTACTCTCTTCTTTACTGAGCAGTGCTTTGACAAATGTGGCTCTCAGGGGTCCCATCATTTACTCCTGGACCAGTGAAGGGCAAACAGCAGGGATTCAGGGTCTGCACTGTGAGCAGCAGCAGGAGCTGCAGGATGGAAACAGCATGTAACGGAGCCTATTCCAGAGCCAAGCACACATTTAAAGGATCTGCTCCAGAGGCGGTTCTGGTGGGCGTTACAGGAAGCAAAGGGAACATGGTCTATCCATTTTTGAAGAACATGATATTATCTAGCAGTGATTCAGTTTCTATGTCTCAAATTTTATAAATGTCATTTGCACCCTTTACAGGAAAAGCTTTATGAAATAGGTGTTTTAAAAACCTTAAAAAAAAAAAGCCAGGTGTAGTGGTGCACGCCTTTAACCCCAGCACTCAGGAGGCAAAGGCAGGCAAATCTCTGAGTTTGAGGCCAGCCTGGTCTATATTTGAAGTTCCAAACAACCACCACCCTTCTATGTCATTACAGACAATATGCTGGTCAAAAAGTAAATACATATGCAAATGACTGGATAGTTAGCTGAAACAATAACAAGGAGTTAATGGCTCTCTTTACTCTCTCTCTCTCTCTCTCTCTCTCTCTCTCTCTCTCTCTCTCTCTCTCTCTCTGTGTGTGTGTGTGTGTGTGTGTGTGTGTGTGTGTGTTTCTCTTTCACCTTTACATGAGCCGTGGAGATCAGACTCAGGTTGCCAGGCTTACTCAGCAAGTACCTTTACTGGATGAGTCACTTTAGTGGCCCTGTTTGACTTCTGCGACAGGATCTCGCCGGCAGCCTGATCTAGCCTCATAAGCATCCTGCCTCGGCCTCCTAAGTGTAGAGATTCTAGGCATACGTCACCAGGACCAGCAGGCTAATGGTTTGTGTGAGGCAAAAATAATAAATACAGAGAAGAAACTGGATGGATCTAAAGCCAGGTACTAGGAGAGCCAAAGTACCTAGCATGCATCACATTTTTATTTTGGTTTTTCGAGACAGGGTTTCTCAGCGTAGCCTCGGCTGGGCTGGACTCACTTTGTAGACCAGGCTGGCCTCGAACTCACAGTGATCCGCCTGCCTCTGCCTCCTGAGTGCTGGGATTACAGGTGTGCGCCACCACGCCCGGCATGCACCACATTTTATTATCCAACCCTACTCCTTCCACTGGCCAAATCTGTCAAGCACTGTTAGCAGTAAGTAAAAATGGCCACACATTAAAAAAAAAAATGTAGATTTTTTTAAAAAACCTCAATATTCAGCCTAGCATGGTGATGTATGTTTGTAATTCCAGCACTTGAGAGGATGTCAGGAGAGTGAATTCTAGGCTATCTTGGAATATGTCACAAGATCTAGGACAACCTGGCTAATTAGTGGTAAGACTCTATCTCGACATTAAATACTACAGATTAGATAGAAAAGATCCGAGTAAGGACTGGAGAGGTGGCTCAGAGGTTAGAAGCACTGGCTGCTCTTCCAGAGGACCTGAATGTGATTCCTCTACTGACATGGCAGCTCATGATCAGCTGAAACGCCATTTCCGGGGGAACCTGATGTTCTCTTCAGGCCTCCATAGGCACCAGGCATGCAAGTGGTGCACAGACACACGGCAGGTAAAATACCCATACACAGTAAATAAAATGTTAATAAAGATTACTCTAACATCAACCATGAACCTTCTATGTACTTGTAAATACCAAACACATTCATTCTCTCTTTCTCTAAAAATAAAATCAATCTTCAAACTATATTTATCTCCCAGTTAAAATTTTGTCATATTTGTTTATAATTCTCTATACAGAGATTACTTTTTTCTTACACCACTTAAAGTTACAAACATCATGCCTCTTTAGCCTTGAATAAATAACCTGTGTTTTTTAAAAACAAGGAACTTTTCTTAATTATTTTAATATTAAGATATTAATATTAAATTATCAATATACCACCACCATCTAATCTAAACAAATCTTGTTCAATGCTCCCATGTATTCCCAGCTCTGGGGCAGCATGCAGCTTAAGAATAGGCATTATATTTATTGTCATTATCTGTTTAGTCATTAATTTGTCTATTTTCATGATCATATTTTGTTTTAAGGCATGGTCTTACTATGTATCCCTGGCTGGCCTAAATTCACAGCAATACACCTGCCTCTGCCTCCTCAGTGCTGGGTTATAAGATGTTTTAAGTATAGGGTCATTAACATTAGCACTTCCAGTTTGCCATGGGTTTTCTGCATTGCAATAAGGTTATGAAATTTTTAAAGCAAACTTCATAGAACACATGAAAAGGCAAGCAGTGTTTCTTTGACCAGCTGTTGGTGATATTAACATGACTATGTAGTTAAGGTTCTAAGTACCATTGTTGTTGTTGTTGCTTTTTGGATTGTGTGTGTGCAGGTGTGTGTGTGTGTGTGTGTGTGTGCAGGTGTGTGCGGGGTGTGTGTGTGTGTGTGTGTGTGTGTGTGTGTGTGTGTGTGTGTGTGTATGTGTTTGCCTGGTACCAACAGAGATCAGAAGAGGACCCCAGATTCTCTGGAACCAGAGTTATAAATAGTTGTGAGCTAACTCTGCACAAATAAGTGCTCTTAAGTACCAGGCCATCTCCTAGGCCCCTGAATGTCAAATATTGACACTAAACAACTCATATTTTTATCACTGTAGTTAGTAATTTGTGGAAAGACAGTCTGAAGCCCAATCAATACCCTGTTCCTCATCAAACTACCTACTTTCTAATTTTAGCATCATGTGACTCTTACTTAAACTATTATTTATACTAAATACAGTCACATATGTATTGATTATATTTGATGGGTTATAAAAATCCATTATTTTGATCACTTTTTGGCAGTGGAGCCCTAAAGGTGTGGGGGCCCTTCCTTTCCCATCGTTTTCTGAGCATTTCCTTACTTAGAAGACACTCACCTGCAACTTGACACAGCCTTAGAATCAGTATTTGCCCAAAGAGTTCTGCTTGCTTTCAGTAAAAGATGTTATTTATTTTCGGTTTTTCTAGATAAGGTCTCTCTTTGTAGCCCTGCCTCTGCCTCCAACTGCTGGGATAAAAGGCATGTGCCACCACTGCCCAGCTGAAAAATGTTATTTACAAACTGAGATTGAGTCCTAGGAACCCTCTGCACTACTCTGAGTTAGTGAAAATTGGGGTACGTAGTCATTAACTCCACTCGTGTTAATGACTTCACCTGAGATGCAGGACAAGACACTGAGAAAGAAGAGTAATAAACACCACAGAAGTTGGTGCTGGGCCCAGGCCTTTCAGCAAACATAAGACCTGTTGAATGCAAAGGCACAGGGTTCTGATCCCAAGAAACAGAGCAAGCTCAGCTGGCCGCTTAGTATGCTGAGGACAGTGACACCAATCTAGCTCTAGAAATGAACCATCTGGAAACAATTTGGGAAGTTAGATTTTTTTCCCAAAAGAATCCTTAGTTCATAAGCCCACATGTGTGTAAAGACCTCAGTACTGTATTACTCACCACAAATGGGACTAAGGTAATAAAGTCAAGAGCTAGAGGTGTAGCTCAATGGCCAGCGCCCGCCTAGCAGGTGCCGGACCTAGCCTAGGTTAGGTCCCCAGTCCTGGAAAGCAGGCATGTAAAATCCCCAACATTTTAATAACGTATTCAAATACAATTATTTGTAGAAGCATCAGATTCCCAATGAGACCGCAAACACATATGTTAAAACGTCAGAACACTGTACTTGGGGAATCTCACCCAGCAACTGAACACAACGATTTGAAGATCTGACAAGGCTCTCCCACTTACCCTTCTTATTGGTTGTGAAGTACTTGGAGTCAGTCATGATTCTGGATCTTCAGCGTGTACCTATGGCGAGAGGAATGGATACTGTTACCCAAACTGCATGCCAAGGCATCTGACTAATTTTAAGAACATATAAATTTAAGATTTCTAAGCCAGGCATGGTGGCGCACGCCTTTAATCCCAGCACTCGGGAGGCAGAGGCAGGCGGATCGCTGTGAGTTCGAGACCAGCCTGGTCTACAAAGTGAGTCTAGGACAGCCAAGGCTACACAGAGAAATCCTGTCTCAAAAAAAAAAAAAAATTTAAGATTTCTGCTTTTTAACAAAGTGAGTAGTTGCTTCCTCATACCACCACCATTTGTGGTCCAAGCAGCACAGGAAATAAGAACTGCAACTTGGCTGAACAGTGGTGGCGCACACCTTTAATCCCAGCACTTGAAGGCAGAGGTAGGTAGATCTCAGAGTTCAAGGCCAGCCTGGTCTACAAAACAGGTTCCAGGACAGCCAGGGCTACATAAAGAAACCCTGTCTTGAAAAACAAAACAAAATTAAACTTAAAAAAAAAAAAAACCAACAACAACAAAACTGTGCCAGGCATGGTGGCGCACGCCTTCGATCCCAGCACTCAGGAGGCAGAGGCAGGCAGATCACTGTGAGTTCGAGGCCAGCCTGGTCTACAAAGTGAGTCTGGGACGTCCAAGGCTACACAGAGAAACCCTGTCTCGAAAAAAACAAAACAACAACAAAAAACCCAAAAACAAATAAAACAAGACAAAAAACTGCAACTTGCCTCAAGGAACTTCAAGGAAAAAAGTGAGATGGACAAATGGAATGGGGTGATAATCTGAACCCCTTATGGCTCGGTGGCCTCCAAGGACAAGCTTGATTGTAAATACATCTTAGTCACTCCCTCAAACATTTAAAACAAAGACTTAGTTTGAAAGGTTTCTCCATAACTTTCTAATCAGAAAGACTGGGTCACTTCCCTGCCTTAGTATGGAGTCGCTCAAAGCATGTACTTCAAGCAGCTAAAGGTGGAACTGCTCCGCCAAACTATTAAATATTGCTTGCAAAAAGGCTCTCAGAAAAACAAGACGCCTGCCTTACTCCCAGCACCGGGAGTAGAGGCAGGCAGACCTGCTTCTTCATCGACAGTGAGTTCGGGATGAATCTGGAGTGCATAAGACCCTGTCTCAAAAACCAAAAGGAAAGAAATGAAAGAGCTAGGAACCATGAACACTACGTAGAATACAGAAATTGTTTTGGTGTTTGTCGCATAGAGGATCGCATTAATGTTTTCGTGTCTTTGCAGGAAAAATTCAGAGAAGGCTACAATCCATCCATTCACAGAATAAATTTTAAAAAAATGAGGGAACTTTTTTTGTTTTGACGTTTCTTTTATCATCCACTTACGTGTGTGTGTGTGTGTGTGTGTGTGTGTGTGTGTGTGTGTGTGTGTGTGTGTACACCTGTGTGTGCTCCTGTCTGTACCCAAGAAGACCAAGAGAATGAGCTGGATTCTTGAAGCTGGAGTTTCGGATGGCTGTGAGCCCTGGGGATTGAACTGGGTTAAGACCACCAAGTGTTCTTAACCACTATGATTTTTTTTTTTCGAACATCACATAAAGTTTTAAAATATATCTTTAACATTTAATATGTATTAATAGAAGGCTAAATTTATTCTTGAATTTATCATATGAAATTATAATTTTATCATGACTTGTAATCACTGTGCTTTTTGAGACAGCATCTCCCTGTATAGCCCTGGCTGGCCTGGGACTCAATGTAAAAGAGATTGGCCTTGAATTTGCAAAGGTCTTCTTCTCCTGCCTCTGTCCAGAGTGCTGGCTTTATAAACACATCACCACACACAGTTCAGTCTTGTTTGTTTGTTTGTTTGTTTTTTCGAGACAGGGCTTCTCTGTGTAGCCTTGGCTGTCCTGAACTCGCCCTGTAGACCAGGCTGGCCTCGAAATCACAGCGATCCACCTGCCTCTGCCTCCTGAGTGCTGGGATTAAAGACGTGGCCACCATGCCCAGCAGTTCTTTTTTATTTTTTCAAAGACAGATTTCCTGTGGCCCAGCGTGGTCTTAAAGTTGCTATGTAGCTGAAGATGACTTTTAATCCCCCTTCCCCAGCCTCTAGCTCCCAGGTGCTGGGACTGCAGGTGTGTAACACCACATCTGGCTAGGAACTCTTCACTTAGGTGGAGTTCAAGGCCAGCTTGGTCTACATAATGAATTCCAAGCAAGCCAGGGCTACATAGTAAGATCCTGCTTCAAAGCACAACAAAACTTTTAAAGACTTGTAATATAAATCTTAAGTTATCTGTAAGTTGGCATATACAAACAGGCAAGCTGACATACAGAAACAATGACTAGGATCTGACAGGAGTGCTAACAGCTACCTCTCAAAACCATTACTGTTTGTACAGCATGTTGTTGTACCTTTTAAAACCTCGTGGAATCATCAAACCTTCGAACCTAAGATTTTAAAACAAATATTTGCTTGGAAGTTTTTCACCCAGTTACTTCGGAAAAGCGCACAAAAGCATTCTGTTTTCTAAAGCTCTCACAGCTACCTTCTACACACATACAAAAAAAATTTTTTTTTCTTTTGAGATAGGTAAGGTCTTCACTGTCTAGTCCTGGCAGACTTGAAACCTGCTATAATGACCAGGCTGGCTTCTTACTCGTGTGATCCTCCTGTTTCTGCTTCATTAGTGCTGCAATTGCATGCGCCACATACCCAGGTAACATGAAATACTCTTGTCAGCCACCTTAAGGCATGTCTTCATTAGCAGCCTACACATTTCATGATTTGTATGGTTTGATTCCCAGCATCCAACATAGAAACTCCAGTCCCTGGGGATGTGACGCCCTCTTCTGGCCTCCTTGGCCGGAGGCACACACATGATACACTGATATATACACAGGTATAACACCCACAAAATAAAATAATAATAGTACAAAGAAGCCTGCAACATAGATCCTAAACCAAGAATCTCTGCTCTAACAAAAAGAGATAAAGAGATAGAACCAGCTCCTTGGGAGGCTAAGGCAGGTGTGGAAACTAATGAGACTTTGTCTCAAAAATAAACTAAGGCTGGAGATGGCTCAGCAGTTCAGAGAGCTGGCTGTTCTTCCAGAAGACCAGACTTAGCATGCACCTGGCAACTCAACTCTTAACCATCTATAACTCCAGTTCCAGGGGGCCAGATACCCTCTTCTGAGGCCACTGAATACACAGGTGATACACAGACCTACAAGCAGTCAAAATAACCATACACAAAAGAAAAGTAATAAAAAGGGCTCAGTGGTAGAAGGCGTGCTTAGTATACAGGAAACCCTGTGCTCAATCCCCAGTGCCATTTTGGAGCAGGGATAGAGTTCGATGGTAGAGTGCTTACCTAACAGGTATAAGACCCCCCCCCCCCCAATCATCAGAAGGAAGAAAAAAAGAAAGAAAAAAAAAAAAAGCAAAAAACATAAGCAGGTAAATGTATCACTCACTTAATTGGACACCATGGTAAACAATTGTGATGAAATAATCTGCATCATACAGGCAAAGAAACATGGTATCAAGTCTATCCTTGACTTAAGGAAGGAAAAAAAAACCCTCCAAGGAAAAATGAAAATAGAGGGGCTGGAGAGATGGCTCAGAGGTTAAGAACACTGGCTGCTCTTCCAGAGGTCCTAGGTTCAATTCCCAGCAACCACATGGTGGCTCACAACCATCTAGAGTGAGATCTGGTGCCCTCTTCTGGTGTTCAGAACATATTAAAAAAAGAAAACAGCCAGCACTTGGGAGGAAGAGGCAGGCAGATTGCTGTGAGTTTGAGGTCAGCCTGGTCTACAAAGTGACTCTAGGACAGCCAAGGCTCTCTAAACAAAAGCAAACCAGTAAAGAGAAAGGCGTGGGGGTGGACTGGATCCAACACTTGTATGAATATTAAGTACTTAATTAAAAATAAGACATGTAGTGGCAGAACCTTCATGTCACTGTGACTTGCTTTCTTTCTTTCTTTTCTTTTCTTTTTTCTTTTTCTGGTTTTTCAAGACAGGGTCTCTCTGTGTAGCCTTGGCTGTCCTGGACTCCCTTTGTAGACCAGGCTGGCCCCAAACTCACAGCGATCTGCCTGCCTCTGCCTCCCGACTGCTGGGATTATAGGTGTGTGCCACCCTGCCCAGCTCAAATACCTATTTTTAAATAAAATACTCCCAAACACTTGCCAGACAGACCCAGCCAAATTCTCCAAATACAGGGTGTGAAAACTGATGCCTATCAGAAGGCACGGAAAGACAGCCAGAAAAAAGCTGGAGAAAACACAACTTGCCTGGTGCTTCAGAACTCAAAACCCTATTGGGGTAATTTTTTTGGTTTTCGGGAAATCCCTAGAAATAAGCAAGCCACAATGGAATGTGAACTCACTCAATCTAATACAACATGAAACCTGAAGAGTCACTGACTGCCTGTCTTAAGGCATGGCCTAGGGACACTGTTAGAAAACAAAACAGCCACCAGGCAAAGCACATAATCACTTGCATTTTGTCCTGACCCACGGTGTGACTTCACTGCCTTTCACAGGCCTCCCTGTACAAGGTTATATATCTAGATTAATATAACCTAGTTTCTGCCAAATATAGGTTGTCAGCGGCCTCTCTCTCCTTCCATCCTTCCCTTCCTCCAATTCCCCAACAGAGAAACTCGACAGCCAAAGATTAATAGGCTGGGTAGAATAAGGTCAGAAAAAAAATTTAATAATGTCTTAATTCCAACTTGTTCTCTGGGAAACAGCAGCTAACATTAGCATTGGCAAGGCCACCAGGCCCTTCTTCGCACATAAAGTCAGTAACCATCCAAAATTCAGTAAAACGTAAACGGAAGAGTCATTCCAGCAGCATCACCAGGATGAAAGGTGTCAAGACCATTTCTGGCCAAATGTTAGCAACACAAGGACAACAGCAGCTTCAGATTAATTAGCGTATCAGAAATAAAACATTTAAAAGCTAAATTCACCTCCAGTTTCTATTTAAATAGCTACAAGTTAATTCATCAATATAGCATGAAGAAAGAAGCCCAACAGTTTTACACCCAACTGTTCTGAAATGCCAAGAAATCTTGGGGCACTGAAGCCTAGAAGGAAAGGAAGAAAACGGGGGTGACGTCCTCTGAACAACCCTTGTCTAACTTGGTTCAAACTTGTGCAAGACTAAAATAAAGAGCCGGGCAGTGATGGCGCAGGCCTTTAATCCCAGCACATGGGAGGCAGAGGCAGAGGCAGGCAAATCTCTGTGAGTTCGAGGCCAGCCTGGTCTACAAAGTGATTTTAGGACAGTCAAGGTTACACAGAGAAACCCTGTCTCAAAAAACTAAAAGAGAGGGGGGTGGGGGTGGGAAGACGGGGAGACAGACAGAGAGACGGAGAAGGGGGCAGAGACGGAGACTGACTAAAATAATGACCTTTTACAGAAGAAAAGATTGTAAGGGAAGTTCTTTGAGTCTTAATTCATCAGAATGTTTGCTTTATATTAAACTTTATCGTCCAATTTTAGGGAGGCGGTTTGCAGAACAGGATCCCCTTTATTTCTCATGGAGTTTGCCCTGCAAGATACCTGCGAGCGGTTCTCATTTCACACCTCACTTAGTCATCACTGGAGCCTGTTACCAGTTAGCTGCACCTACTTCACCCGCTTTCTATTATTACTTTTGTAAGTGCGCCCTAAGGCTAAGCAGTAGAGCTACCAAAGGAGAGCAATTAAAGATTAAAATTGTTCCCTTACTGAAAGCACCTTCCTTCTTAGTGCCTTCCTGAGCTTATTGTGGTGCGGTCTTTGTCTTTTAAAGCACAGTGGTTGCAAAAGTGTTTGACCATTAAAATACACCCGCCAGCCCGCCCCCCCACCCCCGCCGCCCTCTTTAAAAAAAAAAATCAACGAATCATCAACGACACGTTCACGCCGCTTCATAATCAAACAGCCTGTTTAACAAGAGCCTTCGAAGAGGACTAAACAGAGGGCTCCTAAGAAACCTATGCAATGCATCCACGAATTCAAAGAATAAGGAAAGAGCAGGAAATTCCAGTTTTTTTCCCCTTCTAGTATGATTTTACAGCCTTGCCCGAACTAGACTACTCCTTATAACCTCGGGGAAGAAAAACAAAATTCCAGGCCAAAATTCCCTTTCATTGGCTTCCCCCTCTCCCACAGGGAGTCAGTTATGCACGTTTCTCCTTCGTTCCTCGAAGCACATTAAGTCCCCTTTTCTCTCTACCCACCTCCCCAGGTCTAAACCTAGAGATCTGGTCAGTTTTCACCAGGTAAGGAGAGATGCCTCTACACCCCCAATACGGGCGATAAAGAGAGGCTTCGATGACCAGAAGATCGTCGGGGGAATCCTTTCTCCCTTGGCTTGCTGGATGGATGGACACGGGCTTCTCAATGAGCAGATGCCAAATGGCAAAGCTGGGTGGTTCTCCCTCGGCCTCTAGCGGCCACACCCCTGGCCTCAGCGCTCCCCCAAACCAGTCTTCGAAACATGCTTCGTCCCAAGCCCCCAACTACCGCCTGCTACACCCAAGCGCAGCCCCAACCCACCACGGAGGTGGCACTTTCTCCAAGCTTTTCCCTCAAACGGTCACACCCGAGGACTCCCTCCATCCTCAACCGTCACGCTCCTAGGATCTCCTTTCCTCCCGAGCCAACGACCCGGCTTGGGGTTCCCCCATCCCGAGTCAGTCAGGGACACACCCCAAAAGCCAGCCGCCTTGAACTCACCGGAGGCAAGGGCGGGGTGGCGGGGTGGCGGCGGCAGCCGGAGAGCACAGCCGGGGTGGTGGTGTAATGGTTTCCTGCCCGTCACGATTCTCTCTAGATCTAAGCCACTGCGCAAAACCCAATTTGCCAGGGACAAAGATGGTGGGCCGGAAGCTTTGGCGTAAGAGAATCTCGCCGCGTGACGTCATCCGGGTGCGCGGGAGAGCCAAACAGCCAAGCTCTATCTTTGTCTCTCAGGCGACGGGAAGGGGGAAGCTTTTAGGCGCCTCCGTCGCTCCCACCACACCCCCGCGCCATTAGTCTTGCTGGGGCTCAAGTGGTCTAAGGGAGCTTAAACACCTAGCGCATACGAACTCCCTTCGGAAACTAAACTGGTACTACAGGTGTTTGGCTACCACGTCCAGCGGCAAAAAGAAAAAAACTGACAGTTTGTGTAGCTCAGGCTGGCCTGGAACTGGACCCCCTCTTGCTTCTGCCTCCAAAATGTCTTTAATTTTTCTATCTTCTGTCCAGGCTTTCTCTTACTCTACTATTGAACAAATATTTACCAAGGTCTACTATATCTCTGGAAGTGATAGATATTATAATTTTTTTTTCTTTTTCTCTTTGTATGTGCACTGGTGTTTTGCCTTAATGAATGCCTATGAGAGGGTGTTGAATCCTCTGGAACTGGAGTTACAGACAGCAGTTTGCTGCCGTGTGGGTGCTGGGAATTGGACCGCTGGACCATGTGTCCAGACCCCAGATTTGTAACTTAAAAAAAATTCATGGCATCTGGGTGTCGTTGCCCACGCCTTTAATCTCAGCACTCTGGTGGCAGAGGCAGGTAGATCTCTTAAGAGTTCGAGGACAGCCTGTTCTACAAAGTGAGTTCCAGGACAGCCAGGATTACACAGAGAAACCCTGTCTCAGAAAACAAACAAACAAACAACCTCATGACAACTTAAACCCTATACAATCACATTATTTACTAAGCATTTATTATGTAATTTCCTATGTAGTTTATATTTTATAGTTAAGATCTCCAAACCTGATGGTCAGGCTTAGCCTTTAATGCCTTCTAAAATAAATCGTGTGTCTTCTATTAAGCCACACATGAGGGTGAGGTTTTTTTTTTAATGTATTGATTATTTGGTGACTAAAAAGTAGTACATTTACCAAAGTAAAATGAAAACTGACGCTTTTTCCTTCCAGGATTGGAGGTGGACCCTATGGCTTTACACATGTTGGGAAATACTCTACCACTGAGTTATATCCCCAACCACGACATATTAACTCTTCCTTTTCTCATGTAATAGTTTTCTTTTTAAAGCATAACTTCATGGGTCCATTAATCAAAGTGTCTTAAATGAGATTCTGAGCCAACATTGCTCAAGTTAAAAAAAATTTTTTTTCTCCTCCTTTTCTCTTCTCCCCTTTTCAAGATACAGCCTCACTGCCATATAGCCCAATGTCTCAGGTGTTGGGACTACATGTCTGCATGTCCTTCCTACCTATGAGAATTTGATTCATAGGCACAATGACAACTTGACATGCATTCATTGTAACAGGTTACTTGGATACATTTCTGCTAACTTTATTTAATTTTTAATTTTATTTTTGGTTTTTCAAGACAGGGTTTCTCTTGTGTAGCTTGGCTGTCCTAGACTCACTTTGTAGAGCAGCTGGCCTCTGCCTCCCAAGTGCTGAGATTAAAGGCATGTGCCACCACCGCCTGACCTGTTTTTTTGTTTTGTTTTGGTTTTTGTTTTGTTTTAGTACCTCTGCAGGCACTAGGCATGCATATGGCACACACACACACATGCAGACACCGAACATCTTTTTGTTGTTGTTAATTAAGAGCCACTAGTTAGCATATTTACCAGATGTTTTATGTAGTCCGTTAGTCCTTAAAACTCAAGACTGGGTATGAAAGCCAATTTGGGGGCCAGCCAAAGATAAGTGCACAAGAACCTTTCTTAGACTAAAACAAATATTTTTTAAAAAACTTTTTATAAATTAAACAACTGTACTTTCTGACAACTATTTTAGTAAAGTATAAATTACATTTTAGAGCTATAAAGCTAACTTCTAAAATTGAAACAACTAAACCTGATCCGTTTTAAAGGTTCTCATTATACAAACCAGTTGCCTCCTTTTACACCCTAACATCCTCTACAGCAGTGAACAATACCTTGTATATTTATAGCAGTTTATAGCAGGAATTGGAGTTGCCAAGAAGGTAAACTCATCCAAATTCTATGACCTCTATCCGAAACCCAAACCAAGCAAAGTATACAATTTGGACTTTGCAAACCATTTGACAGATTTTGTATACAAACCAAAGGTACCTAAGTCTATCAGGATCCCTAATACGACGTATCTACTGAGCCGAAGGGCAGAAACCAATTTCATCTAGCAGAACGTGCCTACAATTATAACTTAACTGTACACATGGAACACAAGCTACAATACTGTATGAAAAGTAATCGTCCTAAGTTCTGGTGGACAGGTAGAATATTTTTCCTTTTGGTAAAACTTTCTCATAACCGACCACATAATCAAAGCTAAAGCTTCTGTCTCTCCAACTTCTCCTCGGGCCGAATTTGAGCACACGTGCGCAGGAAGGACCTGCCCGTCTTTTCTCCCTGGCTTGATCTCCCGTGGGACAGGTGCCAGGCAGGGGCCCTAGCTCGGCACAAAGGGTCGAATATGGGTCTCCACCAAAGCTTCGCGCAGAGATAGCCGGGTACAGAATCCACCCACCACACTAGCCCGTTGCCTGGTTAAAGTCAGAGGGGCGGAAGCGGAAATCCAGGTTGGTCATAGAGTTCCGGAGTTCCGGCTCAGGGCCGCATTCGGTGCTAGAGAGCCTATCTTCCGCCCGCCTTGCGGAGGTCCTCGGAGCTTCTGTTTCCGGGTGCGCCTTCTGTCACAAAGCCCAGACCTCCCTTCGTTAGTGTCGTCACGGGGTCCCCTGCGCCGCACCCGAGGTCAGCAAGCAAGGACGGGACGGGCGCTTCCCAGCCAGCGGCCGGAGTTGGGGCCTCGGAGCTCCGAGACTGCAGCTCGAGCGACACGTTCCTTTGGCCCACACCTGTCTCCGAGTCACCCTCTACCCTGTGAGGTGCATCATTTGACAAGTCATTCCCCAGTCCCCATATTTCACGTCCCCACCTTTGGAGTTCACAGTCCTTTACTTTGAGACTCCCTCCCCTCCACCTCCATAACAATTTTTTTTTTTTTACCCCGGTTGACTTTTCACTGGTGTAGAATTAAATTTGGAGTTTCGGGTGCCGTGCAGGTTTAAAAACTCCGCAGCCGTTTGACACAAACAAACCAGGTTCATGCTCAGTAGAGTGTTTGTGGGAGAAGTGAATCCCAGTACACACGGGACGCTATGGCTGAGCACGGGGCTCACATCACAACTGCTTCCGTGGCGGACGACCAGCCCTCCATCTTTGAGGTGGTAGCACAGGACAGTTTAATGACAGCTGTGAGACCCGCTCTTCAGCATGTGGTCAAGGTAAGGTGTTTCTCCAAAAGGTTTCAGGGAACGACTGGATAAAACTCCAAACATTTTATTAGTAACCATAAATTTGCAATGATCGACCTGTGCCATTCATCCGGCTGTGCCCTGTACTCAATTCCTAGGCCCTCGAGGGGCTTTAGGCTACATTCCAGAAGCGTGTTGTTTATGCCATGTGTGTTGAACTTAGAAGGAAAATGTTAATGCAAGTACATACTGATGACTTATTTTTTAAAATGTGGTTTTTGCTTCAGGTTCTTGCGGAATCAAACCCTGCGCACTACGGCTTCTTTTGGAGGTGGTTTGATGAAGTCTTCACTCTGCTCGACTTTCTGCTCCAGCAGCATTATCTTTCCAGAACTAGCGCCTCGTTTTCTGAACACTTTTATGGCCTCAAGCGGATTGTAGCAGGGAGCTCAAAGCAGCTCCAGAGACCAGCCAGTGCTGGCCTTCCCAAGAAGCACTTCTGGAAGTCCACCCTGTTCCTTGTTCTTCTTCCCTACCTGAGAGTGAAGCTGGAGAAGGTGGCCTCCAGCTTGAGAGAGGAGGACGAATACTCTATTCACCCCCCTTCTTCTCGCTGGAAGCGGTTCTGCAGGGCCTTCCTGGCGGCCTACCCGTTTGTTAACATGGCCTGGGAGGGCTGGTTTCTCACACAGCAACTTCTCTACATCCTGGGAAGAGCCGAGCATCACTCTCCGCTGCTGAAGCTGGCTGGGGTTCGGCTGGGCCGACTGACGGCTCAGGATGTACAAGCTATAGAACACAGACTGGCTGAAACCGGTGCCATGCAGGAGCCCACCAGAAGGTAAGCCCTTAACATTTTCTCAAAACCCTTTCATTAAATGCATGGCTTCATATAATCGTTAGGGAAACCAACAGCCAGAAGATAGCAGAGTCAAGATTCAAGACCGAGCACTACAATTCTAAAGACTTCTTCTTCTTTTTTTTTTTTTTTTAGAGATTTCTTTATTATGTATACAATATTCTGCCTGCAAGCCAGAAGAGGACACCAGATCTCATTATAGATGGTTGTGAGCCACCATGTGGTTGCTGGGAATTGAACTCATGACCTTTGGAAGAGCAGACAGTGCTCTTAACCTCCAAGCCATCTCTCCAGCCCCCTCTAAAGCCTTCTTATCCAAGATGCCACACCATCTCTAGCTAGTACTTTTTCTCCCACAAGTTCAAACATGTATGTGTCTCGGTGCTGCTAAGTTACTTTTTAACTGAACTACTTCTTTTTCTGGGTGGCTATCCTCCATTTAAAAATTCTCTAAAAATCAAATACTTCATGCTTTTCTCAAATCAAAACCTCATCTTCGGTTGTTGAAAACAGTTTTGGGGGCGAGGGAGATGGCACATGTGAATGGCGTGTGCTGCTCTCCCATAGGACCAGAGGTCCCCAGCACCCATATTTGGCAGCTCACAACTGCCTGTGCACATACAGACAAGCAGACACTAACATTTTAGACAACACCAGAACACCAGAATTGAGGCGTCCACCTAGCACGAGGGGTTAGAATGAGTGCCCTGTTTACAGCTGGGTGAACTGCACCCAGACAAGTCACTCTGTGACCTCACACAAGTGAACCATTTCTTCTGCCCCTTGTTCTCTTTTCCCAACAGCATTGGCGAGAAGGTAAAGCTAGCTCTGAAGAAAGCTGTGGGCGGTGTTGCCTTATCCCTCTCCACGGGCCTCTCTGTGGGCGTCTTCTTCCTGCAGTTCCTTGACTGGTGGTACTCTACTGAGAACCAAGAGACCATCAAATCACTGACTGCCCTGCCTACTCCACCGCCACCCGTACACCTAGACTACAACTCAGACTCTCCCCTGTTACCCAAAATGAAGACGGTGTGCCCCCTGTGCCGTAAAACTCGGGTCAATGATACAGTTCTTGCCACCTCCGGCTATGTGTTCTGTTACCGCTGTGTGTTTAATTATGTGAGGAGCCACCAAGCCTGTCCCATCACAGGGTATCCAACGGAAGTCCAGCATCTAATTAAACTCTACTCTCCTGAGAACTGAAAGAGATTAGCACGTTATCTCACAGCTCAAGACTGCTGCAGCATGGCAGACAACACTGATACTCCCCTGATTCATAACTCCATTAACTGTCAGTAACTATATGGATCCCCACCTTTTGGGTTGCTCTCTACCAAGCTGGTTAAGCAGGAGAGTTGGGATCACAGGTGGTGTGAGGGCCAGTGTGGAAGTGCATTACGGGAAACCACCTTCTTAAGAGCACGGTTTTAAGTTGGATGTGGTAGTTAACAGCACTTAGGAGATTGGAAGCAGGATTTTGGGTTCAAGGCCAGCTTAGGCTACCATAGAGAGACAGGCAAAAAAGTAAAACTAAAGCGAGAGCCTGATTAAAAGGGATAAAATCAAGCAGGAAAACCCAGGTTAGACCTTATAAAGCAAGCGCTTTCAGAAGCAGGCCTTCTCTTTAGAAACCATTTCTCTACCTGTGAAGTAAAGATTTATCAGACTGCATACACTATGAAACATGGACTTCCTCTTTATAGAAATACTTAAGAATGCTTTAGGGAAAAGCCCCGGCCATATACCCTGACTTACTAACATCCAGTAGTTTATCAGCCTTTCAAGATTCCTTTACGAACCATGCTGGTCTGTCTTGGGAAACAGGTTAAAGAAAAGTAGAGTTTGTCTATAGGGAGGAGTCTGGACATTTCAGTATGAATGAAAGCTAACAAGCAATGGTGAGATGCAGTCAAATCCCTATCTAATGTCTACCTAATAATGCCTATCTAATGAATACTTAATGAGGAGCAAAAGCTCTGTTTGCTCTTAGGAGTTTTCTCAATTGGCAGTTTGCTCAATTGACATGAATCATCCCCGGTATTATGAAAGTTTCTATGAAACATTTAAGTAAATGTTAACAATACATGATTCTGAGAAAGAATTGTTCCATGCTGTCATGATTATGTGGAAACTCAAAAGATTACTTCAGGAGTTTAAATAAATTTTCATTCAGATCATCTTTGACTTCTTGAAATATTTCTGCATTGACTGAAGTTTTTCTTTTTAAAAAGACAAATCCAACAATTAGAACAAAAGTCCTGTCCTAACAACAAGAATACCACCTTGTATGAAATAACATTTACCAGAAATATAACAGTTCGATTGTTTATTTAAGAAAATCCATGACACTGGTTGGACAAGCTGTTGAAGAAATGGCTTTTGAAAAATCCTTAATGCAGGAGGAATGAAAATAACTTGTAAGTGCCTGACATAACACTGTGACTCATGCTGGCAACTGAGTGCGTTTTATACTCTGGCACCAAAAAGATGATATAACCTTACTAAGTTTTGCTTTGCTTTTGGTTTTTTGAGACAGGGTCTCTCTGTGTAGCCTTCACTGTCCTGGAGTCGCTTTCTAGACCAGGCTGGCCTTGAAACTCACAGTGATCCACCTGCCTCTGCCTCCCGAGTGCTGGGATTAAAGGCATGTACCACCACACCTGGCTAACTTTACTAAATTTTAAAACGAATAATCCATCCTGTGGATTGAAAAATGCTAAAGCTTACATGTATCAGAAGACTACTATACGGTCATTTATAAGCTCTTGTAAAACCTTCCCAAAGCAAAGGTCTAACGGGCGTGGTGGTGGCGCACGCCTTTAATCCCAGCACTTGGGAGACAGAGGCAGGTGGATCGCTGTGAGTTAAGAGGCCAGCCTGGTCTACAAAGCGAGTCCAGGACAGCCAAGGCTACACAGAGAGACCCTGGGGGGAGTTGGGGGGGGGGGGACACCTGACCAAAAAAAAAAACAAAACCAAACAATAATAAAGACAAAGGTCTTACCTAAACAAAAACCATAGTAACTAAACACTTTTAATACAGTAATAAGTCAATAAAGAATTGATTCCAATTCAGGGCAAAAATGATGACTCCTCCATGAAGTTTTCGACCCTGATTTCTCACCTGGACCTACGAAGGAAAACACAAAAGTATCAGTAATTCAAAGGCTGCAAAAGACATACTCTTACACCTCAGCCCATATCCACATAGGTTCAATCACACCTGCGTGCTAAGACAAGCAGAGTCAGCTCAGAGAGAAGATTAAGGGATCATGCCCTGGTCAAAGCCGGCACTGGAGCAGGGCAATACCAGGTCAGGCTCTACTTCACTCATCATCGCGTCGTCCCATTTCACCTCCCTGCATTACCTATTTTCATATCCAAAAAAATCTAGGCTTACAGACCAAGAAAATCTGCTTTTTCAATGTTTTAATTTTGAATTTTCAATAAATACTATGTGGTAATTGCTATACAAAAATAAAAACGTAAACGACTTTTGATTGTAGGTAGGGGGCTTTTTTTGTTTTCACAAGACATCACTCAAAAAAAAAAAAAGTTTACAGCCAGGCATGCCTTTAATCTCAGCACTTGGTAAGCAGAGGCTGTTGGATCTCTGAATTTGAGGTCAACATAGTGAGTTCCAGGACAACCTCAAAGCTACAGAGCAAGACCGTGTCGTGTCTCATAAAATATTTTTGTTGTCTGGAGAGATGGCTCAGCGGTAAGAGCACTGTCTGCCCTTCCAGAGGTCCTGAGTTCAATTCCCAGCAACCACATGGTGGCTCACAACCATCTATAATGAGATCTGGTGCCCTCTTCTCACCTGCACATCTACAAGCAGACAGAACACTGTATACATAATAAATAAGTCTTAAACTTTAAAAAAAATTTTTTCTTGTTGGGGCTGGAGAGATGGCTCAATGGTTAAGAGCACTGACTGCTCTTCCAGAGGTCATGAGTTCAATTCCCAGCAACCACATGGTGGCTCACAACCATCCACAATGAGATCTGGGGCCCTCTTCTGGCATGCAGTACATGCAGGCAGAATACTGTATACATAATAAATAAATAAATATTTAAAAATTTAAAAAAATAGCTTTAGAAATATTTTTGTTGTTATTTAATGAGTCAAATCTCCATTTATTTTGACAAAAGCTTAAAGATGTCTGCTAAGAGACATACAGCCTAATTTAAAGTAGTAGTTATAGAAAAGATTTTCTACAAGTTATAAATCATTTAACATAGAATTCAACTGCTAACAAAGATTAAAATGTCAGGTACAGTGAGTGACGTGTGCTTGCAGCCCATGCTACTCCAGAGAGGGAGACACGAGGCTGCTTGAGACAGGTTAAAAAGTACAGTGAACAAATAAAACCATACAACATAAAACTTTTCTATCAGGATCTTCTAGTTTCAGTCCAAAACTCTGAGAGGCAAGCATCTGCTAAAGCTGTACAGCAATCAGTAACGGAATTAGGAAGAGAACTGAGGTCTGAACGGCAGGTTTATGTCTTTCCACCTCTAACTTCTCAACTCCCACACTTACAGGAGAAACCATCCGCGTGCAGTGAATAGAACTGGCAGCTCTTGCAGAGGACCAATAACTGACTTTACAGCTCATCTGTTTAACAACAATGTGATCCAGTTGGTCCCCTGCCTCTGGTTTCCCTGGGCTCCAACCCATAAACCCGGTAACCTTAAACCTATGAAAACGTGATTCAGTCAGGACAAGCATCCAATTACTCCCAGGAAATAAAATCCAAGCCAGGTATAGTGGTGGATACACACTTGGAATCCTACGGCTTTGGGAGGCTGAGGCACAAAGTTCCTGAGTTTTGAGACCATCATGGGCTATACAGACCATCTTAAAAACAAAATAAAGGGACTGGAGAGATGGCTCAGAGGTTAAGAGCACTGTCTGCCCTTCCAGAGGTCCTGAGTTCAATTCCCAGCAACCACATGGTGCTCACAACCATCTATAATGATTCTGGTGCCCTCTTCTGGCCCGCGGACACACAGGCAGGCAGAACACTGTGTGTGTAATAAATAAATTAATCTTTAAAAATAAAATAAGGGCTGGAGAAATGGCTCAGAGGTTAAGAGCAGTGACTGCTTTTCCAGAGAACCCAGGTTCAATTCCCAGCACCCACAGGGCAGCTCACAACTCTCTGACTACAAGATCTGACACCCTCACACATACATGCAGGGAAAACACCAATGCATATAAAATTAAAAATAAATAAGTTTTTATTTTATTTTATTTTTTATTTTATTATTATTATTTTTTTTTGTTTTTGTTTTTTTGTTTTTTTGGTTTTTCAAGACAGGGTTTCTCTGTGTTAGCCTTGGCTGTCCTGGACTCACTTTGTAGACCAGGCTGGCCTCAAACTCACAGCGATCCGCCTGCCTCTGCCTCCCGAGTGCTGGGATTAAAGGCGTGCGCCACCACGCCCGGCAATAAATTTTTAAAAAGAAAATACTTTAAAAATTAAAACAAAATCCAAAATAGCCCCAATGTATCCTTATCTAATTAATAACAAAACCTAACGAATCTTTAAAATATTTTTTTATTTGTGTTTTGTTTTTTTCGAGACAGGGTTTCTCTGTGTAGCCTTGGCTGTCCTAAACTCACTTTGTAGACCAGGCTGGCCTTGAACTCACAGCCATCCGCCTGCTTCTGCCTCCCGAGTGCTGCGTGCACCACCACGCCCGGCAAAACCTACTGAATCTTACAATCTTACAGACCACCCACCCCAAACTATTTCCAAGTTCTCAAATCTACCATTTTACCTTGTGCCCACCACCCCTGCCTGCCCTTCAGTTCTACCTCTCCAGTTTGTGACCTTCCACACTGCCACTTTTTGCATGAGGCCTTATCCCAATTAATTTCAAAAGAAGGCTCTGCCCTTTCTCTGAATTACGGAAGCAAAGTCTGTGGAGCCAATTCCACATAAGGATGCAGATAGTCATGGTAGCTGAACCCAAGCCCCTGCCGTGCCCAGCAGGTACTTTTTCCTAGTTCTCTGCCTCTGTACACTCCACCTGAAGCTCTTTCCCCTCCCTTGTCTCAATGGGAGAGAGCCTGGGTATTTGGGGGGTGGGGGGCTGGGATATACTTTTGGAGCTACTCTAATGTCACTCTTTCTGTAAATGGCCTTAACTACCTTAGCCAGGCTCCTCTGACCTCCACAGCGTTCTCTTCCATCACAGGCCAATGCGCCAGTTCACCGGTATTTCCCCCAACGCTCCCACCAGCCTCATCTCGCTGAGCTCCTAAAGAACCGAGGCAGAGTGTTAACAGCCCGGAACATAGGGGCTTAACAAATGACCTCAGTAAGTAGCCATTCCCACTGAGCCCTACGGTCCTCGATTAGAAAGGCATCGGCGCAATTTATGCCAGCTTACCTCTAACTTGTCACGCGGGTAGGGACATCCCCAGGCATCTCCAAGCTGTCATTCCCCTATCCTCTTAACTCGTGGCGCTCTGCACAGATTCATTTGTAGGCCAGCGAGGGGTTTGCCCATAGTAGATTCTCAAAGCAAAAAGAGATCAAGTCCAAAGCCCACAAACTTAGAGAGACTGAAGCCATCCTTGGAGGGGAAAGAGCACTGAGGCCGGAGTCGGGGCTTGAATCGGCACCCAGCCTGGACTCCTCATTCCGCAGTCTTGCACTCGCACAATCAGGATGCACCTCCGGCCGGCGGAGGACAAACGAACGGAGCACTAGGGCACTGCGCCCGTGACACACAGCCTTCCCGCGCCCTCTCCCCTCCACCACGGCCGGCCAGTATCCCACAGTCCCGCGCGCGCCAGAGAGCCAATCCCGCGGCAGCCAGACCGTCACGCGGGCAACGGGAAGGCGGGGCTGGCGTGCAGCCAATCGGAGGGCGAGGAGAAAGCCAGGGGGTGGAGCTGGCGTTATGGAGGAATCTGCTTCCCCGGGGCTTCTTGGCTCCCGGGTCTGTGCTCCCCGAGTTAGACCTGTGGTTTTTTCTGTACAGAAAGCGATGCTCTTTTTCTTCTTCCTACAGTTCTCTGTTCATGAGACTCCGGGCATTGTTAAGCATAGTGATTTTACCCTTTCCTCGATACAGAGTGGGGAGAGGAGACGAGAGAGACCACTATCTAGAACACTTTAAGAGACTCATCTTTAAAAAAACATTTATCATGATTATACACGTGTATTTTGCCTGCATGTATGTCTGTGCACCGTGTCAGTACAGATCCCTCAGAGATCGGAAGCAGGTGTCATCGCCTGGGACTGGAGTTACAGATGGTTGTGAGGTGCCGCGTGGGTGCTGGTAATCAAACCTTAGTCTTGGACATTTCAAATAAGGTGCCCTGAGGGAAAAAGCGCAGCTAATATCAAATTGGTAAGACCAGCACGATTTCCTGGGAGAGGAGGCATTTCATCTAGGTCTGGAAGAGCCTTAAAAATTAGGAGGTATTCACACACACACACACACACACACACACACACGTGTGGTGGTGCACACCTATAATCCCAGTTACTCTTGGGGCTGAGGCAGGAGGATATCTGAGTTTGAGGCCACGCTAGTCTACATAGGGAGGTACCACAACTATAGAGAGAGAAGGGGCGGGGGGGGGGGGGGGGCCGGCGGGGAGAAGGAGATTCTGAGAGAATTATTTAAGCTCATGATGAATTAGCTAAGAAATCTACCAAAATTTGGGCAAGCTAAAAATCACAGTTGTCTGGGTGCTTCTTAAAATTCTGTGAGCTTTTAATAAAGACCTGTTAATACAGATGTCATTCAGCATTTAAAAAAGTAAACAGAAACCAGATGGCGGCGGCAGCGGTGCACGCCTATAATCCCAGCACCCTGGGGGCAGTGGGATTCCTCCCTAGTTTCGGGTCTCCCCTCTGCCAAAATCATGGGTCCAGAAGTTTCAAACCTACACCTAAAAAGAATTTTCTCCCTAACCTACTTAACTTTTGAGGCCTAAACCTCACAGACTACTCCAGCTGGGCTTGCAGTTTCCGGGCTGCACATGGTCTCGCAGATCCTGGACAGCAACAAAACAAAACAGCTGGCTCTCTCTTGACTTCCTCAACCCAGCCCCCTCGCATTCTCTTAGGCTCCCCACAGATGCCTTTGCCCCCAAGTCAGCAGAAAGTAGCCATTTTCGAACACGTCGGCCTTATTTCTGCCTTGCCACTACTTCCTAGTTACTCACTTTTTAAAAATAAACTAAAGCTGCGCGTGGTGGCGCACGCCTTTCATCCCAGCATTGAGGAGACAGAGGCAGGTGGATCGTTAGGAGTTCTAAGGCCATCTTGGTCTACAAAATGAGTACAGGACAGCCAAGGCTAACACAAGGAGACCCTGTCTCAAATAAATGAATGAATAAATAAATAAATAAATAAACAAAACAAAACTAAATTAAAAGGGAGGAATGTAATATTATGTCCTCCCATAAGCCCGCTTCTAGGTTGCATAGCAACCTCTGTGTCAGACAGACTTCAGCTGCTCACCAGCTATAAAGAACCTGTTGTCACTGTGTGTGTGTGTGTGTGCGCGCGCGCGCGCGCGCGCGCGCACGCACGCGTGCGTGCGTTTAAACACGCTCATGCCCCCACCCCTGCCTCAGTTTCTCTCCCCCTCCTGTGTCTGGGGTGGCCCCATCTCTCCCTCACTTCTACTCTCTCCCGGGTTCTCCTGGTTGCTCTCCCACTGGCTATTTCTCTCTCGTCTATCTCAGTCTCCACCTACACACAATAAACCTCTTTGTACCAGATCTGTTGGGCGGCCTCTATATTTTTATTTTTAGGTTTTTCGAGACAGGGTTTCTCTGTGTAACAGCCCTGGCTGTCCTAGACTCACTTTGTAGACCAGACTGACCTTGAACTCAGAGAGGTCTACCTGCATCTGTCTCCTGAGTGCTAGGATTAAAGGAATTGTGCCTCCACTGCCAGCCGTGGCTTCTATAATTATATATTATAACATTCTGGATACTCGGAGTAGTGAAAGACTGAATATTTCCGAGGCCACGTAATTAAGTAATCAGAGCAATATTTAAGGAAACAGTGTCCAGCTGTGTTTCAGATCTGGTCCGAGATCATCCTTAGACCTTGTAGTTAAAGGGCAAAAGGACAGCGAAGAGAGTGTTCCTCCATACGTGCTGCTTTCTCTGCCTGCTTTATCTTTCCCCTTTCTGTCTCTGTTCTCAACTTGGTTCTAGCTCACACACCGTGTCATTTAAGACTCTCACGAGCACGCCTCAGGACTGCACGCATGCAGCTAGCTCTCTGGAGTGGCACTAGAGGACATCAGTCATGCTTACACACACACACAAAAGACTATAGATTATACTAAGAAGCTTAAACTTTCGGTTCTTCTGTTTCCCTTCCGCAAAGAGAAAAGGCTTGATAATAGTGTCTAACTCATGGAATGGTTATAAGGTAAACAAAAGGCAACGTCCACTGCACTGGGTGCTTGTTGATGTTAATGGTATCTGTAGCTTATGAATGAATGGGACACCCAGCTACCAGGAAGGCGGTATAGCAGAATGCAAGGGCTTTGGATTCAGAAAGGCCCGTGTTCGAATCCCAGTGCTGCTCTTTACTGGGATGGGTAACCTTGAGCTTTGTCTTGTTGACTGTTTTGCCATGTATAGGACAATGAAAATAACCCGTGTCTTTTCAGTGACTAAGGGGACGTGAGAGGCTAAAAGATGCATATTTGGCCCAATTGAGGCAGGCGCTAAAGGGCAGTTTTTATTTTAGCGTGAAGAGGTTGCTGTGTTCAGAAGGTGGTAATTAACTGCTCAAGAGCTGATTACTAAAGTTGCCATTATGTGCCCCAGGGCCATGGTTGAATCTTTTTGTGTATGATCCTACCTCTTTTTCATATACTTGACGAGGCAATATTGTCTTTGATTTGCATGGGACAATTCTGAGGCTTAGGTAAGCTTAACCAAAGTCCACTAGTGAGAATATGGCAGAGCTAGGATGGATTTGAACAACCTAGGTAGCCCCAAAGTAGTTTACTGAATGAAAGAATGAATATAAAGAAACTAACCCAGAGTTAGGAAATGCCCAAGACTTTTTTTTTTCTTTTCTTTTCTTCCTGCTTTTCAAGACAGGGTTTCTCTGTGTAGCCCTGGCTGTCCTGGAGTCACTTTATACACCAGGCTGGCCTTGAACTCATAGCGATCTGCCTGCCTCTGCCTCCCGAATGCTGGGATTATCAGCATATGCCACTGTGCCCAGATCAGGACCATTGATTTTGGTAACTGGACAATTTATTCCATTCCAAACATCCCTGAAAGAACTGAGGGTGAGGTGGAGACATGCGTGCTCCAAAGACCAGCCCTTTTCTTCACCAGTCCTCTGACGCTATGTCTGTTGCGCATGTGGGCTGAGCCATAGCTGCCGCTGCTGATAAGCAGAAATACAGAAGGAATACGTCTTGATTTTTTTTTTTGAGACAGGCTTTCTCTGTGTAGCCCAGGCTTTCCTGGACTCACTTTGTAGACCAGACTGGCCTGGAACTCACAGCGATCCGCCTGCCTCTGCCTCCCAAGTGCTGAGATTAAAGGCATGCGCCACCACGCCTGGCTCTTTTTTTAAGGATGTATTTATTACGTATACAATGTTTGCCTGCTTGTACACCTGCAGGCCAGAAGAGGGCACCAGATCTCATTACAGATGGTTGTGAGCCACCATGTAGTTACTGGGAATTGAACTCAGGAACTTTGGTAGAAAAGACAGTGCTCTTAACCCCTGAGCCATCTCTCCAGCCCCCCTCTTTCATTTTTTAATAGCAAGAGTTTTCAACATCAGTACTACTAGGCTGAAATGAAAGGAGATGCCATGCGGGGTACTAGAAACCTAGCCAACTACATGGGACAAGTAAAGTCATGGATCTTGGGGGAGAACCTACAACCGCCACTTTACTAAACCAGCACAACCTCTAGCTACATCCTAAATGTTTATCCTTATACCCACAGAGACGTATAGGTCTTGCTTATCAAAGACACATCTCCTGTTACAGGCGGTGGCTCACACCTTTAATCCCAACACTTGGAGGAAGAGGCAAGCAGACCGCTGTGAGTTTGAAGCCAGCCTAGTCTGCAAAGGGAGTCCAGGACAGCCAGGACTACACAGAGAAACTCTGTTTCAAAAAACCAGGAACAAAAAAGTCTCCTTGCAACAGATGGAGATCAGGACAGAAACCCACAACCAATCCAACTGCAGAGAACAAGCGACCGCGTGGCACCCAGCAGCAACGGCTGCCATCTACAACAGGACTCCTGCACCTACAGCTCGGGATCCTAGCCGAAGAGAGGAGGAAAAAGCCTGTAAGAGTCAGCAAAACTGGACATTTGATCATCTGCCTGTAAGAGAAGCTTCCCCTATGAAGTCTCACCAACATGCTTACTGATGAAGGACTACATGCTAATATGAAAGGGGGAAATCTCCCGGGGCCTCAACCATAGACAGGGAACTACAGGCAACTAAGAAACTGAGAGCGGGAGAAATAGTCTTCCCTAGGGAAGATCACAAGTTAGGTACCCAATGCCAAGTGGTCAGGGTTAAATCATATACCTATAAGTAACACCATATGGACCGGTCAGGGTATAATTTATATACTTCGGATGGTGTGTATATAAGACAAGAAAGAAAGACCGTGACTTTGAGAAAGGGCAAGGGATAGGTAATGTGGGAAAGGCTGGAAGGCAAAGGGGAAGGGGGAAATGGCGTAATTATACTTTAATTTAAAAACTTGAAAAGAGGGCCGGAGAGATGGCTCAGAGGTTAAGAGCACTGGCTGCTCTTCCAAAGGCCCTGAGTTCAATTCCCAGCAACCACATGGTGGCTCACAACTATCTAGAATGAGATCTGGTGTCTTCTTCTGGTGTGCAGGTGTACAAACAGCAGAAGACTGTATACATAATAAGTAAACGAATCTTTAAAAAAATAAAAAATTAAAAAGAAAATGTAGTGTATAAATACAGTGGGAGCCGGGCGTGGTGGCGCACACCTTTAATCCCAGCACTCGGGAGGCAGAGGCGGGCGGATCACTGTGAGTTCAAGGCCAGCCTGGTCTACAAAGTGAGTCCAGGACAGCCAAGGCTACAGAGAGACCCTGTCTCGAAAAAAACCAAAAAAATAAAAAATAAAAAATAAAAAAAATAAATACAGTGGAATTATTTTTTGCCCATAAACAACATATTATTTTCAGGAAAATGGATACAACTGGAGATAATCATATTAAGCAAACTAAACCAGTCTCAGAAAAATAGTATATGTTTTCTTTCATTCCTGCTCCTTGGGTTTTATATAAATATATGAAATCAGGTATGTACATATGACATGAAAGTAGAAATAAAGCTTTCTAGGGCAACAAGGGAAGCTATCAGGAGGAGAGAGGAACAAGAAAAGGGAGCCCAGGGAGTTTGGAGGGAATACGTTCAACTTTACACCTGCATGAAAACTTTAAAAATAAAATTTAAAAACCAACAGGAAAAAGATAAACTTAAATAAAATACAACAAGGAACTTGGAAGATAGTGAAGCAAGCTATCATTGCTTACAATGGCTATTACAGAATAGCCCGATTTAAAACCAGCGTAGCCGGACGTCACCACACCTTTAACTCCAGCAGTCAGGAAACAGAGGCTGAACCTGGGCTACATGGCGAGTTCTTGGCCATCCAAGGCTGTGTAGTGAGACCCTGTTCCAAAAAAATTAAATTAAATTAAATGGGTGCAGAGCTTTGCTAACACATGTAGCCAGGACAGCGGCACTTGTGTTATGTGTAAAAGCGGGGCTCAACCCTTTAGAAGATATAAACTGAACTCTTGGGATGCTCACTTTAACCCCTCCCCCACCCTCCCTCACCCCCACATTTCCGTACTCTGGGGACCTGATTCACTCCTTCTGGCCAGACCTTAGTTTGCTAATCTGCCATGACATAGACTCTTCCTGAGTCCTTATCAGCCTCCCTCAGTGGGTCAATGTTATGAAGGCTGAGAGAGTCTGGCGGAGTTCTTGTTCCTCCCTGGCAGCTATCACAGGGCAGCAGGGCCCTTAGGAGAAGACAAACATTCCACCCGGAGCCAGAAGAGCAACCGACGTACCCGGAGCAAACAAGAACACCAGGTAAAGAATTATTTTTCTAATCTCATCACTATTTTGGGCACAGTTCAAGTCTGAGACTATGACCAGTTGGGTATATATAATAGTTAGGAGAATTTTGTTACAGAAGATGAGTGAGGACCTAGAGCCTCAGAACACTGTCATCCCGTAGCAGTCACAAGCACCAGAGTAACATCAAGGAGACGTGGGAACCATGAGACCAGACACTGGGCTGGTCCAAAGTCACTTAGATTTATGGTATAGATGCCAACAAATGAAAGTTACCAAGAAGGCAAACTGAGAACAAGTAAGCCATTTCTAACAGAGCTCCCAAAAATGGAATGGGCTGGCTGTGGAAGATTGCTAGTCACCGGAGGGAGCCAAGCAGTTGGGTGGGAAATTCTTGGTAATGATAATATTGCAAAGAGATTTAAGGGGCAGCAAGATACTTGGGTTAAGATGGTCTCTGAAAATCTCTTCTAAGCCAGGAGATGGTGGCACACCACCAGCACTTGGGAGGCTAACCCACCTTACGCCTGGACTCAGTGTTGGTGCCTCCCCCCCCCCACTTTAAGTGGAAGTGGGCTGAAATCTTCAGCATTTTATTTTTCTTCCATTACGGAAAACAATTATGTTCGCATTCTAATCTATGGCTATTCTTGTTGAAAAGTCTATTTGGCAAAATTGTTGAAAAAACAATATTAGCAAAGACTACTCCAAAGCTGGGACCAGTAGAAAAGGCTTGTAATCCCAGATTGTCAGGAGTCAGAGACAGCAGGACCCATCCACAAAATGGTAAGTGAGGAGATGTAACTCGGTGGAAGAGCGTTTGCCTCGCATGAGGAAGGCTGGAGGCTCAGTCCCCAATGCCATTACAACATCCTTTGAAAGATCATATCCAAGGCTAAAATGTACCTCAAATAATGTATAGCCTTGAATAAAGTATTGCCACCTCTGAACTTCTCACTAACACAGAAATATCCCTGTCCCGATCTGGTTATTTGTAGGAACTCCCTTCTGCTATTGTTGGGAGTGCAGAACATGCCCTACGCCGAGATCACCGTAAACCTGGGCAAAGTGACCTTGGGGGAAGAGAACAGGAAGAAGATGACAAACAGTTGTTTGAAGAGACAGGAGAACTCAAGTGTCATCCAGGCTGTGTGTGCACTGCTGAACTCTGGAGGAGGTGTGATCAGAGCCCAGGTCGGTGACAAAAACTATAGTTACCGGTGCCACGGGCTGGGGCAGGACTTGGAAACTTCCTTCCAAAAGCTCCTCCCATCAGGGTCACAGAGACACCTTGACTATGTACAACAGGACCAGGAACTACTAATTTTTGTCAAGTCCTGGAGCCCAGAGGCCTCCTGCCTTCCGCTGAAGATTTGCAGCTTACGCTCCAACTTATACTGGAGAGATGTGACCTCTGCCATCAACTTGAGTGCCAGCAGTGCCCTGGAGCTTCTCAGAGAGAAAGAGGCTAGAACCCAAAAAGGCACCTCCAGGTTACATTCTCATGAATGGACCCCCAACATATCCGTTGAGGAAGAGGAAGATATTAAGATGTGTGCCTTGGAATTTTTTCAGAAAGATCAACTCAATTATAAGGAGAAGCTTAACTTCACAGAGTCAACACACGTCGAGTTTAAAAGGTTTACCACCAAAAAGATTGTCCCTCGGATTAAAGAGACGCTGGCTCATTACGTTTCGGCATTTGCCAACACTCAGGGGGGATACATAATTATCGGGGTTGACGATAAGAGCAAAGAAGTGTTTGGATGCAAGAAAGAAAAAGTGAACCCCGACTCACTAAAGACAGAAATTAAAAGCTGCATAGAAAAGCTGCCCATATACCACTTCTGTCGTGAAAAGCCCAAGGTGAATTTCGCAACCAAAATTTTGAAGGTTTACCAAAGAGAGACCCTGTATGGCTATGTCTGTGTGGTTCAAGTACAGCCCTTCTGTTGTGTCGTGTTTGCAGGAGACCCCGATTCCTGGATCATGAAGAGCAATATTGTCACAAGGCTGGTGGCTCAGCAATGGGTGCACATGATGCTGGACATTCAGCCAGGTAAAAGGAGAAGGAAGGCGTTGCCGAGGTTGAGGGCAAGAACTGGCTTCTTTCCTTTTGAGGAAAGCTTAAAACAAACACAGAAACGGGCGTTAGTTTACAAATGCTCTCCTGTGGTGTTCTTTTTCTAAGAGTCTTAGTTCCAAAGACTCCGAAACTGATCCTTTTGAAATTAAAGAATAAGAAAAGGACCTCAGTCTTTTGGGGACAAGTTGTCTTATGTCATCAGCCACAGACATGAATTAGCGAGTCCCTTTTCTGCCCTGTAAACCCATTGACAAAACTTGGCTGATTTTTTTCCTGTCTACCTAGAATAGTTTGACTGGAAAAACAATCTTTAGAGAACACCATTTAAGTTTGACACTCCACCAAGTGTTTCCAGGGACCAGCCCCCCCCCCCCTGTGTGTGTGTGTGTCTGTGTCTGTGTGTGTGTGTGTGTTGTGTTGTGCAATATGAACCACTTCAATAAGTCTAGGAGCAAATATCTTAAAATATCGGGCCCCAGGCACCACAACCCGGATGAATGAGGCAAACGCAGATGCTCTGGGGTAGGGGATCACCCTGAGGGAGAAGGACCGGTGGTGATTTTCTCTTATATCTTGTTTGAAATCAGCCTTGGTGACTCACAATAAGCTCACTGACTTGCTTGCAAGATCAGACACCCTTTTTTTTTTTTTTTTTTTAAGATTTATCATGTACGGCGTTCTGCTTGCATATATACCTGTACACCAGAAGAGGGCACCTGATCCTATTATAGATGGCTGTGAGTCCCTGGTAGGAATTGAACTCCGGACCTTTGGAAGAGCAGACAGTGCTCTTAACCTCAGAGCCATCTCTCCAGCCCCACCCCCAACCCCAGATGGTCCATTTTGATGAAACACTTTAGGTCACTGAACGCAGACTCGCTGAAGTCAGCCATTACATACTTCATGCGTCAGCCTTTGTCTTTTCTTTTTGTTTTTTCGAGACAGGGTTTCTCTGTGTAGCCTTGGCAGTCCAGGCCTCATTTTGTAGACCAGGCTGGCCTCGAACTCACAGCAATCCGCCTGCACTCTGCCTCCCGGAGTGCTGGGATTACAGGCGTGCGTGCACCACCACGCCTGGCTTCTTTGTCTTTTGTTTGACCTATTTCCTCCTCTCCCCAGTGAGATCCTTCCCCCTTTCAACTCCTCAGAATGGAGATTGAAAACAACCGTGACCATCAGCGCGCGCAGCCTATGCTGCCCCCCTGTGGCCATGTGGCTGCTTACAGCCGGCAGGGCTTTCTCCGCTCCACCTCTCCTGGTTTAGTTTTCCCCGCATTTTTGTGCTTTTTCTCACTGTCCTAGAGCTTAAAATAACCATGTTTCATGTGACATATGCTGAAAACACGAGTCTAGTAGCTTCCCTCCTCCTCCTCCTCCTCCTCCTCCTCCTCCTCCTCCTCCTCCTCCTCCTCCTCCTCCTCCTCCTCCTCCTCCTCCTTCTTAGTTTCTCTGTGTAGCCTTGGCAGGAACTCACTCTGTAGACCAGGCTGGCCTCCAACTCACAGAGATCCGCCTGCCTCTGCCTCCAAGTGCTGGGATTAAAGGCGTGCACCACCACTGCCCGGCCCTTTTCTTTCTTCTTGGTGGTAACCTGGCATCAGAATTTTGGAACTGGAAGGAAACCGAGAGATCTTCCCCTCATGAGAGAGAGGAGAAATGACACTTGTTTGGGATGAATTACCCAGGGAGGTAAAAGACTTGAGACCCACAGAGCAGTTCCCAGGCACAGCTGTGTGAGGCAGTGCAGGGCCACACACCATCTTGCTGTAGAAAGAACAGTCGCAGAATTCTGCCACTTGTGTTTTGTTTTTGTTTTTGTTTTTGTTTTTTTCATTTTATCTGAAACCACTTTCTGTGTCCTTGTTTAGATCCTTCCAGCCTGCCCGCCACAGATGACAGTGCTCACCCGATGCCATCAGCTTCATCTGCGCCGAGGAGGCCAGCGTATCTCACAAAAGTCCTGGAACATAAGGAGACTCTGCAGCGCCACTTGTTCCCAGGTACAGCTATTTGCGGTTTGGTTTGGTTTTGATTTTTAAGACAGGATCTCGAGCCAGAGCCAGGTGGTGGTGGTGGCCCACGTCTGTAATCCCAGCACTCGGGAGGCAGAGGCAGGTGGATCACTGTGTGTTCGAGGCCAGCCTGGTCTACAAAGTTAGTCCAGGACAGCCAGAGGGAGGAAGGGAGGCAGGGAGGGAGGGAAGGAGGGAGAGAGAGAGAGAGAGAGAGAGAGAGAGAGAATATCTCACTATGTTACCCCAGCCCAGGTTCATTTCAGCAGCTGGAGAGATGGTTTTATGACCTAAAGCATAAGTAGACTTGTTTGCCTGGCACAGGGAGGTCCTGAGTATGGTGCCCAGCACTGAAAGAAGAATTAAGCTGGGAAGAATCGATAGCAAGTAATCCAAACCTTTTTTTCTTCAAACCTTCTGTCATATGTAGCAGTGGTGGCGCACGCCTGTAATCCCAGCACTTGGGAGGCAGAGCCAGGCAGCTCCCTGTGAGTTCGAGGCCAGTCTGGTCTACATAGTGAGTCCAGGATAGCCAAGGCTAACACGGAGAAACCCTGTCTCAGGTGGGGGTGGGGGGTGGAGGGTTGGGGGTGGGGTGGGGGAGAATGTCAGGGTTGGAAAGATGGCTCAGAGGTTAAGAGCACCGTCTGCTCTTCCAAAGGTCCTGAGTTCAATTCTCAGCAACCACATGGTGGCTCACAACTACCTGTAATGACATCTGGTGCCTTCTTGTGATGGGCAGAATACTGTTTTAAAAAAAAGAAAGTGTCATATGTAAGACTGAGCAGACATAATACCCTTACAATTACATACCACACACACACACACACACACACATACACACACACACACACACACACACACACACACACACACACGTGTGTGTGTGTATAATAATAAAATAAAATGTCTTCACACTTCCGGTTAAGAATTACTATTCTAAAAGAAGATTCTTACTCCTCCAAAGCATCAGCTTCACAGAAAGCCCTTAGCAGATGGGAACACCTTCCCAGCAGCTGTGGACCATCTGGGACCAGGAAAGGGCTCCAGGAGCCAATTGTCTGTAGGCCTTTCCCTCTCAGCTTCCCTTCCCCCTAGAGTAGGCAGGCTTAAGCACCCCCAATCACAGCCTGAGTGGGGGATGTTCTCTTTGCAACAGGAAAAACATGGCGTAGAGTCGTCCTTTTCTACCAGGCTGCAAGAGCAGCCCTGTGTGCTTTTTCGAGTTTTGGTAACTTGTATCCCTTCGACTTTCAGAAACACAGGAAAACCTACAATTTCAGCCAGAATCCCTCTGTAAGAAGCTGTTCTCAGATCATGACGGACTGGAGGAGTTACTGAAGGCACAGACACATCCTGGTTCTCTCGGGATTGTGATACTTTCTAGAAGCTGGGCTGCTGATATTGGTTTAACGAAAGAGCAGAACGTCCTGTGTGACGCTCTCCTGGTAGCAGTTAACAGCCCTCTGGTGCTCTGTACCGTCTTAACAGACCCCGGTGGGAACGGAAGATCTGACTATACTCAAAACACCGCCCTCCGCTTAAAACAGCAGCTGCAAACTATCGGCGGCTACACAGGGAAAGTATGCGTCAGATACACCTGAAAGTATGAGGCAGATACACCTGACCAGCGTGGGGTCCACACCTCATCAGTCCTCCGTGTACTACCCCCGATCCTACACGCTGTCCAGCAGAACTGAAGTGGAGGCTTTGCTGCAGGCCCTCGTGGCCGTCTCACTGTGCTCCAGGTCGGTGCTGAGTGACCGGCTGGGCTGCGAGTTTTTCAAGCAGCGTGTAGAAGAGCTGGGCGACTCACTGTCCAGGGACCTCCAGGAGACCCGCGAACTGTTCATCCACTGCTTTCCAGGAGCCAGGAAGACAGCTCTTGCCATAAAGATCACGGAGAAGATTAAGGATGTGTTCCGCTGCAAAGCAAAGGAGATCCTCTATGTTTGTGAAAGTGACTCCTTAAGGAGTTTTGTGATGTGAGGATTTTTACCATCTAAACTTTAAAAAAAAAAAAAGTTTCAACCGAATGAAATAAGTAATGTGTGCTTTGAGTTTAAGGTTCTACAATGCTTTTTCACGGTGGAAATTAGCACGGACTTCCGTTAACCACAGACGAGAGGTTGAACTATGAAATGGGCAATTTATCATGTCCAATCCTAAACAAGCCAAGGATGCTTGACATTTGTTTGTTTTTTGAGACAGTCTTTCTCCTCAGATCAGGGTGGCCTTAAACTCAATCCTTCTGCCTCAGCTTCCTGCGTATTGAAATTGTAGGATTCACTCCCATGCTCAGCTGTGACTCTATATAGACATAGAAACATTTTCCCACAGTATGTGGCCTTAGATCTACGGGAAATAGAGCTGAGCCTGTCTTGCTTTTTAATTAACTTTTTGCTGGATAATTAGTGAATTGGTTATACAGTTAGCCTCTGCCTCTATTAGGAATTAATTTAAATACAATTTGACTTTCTTTATAAAATATCCATACATTTGGATATTCTGCACAAGTAATTTTAGAAAGTGTGCAAATATAATTACACTGAAACCTCTAGTGTAGTAAAAAAAAAATGGTACAATTTAGCAAAGAGGGGAAAATTCATATTTTTCTTTGGGTTTTAATTATTCAAAAAATCTTATTGAGGAACATTTATGTTAGATACTGTTAAATTTAACATCAGAGGAAAAAACAGTGAAGACTTTACAAAATAAACAGTGCAAGTACCGTATTATTGTTATTATACTAAAGAGCTGCCTCCCATAGCTGGAGGTTGGTAAGTACGTACTCTGCAGCGACAGAGACTCTTGACTACTGAGTCATTAGGAAGCCAGGTATAAGAGGGAATGCCAGGAATTCCAGCTCTCAGGAAACTGAAACAAGGGGGCTGAGAGCTTGAGGCCAGCCCAGACTAGACAGCGAGACCCTATACCAAAAGCAATCGAGAGCCAGGCGTGGTGGCACACACCTTTAATCCCAGCACTCGGGAGGCAGAGGCAGGCAGATCACTGTGCCTGTAGGAGGCTGTTCCCTAGGTCTAAAAGGACCCGTTAACGAAGTAGGAACGGGCATGAGTTACTTTTTGAGATTTCCTTTAACCGTAGTGATCGTGTCTTTGCCTGCCAAGCATCACAACTGGACCGGTAGAAATAGCAAAACAAAACAACAAAAAAATTTTTTTTAAGATCAAGCATTGCTTTGTAGGCCAGATTGATTGATCTATGGTCATTATGTAACCCGGGCTGGCCTTGGACTCAGGATCCCCTGCCTCCTGAGTGGTGGGGTTATAGGTGCAAACCACTGGACTGTCTAACTACTTTGTAGTAAGATTCCACGTGAAGATTTAACTAAACAATCCCCAAGGTACACACGTTAATTGTCAGGAACCTTGGAAGCAGAGTGGTCTTGTCGCACTGCCTCTTTTAGGGAATTGGCCTGCAAAGGAGAGTTATTTAGCTTCCATTTCCAATCCAGAGAGCAGGAAGGGCTCCTGTTATCTTCGTTTCTCTGCCTGACACCTCGTCTTCTCTTTCCTGGTTACAGGCAGCAAGCCGCCTGCCAAGCTGTGACCCGGAGGACCTTCATGAGAGACGAGTTCCCAAAGATTAAACACATCGTGATGGATGAGACTGAGAGTTTCTGCAGTCGTCATGGTGACTGGTACGCGAAGGCCAAGAGCATCACCCATCCAAAAACCAAGGGGGCTGCAAGAGAACACCTTCACCATGGGATCCTCTGGCTCTTTCTGGATCCTTTCCAGATCCGCCATGCAGATGGTGGTGGCCTTCCGGCTCCTTCTGCGCAGTTTCCTCGGAAAACAATCAGCAACAAGATCCACTGCGCTGTGGAAATTGCAAAGGTCATGAGAGAAGAAATGAGGAGGATCCAAGAAAACCCTCCCTCCAGTGTTTCTCCAGACACACTGGCAATGCTCCGGGAGGCTCCCTGTGAGGAGGCAGTGCGTGCCCAGGCTCTGCCAGGCGTGTGTGAGATCACGGATAACCTGACACCAGAGCAAATTGGCAACTACGTGGCAGAAAAATGCCGCAGCCTCTTCCACGATGGCTATCTGCCCAAAGACATAGCAATTCTGTACAGGAGAGGGGAAGACAGAAGACAGTATAAGGATGTGTTGCTAAGAGCCATGGCACGTGGGGCAGTGGAGGTCACTTTCGGCAGTGTCGCTGATCTTTGTAGCGACGGCATCATTTTAGACAGCATCCAGCAGTTTTCAGGCATGGCAAGGAATATCGTGTTTGGGCTTAGTCCTGAGTCTGTGCAGTCAGAGGGGATTCATAAACTCTGCTTTGCTTCGAGAGCCATTAAACACCTCTATTTGCTGTATGGAAGGACAGCCTTCTGAAACTACTGTAAATGGCACAGGAAGCCAACAAGAGCACCCTCTCCTTCCAGATGGGTGGTAGCTCCATTTTAATATTACAAGTGAAGAAATGAAGGTACATCGTTATGGCCCGGAACCATATTTTCTGGGATGAGTTAACTCTGTTATTAGCAGTGGCCATGCTCACTCCTTGGTCCACTTCTCTTTCCTGGATTGTAACAATGTAAGGGTGATCAGTCTTCTGCCTCTGAGCTTCATGACCCAAGTCAGCTTTAATTCTCTCAACCAAAGATTCTAAAATAGAAAGCAAAATTTTACGAAATTCTCTGCTTCGGGGAGTTCCCGCAGCCTCCAGATGGAATCTGTTTCCAAGGCTCTCTGTGGTGCCTGCTTTCTCTCCTGACCCCATCCTTTTTTTTTTTTTTTTTAAAGATTGATTTATTTATTATTATGTACACAGTGTTCTGCCTGCACATACACCTGCAGGCCAGAAGAGGGCACCAGATCACATTTTAGATGCCTGTGGGCCATCATATGGTTGCTGGGAATTGAACTCATGACCTCTGGAAGAGCAGTCAGTGCCCTTAACCTCTGAGCCATCTCTCCAGCCCCTGACCCCATCCTTGATCATGCCTCTGTCTCCCAGAGTTTCTAGCTATTTTGGGAGTGATGGTAGGCTATCCTTTAGACCAATTACTTGGACTGGGTATCTTTTTGTTTGTTTTCTTTCTTTCTTTCTTTTTTTTTAACAGAGTTTTTCTGTGTACCCTTGGCTGTCCCAGAACTCATTCTGTAGACCAGGCTGGACTCAGAGATCTACTTGCCTCTGCCTCCCTTAGTGCTGGGATTAAAGATGTGCACCACCACTGCCCAGCCTGGACGGGGTGTCTTGAAGGCAGCACTTGGGCTAGCATCTCATGATGGCTGTGGGGCTCAAGCTTTACAGGGCCAAACTTGGTTTTGTTTTTTTCACCAAGTCCAAGTTAAGTCTCTTGGGGTTGACTTTCTGCTAACTGAGGTCACAGAAGACAAAGGTATGAGTGAAAATGCCACTCTATTACTTTACAGTGTGAACTGTATTAGCCAGTGGACTAGGGGTGTTTTGCTAATTTGTACATTCATCAAGAACACAGGAAGCCAAATGACGTGAGCAGAGCCTTACAGTAAGAGTAGCTATAGGGGCAGCCTGTCCTAGGTGAGGACTGAACAGAAAAATCCCTGGCAACTAGCCACACCAACTCTCTCTCTCTCCTTTTCTCGTCTCTTCCTCTCCCTCTCCTTGCATTGTTACACTGCCTTAATAGTATAGATAATACAAATAGTGTAATAAAATAGTCAAGATAAAGAGTTGCTTGTGATGCTGGGCGTGCGCCTGTAATCCCAGCACTCTGGGAGGCAGAGGCAGGTGGCTCTCTGAGTTCAAGGCCAGCCTGGTCTACAAAGAGAGGCCAGGACAACCGGGGTTACACAGAGAAATCCTGTCTCAAAAAACAAAAAACCAAAATAAAATAAAATAAAAAGAAAGAGTTGCTTGCGGTGTGATGCTCCTAAAACATTTTCAGAGAGCCACAGAATGTGACAATACCGGTTTAAGAGATGAAAAAAATAAAAACAAAAACTCCTAAATATCTCATGACCCAGGTGTATTTCATTTGTTTTTGCCTATTTCCATTCCTTTTTGATATTTTACACACACTGCAAGTTCTGCAATCAACTTTACATTCTATATGGCCGCTCCTTGCATTTAACTCACTTTGGAGCACTGTCACAGCGTTATGGTACCTAATCCACAGTGGAACTGTGGATCCTAGCAGCAGAGCCAGACGTGACAAACTGCTGCTCTGGAAATCAGCATGGAGGAGTTTCAGATCGCTAAAAGTAAATCTCCCAGCTAAACACCCCCGGGAGTACGCTCCAAGGACTCGGCCTCATACCCAACAGGTGCTCGCTCAGCCGTGTTCCCTGCCACTGTATTCACAATAGCTAGGAAACGGAATCAACCTAAATGGCCTTCAAGACTGGGTGGAAAATGAAAAAGTACAAGTACACAAAGGAATTCTACTCAGCCTAAAGAAAAAAGCGACACCATGACATTTGTAGGTAATTTGCACACCATGTACTGAGTGAAGTAATCCAGGCCCAGAAAGACAAATACCACATGCTTTCTCTTATCTATGTTTCTGATCGCTGAACGTTTGGACACCAGAGAAAGCAAGGAAGTGAAAGGGGCCAAACTGGGCGACTCTAGATTGGGGAATGGCAGGTCACAGTTCAATGAAACAGAAAATGGGGAGATTGGGGTGGGGCTAGGAGGGCGATACAAAGAGGACAATAAATAACACCAAGAATGTTTCATAAAACACACAGACCAAAGCCGGGTGTGCCTGCACACTCCTTTAATCCCAGCACTTGGGAAGCAGAGGCAGGCGGATCGCTGTGAGTTCGAGGCCAACCTGGTCTACATAGTGAGTGCCGGACAGCCAAAGTTACACAGAGAAATCCTGTGTTAAAAAACCAAAACCTTAAAAAAAAAAATTAAAAATAAGAAAATATGAAAAAGAAGTTATGCCGCTGGAGTGCTAAACGCTCCCAGTTAGGGCCATGAGGCCATGAACAAAAACCCCAGTACCACGCATGCATCGACCTGAGACTCTGGCCAGGGAAGCCAAAGAGACTTACAGAGCAACTCTGGCTACTGCTATGACTCTTGATTGGAAAACTATTTTTTAACCAGCGATAGGTCCCCGAGGGGTGCACCGTTCCTGGAGGTACTGCAATACCAGGTCGATGCGTGGAGTGGACGGAGCAAGCTCCTATTCCAACTCCTAGCTCCAAAAATCCATTTAATATATTGTCCTCGGATAGAGGACGTATCAGATATTAAACTGATAAGAACAGATACTACACTTGATCTTAGCCAAAAGGCCGAGAAGCGATAACCCGATCTATGCCCACGCCCGCACCACTAACACGCAGATACATCTTAACTCACGGTCAATACCCCCTCACGCGCCGACAAACACGCGCTCCACACCAACTCTCCTACTCTATTGTGATTTCGACACGTCTTGGCCAGGAAAATCCTGGAATAGCAAGAAAAGGAAGAGAATTTTTTCGTTGCTCTTTTTTTTTGTTCCCAGAGTTCCGGGAAGGCCGGGCTATGTGCTCATTTGCATGCCCCGCCCAGCGTGTCTTCTGCCTTTCTTCTCCGAGCTGCCAGGAAACTTCAGAGCGCTGCTGTACTGACAGTCAAATGTCCTCGGTACTTCCTGGTTCTTCTTCGCAATCTTTCCGACACAGACTTGACAATACCAACCCAAGAGATCCCTTACTCCACTCCTCCTCTTGTATCTACCCATTTTGCTTCGTGTCTCGTCCTGAGATGAGATCCAGGACCGAGGGGGAGGGGACGGTTCGCTTCCTGAGTGTGGTCCCTGGGAAGACAAGTTCTGATCCGCTCAGGAGGTGGACAGATCCTTGGGAGATGGATGCTTAGAATTTCAGCTTCTTTGCAGTAACTATTGCTCTGGAATTTTGCCCCTTAACCCTTCATTTTCGTTCATTCCGTTTCTTGTTTTCAATGGAGTCTGACGCCTATGAAGCCCAGACTGACCTGGAATTTTCTGTGATCCTCCCGCCTGAGCCTAGCCCAACAGCCAGCTTCCTTTCTTTCATATTTTGAGACACGGTCCCTTTGTAGTCCTGGCTATCTCAGAACTTGCTATGTCGATCAGGCTGGCTTCAAGCTCAGTGATCTGCCTGTCACTCTCACCTTGAAAGGGAAAATTTTTAATTAGCATTAAAGCAACCAGAACAGCAGAGCTCTCTAACTCAAAAGTGCAGGTCGACAGGTATGCTAGTCCAAGGTCCCAGATGATAAGTCACAAAGAATGCGGAGCTAGGAGACAAAGGCCTATTGAGTGTTCCAGGGACCGGCTGGCCATAAAAGATAGGGAGGATACACAAGGACAAATTCCTGAGAGAAACAGGTACCGGACATGGTCGAGTGAGTAATGAGCCAAGACCCCTCATCCAATCTTATGGTATCTGCTTAATCCCCCCTTGAGGCCCACACACAATGTTCCAGGTTTGAGTTTAACCAGATGTGTCGTTAGCCCAGATAAACATCTACCCTTGGGTTCCAAGAAAAACAGGAACCAAGGACTGTACCCATGTGATTAAGTCTGAGCTTACCCCAGATCTGCCTACGCAATTTGCTGATGTTCAAATGTTTGAAACAACCAATCATGTGTGGCCGTGCCAAAACTTCCCACTCCCCCCGACCCTTGCCCATATAAACCCCTAACCCCTGGCTTCTGGGTCAACCCCTCTGTCTCCTGCGTGAGATATGTGTTGACCCGAAGCTCCGCCAATAAACTGCCTCATGTGTATACAGCAAGACGGTTGTTTGTGTGTCTTTGGGTGCGCACCATCCCGAGGCTTGAGTGAGGGTCTCCCTTCGGGGGTCTTTCACCCTAATCTTAAAGGCACAGTTCCCTCCGTCCCTCTCTCCCTCCCTTCCTTCCTTCTTTCTTTTTTATTTTGTTTTGTTTGCTTTTCAACACAGGGTAAAAAAAAAAAAAAAAAAAAAAAAGACAGGGTTTGTCTGTGTAGCCTTGGCTGTCCTGGACTCACTTTGTAGACCAGGCTGGCCTAGAATTCACTGCGATCCTCTGCCTCCCAGAGAGTGCTGGGATACAGGTGTATACCACCTAGTTCCTTTCTTTTTAAAAAGACTAAAACTCACTTTCCATTGGGCTTTATGGTGCAGCCTTGTAATCAGATCCAGAGCATGGTCCATGCGGGAGGGGCAGGGGGAACCTGCTGCTGCTGGGCTCCTCAGGGACAGTGCAGGAGGGGTTGCAGAAAGGGTGAGGTGAAATTCATCTATATTCAAGACATTGCCTGGCCCTTGTGCTTATTTGCTTTTTCTTTTCTCTTGCTGTCAGGGACTTTAGTAGGCGCCTGCTTCACTTATGGTTTTATTGCTGTGAAGAGACACCATGACCAAGGTAACTCTTATAGAGGTGAACATTTAATTGCGGCTGCCTTACAGTGTCAGAGGTTTAGTCCGTTATCGTTACGGTGGGAAGCGTGGCAGCAGCGTGCAGGCAGACAAGGTGCTGGAGAAGACCGGGAGAACTGGTTTACCTTCAGAGACGAACTCCCACACTAGTGTCTACTCCCAAGAGGTCAGGAAACAGACTCAGCATGTCATGTGTACATGTGTGTATATATGTACACATACACATATGTGTATACATATAACAGTAATAATTAAAAAAGAGGATCATGAATTTGGGACAGGGAGAGGGAGGGATGGGAACAATGTAGATGCAATGTTCATGTATGAAAAGTCAAAAAACGAGCCGGGCGTGGTGGCGCATGCCTTTAATCCCAGCACTTGGGAGGCAGAGGCAGGTGGATCGTTGTGAGTTCAAGGCCAGCCTGGGTTACAAAGCAAGTCCAGGACAGCCAAGGCTACACAGAGAAACCCTGTCTCGAAAAACAAACAAACAAACAAACCAAAACAAAACAAAAAACAACAAAACAAAACAAAACCAACCAAACAAAACCCAAAAAACAAAACAAACAAAAACAAAAAACCAAAAACCTATATTGTAAAATGATTTATTTATTATTGTGTATACAGTGCTCTGCCTGCACGTACACCTGCAGGACAGAAGAGGGCATCAGATCACATTATAGATGGTTGTGATGTTGGGAATTGAACTGGGACCCTTGGAAGAACAGGCTGCACACCTAACCACTGAGCCATCGCTCCTGTTTTTAAAAAGAGGGCTAGAGCCATTTTGCTGACCCTGTGACGTGGGCTTGGTCGTGTCCCTTCTCTCCAGGGAAATTTTGGTCACAGCGATATGCACAGAGGCTAGCTGTGTGCTCTCAGCATGAGTTTGCTCTTCTGGATATATGCTGACGGCACACAAAGCGCATGCCCCAGATGACCCATCAGTCACAGAAGAATGAGGAACATACAAAACCATCCTGAGCTCAGCTCGGAGCCAAGTTCAAGGGACTCCACCTGCATCAGCCGGATCCCAACAGGTAGTAAATATGCAGATGAGAAATAAATAAATAGCTATCGTTTTACAATTGAGATTCCAAGGTGGTTTTGTAGCAGCAATTGACAGATACAGGGCAACTTGTCGTGTCACAGTCTTCAGAGTATTCTTCTGGGTGGCTGTGCTGGTCATGCAGTCTCAGCAATCTCTCTGTTGGGTGTGTCACTAGCGAGTCTGCAGTATTAATGCTAGGACAGGCACATGGTCAGGCAACCTCTTCTCTTTCTGATATATTCACAAAAACCCAGAGTTAGGGTTGCTGGATTAGAGGAGTGAGAAGGAGGAAATTAGCACCTTATTCCTTCTGATGGGAAGGGCACAGTCATCGCTCTGGGTGGTGGCGGCGGTGGTGGTTTTAGCTTTGCTTTTTGACCCTAGTGCTGAGGATCAAAGCCAGAGCCTTGTATACGCTAGACAAGCCTCTAACACTGAGCCAAATCCTTCATTTAAAAAAATATTAATTTTAATTACGTGTATATACTTATGAATGTAGGTGCCCTGGAGCTGGAGTTACAATTGGTTGTGAGTCCCTGGACACGAGTTCTGGAAATTGAACTCAGGGCCTCTGGAAGCGCAATGGGCTCCCTTAACCGCCGAGCGGTTTCATCTCCCCGGTGCTGCCTCCCCGCAGCCCCTCTTTTGAGACAAGGTCTTGTTATGTAACGGACAGGGGCTGGGATTGCATGCCTGTTGCCTCAGACTGACAGACATAGAGGTCTGTTTTTGTTTTTAATAAGAAGGGGGAAAGGCTGATATCAGCATCTGATTATAAAAATGAGTACTCTCAGAAACAGTTGACACTGCAAAGGAGCATGCGCGGTGGAGCTCTGCCTAATCACGCCTAATCCAGAACCTCAAAGAACTTACTTGAATTGTGGGTAGAAGCATGAACTATTTAACCTTGACGTTGCATAGGGGCAGTTTCAGAGAAAAGAAAAGATGACCCTGTTCACGAATGGGACTTGTAAAAATTAATAATTTTTAGCAAAAAAAAATGATAATTTTCAGCCAAGCTTGGTGGTGTACAACTTTAATTTAAGCCTTTCCTATGCTATGGACTCTGTCATTGAGGTATAGCCCCAGACTGGTTTTTACTTTTTATTTTGACACAAGGTCTCACTAAGTTGCTCAGGCTGACCTTGAACTTGAAATCCTCCTGCCTCAGCCTGAGGAGTAGCTAGAATAAGAGACCTGCAGCACCAGGCCTAGATTATTCTTACTTTTGTTCAAATGATTTAAGGAATGTATAAGCAGTACATTTTCTATTTTTTAAAAAATGTAGTATTATAGAAAGATTTAGCCAGGCGCGGTGGCACACGTCTTTAATCTCTTCAGTTGGGAGGCAGAAGCAGGAGGATATCTGAATTCCAGACCAGCCTGGTCTAGAAAGCGAGTCCAGGACAGCCAGGGCTACGCAGAGTAACCCTGCCCCAAAAAGAAAACAAACAAAAACGAACGCCAATTCCTTCACCAACAGAGCCTCCCGGGATCCACATGCTATAATAAGTGCACCCACCCACAAATCATTTACATGCCCGTTATTCAGATGGGGACCCAGTCTCAAACAAAAAAATAAAAGGAAAGAACTAGAAGATAGAGCATTTCCAACTCATCCTTATTTTCACAGCTCCCCCAGTTCTTTTCCATTTTTGGTCTTTCATTTCCGGTTCTAAGCACTCCAGCTGGTTTCCTGTAGCCCAATCTCCAGCTTGTGGCTGAAGAGAGCGATGGGTGGGCACTTCACCAAAGCATTAAAACCCAGGGCAATAGGGGGTTCCAAGACTTTTTAGGGGACTCAGCCACAGAGTCCCACAGAGTCTCATTGGTTATTTAAAACCTTGTTTGTTTTAGTTTTTTTGAGATAGGGATCGAGCTCGGATTAAAGAGAGTTGGGGCGGTGGGGTCGGGTTGGGTGGAGGGTGGCGGAAAGGAAAGTTTTCAGTGCTATGTGTTAAGTGGCGGATAGTTGTAGAAAAAGCCGATGAATATGCTTTTCTTGGTGTTTTTGTTTGTTTGGAGACAGAGTTTCTCCATGTACCCCTGGGACGTCTGTGAAGCAAGCCGGCCTCAAACTAATAGATCCAGCCGCTCCCACCTCTCCCTGAACCCAACCAGTTTTCGCAGAGAAACTCTGAAAAGTTACAACTGCAAAATGAAACATGAACTTAAATTGAAAGGAATACAAGATTAGGTATTATGATACGAAGATAGACTGAAGCTCAACACTATGACTGAGAACATAACTAGAGAAAATAGAGATTAAGAAAATAAAGACTAAAGTAAAAGAAAAGAACCAACAGAAGTCAAACTGTTTTTTAACCAGCGATAGGTCCCCGAGGGGTGCACCGTTCCTGGAGGTACTGCAATACCAGGTCGATGCGTGGAGTGGACGGAGCAAGCTCCTATTCCAACTCCTAGCTCCAAAAATCCATTTAATATATTGTCCTCGGATAGAGGACGTATCAGATATTAAACTGATAAGAACAGATACTACACTTGATCTTAGCCAAAAGGCCGAGAAGCGATAACCAGACCTACGCCCACGCCCGCATCACTAACGCGCAGACACATCTTTAACTCACGGTCACTACCCCCTCGCGCGCCGACAAGCATGCGCGCCACAGTAACTCTCCTGCTCTACTGTGCTTTCGACATTTTTTTGGCCAGGAAAATCCTGGGATAGCAAGAAAAGGAAGAGAATTTTTTCGTTGCTCTTTTTTTTGTTCCCAGAGTTCCGGGAAGGCCGGGCTATGTGCTCATTTGCATGCCCCGCCCAGCGCGTCTTCTGCCTTTTTTTTCCGAGCTGCCAGGAAACTTCAGAGCGCTGCTGTACTGACAGTCAAATGTCCTCGGTACTTCCAGGTTCTTCTTCGCAATCTTTCCGACACAGACTTGCCAATACCAACCACAAGAGATCCCTTACTCCACTCCTCCTCTTGTATCTACCCATTTTGCTTCGTGTCTCGTCCTGAGATGAGATCCAGGACCGAGGGGGAGGGGACGGTTCGCTTCCTGAGTGCGGTCCCGGAGAAGACAAGTTCCGCTCAGGAGGTGGACAGATCCTTGGAAGATGGATGCTTAGAATTTCAGCTTCTTTGCTGTAACTATTGCTCTGGAAGTTTGCTCTTTAACCCTTTAACTTTCGTTCATTCCGTTTCTTGTTTTCAATGGAGTCTGATGCCTATGAAGCCCAGATTGACCGGGAATTTTCTGTGATCCTCCCGCCTGAGCCTAACCCAACAGCCAGCTTCCTTTCTTTTATATTTTGAGACACGGTCCCTTTGTAGTCCTGGCTATCTCAGAACTTGCTATGTCGATCAAGCTGGCCTCAAACTCAGAGATCTGCCTGTCACTCTCCCCTAATCTTAAAGGCACAGTTCCCTCTGTCCCTCCCTCCCTCCCTCCCTTCCTTTCTTCCTTCTTTACTTCCTTCTTTCTTTTTTATTTTGTTTTGTTTGTTTTTCAACACAGGGTAAAAAAAAAAAAAAAAAAGACAGGGTTTGCCTGTGTAGCCTTGGCTGTCCTGGACTCACTTTGTAGACCAGGCTGGCCTAGAATTCACTGCGATCCTCTACCTCCCAGAGAGTGCTGGGATACAGGTGTATACCACCTAGTTCCTTTCTTTTTAAAAAGACTAAAACTCACTTTCCATTGGGCTTTATGGTGCAGACCTGTAATCAGATCCAGAGCTTGGTCCATGCGAGAGGGGCAGGGGGAACCTGCTGCTCCTGGGCTCCTCAGGGACAGTGCAGGAGGGGTTGCAGAAAGGATGTGGTGAAATTCATCTATATTCAAGACATTGCCTGGCCCTTGTGCTTATTTGCTTTTTCTTTTCTCTTGCTGTCAGGGACTTTAGTAGGCGCCTGCTTCACTTATGGTTTTATTGCTGTGACGAGACACCATGACCAAGGTTACTCTTATAGAGGTGAACACTTAATTGCAGCTGCCTTACAGTTTCAGAGGTTTAGTCCGTTATCGTTACGGTGGGAATCGTGGCAGCAGCGTGCAGGCAGACAAGGTGCTGGAGAAGACAGGGTTCTCCAAAGGCAGCCAGGAAGAACCTGTATGTCACATTGGTGGAGCTTGAGCATAGGAGACTTCAAAGTTCGCCCCCACAGTGACACACTTCCTCCAACAAGGCCACACCTCGTAATAGTGCCAAGCATTCTAATGCATCAATCTATAGGGGCCATTCCTATTCAAATCGCCACACTTCAGACCTTAGCACAACGGACTCCATGATGGAAGGACCATCCAGGCTGTAAAACTCAGCACCAAGACAACACACCTGCCAGAATGAAAACAAAGGTCTGATCCATCCGTCAAAGTCCATGTAGTTCTGGGAAAGTCTCGACGTTTACTAGCCTTGCTTTTTAGCTTCTGTGGTTGTGCTTCTGGTTAACTGTTCTTGGTATCTGAGATATGCCAACCCAGGATGTGGTTTTTGTGCTTAAAAGCTCACCCTGGAGAAGGCATGGTGCTACACTGGGACCCAGAACACCCAGTGTAGTCACTGGCCAGCAATAAAGACTTACTATTGGCTGAAGCTTCTGTCAGAGCAGTCATCTCTGGCGAAAACCCCCACAATACTTGTACGTTATTCCTCTCACGATGGTCGGTTTCTTCCACTTAAACAGGCCCCATTCTGACTTCAGTTGGAAGCGTTTCTCTTTGGAATTTGGAGCAAGATCATTGGTCCTGACTTTACTCAATTGGTGATGGCCAGTGGATGAAATCAAAAGCCATGGCATCTTGTCTTCTCTCCCCTGAGCAGTTTGCACACAGCAAGCGTCTGCGCTCCTCTGGGTAGTCCTGTGTGTGATCCTCAGCTTTCTGTCACAGTGGCGAGTCTCTGAGATGTTAACATAGAAGAAGACACAGCTGCGTGGGCCTGCAGCTTTTGAGGTCCCTGTGTGTGTCCAACAGACCCTGGTGCCTTTGGAGGCAGCACGTGGGGGCAGTGAAACTCTATGTCACAGCCAAGGGTGACTAGTTGAAGGGGCAAGAGCCCCCTAATTCCCTCCAAATGAAGAGGACTGGTTAAATAAATCTAGTCTAAAACTCCATGACAGGCTTAAGTTTCTCGTCAACTTGAAGCAGGCCTGAGCCTCCATTCCTTAGTAGTTACTGGAAATATCACAGAAAATGAACAGCCAACCAGGGTCTGCTGGGAGACCTGGCCTGAAAAAGATATGGTTGTTTAGCCTCTGGTTTGAAAAAGCCCTTAACTCCTGACCAGAATCAGGTAGCCCCCTTGGGTATTGGTCAATCTCAATCCCGGTCATGTAGCCACAGCAGAAACTCCCCTGTCTGACCTTTAAAAGAGGCCTGCGGTCCCCCTCAGGGTCATTGTCATTTTGTTTGCATGGTTGACCTCTCAGCATGCTGGAATAAAGGCTCTTAGCTTTTACATACGACTTTGGAGTCCTGGTGGTTTTTGGGGTCCTTGAGATCTGGGCATAACACAAGCTCTTCTGAGACCACACACCAAGCTTCTGATGTGCTCTGTTTACACTGTTATGGGATTTTCCAGATACTCTCCACAAGGGGCACGCCTTCAAGAAGCCACCACTCCCAGTTAGCATCACTCTGAGGAACAGGCCTTTGTGACATGGAAGTCTGAGTAATTCTCAATATCCAAACTAAAGCAACCCACTCCAGTTCCCAAAAGTCTGTGTTCATCTCACACAGGAAAACAGATTTAATCCACCATTAAAGCCTTGAAGTCTCAACTGCTTCTGGTCCCTACCTGGGGCACAGAGCCCTCTCTCGCCATGAGGTATTTCACTCTGAGCACCTCTACTTGCATTCCAGTTTAGGGGTCTTAATGGGGCTTCTTTTCTCTGCCATTAAAGAATTAAAGACAGGAGACATTTGGAACACAAAAGGGAGCGGGTAGGTGTGAAAGCCCAGACACAGCTGACAGTAGCAACAGAATCAGCCTATAAAAGGCTTTGATCGGGAGGGTAGGAGCGGGCAAGAGGGGAGGATACACAAAGGAAAACAGACAGAAAACAGAAGCCCCTTAGCAAAGCGTGGGCGGGGGTGGGGGTGGGGGGTACAAGAGGTCACTCAGGAAGCTGAAGCCCTGCCTCTCCTTGAGGTCTGGGATTGTTCAGTTTGGACAATGACTGGGGTGCCCATAGGTCCACAAGTTTGGGGTGAACACATGCTGCTCTGGCCTTGAACTTGTTGGATTCATCGGAAGATGGTGGGAGGGGCCCTACTGGCAGGAAGAAAAGGACCACTGGACCTGAGACCACCAGGCTTTTGTCTCAGATCAGGAGGATGAGCAAGAAGCCGGCCATCTTGTAATTTCATCTTCTTTATGATCCCGCCATGGCCTCTCTCTTCACCTCTACCGTTTTCATGTGCAAGAAAAGCCCTCCCAAAGCTCCCCTCTTCCTTTTGAGCTCCGTTTCAGACGCTGACTGTTTCTTTCCAGGAATCACTGCCTCAAGTGTTTGCTCTTTCACTTTCGTCCCCTCCCTTTTCCCATTTACCTCTTTCCCTTAAATCACTGTGATGTTTCGAATGGGTGTGGGCCCCATAGACTCGTGTGTTTGAATGCTTGGCCCAAAGGGAGTGACACTATTCGCAGGTGTAGCCTCGCTTGAGGAAGTATGTCCCTGTCCTGGTAGGCTTTGAGAGCTCCTATGCTTAAGCTATGCCCAGTGTGGCACAAAGTGTGCTGTATAAATATAGAACTCTTTCTCCAGCACCACATCTACCTGCACGCTGCCATGCTCCCTGCCATGATGAAAATGGACTGTAAGCCAGCCCCAATTAAATGTTCTCCTTTATAAGAGTCGCCACGGTTGAGCCAGGCGCGGTGGCACACGTCTTTAATCCCTGCAGCTGGGAGGCAGAGGCAGGAGGATATCTGAATTCCAGACCAGCCTGGTCTAGAAAGCGAGTCCAGGACAGCCAGGGCTACTCAGAGTAACCCTGCCCCCAAAATAAACAAAAATGAACACCGATCCCATCACCAACAGAGCCTCCCGCGGTCCACATGCTATACTAAGCGCATCCACAAATCATTTACATGCTCATTATTCAGATGGGGACCCCCTCTCAAAAATAAAATAAAAAAGATCTAGAAGATAGAGCATCCCCAACTCATCCTTATTTTCATTCTTATTTTCACAGTTCCCCCAGTTCTTTTCCATTTTTTGCTCTTTCATTTCTGGTTCTAGCACATTGGCAGATATGCTTTTGCTGAGTTATAATTGTAGGCACACCCCATCTGTCGCTCTTTTGGGCTGGTGGTTCCCCTCCGCAGTCTCCCACTGACAAGCACAGCGTCATCAGCCTAGGCTGAGCTGGTCCTTGGTGACTTTGAGCAATCCAGCTAGAAGAGAGCTATGGGTGGGGCACTTCACCAAGGCCTTGAAACCCAGGGCAATGGGGGTTCCAACACTTTTAGGGGACTCAGCCACAGAGCAACACAAGACAGGCAACCTCCCCTCATCTCCCCACAGTACAGTGCAGAGTACAACAGACCTAGGCTTTGAACGATTTCTTTTTTTCCTTCTGTCTCTCTCCGGATATGATAACTAACCTCAACGGTTATTTAAAAACCTGCTTTGTTTTAGATTTTTCGAGATAGGGCAAAGTCCAGGGAGGCCTCGAGCTCTTGGATCCTCCTGCTCGGATTAAAGAGAGTTGGGGCGGTGGGGGTGGGAGAAAAGAAGGTTTTCAGTGCTATGTGTTAAGTGGTGGACAGTTCTGGAAAAAAAATTCAAAAGCCAATGAATCTGTGGTTAAGATGAACTGTTTTGCTTGTTTTTTAATTTTTTGTTTTTGTCTTTATTTTTTTTTTGAGACAGGGTCGCTCTGTGTACCCCTGGGGTGTCCTGGGTTTTAGTAGAACTCAGCGGCTCCTGCTTCTCCAACCTTTCGCAGAGAAACTGAGAACAGGTGAAACAGCAAGGAGAAATAAGAATTTAAGTTGAAAGAAAAAGAAGAGTAGATATTAAGATAGACTGAAGCTCTACACTTGACTGAGAACTGACACTTGGTAACGTCACTATGGAAAACAAAGACCAGAAAAACAAAGACTAAGGTAATAAAGAAGAACAGAAGAAGTCAAACTGTTTTTTAACCAGCGATAGGACCCCGAGGGGTGCACCGTTCCTGGAGGTACTGCAATACCAGGTCGATGCGTGGAGTGGACGGAGCAAGCTCCTATTCCAACTCCTAGCTCCAAAAATCCATTTAATATATTGTCCTCGGATAGAGGACGTATCAGATATTAAACTGATAAGAACAGATACTACACTTGATCTTAGCCAAAAGGCCGAGAAGCGATAACCCGGCCTACGCCCACGCCCGCACCACTAACGCGCAGACACATCTTTAACTCACGGTCACTACCCCCTCACGCGCCGACAAACACGCGCTCCATACCAACTCTCCTACTCTATTGTGATTTCGACACGTCTTGGCCAGGAAAATCCTGGAATAGCAAGGAAAGGAAGAGAATTTTTTCGTTGCTCTTTTTTTTTTATTCCCAGAGTTCCGGGAAGGCCGGGCTACGTGCTCATTTGCATGCCCCGCCCAGCGCGTCTTCTGCCTTTCTTCTCCGAGCTGCCAGGAAACTTCAGAGCGCTGCTGTACTGACAGTCAAATGTCCTCGGTACTTCCAGGTTCTTCTTCGCAATCTTTCTTAGAATTTCAGCTCCTTTGCTGTAAATATTGCTCTGGAAGTTTGCCCTTTAACCCTTCATTTTCGTTCACTCCGTTTCTTGTTTTCAATGGAGTCTGACGCCTATGAAGCCCAGACTGACCTGGAATTTTCTGTGATCCTCCCGCCTGAGCCTAGCCCAACAGCCAGCTTCCTTTCTTTTATATTTTGAGACACGGTCCCTTTGTAGTCCTGGCTGTCTCAGAACTTGCTATGTCGATGAAGCTGGCCTCAAACTCAGAGATCTGCCTGTCACTCTCCCCTAATCTTAAAGGCACAGTTCCCTCTGTCCCTCCCTCCCTCCCTCCCTCCCTCCCCCCCTCCCTCCCTCCCTCCCTCCCTCCCTTCCTCTGTCCCTCCCTCCCTTCCTTCTTTACTTCCTTCTTTCTTTTTTATTTTGTTTTGTTTGTTTTTCAACACAGAGTTAAAAAAAAAAAAAAAGACAGGGTTTTCCTGTGTAGCCTTGGTTGTCCTGGACTCACTTTGTAGACCAGGCTGGCCTAGAATTCACTGCGATCCTCTGCCTCCCAGAGAGTGTTGGGATTACAGGTGTATACCACCTAGTTCCTTTCTTTTTAAAAAGACTAAAACTCACTTTCCATTGGGCTTTATGGTGCAGCCCTGTAATCAGATCCAGAGCATGGTCCATGCGGGAGGGGCAGGGGGAACCCGTTGGTCCTGGGCTCCTCAGGGACAGTGCAGGAGGGGTTGCAGAAAGGGTGAGGTGAAATTCATCTATATTCAAGACATTGCCTGGCCCTTGTGCTTATTTGCTTTTTCTTTTCTCTTGCTGTCAGGGACTTTAGTAGGCGCCTGCTTCACTTATGGTTTTATTGCTGTGAAGAGACAGCATGACCAAGGTAACTCTTATAGAGGCGACCACTTAATTGCGGCTGCCTTACAGTGTCCACTCTTGACTCTCCAAGATGTCCCTGCCTCTATGTCCCCCTTTTGTTTCCAATATGCATTCTCTTCCGCCATACCTGGGGCCAGTCCTGTGCTTTTTTCTTTTTTTTTTTTTCTTTTTCCTTTTTTCTTTTTTTATTCATCTGGTGCAGAAACCAGTACTGTTTGTTTTTCTTTATTCCATTTTTATTTCTGTTCTTCATTCAGGCAGGATGATTGACTTTGCCCAGGACTGTTCCGGGGTTCCCACAAAATGGCTTGTGAGGCACGATTTGAAGAGGTTTATAATAGCAAACCCATAAGGCCACTGGCTTTTTAATATGGTCTAATTGGAGTCTAACATGTTTCCTGCCTTACGTCCTACTTTCAATTGTCCCTCCTAAACGAAGCAGAGCCACACGCACGACGTACTTCCTGCCTTCGTACTTCCTGCCTAAATCCTATCATGGGGGAGCTTACATCCCAACACAGTTTCTACCTATGAACCTCCTGCCTACATGTGTTCAAGCACATCTGGTGCACTTGGGTCAAACAAACTTGTTTAGGGGAGCGAAACATGTGACTTTTTTTTTTTTAAACTCACAATGATCCACAAGCCTCTGCCTCCCAAGTACTGGCATTAAAGGGATGTGCCACCATGCCTGGCATGACTTATTTTTTAAAATAAAAATTGTTAGTATACTGCCCTCAGTCAGCCTAGCAACATATGACGTCATCACCTGCCTGCCACTAGGTGTGTTCCTGTCCAGGGTATAAAAAGGGCAAATCCACTTGGTCTCCCTCTCTTGTTCCCCTTCCGCTCTCCTCTCTCTTCCCTTCTCTTCCTCTCTCTTGTTCTGTCTGTCTGTCTGTCTGTCTGTCTGTCTGTCTGTCTGTCTCTCCCCTTGGGGTGCCCCTCCTCTTTCCTGCTCTCCCATGTTCCTCCAATAAACTTCATTATCATATCTGTTGCCTGGCATCTTGTTTTCATATTTAATAAGAATAACCTCTAGCATTTCAGGAAGTATCTGTCCTTGGCAAGGGGCTTTCAGGTTAGGGGCAGTTTTGTCTCATGGGCCTCTTAGGCACAGGAGCTAAAGCTGAACACATGACCTCGGCACCCACACTCCCCCACCTCCCCTTGAAGCCTTTGTCCCCCTTCTCATGGGCCTCTTTCTGCTTTCCTGGCTTCCGCCAATACATTCTCCCACCTAAATACACATGCGGAGCAGTCAGAGGCTAAGATCTGTGTGTGAGGGAATGTGTGCTGTTTGTCCTTTTGATCCTAGGTTATAACATATACCATTTTCTAGTTCAAGACAAATTTCTGAAGTTTTTATAATTTTGGTGTGTGTGTGTGTTTTAAAAAGTTCCCTTATATATATATGGACAAAGTGTTCATTATCCACATGTCAGGGTTCAGTTTTAAGCATTAAACATGTAGCAGTTAATCATAAGAAACTGTGCCTAAGCCGGGCGTGGCAGCACAAGCCTTTAATCCCAGCACTCAGGAGGCAGAGGCAGGCGGATCGCTGTGAGTTCGAGGCCAGCCTGGTCTACAAAGTGAGTCCAGGACAGCCAGGGCTTCACACAAAGAAACCCTGTCTTGAACCCCCTCCCCCAAATAAAAGAAACTGTGTCTATAAAATTATATTCAATAAAATAATTACTTAAAAGTATTGCTGTCTCTAAGCATCAGGACAGACCCAGAGAGCAGAGAAATGCTTTGTTACAAGAAATGTCTGCACAGAAGAAAACCTCCCTCCCCTTCCTGTTGTTTTCCTCCCCTCCCCTCCCTCTTTCTCCTCCCAGACTATCCCTTCCTGCATCTGGAGACCTTGGGCCAGTGCATAAGAGGTGAGGGGGCGGGGCAGAGAGGAGCAGAGACAAGAGCTACAGTGGAGGTCCAGGGGAGGAGCAGGAAGAGACCGCAAGAGCGATAGGAGAGCAGAGGCCGGAGAGAGACAGAGAGCGCCCTCGGGAGCCCAGGCTGTGGATGTCTCTCCACCACCAACTTCAGAAACAAATAGGCATTTTCAGTCATTGAGCCTGGGGTTCTGAGTCATTCACCACACTCCTGGACTTACTGAAGCAACGCCCCACGCATCCTGCTGTCTTCTGGCGTTCTCCATCACTCTTCTGCTTCTGAGCTGCTCAGTCCTCATAGGAAATAGTGCCTAAGGCCTTGAACCTAAGCTTCCTCTACCAAACCCAAACATGGGTCCACAGGTCCACAGGTGCACAGGTGCACAGGCACACCTGCTGTATGCGCTTCCCAATACTTAACACTTTCAGCTTTTTAATTTTTTAAGCCTTTAAGCTTTTAGTTGGCATCATCTGGGTTGCTAATTATTTATTGCTGTTTAACCATGTTTCGAATACATGTAGATTTACTCGAAGCAAACTGGCATCTTGATGAGTTTCTCCAGTGACCATAATGTAGCTCTGTATTTTAACATTTTTTTTACTGTCTATGGTAAAGTTCTGTACGGGGGGTGGGGGGGGGGAGGGGGAAAGGTCATGGGTACGCACTTTACTTCATGAAGGACTTCACACCCTAGGGCAATGGGGGCACTGACAGTCCAGGGGACTCAGTCACAGAGCAAAGCAGGACAGAAGCAGTCTTCTCCCCCTCGTTTCCCAACAGGTCACTGTGAGACGATGACACGGATGGCAGTCGTGTCCTCTGTGAAGAGCGGCAGTTGACAAATGTAGAGTCCAAGAGGTCTGTAAGCAGATCTCCGCTTGCCCAGAGGTTACCAGACGGTGGTAATATACGCCACCTCAGCTGCCTTAGTTGGGGTTTTACGGCTGTGAAGAGACACCGTGACCAAGGCAACTCTTATAAAGGGAAACATTTAATTGGCTCTGGCTTCCAGTTTCAGAGGTTTAAGTCCGTTGTCAACATGGCGGGAAGCATCGCGGCCAGGACATGGTCCTGGAGGAGCTGAGAGGTCTACATCTGGAACAGCAGCATCAGTAAGGGGACTAGATCCCACACTGGACAGAGCATGAGGATCTATGAGACCTCAAAGCCACCACCACAGGGACACACTCTCTCTAACAAGGCCACACGTACTCCAGCAAGGACACGCCTGATAATAGTGCCACTCCCTATGGCCAAACACTCAAACACAGGAATCTGTGGGGGGGGGGCCAAACCTAGTCAAACCAGCACATTCCACTCCCTGGTTCCCATAGGCTTATTTCCGTAGCATAATGGAAGATGTATTCAGTCCAGCTTCAATTGTCCCTGTGACCTATCACAGACTTAACAGTTTTTAAACATCTAAAATTCAAAGTCTCTTCTGAGACTCATGTAGTCTCTTAACTGTAATCCCTGTAAACTCAAAATCAAAAAGCAGATCACTGGGCTGGAGAGACGGCTCAGAGGTTAAGAGCACTGCCTGTTCTTCCAAAGGTCCTGAGTTCAATTCCCAGCAACCACATGGTGGCCCACAGCCATCTATAATGAGATCTGGTCCCTTCTTCTGGTGTGCAGGCATGCATTTGGGCAGAATACTGTATACATAATAAATAAATAAATCTTTAAAAAAAAAAGCAGATCACATACTTCTAACTATCATGGCACAGGATGTACATTACTGTTTCAAGACACAGAGACGGCAGCACAGTGAGGAAATACTGAACCAAAGCAAGACTGAAAACCATCTGGGCAGACTCCAAACTCTGCATCCCCGTGTCTGATGTCAGAGAACTCTTCAGATCTCCAATTTCTTTCAGCTTTGATGACTGGCAACACATTTGTTTTTCTTGGGCTGTTTCCCCTCACTGTAAGCATCTTTCCTCGGCAGGTATCCCACGGCTCTGGCATCTCGAACCTCTTGGCATCTTTAAGGCAATGCAGGCTTCACTTTCACAGTTTCATGCAATAGCTTCCATGGGCCTCCATGCAGGGACACCCTTGCCGCACATCGGGCCTCAGCAACTTTCCTTAGTCTCAGAGGGATATTCTATCCTTGATTCTAACGTGAGAACCCTGTGCCCAAAGCTGCCACGTTCTGCTGGGACCAGAATACGGCCCCTTATTCATTTATATGTTCACCAGCATTCTGTTTTCCAAGGTTCTGTTTACTACCTAAGGTGAGTTGTCCTTGAACTTGCTCAGTAGTAGATCATGCTGGCTTTGAACTCAGAGATCCGAATGCCTCTGCCTCCTGAGTGCTGGGGTTAATGGTGTGTACCACCATGCCTGGACCTAAGTTTTTCTTGAACTCCTTTACATAACGTGGAAGCTGGGCTGGGTGGCATCTTTCCCTGAGGTCACCTCTGCCTTTATTCCACTGAACGTCCTGGAACACAGGATTTGGCTCCATTCCACTTCCTGGTGCCCTTTCAATCCTTTTATATTGTCCCTTCCTCAGTTTGGTGTGTTGGGTGAAAATGCTCCCCAAAAGAGCAAACCACAGGACAGAGTCCCTGCTAGGATGTTTTGAGATTCCTTTTGCAAGTGATTGGGCTAAATCTCTTCTGTAGAGAGAATATCTTGTGTGCTGTATGGATGCAACACCTATCAATAAACAAAGCCTACAGCCTATAGGAAAGAGTAGAATAGAAGGTAGAACACAGACAGGCAGAGAGGATTCTGGGATAGAGGTAGGCATGGGAAATTGGTCTGGAAAGATGTGAGGAGGACAGATGCATGGTGCCTGAGCAGAGGTAGCCAGGCACATGGCTGAACTAAGACGAGAATAAACTGGGTATTCGTTATGGGCTAGTCAGAGGAGTCTTTCATGAGCCTTTATTCTGGAAGCTTAAGGCTGGGAGGAAAATCCACAACACTCTTCACTGTAGCCTAAGGCAGACTTTTCAGACAATGACAAAAAGCAGCCATACTCTTTAACAAAACACCACAAGAACGATCTCTAGGCAACACACTAAAATTCTCCTCTGAAACCTCTTGAGCCAGGCCTCCATAGTTCAAGCCACCCTCAGCACCACTGTCTTCCACATTTCTATTAGGATGGTCCATCAAGTCCCACTTAAAGCATTCCACTGCTTTCCCAATCCAAAGTCCGTCATCCACATTCCTCCAAACAAAAAAACATGGTCAGGCCTGTCACAGCAATACCCCCACTCCTGGTACATGCGTCTGTCTTAGCTAGGGTTTTAGTGCTGTGCACTAAAACCAGGACCAAGGCCACTCTTACAAAGGAAAACAGAAAGTTAGTCCATTATCATCATGGTTAGAAGCATGGCAGTGGTGCTGGAGGAGCTGAGGGCTCTATATCTTGATCTAGAGGCAGCAGAAGGCGACTGTGTTCTACACAGAGTGTGGCTTGAGGATATATGAGACCCCCAAAGCCCCGATTACACAGTGACACTCTTCAAGGCCATATACCTCCTTAGAGTGCCACTCTTTACGGCCAATCATCCACACACACGACCCTACGGGGGTTAGACTTATTCAAACCACCAAACCAATATATGTCACTTTGGCGTCATTTAAAGTAAAGGTAGCTGAAAAACTTCAGGTACAAGAGAGTCAGTCTAATTCTTTCCCCTCCTTGAAACAAGGGAAGAAACCCCTCTCCCCCCCCCCCCCATGCACATGCATGATGCCCTCCCCGCAGCAAAGAAACACGCTTCCATGGGAAGATCCACAGGGAAATCACATTCCATAGAAACAGATTTTCTTATACGTCTCTTTGTAGTGCCCCTTTTAACTCGATGTTTTATCTGGGTTATCTTAATGCCTCCTTTCCAACACTCCGACCCTAGGTAAGGAGAGAAAGAAGGTTAGAAGGGACATAGAACGTAGATGCCTTTAGACTTAGTTCCAGATGGTTAGCGTTGTCCGGTTCTTTGGGAAAACACTAATCTCAGTCATCAGGATGTCCAGGAGCCCCGCAGAACCAGCAGCTCCCATCTCCTCGAACCCTCTTCTCTCTGTCTGTCTGTCTGTCTGTCTGTCTGTCTGTCTGTCTGTCTCTCTCTCTCTCTCTCTCTCTGCCTCCCTCTCTCTGGGCTCTGATATTTATACTTTCCCAGAGTGCTCAGGATTCCACTAACTCCTGCTCCCCTCCCTCTCTGAGCCACACAAGGCTGTAACCAGGTGGTATAGACCATGCCCCACATGAGTCAATTATCAGCTGTGAACACACTAAAGCAGTCCAGTATCCCACAATCGGGAGTAAAACAAAAACACGTTTACATAACATAACTGAGGTTTTTTTAAAGACACCACAACTTAAACATACATTTTCTCCCCCGCCCCACCCCATCTCCACCTGCATATTCTTGTTCATTCTCCCTTCCTCCTCCACCCTTCATTTTCTTTTCCCCAGAATTTTTTCCCTCTCCTTCCTTCTTCCTTTCCTTCCAGCTGCCTTCTTGTGTGTGTGTGTGTGTGTGTGTGTGTGTGTGTGTGTTTTGTAAATTAGAGATGATGCTTCGTACTTGTCACCTCAAGCCCTGCTCTTTCTAATAATCATGCCATAGCCACTTCTTTACAAAAGGGATCATTTCGTTTTCATTATGGCCAAGTAAAATCCCATTGCGTAGGTTTCTTTGTGCATTCATCTATTGATGGATCACACTGTTTACCCGCGCCGTGGCTACTGTGAATAGTGTCACCGTGAACATAAATAAATATACAGGAGTCTACTGTCTTCTGACTACTTAAAGTCCTTTCCTTGTCCCAGAAATACTGTGACATTTTAAAATGAATCAAAAGCTGGTTATAATTAGGCTAAAACTCTTAGAACAACCCAACGAAGAGCAGAGTCCATTAGAACTTTGTGTGTGTGTGTGTGTGTGTGTGTGTGTGTGTGTGTTTATTTGGTTTGGTTTTTCGAGACAGGGTCTCTCTGTGTAGCCTGGGCGGTCCCAGACTCACCCTGTAGACCATGCTGGCCTTGAACTCACAGCAATCCACCTGCCTCTGCCTGCCAAGTGCTGGGACTGCTGAGCCATTGCTTCAGTCCCTAAAATATTAACTGTTTAAAAAACTAGCAGGGCATAAATTTATCTCTCTGTGTATAGATGAGGGGGCGGGTGTTCGCGGGCCAGAGCTCCATGTGGAGGCCGGAGGACAGCTTGCAGGAGTCAGTGTTCTCTCCCCAGCACCTATAGATCCCTGAGGTTAGAGCTCAGGGCCTCAGGCAAGGTGGCAGATGAGGGAAAGACCTTCACTCCCAGAGCCGTCACCTCACCGTTCCTCACACATCATTCTTTGCCTAAGGATTTCCAATTGACTGACAACCTGACCCTGCACACAAGCATGTCACCACTACTAACTCCACTGTCCTTTCCTGCTCCATGTGGGGGGCAGGATTACAGCCACCCTTTACTTGGCTTCCTGATTCCTACTTTCCTAGATTAATTCAGCTCCTATCCTGTCACCAGAGAGGGTGTCATTAAACAGGCATCTCAGGCAGCTGCTGCTTTTAGGAAGCTCTCTGCCAATGGCCCTCTCACCTGGTCCCACAGCCTTGAGAGTCCATCCACCTTCAAGGCCATCCATAGTGGACCCTTACCTACTCTCACGACTCCACCCCTGATGGCGCCTGCATCTTTAAGTGTCTCTAATGCACCTCAGCCCCGGTGGCTGTTTTGTGGTGACATAATGGTAGGGTGTCCTCTAGGGCAATAACTTTGACAGGGTGTCTCGAGAGTTGTGTTTCATGCTGCCATGGTAACATGTCCTCTTACTTTCTAGGTCTTCCAAGTTGATAGCCCCAAATCTGAATGCCACAACCCCAAATAGTCAAATCATGGAAAACCCAAAAGCAGGGAGACATTTTTGTGGAAAATCAATAAGATTAAAAAAAAAAAAAAAGACACCTGCTGGTGTTTTATAAAGATCATTTATTGCCCTGCCCTGAGGACACGGAAGCTGGTGAGCTGGCCCTGCCATGATGAGATGGGAGAGGGAGAGCGGGCCCTGCCCTGAGGACAAGGGAGCAGGCCCTGATTCAGGGCTCTGAGTGGACCTCACCCCAACATCTACCCCATGTATGACCTGCTGGAACACATGAAGGGCCGGACCTGCAGGTGCAAAGATTAAGAATCTCCTTGACACACGGCAACAACGGGATAACTAACAGCAGTCCCAGTGAGGATGTGGTAAAGACAGTGTAGGCCTCCAACCAGACCCATGACTCCTAGCAATGAACATCTGAAAGTAAACATATGTGGACAAAAGGCTATACTGCGTGATACACTACAGCTTCTGTCATAAGATTTTTTTGTTTGTCTGTTTGTTCTATTTTACTGGGGGGAGGAGAGGGATTTTGGTTCATGACGTGTAAATCAGAGACATTCAATAAAAGTTTTTTTTAAAAAGATCGTTTATTTTAGAAACACAATAAAATGGCAGAATATTTTGTTAGCATCCAGATTTTGGTAAATATAACTAGCCAGATATAACTATGAAGCTTCATTAAAGAAAGATAAGCAGATGAATTGTATTCATAGAGACACAGATCTGAGAACAAAGTAGATGAAAGTGAAGTAGATTTTAATAATAAGTTGTATTGATTAAAAAAAAAGATCAAAACCGAAAACATGGCTAAGGATCTGTGAGCATCCAGCTCATAGCCCCAGTCAATGGAATTCTCGTGAAGGGCAACCAGTCTTTTGATGAGCATCACCAAAAGCCACAACAGGTTACCACTGCATATATAATCACCCCTAGGGGCCAAGTGTTGAGAAATTCTATCCTTCACAAATACAATGAGGACATTGCTTTCTTTATGAAGGAAATACCAACATTTCAAGTCAATACATAATACTCGCATGCGAACTCAATGCTGTAAATAACTTTACAGATGTTACTTTACAGCACAAAGAACTCGTTGATACAAACATAAAAAAATACAGAACACGAAACCGTAAATAAACAATATCGACATCTTAAATTCATACTATCAATACTCTGTAGGGAACCATCTGATGAACAGAAAGTTCAGGCCATGCTACAGCCCCATAGAGACTGCTTGCACGGCCTAATTCCTGAGACGTGTGGACTGTCTTTTGCAGTCTTACACCCAAGAGATACAACGTTTCCTTTAAGACAGAAGGAACTCTCCTCACAGGAAACGGCCTATATTTAGTATATGCTGCTGTGAGCAGAGTTCTGCATACTCTGAGCCTTGCCTCTGTGATTTTGGACATGTGGAAAGTCCTTCCTCGGGTTGTCACATACAAATCACAGATTTAACAGCAGTAACGCACAAGGCTGAGCAGCAACACCATAACAAACAAGTTGCCTTATTGTACACCTATGTCATCATTTTCTTTACTAACTTTTATAGAAAGAGTATATTCCACCCATTAAGGAAACACGCATTTTATCAGCAAGAAGGAGAGACAGTGCAGATAGGGACACTAATTAATTAATAATTAATTTTGAGACAGGGTTTCTCTGTATAGCCCTGGGTATCCTAGAACCCTTTCCACAGACCAGGAGGGCCTGTCTCCCTTCAGGCACTGGAATTAACAGCATAGGCCCCATGCCCAGTTCAGGGACACATTTTTTTTTTCTGAGACAGGGTCTCTTTGTGTAGCCTTGCCTGTCCTAGACTCCCTTTGTAGACCAGGCTGGCCTCGAACTCACAGCAATCCGCCTGCCTCTGCCTCCCAAGTGCTGGCATTAAAGGCGAGTGCCACCATGCCTGGCCAGGGACACATTTTTAAACCTATGTTATGTCACTGCCATCTCAAATGGCCATTTCCTTTCCCAGAATTTGGATTCTATTCCTGTGATGTTTTTCAAAGACACATTTTCCGTATAATATTAGAATCGCACATAGTCCATGTTTTAGAGAATAGGAGAACATCGTCACCTACATAATGTGAAATATCATTGAGTCATAGTCGATTTTCCATGTGAAGCCAGTCTCGGCCGTGATTTACGCCATGCCTTGAAATGTCGAGTATCTAACTGAACTTCAGCAAGAGCTTCTTTAAGTCCGTTATTGTATCGGTTGTCAGATAATAGTTTGCGGGGTAATGTATTTCCGAGCTTGAATCATATAGGGGCACTGCCTTACGACCCAAGTATGTTATCTTTATCACAATACCTATTTTCCCAGTGTAACCACCAAGATTTACCAGCGTCTGCCTTAATGTTAGCGCAGTCTGTTTACAATAGCTCTTTAACGTAGCACCTAATTCCTCCAGAGCCGTGCTGTCATCTTCCAACTGCTCATCTCCCTGGACAAAGCTGTGCAGGGTCAGGAGACCGTCCATGGAAACATGAAGAACATCCCAGATGACTTCCGGCTTCTCCTGCAAGCCCAGATGCCGAGGCCAACTCTTAGAGATGACCAGCCTTCTTTCCGGAAGCGAGCCCAACTCTGTCAGGAGTAACCGCTCACACCTTTCATATTGTGAGAAAGGTTCGGTGCAGAGGGCTCCTAGAGAGGATATCCCCTTTCCAGAAGCCACTAGAAAAGAAAATGAACAGAACAGGTTATACGTTTAAAAATGCTTGGAGTGACCTATGGGACCCATCCCCAAGCAGCGCGTAAGGCCCGTACAGGGCATCCCGACCCCGAAGGTGAGCAGACGAGACACTAAACACTAATGCAGGAACTGGAAGGCAGCAGGTGCAAGGGGGACCTAGAAACCACACGGCCCAAGAAGGAGCCATGGAAGCAGCTGACCATTCACAGTCCTGCCTTTTCCATAATGTGGTGCATCAGAGGCTTGCCCTGGGGGACTCCATGAAGGCCAAGAGTCAGGGGAGCAAAGGACAGGCTAATGTGAAGACAGAAAAGTCAGGCATCAGGAAGCATCAAAAGGTGAGCTGGGTGTGGTGGCGCACACCTTTAATCTCAGCACTTGGGAGGCAGAGGCAGGCGATCGATCGCTGTGAGCTGGAGGCCAGCCTGGTCTACAAAGTGAGTCCAGGACAGCCAAGGCTACACAGAGAAACCCTGTCTCGGAAAAAAAAAAAAGTCTTAGAGTTGAACTGTGTCTTCCTAATATAAAATGGGGTTGGATTCTGATATTAGATTCTGGGGTCAAATACCAACACCAAATAAGACTTTGATGATACTGACTCTACACTCACAAAAGACTCAGCGGGGATCACAGCTTAACCTTCTCTGGGAGGGGAGAAGACCCCTGACGGTAACTACGAAGCCTGGGTCGTTCCTGTTTCTGCTTCAGTCTGGGCCACTAAAGAAGCAGCTGTGGGGAGCAGAGGCAGGCGGATCACTGTGAGGTTGAGGCCAGCCTGGTCTACAAAGCCAGTTCAGGACAGCCAAAGCTACACAGAGAAACCCTGTCTCAAAAACACAGAAGAAGGAGGAGGAGGAGGAGGAGAAGGAGGAGGAGAAGCAGCACATTGGATCAGACTTGGCCACTGTGAAGGAAATAGCTCATAGAGTTACTGTTAGCAGCTAATACACGTTGCATAGAGAGTCTTCTAGATGGGTAAAGAGAAGAACCATGGATTGTATTTAGCAGAGGTAGTAAACTAGCTGTTGCCCAAGCCCCAGAGAGTGCCCCTCCAACCCCCTTAGCTAAAACGTAACTCTCCGTTCCTGAACCTGCTGTGGGATCCATCTGGAGCTTGACCCATTCCTCCGTGGTAAAGCTCCTCACGCAGCTGTCCTCCACACGCCAGGACTCAGGCTCCTCAGCGAATACTGCGCAGCAGAACCTCTCCACTCTGAGCGCACAGACGTATGAACACACAGCCCCGGACCTGTGCACCTCGATGAATTTGCACGAGTACTTTACGGTCCCCTTCTCCTCACAGAAGTGAATGACGGGCAGCTGTCGGATGCACTCTGCTATTTCACTCTCTAGACGCACAAGATCGCCCTCCTCCGCCTCAAAACCAACGACTTGCTGCTTTTTCCCATCCAAACCAACGAATAAGTATCCCCCGTCTGTGTTTGCGAAAGCAGAAACAGTTTTAGGGAGAATCTCTAAAATCTTTTCTTTAGGGGACAATTTAACTTCAGCGTATTTGGATTTCGTGAAACAGAATGTGTCCTTGAAGGACAGCCGCGCACTGTTAAATAAGACACCACATTCTTTTAGTAATTCATTACAGACGGCGTGTTCAGGCGAACTTCGTCTGGACTCTGAAGTCTCTGCAGAATACTTCATGGCTTTGAGCATCTGCACGGCAGCAGGTGCTTTCATTTCAAGTGAGGATGAAAAGTTTCTCATGTAGAAGTTGGTTTTCAAGGTGGCGATTTGCTGACCTAAGTGATTCGGCTTCCTTTGCTCCACAAAAATTAAAAAGCAGTCTTTGTTCTGCATGAAGTCTAGGTATTTATGAGTAAGTGGCAGGATTCCAAGCAAAGAATCTTCCAAGTCTCGACCTATCCCATCTCTGGTGAAGCTGTAGGTTGGATTTTTAATGTGAGCCTTGACCACGCCCCCTCCAGAATTCAGCAGAGCACACACAGCCTGTGAGATATTTTTGACCTCTCTTCTTTTCAGATCGTAATTTTTCATTGAGTTCCTAGTCTTCTCTCCAAGGGTGATTTCTCCCACAGATAGAACCAGTTCAGTGTAGTCCGTCTCCTGATCGACACTGGTGCTCATTTTCCCAGCAGGCGCTCTGTTTCCCAGAGGCATTTCCTTCCCTGTGAGACACACAGAGCCATTACAGAAGGGCCCGAGCAGTGCGAGCCAGCTCTGCTTTCCCAGCCCCAGCTCAACCATCTGTACTCCTGTGGGTGAGTGAGTGTGCCTGTCAGACTCCATGTCTGTTTAGGGACTGTCGGGGACAATTTTGAACTGACTACAATAACTTGTGCACTAAGCAAATTTCAAATGTGTTGTCACAGCCACTGGAACTCTAGTTCCAGGTGATCTGTCATCCTCTCCTACCTCTGTGGGCACGAGGCGCAGACATGGTGTAGACACATATATTCAGGCAACAAATGCACAGTAATAAAATAACAATACAAAGAATAAATAAATCGGCTTTAGGTCTAACTCACCAGGTAGTTCCTTTTCAAACCGTAGTCTTGATTCTGGGGTAAAATCTCACGTAAGGAGAGCTGGGAGTTCGTGCTATCTTGTCAGGTGTCTTTGGAGGGAAAGAGGATGACGTTGAGACAGCTTTGCTCTGCCTCAAATGCAGGTGGGTAAGAGAACACAGACAGAGGTGACAGGAGTAGACGGATCTCATCTGTCTACTGGAGAACAAAAGCCAAACCAAGCCACCCAAACCTAGATCACTGTCATTCCTGGGCTGGCATTTTGCGTTTCCCTCGGGAAAGCAGAGTTCTCCCTCTTCTACGTTACAAACTTCCCTAGAAGCTTCTTTTTTTGGCTCTAGAATGCAGCCCCCGCCTTTCAGGGAGCCAGGTCAGGTCTCTAAGAGCCTAGGGAACCCGCAAGGACTCTGGAGATCCCCAGAAGCCTGCCATACACACCTCCCCCATGACCTCCCTCTCCTACCTGAGTAGCCAGCTTCAGACCAAGCATAACAGGCTCTCCCCCCCCCACACCAGCAACTTCAAGCCCTCCATCCATCTCAAAAAGAGGAAGGCATTTTTCTCTCACCTCAAGCGTCCGTGATCCCCAAGTCCTCAGCAACTTGTGCTTTGAGAGAAGGGGCTAGGAAGACGCCAGGGTTTCTAGAAGGAAAACAGCCGGGGTTTACCTGAGAGGGATGGGTTGTGCTGGCAAGTGCTACCCCATATCACCCCCTCCCCACCCCAGAGCCAGTAAGTGGCCAGGACCTGACACTGGGTGGGGACAGAAAGAGAGAGACAATGGGGTTGAGAATGCCGCAGTGGACCTGGCTCACTTACTTACCCGGTGTCCCAGAAGCTGAGTTTCCCGAAGCTCAGAGCGCTAGTAGGCTTCCAGTCGTTTCTCTGTCCTTTCTCTTATCCAGCGAGGCAGGACGTGTGTGTGAGGAAGCCACTGGCTTTGACGAGCCAATATATATGGCCACTGTGCGAATGTTGGCTGACAGGAAGTAAGGTAAATAGGTCCTATCTATGCGTTTGGAGCTCAATGAGTCATGCGTGACTCTGGGACTTTGAGCATTTTGTTACTCCAGGAAGTACAGTGGGGGAATTTAAGTGCTCTGTGCAATTATTACTCAAATGACGACGACAAGGGGGAAAAAGGGGGGGGCGGCGAGGGCAAAGGAAAGTGAAACTACATGACATGGGAAACGCAGGACACAGACGGAGGAGGCAGGCTGGAGGGAGGCTGGTGGAGGTTCAGGGAAATGTGTTCATTGTATAGTAAACACCTGTATGTTTTGAATTCAATTTAAAAAAGAAAAAGAAAAAGAAATGAAGTGCTTGTATCTTAGAAGGAGAGCCAGCCTCGCCATCTTTACCAGCCTTCCCAGAGCAAGCCTGTGCTTCAAAGAGCATGTGCTGGGGGAGGGGTTGAAGGGTGCAGAGGAGAGCTGGAGGGTGTCCTGGAAAGGAGAAAGGAGCTTGAGAAGGCTGCTGCGGTACCAGTGAGGGCAGAGGGGACACGCTGCCTAGCACCTGCAAGAAAGAGGCTCCAGTGGCCCCGAGGGCTTGCAAGCCTCCTGCCCGAAACTTCGGTTTCTTTGCGTCTGTTTTTATACTAATTATGGCAAGGCAGGCTTCTCTAGCTTCTTGCCTCTGTGCCCAATCTCAAGAAAATACAAGCTTCTTTGTTTGTTTGTTTCTTTCTTTTTCTTTTTCTTTTTTCTTTTTTCTTTTTCTTTTTCTTTCTTTTTTTTTTTTTTTTTTTTTGAGACAGGGTTTCTCTGTGTAGCCTTGGCTGTCCTGGACTCACTTTGTACACCAGGCTGGCCTCGAACTCACAGCGATCCGCCTGCTTCTACCTCCCAAATGCTGGGATTAAAGGCATGTGCCACCACGCCCAGCCCCTTGTTTGTTTCTTTTTGTTTTCAGTTTGTTTGCTTGGTTTTTTTTTTTTTCCTCCCCCTTTGGTAGGGTGGGGGACATGTTTTAGTACCTACATATTTTACAAATATTGAGTCTCTTCTGACATTGTCCTAAATGCAGATGGCATCCTTTGGTCACATTCATCCCCTTTACCATCATCTCTCAGTTCCAGTGCCCACAGCCAGACCATAGGTTGGAAGGCACAGAGGCTGGAGTGCCCAGCTCACTGGGGTCTCTGTGGTATCAGTTCTCTGCGGAGCTCCACCCAAAGCTTACTCCTGACTCAAGTGCCGCTTGGTAGAAGTGCAGCCTAGACCCTCACTGTCAGGCTACACGTAGGCAGCTGCCTGTGTAAGGAAAGAACTGGGTACAGTCCAGGCATGCCCTGTGGCAAAGGTGCACACATTCACCAACTCGTACACGATGAACTAGTCATATATGAATTTGTTTCCAGTCTTTAAAAGAACTTGAGTGAGCAATTTGCCTGGGGAATTAAAAAAAAAAATTGCACAATGTTGGGGCATTGGAAGAGGAGAAGCTCTGACAGTGTTCAAGGCCAGCCTGGTCTATAAAGCGAGTCTAGGACAGCCAGGGCTGTTACACAGGGAAGCCCTGTCTCAAGGAAACAAAGCAAAACAAAACAACCCCCCCCACAAGAGTCAGAGTCAGACAGGGCCTGAAGAATTAGGGTCTAAAGCTCCAGTCTGTGCCCTTGTGGTAACACAAGGTGGGGCGTAAGGCTGAAGTTGGCTTCCTTTCAAGTTCCCCACCCTTTTAAGTTTCTGTTTCCTAGGAAAGGAAAGCAGAACTCTCTCATCTCTCCTCCGTCTCCACCCTTCCAACCCCAAGAAGCAAAGGCGATTTCCTGCTGGGCAATATTCACCATTTTTACGGTCAGTTTGAAGCTCGTGAGCTCTGGCTTGAGACTGAAGACACTGTGTCAGAAGAGAAAGTAAATCCCTTGCAGAGCAATGGGCAGGGGTCGGGGGTGGGGTGGGGTTTGTTTGGATGAACACTAACTTATATTCTTAGGTTAAATCTTTTTAGGTAATGCTCAAAATAAAGGAATGCTTCTGCCATTTTCACCCATGTATAGCATTGTACAGTGTCCTTATCTCTGCCTTCACATTAGTCTCCTAATTAACTTTTTTCTACCACCATAGCATACATGCCAACCTACAGCTCAAAAATGGTAGGTCTGTGATAACTCCTTTCCGCCTTCTTCTTAGTCTCTTATTCGTCACCCTATCATCCCCTCTCCTCACGTGTGTGACTTTGTCATGCTAAGCCTACATTCTACACCTATTCCACACACCGTTTAGTTTAATGTCTACATTTGTCAGTCTTGATTCAAACTGCTTTGTAAATATGTCATTTCCCCATTTCTCAGCTTCATCATTTCCAAATAAAAACCTGTAAGGGATATGTCAAGTCTTTCTGCCCAGGGTAGGGACGGAGCTTAGAAGTAGACGATTTTACTAAGTTAAATGTGAAGTCTGATGTTCTCCAAACACACACTGAGGCAGAGATGGAGAGAGACAGAGTGATATGGAGAGAGAAAGGCACAGAGACAGAGAGACACAGACAGAGACTGAGAGATCTGGTTCTTTACTGTGGGCTCAGTTTTCTTAACCAATATATTTTATTACGAACTTATTAACCAAGCATGCATCACTTATAACCCGACTAACCTAAACGATAGGAGAAAAGGATTAAAGAATACAATAACAAAACCATAAGGATATCAGTTCCAAGAACAATTCTCCTGGCGCAATCAGCAGGGTTTCTTCTGCTGGAACCTGGAGTAACCAGAACCTGGAACCTCAGCAGGAGCCAGAGCCCTGAAGCTTTCCCTCAAGTGGTCCTCTCTAGGAGCGTCTCGAAGTGCAGTGGTGAACAACCAAAACTATCCCAAGTCTCCCCAGGCCCCGCCTCCAGTTTTGGGCTCATTTATGTATCTCCTCCCAGAGTCTGTTCATGGATCTTTTCAGCTGGCAACAATCAAGCTCCCGCAGGAGGTGGTTTTTCTTCTAGTGGATTAACATCACCTGTTCTCACAAGACCGTTCCCATCCCATACTTGGGATCATAACAATAACATCTCCCCCTTTCTATTTAATAAAATAAGCTATATACAACAAAATAAGAATTATCCATTAAGTCAACATTTGCAAGGACCAGTCCATTTGTAGTTAACAATTTTTAAGAAATTATTCCACTATCCTATGCTACTGATACTTATCCTAATGTCTAAATTTTTTAAAAACTAAACTTATATTAATACTGTGGCTATCTGGGCCCAGGGGTCCTGCTCAAACTAAGGCACCAGCCAAGGACAATACAGGCGGTAAACCTTAAACCCCTACCCAGATCTAGCCAATGGTCAGAACATTCTCCACAGTAGGGTGGAGAGTGGGATATTATTTTCTCACGTACTCTGGTGCCTCACCTTTGACCATGTCCCCTGGAGGGGGAGACCTGGTGGCACTCAGAGGAAGGACAGCAGGTTACCAAGAAGAGACTTGATACCCTATTAGCATATACAGGAGGAAGTAATCCCCCTCAGGAACAGTCATAGGGGAGGGGAATGAGGGGAAAATGGGAGGGAGGGAAGAATGGGAGGATACAAGGGATGGGATAACCATTGAGATGTAACAAGAATAAATTAATAATAAAATAATAATAATAATAATAAAATAAAATAAAATCTGAAAATGATAAACTGTCAAAAAAAAAATACTGTGGCTATCTAGTCTTCAACCCCATCAGAGACCCCAGAAGGAAAAACTATCTAATATGAGGGAAGTGCAGGCAAGCAACTTCCAGAAGTATTGACAGGACAGAGAGCTGACTGGACAGTCACAAGCTCCTCTCCATTGTCGAGGCATCCAGTCTTCAGCCAGCCGGCCCAGGGCATCTGACAGACTGCTCTGAAGCATGAATCCTGAAGGACTGGCCTGCCTAATCTCTGCCAGGCTGGGCAGCCAGTTTCACACTGTCAGGCTTGATCATAGTGGATGGTCAGTCTGTCATCAGCAGTAGAGATAAGCAAAGTTCCTCAGACCAGTGGCCATCTGCCACTATTGTTTCTTGATGCCCATATAATTAGACTGGAGGTGCTGCCAGGAACGAATGTGTCTCTCTGTCATAAAAGCCCTTTATTATTAAATGCCATTTTCTGTGGATCTCTGATGTGTTTGAAGACCATCTATCTATCTACTCTATCTATCATCTATCTATTCCTTTGAAAACATATACAATAAAGCTTATTCTATAATTAAGTAATTTAGTATCTAGTAAGATTTATAAGTGACCAACTACCAATTTCTGTCTCCGACCATCCTGAATAAGTTATAGCAGTTATTTCTCACCTTTTCAAATAAGTTGCACATGTATACTACATTAAATAAATGTAAAACAAAATGATCTTAAGTTTCTACCAACATACAATATACAATTTAAGTTTCCATTAACATACCATATACAATACATAAAGCAAAAGTTGAAAAAGGAAAAAAATCTTAAATTTCCATCAATCTACAATACCAATGTGAAATATACGAATACCAATATGAATTATTTGAGGCTAGTAGATTCAATCATCTACTTTTTATTCTATAAATCTATATCCTCCCTTATCCTTACCTTATATCTTCCCTTCTTGTCCCTTTTTCCCTAACATTAGATAAGATAGAAAAATGAGAGAGAAAGGATAGAAGAAACAAATTCCTAAATGAAATTTTTATTAACTTATAACTAATCCTCCTATGAAAAATTAACATTGATAACCCACCAAAACCCACCACCCTACCTATTGGGAATGGGGGCGTCATTCTCTCAAAATTACTTTTTGCTGTTTTGTATTAATATAATTGCTTCTCTCTCTCTCTCTCTCTCTCTCTCTCTCTCTCTCTCTATATATATATATATATATATATATATATATATATATATATATATATATATATATGGAATATTTAAAGGTAAATGTCTGCCCTATTTTTGAGCAGGTGTAAGCCATCAATGTTACACATCTGTTTGAATGGTAATATCCAAGCTGTAAGAAAGAATGCCATGTTATAAGGACCAGGTATCCCTTATTATTGCCTTGCTATATGAACACATTCATGTTTTATATATTAAGAGGTCTTTTCATGCTCATATCTAATCTTTATAAGTTTTGTCAGCAACCATATTTTTTCACTCCCTGTAGAAATATAGGCATAGCCTTGGCCCCACCTCAAAACTCTTGCAGGATTCCAGTCCATGCTCGTTAAGTCTTTATAGTAAGTTGGTTGTCCTAAATCCTCAGTTTTTCTATAACCCAATGTCTCTCAGCTGCTGTTGTCCCTTCATCACCAACATTCAGAAAATTTAAAGTCAACAAAGCATCATTTAATCTGTCCCGGGGGTTCTTTACCGTTCCTTGTTGTTTAATAAGCATCTCTTTTAAAGTATGATTAGCTCTTTCAACAACTGCCTGGCCTGTTGGATTGTGTGGTATACCAGTAATATGTTTAATATTATAACATGTAAAGAATTTCTTCATCTTAAGGGAACATATATATGGGAGCATTATCAGTTTTTATTTGTGCAGATATTCCCAGAATTGCCATTATTTCCAATAAATGTGTAATTACATAATCAGCCTTTTCAGATGTAGGGCAGTTGCCCATCTAAATCCCGAATAGGTATTGATAGTATGATGTCCATATTTTAGTTTTCCAAATTCTGCAAAATGAAACACATCCATCTGTCAGATTTTGTTCCTTTTTGTACCCCTAGGGTTAACTCCAGCAGGTAAAGGGTCTTGCTTATACAATGAACATGTAGGACACCTATCAATTGTTTCTCTGGCTTGTTGCCAAGTAATAGGGAACCTTTTCTTCAAACCCTCACCATTAACGTGATGCTTCTCATGAAATTTTGAGGCTTCGAGCACATTCCCTATTAATAATTGGTCAATTTACTCATTTCCTTGTGACATTGGACCTGGTAAACCTGTATGGAATTGAATATGAGTAATATACAAGGGATAGCTTCTACTTCGGATGACCTGTGGCAGTTCTATAAACAACATGGTCAATTCAGAGTTATCAGGAGTAAATTCAGCAGTTTCTATATGCAGAATGACTCTTTCTGCATACTGAGAGTCAGTGATTATATAAGAGATTCTGGAAAATCTAACAGTACCATAAGGATTGCATATAATTCTGATTTTTGGATGGAAGTAAATGGGCTTTTGATCACTTTAGTCATTTTATCAGACTTATAACCAGCCATGCCCATCTTATTTGCATCCGTGTAGAAGGTGGGTGCCCTTGGTATTGGTGTCCTCTTTACAATACTTGGAAGGATCCAATTAGTTTTCTTTATAAATTGTATACATTTACTTTTCAGGTATTTGTTATTAATTTCTCCCAAATAGTTACTACAAGCCCTTTGCCAATCTTCATTAATTACCCATAGTGAGAGGTTTCAGAACAAGTAAGAGGCATCACAATTTCCACTGGGTCCATCCCTGATAGTTGACACAATCTTATTCTTCCCTTTGTAATCAACTCAGAAATTTTTTCGATATATGTCTTCAACTTCTTACTTTGTTTATTTGCTAGAAAAACCCATTCCATAATTCTATCTTTCCTTTGCATAAGGATCCCAGTAGGAGAAATGTTTTGAAGGCAAAGTAACCAGAATGCAACCAAGTTTTGGATCAATTCTATCCACGTAGGCCTTTTGCAGTTTTTGCTCTACCAAAATTAACTCCTTTTCTGCTTCAGCTGTTAGACACCTTGAACTGTTTAAATCTGAATGCTCTTGTAACGTTTGAAATAAGTTACTTAACTCATAGGTAACTAGTCCAATTGTAGAACTTAACCAGTTCATGTCTCCCACTATTTTTTGAAAATCATTTAGTGTTTGCAATTCATCTCTACGGATCTGTACCTTTTGGGGTCTAATCTTTTGTTCACTTATCTTGTAGCCTAAAGAGGTAATTGAATCTCCTCTTTGTACTTTTTCTATAGCAATTTTTAATCCCCAGCATGGAAGAAAATGCTTTGTACTTCTTTAAACATTTTTCCTAAAGTCTCCAAATCAGAATCAGCCAACAGAATATCATCCATGTAATGGTAAATGATAGAGTTAGGAAACTGCTTAGGAAATATTTCTAATGGTCTTTGAACAAAAAATTTTTATATAAAGTGGGACTATTCAACATTCCCTGTGGGAGCACCTTCCAATGGTATCTCTTCATTGGGCCACTACTGTTCAGTGTAGGTGCTGAGAAAGCAAACCTTTCCCTATCCTTCTCATGCAAAGGTATCATAAAAACATAATCTTTTAAATCAATTACTATTATAGGCCAAGACTCAGGTGACAGGGAAGGTAAAGGAATTCCAGGCTGTAAATGACCCATTGGTTGGGCTACCTTATTTACTGCTCTCAAATCTGTTATCATCCTCCAGCAGCCTGACTTCTTCTTCTTCCTTTTTTTTTTTTTTTAACCACAAACACAGAGGAATTGCAAGGGCTAGTAGATTCCTCTATGTGCTTAGCCTCCAGTTGTTCTTGTACTAAATGATGAAGCACCTGTAATTTTTCCTTTGTTAAGGGCCACTGCTCTTCCACACAGGGCTGTTTGAAATCCATTTTAGGGGTGCGGCTGTTGTTACATCAGCACTGACCCCTCTTATAAATTTGGAAACTCAATGCCTGTCTGAGTTTGGCCAATGGGCACAGCTTACGGTTGCTCCTGATTATTCATTTTAATATCTTCCCCGGAAGCGTGGGCCATTTCACCCCTAGCTTCATCATTGCTTATCTCTGTAATGGCAGGAATATTAATCTGAGTACCCATTGTTGTAAGAGATCCCTTCCCCATAGATTTATGGGTATGTCAGCCACATAAGGTCTCAGCTTCCCTGTCTGCTTTTCTGGTCCCACACACTTAAACCACTGTATGCTTTGTTGTATTTATGATAATTTACCAATCCCTATAATTTCAGCATAAACCTTCTGAAGTGGCCAACTCGGATTCCAATGCTTGCTTGAAATAATCATGACGTCAGTGCCAGTATCCATCAAACCGTGTAATCAACATCATTCATTTGTATTATCAATTTAGGTCTCCAATCATTAACCATTGTGTTTGCCAGAACACATGTTTCCCTGTACTTCCAAATGCACCTGTTCGTTCTACTGGAGCAGCTTTGCCCTTAATGTAGGGAAATAGTAATAGCTGAGCAATTCTATCCCCTGCATTAATTTGCATCTCCTTCTTTATACATGCCATGATTTTTATTTCCTCTTTACAATCCCCATCTATATAATACCAGGATGTACAATAAGACCTTGAGAAGTCAGTCCACTTCTTCCCAGAACCATTCCTACCCTGCCTAAAGGCAAAGGGCCATAAACACCAGTACTCAGTTTGTAACAGTCAACCTGTGGAGATAATGTAATAGATATGTCTGAGGCCAGATCCAAGGCTGCGCTGCCTTCAGTAGCATGTATTAGGTCACTAATACCTAATTCCCATTTTCCTGTGAGTCCATTACTTCTGAACTGGCCAAGGGAACTCGGCTTGTATTGTTGTTGTTGGGGCCCCCAGCCAATGGGCCCCTTCCTGCAGTTTCCCACCAGTAAGATATTACCTTGCACATCTCTTTTGGATTGACAATCTCTAGCCCAATGTTTTTTCCTTTCCCACATCGGCTACAATACTCTGGAAGTCTTGGCCCCTTGTAATCATCATGGCCAGATGCTCCTTGTTCTGCCCTAGGAGTATCATTTACTCCAGATTGAGTGCACCTGTAATTCTGAGGTCTGAAACTTTTAACCTTACAGTTTCTTTGTACATGACCAAGTCTTCCACACTTAAAGCACCCGGTGTTGTGATATCTGGGACCTTTGGCCATAGTTTGACCTACTATATTGTTTTGATGTTCTGGAAAGCTAATATTAACTGTTTCTCTTACCCATTCATCTAATGGAGCTCCTCTTTCCTTTAAGGGTCTAATTGCCCTCTTACAGTCCGTGTCAGCGTTCTCATATGCCATAATGAGTTTCAGTGCCTGTTTGGTGTCAGCATCTGCTATTGCTCTATCTAGCACTGATCCCAATCTCTGTAAAAATTCTCTGAAGGCTTCCCCAGGCCCTTGAAATACCTTAGTAAAGGGAATGGTTATCTTACCAGGCTCCTCCACCATGTCCCAAGCTCTTAAGGCTGCAGCGTGACATTGTTCAATCACTGTGTCATCATAGTGATCTTGTTGTCTTAAGTCAGCGTATCGCCCTTCACCAAGCAATTGCTCTTTACTAACATTTATGTCCCTTCTCCTATTTTCTTGTTCTATTCTCTCTGCCTCCCGTCGCCACCATGAAACCAAACTTTTCCCATCTTGGGGAACAAGTCTATGCTGTGTGGCCCCAGTTGCTCAACATCTCTTTGACAAAAACGGAATGTAGCGCATACATGATGATAGTTTCCTTAAAATGTTTTAAATCTAACATATCTATTGGACTCCATGCCATTTCATCATAACCCTCAGCTCCATTCTGATCAGGCACAAATCTTACATTACCTGGAAAAGCCAATGGTGATGGTGTGACTCTAGGGGGTTCCTCTATGGGAACATTTTCCTCCAAAGATCCTTTTGTTTTTCTGCTCTCCTATTCTTGTAGGTTTTTTTTTTTTTACAGCCTCTCCAGCTTCCCATTTCTCTCCATCCCCTTCCACACGCTGGTGCTCTGACCACCTGGCCTGTAGAGCAGGGTGGGGTGGCTATTGTGGGAAACACTCACTCTCAGTGACCAGATTTTTCTCCTTTATCGATGGCGCAATTTGTTTTCTATTTGCTTCAGCCCCTATTTTCAAATTTTCTAACTATACTGCGCACTCTGCCATCTTTTCCAGAAGAATAGAATTTACTGACCCTTCTGGTTTTTTCATCTTATCGGTCTTTCTTCCAATCCTTTTAAATACGTTATACGTAAAAAGATCAAGAAAAAACTAAAGATTCTGTCTGGGTATAAGGCAGTAAAGGACTTCGTAACAGCAGCTGCGATTTTTCTGACACCCTGAAAAAAGCATTACTAACTCTTGAAAACCATATCTTCCTCCACAACATTAGAAGTTAAGTTACCCATGATGCCCAGAGCACTTTGGGTGCCACTTGTAGCCTCGATTTTCTTAACCAATATATTTTATTACGAACTTATTAACTGAGCATACATCACTTATAACATGACTAACCTAAACGATAGGAGAAAAGAATTAAAGAATACAATAACAAAACCGTAAGGATATCAGTTCCAAGAACAATTCTCCTGGCGCAATCAGCAGGATTTCTTCTGCTGGAATCTGGAGTAACCAGAACCCAGAACCTCAGCAGGAACCCGGAGCTCCAAAGCTTTCCCTCAAGTGGTCCTCTCTAGGAGAGTCTTGAAGTGGAGCGATGAACAGCCAAAACTATCCCAAGTCTCCCCAGGCCCCACCTCCAGTTCTGGGCTCATTTATGTATCTCCTCCCAGAGTCTGTTCATGGATCTTTTCAGCTGGCAACAATCAAGCTCCCGCAGGAGGTGGTTTTTCTTCTAGTGGATTAACATCACCTGTTCTCACAAGACTATTCCCATCCCACACTTGGGATCATAACAAAAACAGGTTTATCTTTCCTTCACTTTACTGTAACTGTCATGAATTTGGTTGTGGGTATGGTACACAGTCTCCCCCGGAATAGACTCTGTTTGCCTTGTGTCCCTCTTGTAATGTCACAAGTGGGAAATTATTCATCTTTCATGCTGCTTTATGTCCCCAGAGCGTGGTTTTGTGACCACTGAGAACTGGCGGTTTCTACAGAATTCTCTTGGCTATGATTCCCACAGAAGTGTGTTTCCTTGCCACAGGGAGCGCATCTAGCATGTGGGGAGTTTTTCTTTCCTGTTTCCAGGAGGAGAAAATATTAGAGTGGCTCTCTTACACCTGCAGTTTTTCAGTAGTGTTTAACTCAAATAATGACAAAATGGCATATATTGGGTGGCATATTCTGTCACTGTCTAATAACCTTTAGGCAGACCTCCTGGCAACTGACACTCCTTAGGGGGGACACAATTGTCACCCATGCCATCTTCTCCCAGCGCCCTGTGGGGAAATGAAGGAAGAAGAATGCCTCTGTCTTATGTTGCTCTGTGGCTGGGTCCCCTAAAGTATTGGGGACCCCCATTAGCTCTGGGATCTAAGACCATCACCTTGCTCCTCTCCAAAAAGCCTGAGCTCAGGCTACTGCAGGAAACCAGCTGGACACAGAGGGTGTGCTGCACTGCCAGCATCCTACCGACTCAAAGGCGCCAAGGACCAGCCCAGCCTAGGCTTATGACCTGGAAGACGCTTTGCTTGCCAGTGGGAGATTGTGGAGGGGGAAGAGGCTGTGAAACCACCAGCCCAAGAGGGCAGCCTTGAATTGCCTAGAATTACAACTCAGCCAAATCTATATGGATGTGAAGACATATACAGCGAAAGGCTACTGGGTGTGTCTTCTTGGAACAGGGTGGAACAAGAATAAGTTTTCTTTTGTACTTCTGTATTTTTTTAATCATTCTGTAGTTGCCATCCTACAAAATTGTAGTGACAATTAGGTTTTAATTTCTTAGTATAAACCAAGTGTGGTGCCACATGCCTGTAATCTCAGCACTCGGGAGGTAGAGACAGGTGGATCTCTGTGAGTTCGGGACCAGCCTGATCTACAGAGTGAGTCCAGGACAGCCAGGGCTCTTGTTACACAGAGAAACCCTGCCTTAAAAAAGCAAAAACCAAATCAAATCAAACCAAACCAAACAAACAAGCAAAAAACCCAACAACAACAAAAACCCAAAATAAAACTAAACCAACCAAAGAAAACAACCTCTCCTCCAAAAAAAACCCCCAGAAAACTTAGTATAGAGAATGCATTTCTCTGAATATTTCCTGCTATAGAAGTCACTTGAGCAAACATTAGATTTTTAGAGAAAACATTTTAGTACCTAAGAAGATACTAAATTTAGTTGATACAAATATCAATTTAGTTGTATAAAATACTATAAGTATATTCCTTCTTCTCAACATAATTCAAACAATTACTGTCAACCTGAGGTGCCTGTCACTCACTCTGATGGCCAGGGAGGCCAAGACGGGCAGAGCTGGCGTGGACTTTGGAGTCTGGCAGCCTTAGCTTTGGACGCTGGAGTTGGAACTTATTAGTTCCATGAGCTTCCTTCCATACGATGCCCAATCTGCCCATCGTTTGAGATCAAAGCATTCTCAACTCTAAGTCAGATCTAAGGGGGCCCAAAACAATCTACTGATTCTCTACAGAGAAACCCTGTCTCGAAAAACAAGCAAATAAACAAACAAACAAACACTTTACTGTGAGCACGTTGCAGAGGTTTTTTATTTGTTTAACAGTCTGATTATTGAAAAACAAAATGTAGGGGCCTGGTGACGCAGCCCGGAGCTTGCCGGGAGATGGAAGCAGCTACCGGTAACCGGGCAGACTCTGCGTTGCTGGTGCTGGTCTGGCCTCATCTGAGACTTTTCCTGTTGCAAGACCTGACACACCAGCGCGGCATTTTCCACATCACAAACTGTAAGGCCGTTTATTGAGGAATAAAGCGACTTAACGGAAAGAAGGCTGAGGGAGAAAGGCAAATCGGAAAAGGGTGGGGAGGGAAATGGCCAACAACCGAGGCGAGACTTTCAGAAACAGCAACGGAAACGGACCTCAGTGGGAAGACGTTGGAGGGTTTCCTTCACTCATGAGTAGTGGTGTTTGGGGTAATACCCAGGGAGAACGGGGTCTGTACCCTCAGGTAAGAGGCAGAAGCAGTGGCGACCACTAACTGAACCAAGTTAGGACTAATGATATCACCCCAAATCCCAAAGAGAGACCTTTCCAACTCCCCTAAACTAAATCTAGTTGCTAATTCCCCTTTCTGAGCCGGCTTTTGAGGCCAACAGCCTCTTCACCCATTCCTCCGCAGCAAAGCCCTTCACACAACTGTCTTCCACGTGCCAGGAATCGGGCTCTGCAGAGAACACCGCACAACAGAATCTCTCCACTCTGAGCGCGTAGACATACGAACACACAGATCCAGAATCGTGCACTTCGATGAATTTGCTTGTGTACTTTATGGTCCCCTTCTCCTCACAGAAGTGAGTGACAGGCAGCTGTCGCACACACTTTTCTGTTTCACTCTCTAGATGCGCAAGATCGCCCTCCTCTGCCTCAAAACCAACTACTTGCTGCTTTTCTTCACCCAAACCAATAAACAAATACCCCCCATTAGTGTTTGCAAAAGCAGAGACAGTTTTAGGGAGAATCTCTTTGACGCGTTGTAACCACTTTTTTGTTTGAAATAATTTATATTCGACATTTTTTGATTCGCTAAAGGGGAATTCCAACCATTTGGAAACTTTTGTCTCTTTAAAAAAAGCAGCAGCCAACTCTTGCCCGTCGCGTTCCTCTTGCACGCCTTCTCTGAGGCTATTTCCACGCACCTCTCTTGCTAAATGTAATCTTTCTCCAGCGTCCCTCATTTCGTCAAAGAAGTGCCAAGCAGTATCCAAGTCCATTGGAACTGAAGACGCCCCATTTCTTGTGTACAAATTGGTTGCCCTGGTGGCAGGCTGCCTACCAAAGATACCCAGATTCTGTGCTTTTACAATGATGATAATGCAGCCTTCTTCTTGCTTGAAGTCTAGTTGTTCCTGAACAGGTGGTTCAATAGCGTCCCAGGAGATGTCCAAATCTTGTCCTATTCTGTGTTTGGTGAGGCTATAGTCTTGATTTTCAATATGAGCCTTGATCACTCCCCCTCCAGAGTTCAGCAGAGCACACAGAGCTGTTAAAATGTTTTTGTTCTGTTTCCTCATCCTGTCTGATTTATTCATTCCCTCCCTGTTTTTCACCCCAAGCGTGATCTTGCCTACATTTAGAACCAGCTTAGGAGTGATGCTTTCAATGATGATGCTCATTTTCCCAGCAGCCCTTTCGTTCCAAAGCTGAATTTCTTTCCTGTAAGACAGACAGAGCTATTAGAATAAGGCTGAAGAGGAGAGAGCAAATTCCGTGCTGGGAAGCTAACAGCAAAAAATTGTTTGCTGGACGCATTCCACGGGACTGGAGAGTGTGCAGGTGGGGTTATTTTGGGATAGATTTTTAGACTGCAATAGTGTGCATATGTAGCAACTTCTCATAGAGTTTTGTTATATTCATGATGATTTGTCTACATTTTAATCTCATCCCTTCAGTGACTTACCTCCTTCCTAATACTCAATGCCATGTGACTTGGATTCTGTCCCCTTTCTTTCAATAAACTGCAAGGCCGGTTTGCTTCTGTTTTTGTTTTCTGTTTGTTTTTTGTTTTTGTTTTTTGTATTTTGTGGGGGTTTGGGTTTTTTTTTGGTTTTGCTTTTTTTTTTATGAAGCGAAGTTTTGTTAGAAAGTCATTTATACTTTTTCTTTCTTTTAATAACTTCAGGTGTCTGTTCATCAGTTGTCTACCTTTGTGGAGAGACATTTGGCACACCATCCCTTGGGGATCTAGGGACATAGATCTGTAAAGCAGGTGATCTGTCTTCCTTCTTCCCGGGAATAAACTTAATTCACAAACTTTGGCCATTGATCTTGAAGAGCATGAACCAGGTTGTGGTCCTCTCTCCCTACTAGGCACCCACATACTTCCAGTGAGGTGGGGTCCTTACATATAGAACAGGGACGCTACGCCCCAATGCTTGTCTCCTTTCAAAAGTCCTGTTATAATTCCTTACTCTGGATGATGAGGCCCCTGTGGGCCTTCTAGGTCATGAAGGCAGAGTCATGTAATTGGGCCCAGTGCTCTGATAAAAGATACTCCAGATGCCTAAGCTCACCCTGTGCTAAAGTGAGGCGGTGGCAGTTTCCAAAGAGAAGTGCACTGTCGCTAGATTTGGACCATGATGGCATCATGACGTGCACTTCAACCTCAACGCTGTGAGAAGCAAGTGTCTGTGATTCATAACCACAAGCTTGTGTCTTTTTTTTTTTTTTTGGTTTTTTTTTTGGTTTTTCAAGACAGGGTCTCTCTGTGTAGCCTTGGCTGTCCTGGACTCACTTTGTAATCCAGGCTGGCCTCGAACTCACAGCAATCCACCTGCCTCTGCCTCCCAAGTGCTGGGATTAAAGGCGTGCGCCACCACACCTGGCTAAGCTTGTGTCATTTGTTACAGCATCCACAGTCAGTTTTGCATAATAAGGACTAACTGTGTTTTTAAGAAAGACTTTAACTGGCTGCGTTGCATAATCCCATATGTAGTTTTACTGTGTTACTACAAGAGTCCCCTGCTCTGCTTTCAAATCTTTACCGTGACTAAACTAGTATCATGGTTCAGCATGACTGAGGCCTGGGTGTGCTAACCACATCTGATTTTCACTGAGCCCAAGAGTGAGCTCCTCTGAGCTTTCACTGAGTCCTTGACACAGTCTGGTCCAGGCACCTATAAAGATCTGCTAGAACAGGGGCAGGGCACGAGGCGGGAACAGATAGACAGAACAGAGCCAGACTCCAGCAAGTATCAAATAGAACCCGGAAGGAGCAGAATCATGTGTGAAAGAGTTGGAATTTCTGGAAATGCAGACTTAGGCTAAAACACGAGGATAAACTGGCCTTCTGCCTGAGGTATGTAAACAAGATAGAAGCATCTAAGCACATTCACCTATACACACGGAGAGCAAGCTTCTGAAAATCAGAATTTCTCAGGCAAGTGATGGGACACCTAAGAATTTGGAAATGAACTAGCAAATGCTTCCTCAGAGGATGGCAACAGACTTTTCTCTACCTGATTTATCATGGGTGAGCGTATGGGCCTCCCTCTAGAGCGTTTAGGAGAGGGCACTGTGACTACAAACCTGGAACCTACAGCACCAGACACAGCATCCCTCAGGGCTGCCTAGAAACTCAGAGCCTAGCAAGGACGCAGCGATCTTCTTGAGAGATCTTCGTTCTAAGAGATCCCCAGGGGAGAAAGCACCTGAACCTGACCTCAAGACGCTCCAGAAGAAGCGTGGGGCTGGGGCAGAAGTCCTGACTCCTGGCAGAGGAACTCCAATGAGGCCAGGCAGACACAATCATTTGTGCTTAAGTTTAGAGTTCAATTGCCTTAGCGTGGCAAAGCTATGCAAAGGAAGTGAGGTGGGGGGAGGGAGAGAGAGAGGGAGAGAAAGACAGAGACAGAAACAGAGACAGAGGGGGAGAGAGAGAGAGAGAGAGAGAGAGAGAGAGAGAGAGAGAGAGAGAGAGAGATCTTCTTTTCCTTATTATAGGTGTTGCTTGGAGCCTATGTCTTCCATCAGAGGCCTGCCCTGGACTTGAGACTATTTTCGCTGATGGCCTGCCCGAAGACACCTTTGCCATCACTGCAAAAGGAAACGGAGAGCAGAACGGCGGTGCACACGTGCCATCCCAGCATTTACAAAGCTGAGCTGGAAGAAAACCTGAGCTATATTCTGGGCAAGATTCTGTCTTCTACAGTCTCCTTGCTGGCTAGGCATTCGGGTGAGGCTATAGGTGGGGAGGAGCCAGGGAAAGCAAACAAGAAACAAAACTGAAAGTCTTGTAGCTCAGGGAATAAGAGTTTCATTTCTGATCAGCGGACGCTGCATCCCCACCCTGTTTTAGGCACTGCTGAGTGAGCTGTCTCTGTGCCTCCTTCCCTCTCAGCCCCCTCCCATTCAGAACCCCCAGAATCAGGCCCTGTCCCAAGCCAACACTCCTGGGTAGTTCCCTGACACGGCAGGGACAGGAACCACACCTCAGCATGTTCTCACAGGCAAATTTAGAGCTTAAAGGAACTATAGTGGAATTATCTCGTTTCAACGCCTGTGACTATTTAAAAAAAAAAATCTATGATTCAAATTCAAATTCTTAAGGCCAGCCTGACCTACAAAGCGAGTCTAGGACAGCCAAGGCTACACAGAGAAACCCTGTCTCGAAGAAAAAAAAAAAAATCTCCTTAGGATATCCTTGACAATTAAGCTGGTCTCTGAAGCTTACCAGATTCTAGTACCTAAATGAATCTCGCTGATCTTTCAGAATCTTTGTGCCTGGTTGAAACATTAGTCGTTTCCTTCAAAATTCTTTTTAGAGTTCACTGGAGAAAATTCTTTCAGAGCTGAAATTAGAACGTTGGCTGTTATTATCTTTGGCAGGAAACGGACGGCAATCAGACAGGTGTCCCTAGATCTGCAAACAGTGCGGCTTGCTAGGAAGGCACAGGAGTGGAAGGAGCTGCCTCTTGGGAAACAAACAACCCTGAGGCATTCCCTGCTAGCACACAGCAATCCCTGCTAGCATGCAGCTTTGCCTCTCTCTTGGGGAGAGCAATGCTCTCGTGGTCTTGGAAAATCTCCAGGATCAAGGGCTCTTAGATCTTTTGAGTTTTGGAGTGCAGTTCCTCCCCAAACGGTAATTTTCCCTACCTTATCACAGAGTCATATCTCTAAGAAGATGGGGTCACACTTAGAAAGACCCAGAGAAGCCTGACCTGTGAAAAACCTCTTCATCCTGCCTTCCTGACCCCTCCTCCACTCTCTTAGAACCTCTCAGATCCCTCTATCAGGGATTTCTAAGTACCCCAAGCCAGGCCGACCAGGGCTTTTACTCTTATCCCACGCTCCCCTAGTATCAAAGTCCTCAGCAGCCTATCAAAGAGCCAAGGAGCCAAGGTTCCTAGAAAGGACACAAAGCAGCCAGGGTCCTCTTTAGGGCTCTGGGTTATACTGACAACTGCACACACACACACACACACACACACACACACACACACACACACACACCACCTCAGCCCAGAGCCAGCAGAGTGAAATCAGGCTTGGCTTGGGAACAGAGAGCAGGCGAAAGGTGTTGAGATGGAGGATGCTGCCATGGAGGTTGGCTCACTTACCTAGGAGCTACTTCAGTGAAGCTCACTCAGGCTTGAAGTCTACTGTGAGTTGGCTGTGCTGCCGACACCTGCTGGACTAAGCAGGAAAGTTCGCTCAAACCTGGGACTGACTCACCCCCAGCAGGGGGTGGGGGTGGGGCTGGTGCTTGTCACCAGAAGTCTTTCTCAGCGGTTGGATTTGAGAAGGACGAGCTACCGTGCCTGTGGTCGTTCCTTCTCAGCTTTCCTCTCGGTAGACCTTTGTAGTTTGGACCGATTCCTCCACTGATTTCAGTTTTGGAGAACCCATGTTTCACCGGGTGGCGTCACTCCAGGAAATGCGAGGACTCTGTGAGCTCTTTGATCCCCTCCTGTGACCGTCATTTTTTGACCTGCCAAAATTGAAGAACTAGGCTCCTAGACCTGGGAACTCAACCTTCACAATTTCACTAGAATAACCCACAGGGCAAAGCTGCTGCTCCTGCTGCTGTCCTTGCACTCAGGAAGGGCAGGTGACACCAGGCACAGGCAAAAGTATCTGTCAAAGCCTTAGAGGGAGGGGGCACAGAGGAGGAGGCTGAGCTAGTGGGAGGCAGAGTAGGATTCTGGCTCCTTAGGTGCAAGCTGCAACTCCTAGCTCTTTGGGAAAGTGGATTTCTATGGGAGGCTCCAAAGGCTACTCTGGGCAGACAAGACTCACCTAGTACTTTTTCTTGTTCCCTCTCTTATGATAATTATGGTAATACAAGTTTCCCTGACTCACTGCATTTAAGATCCAAAAACCCAGCTGTGAGGAGAAGATGGGGCTGTGGAGTGGAGAGGAGAGAAAATAAAGGGAGTGAGCTGCGAGGCAAGAGCCTAGGGCAAAAGGAAGAGAAGAGGAAAGGCAAGGGGCAGGAAGAAGGGTCCTCAGAATCCGCAGCTCTTGGTGCCTCTCCACCATCAGCCTGGGCAAGCAAAAGAGCCTGTGGGTGACTTGAGGACCCCTGGACGAGACATCCCAGTTGAAGGGGAACGGATCAGAAACAAGGCTTCTGCATTTGCCCTGGGTTCCTCCCTCCATCTTAACACCAGTAGGTAGCACAGATGTGAACTTCACATGGCCGGGTTTGGATCAGTTGCTACATACCTGTAGTTAAAGCAACAATTCTGCACGTATCTGTTATCTTCTGGCCTTTTCCGTCACTGTTACACTCCTGAGCTACTGGGTCTTCAGAAGGAAGTGGTGCCTAAGACCTTGAGCCTAAGCCAATGCAAACTTGCCTCCCGGTCCTCTTGCGCTCCAGATGTACAGGTTTTCCAACACCTGACATTTTCAGAATGTCTCATTTTCCTGAGTCATCGAGTGCGTCAGGCCTGAGTGCATCTCATATGTTACCAAATGTATATTGGTACATATGTTACATGTATGTGATATATGCATACTAATACATACAGTGTGGACCGCCATTCGGAGGTAAAGAAAAGTGAAATTATGTCATTTGTAGGAAGGAAAACAAAAAGAACTAGCAAAAAAAAAAATCTATCATCATGGTGAATAAAATAAGTCAGACCACAGTCATAGGGGAAGGGAGTAAGGGGAAAATGGGAGGGAGGGAGGGATGGGATAACAATTGAGATGTGATATGAATAAATTAATAAAATATATTTTAAAAAAGATAAGTCAGACCCAGAAATGCAAATATTGCTTATTTTCTCAACTATATGGATTTTCACTTTATGTTGAGTGAGGAAGCCGTTTAGAGGTGAGAGAAATGGAAAGACAGAAGATGGAGCGGCCAAATATCACACACAGACACACACACACACACACACACACACACACACACACACACACATACACGGACACCAGAGGGGGACTGTGAGATGAGTAAGGTGACCATCAGGAGAGAAGAGTAAGAAGGAGGAGCAGACTGGGAGGTGGATGTGAGTGAATACCATGGCATATGTGTGTGAAGATATGACAAAGCACATTATTTTACATGTTGGCTAAAAATAATTTCAACAGAAATGAACAAGGACATCTCAGCTCCTCCAGGTCTGTCTATTCCACAGCAGGAGCCATGTCACAGAGCCCAGAAGAATCACCTTCTTACCTTGGAAAACATCTGCCAGAGGGGACCCTGGCACAAGGCTCCTTGAGAGGAAGTGGGGTGTGTTTTTCACTGGGAGAGCTTTGGAGGTGATTGTCACACCTAAAGTGTGTTGGTCACGATGGTTGCACTCACTTGTGCCACTTTAGGCTTCTTGGGAGCCCGCAGCACCATTGTGGTCATCAGGCCTCTCTGTGGTCATTGGGCATCACTGTGGTCGTCAGGCTTCTCTGTGGTCATTGGGCCTCTCTGTGATCATCGGGCATCTCTGTGGTCATCGGACATCTCTGCAGCAGCATCCAGCTCCAAAGGCAACAAGCCTGTCATACATGGATTAGCGAATGATGCAGGACCTCAAGAGTTCAAGATCTGAGAAGCCAGAGACCAATGGGAGAATGCCGTGAGACCCTTGAGGAACATTACCAGAGGGACTGCTCCTTACTAATGCAGCCCTTGCTGGAGGGTGAACCTCTGAAGGTTAGAGGAAAAGCCAAGTGACCACACAGAACATTACCAGAATGAAATCTTGAATGTTATTCGGAAACTGGCCAGCATAGAGGAGAGGTTCACACACTGATCTTAAGCATGGGTCGAGCTTTCCAGGAGACCAGGGAGGCAAGCCAGAGCTGCACCTCCAAGTAGAGCAGCAGACAGTGGCCCTGGAAGAGCTGAGGAATGGCACAGCCGAGAATGTTCCAAGCTGATCCATCAATGTTCTTCTGGTCTTCCCATCACCCCTCTTGTCTCTGTGCTCTTTTAGCTGACTGCATGGTACCAATCATGAAGGATGCTCGGAACTCTGTTCCTTGTGGACACCACTGCCTTCCTCCAGAAGCCCTGGGAGGCTCGCCGCAGCTAGGTGACCTGGTTCTTTCCAGGGTTGGGATGATACTGAGGCAGCGGGTCACTGTCCACACTTCACAGTGTCCTCGCACTGGAATTTAGCAGCATCCTTACTCTAAGGTTTTCAAGTAGGAGGCAGCTGAGTGAGGGTTTACATCTAGAATAATCACCTTTTCTCCAAGACATGTAATGGAGGTAGTGGGGTTCTTGGTTTTGTATTTTTCAGTTTTATTTAAAATGATTCTTTGACAAAATTTCAGACCATTTTTTTATGCAACATATTTTGCCTTGAGATGCAAAAGCCCTCAGCACAAACCAGTGATCTGAAACACACTGAGAGGAATTGTCTATTGTGATTTGAAGGAGAAGAACACACATGCACACACACACACACACACACACACACACACACACACACAAATACATCTAATTTAAAAAACTAGAGAGATGGCTCAGAGGTTAAGAGCACTGGCTGTTCTTCCAAAGGTCCTGAGTTCAACTCCCAGCAACCACATGGTGGCTCCCAACCATCTATAATAGAATCTGGTACCGTCTTATGGCCTGCAGGCATACATGCAGGCAGAATACTATATAAGTAATAAGTAAATAAATATTATTTTAAAAACCTGAAGACTTTTCATTTTTTAGTTCTAGAGGCTAAACTTGGGGCTAGCACATGCTAACATGCCTTCTGCCACTGACCTACACCTTGAGCCCTGATTGACAAAGCAAAGTGTAGGTCAGTGTGTTTAGTTAGAAGAATAACCACAGTGCTGTATTCTTGGTGTTCTTGGGTGCTGTCCTTCGTCCACCCGAGCTTGATGTCTGGTTTTGTGGCCAAAGCCATAGACTCATAAAAAAAAAAAAATCAAATCAAATCTAGGCAGTGCAGCATAGCAGGAGGAGACAGACAGACACCTATGGGTGGCCATGCCACCCACAGGCCTGCCCTCCAGCATAGTACAGGTGGGTCATGTCGCCAATGCCACTCAGCAGAGATGGAGGATGTCAAGGTGCAGAGTGGGCCCTGCACCTCGCCTGGACAGCACAGTCATACTGACCCTGGTCGAGGGGGGGAGCAGATGAGCCAGCCCCAAAGACAGGCTGAGAAAAAGCTAATCCCACCACTTGTCTGCCGTAAAGTAGTGTGGGTACCACAGGGGGAGGCGTGGTGCCCTCCCCCTCACGCCTTTGCCACCTGCAGTTGCTGGGAGAGCTGACCCTGGAGTCATGAGAGCAGGAGAGCTTACCCCTGTCCCCTAACTGGCTATAGCACTCAGGAGAGCGGGCCCTGCATGTCCCTCGCCAGGGCAACACAATAGAGCTGGCCCTGATGGCAAAGGCATGGGTGAGCCAGGCCTGAGGATGTGAGAGCAGGAGAGCTGGTTCAGCCACTCACACAGGCTGTAGCACTTGCAAGAGTGGACCCCATGCCTTGACTGGGCAGCACAGGTGAGCTTGGGTGCAGGTGAACTGGCCTTGAGGGCAGGAGAGCAGGAGAGCAGCAATTGCCTCCTGCCAATGGCTGCATTGGTTGGCCTTCCCAGAGCCGTGCTGGAGAGATCCTCCTGTAGATAAGAAGTGAGGTGTCCCGTGGGAGAGATGGTGGCAGACCAGCCAGCTCAGCTACCACTCAGGCCCAGGCCCAGGCCTCTGAATTAGCCTATCCCAAATTCTGTATCATTTGTGAATGGTTGGGACGTGTCCTGCTGGTCCAAAACAGCAGGATCTCCATGACACAGAGCAACAACACGATAACCTGAAGGAGTCCCCACTAGGATCCAATTTTGATGGTGTCACAGAAGGAGAGACATCAAACCAGACCAACTGTTAATTCACAAGCCAATCTGCTAGCCAGCTAACTGATCTGATCTGCTTAGCAAACTCTGACATCATCATCTTCTGCCTGCCACCAGGTGTGTGCTAGAGGCACCAGATATAAAAGGACCAACCAGTCACCCCTACCCCACCCCCGCCATTGTCTCTCTGTTTCTACTTCATGGCTCATGGTGCACTCAGGCCCTAACTCCTCTCCCCTTCCCTCAGTTGCATGGCATCTCTCTCTCTCTCTCTCTCTCTTTTTTAAATTAATTTATTGTCATGCGTACAGTGCTATGCTTGTATGTACACCTGTAGGCCAGAAGAGAGCATCAGATCACATTATAGATGGTTTTGAGCCACCATGTGGTGGCTGGAAATTGAACTCAGGACCTCTGGAGGAGCAGTCAGTGCCCTTAACCTATGAACCATTCAGCCCTGGCATCTCACTCTTTTTTTTTTTTTAATATTTTTATTTAATTTTAATTTATGTGCATTGGTGTGAGGGTATAAGATCTTGGAGTTACAGACAGTTGTGAGCTGCCATGTGGGTGCTGGGAATTGAACCTGGGACCTTTGGAAAAACAGACAGCGCTCTTAACCACTGAGCCAACTCTCCAGCCCTGGCATCTCACTCTTAATGACGACACCAACAACTCATTTGCAACGAACATTTGAAAGTAAAATGTGCGGACAAAAGGGTATACTGTTGGACACACTGTGACACACTGTAGCTTCCATGATGAGATGTTTTCTATGCTGTGTGTGTGCGGGTGTGTTTTGGTTTGGGGGGGCTTGGAAGGGTGAAGTGCCAATGTGAGAACACAGAGAGATGAGCAGGACTATGCTGCATGATTCGAAAATAAAAGTATTACTGGGCGTCGTGGCGCACGCCTTTAATCCCAGCCCTCGGGAGGCAGAGGCAGGTGGATCACTGTGAGTTCGAGGCCAGCCTGGTCTACAAAGCAAGTCCAGGACAGCCAAGGCTAACACAGAGAGACCTTGTCTTGAAAAACAAAAAACAAACAACAAAAGAAAATAAAAGTTTTTTTTTAAAGAAATATACAAGCAAACCCCAAGATAATCAGCTAACATGAGTGTCCAAAAAGATCATAACTCCCCCAATAACTGATTCTAAACTACAGACAGTAAGATTTTTGACAAAAGGCAAAGCGATTCTCCTGATGGAGCTGCCTGCAGGGTGTATAGTGAGCTCCCAGGATTGGCCTGGGATTTTGGTGATGGGTTGCCTTGGTGTGAGCCACTGTCCTGCAAGCAACCTTAATAATGCCTTTCATTCACCAAGCTAGATTGGGGTGCAGCTATTTCTTTGGTTTGTGTTCAAAGCCTACCTGGGATGAAAAGGGGTTTGTTCACATCTCCTCAAGAAAAGCCACACCAATATACTAAGTGGAGACTGACAGAAGCAAAGATGTCCTGGGGAGCAATGGTTAAACACTGACAGCCATCAGAATTGACCTTCTGTCCCAGTCGGTGAAAAGAGGGAGCCAGTGCACCCACCTGAGCCTCTATGCAAGCACAGATGTGTCTGGAAGGCTCTAGAGTCACAAAGTGGGTTTTCACATTAGAGGTCTGAGGTGGTCTCTCTTTCCACCATCCTTTCTGCGGAATATGTAAGGCTAGAGTCTCTCAAAACAAGCTGTATTTACCTGGGGAACCAAAAACTCCCACAGGTTTGCTGTCCTGAAGGCAGAGAAAGGTTCCAGAAAGCCAGATCAGGAAATGATCCAGAAAAACTGTTCAGGAGTCCTGAACTGAGCTGGACCGAAACCTTCAGGAAGAAAGAGTTCTCAAATCTGAGTCCCGAGCAGTGAGGCAAGTCCAGGCAAAGGGCCAGCTCTGTGTTCATTTCAGGGTCCCCACCCATGTTAGGTTTTCATTTCTCAGAAAACGAAAGCAGAACACCTCCACCCGCTCTTGTGTTTTTCCTCCCAACCTCAAGGGGGGAAACTCAGCAACTGCAACTTCCTGACCCATTGAATTTGAGACCTTTCTCAGAAGAAACTAGTATATGCCTGAAAAACAATGTTGCTTTTACGTTTTTCTAACTTATTTTCCCTTTATTTTCATCGCTTTTTTTTTTCTTTTTGAGACACTCAAATAACTTCCTGTGTAGTCAAGTGTCTTAAACTCTTGATCTTCCCGCCTTCACCTCCCCAGGATTGAGATTACAGGCATGTGCTACCATGTTTAGTTTAGGTTTGAGTTCATTTTTAGCATAAAGGATACTGGGTTTCATTGTGTTGTTTCCATAGTTGTGTACTGTTGTAGGTTCCTCACTGTTTTTTCATCTCTCTCCCCTAAAAGATGGGTGCCCTTCTGGCTTCTAGACTCCATAACTGAAAAAGAAATTAGTGCCCACTAGGGCGCTCCCTGCCTTCTTTTCCTGTTCCTGTCAGGCTGAGCCACAACCCCACATCAGTGGCCTCACCCACCCTGTTCTCACCCCCACTACTGACAGCACAGCCAGTGGGCTGCAGTAAGAATTTATTCACACACACAAAATTTATTCACCCAGACATTACACAGAGCAGGTATTGTTGTTAGGATTTCTATTGCTGTTGTGAACCATCATGACCAAATAAGCAAATGGGGAGGAAAGGGTTCGTTTGGACTACAGTGCCACAGTGTAATCATGCATCAGAGGAGGCCAGGACAGGAAAGCAAACAAGGCAGGAACCTGGAAGCAGGAGGTGACACAGAGGCTGGGCCCTCCCACACCAATCACTAATTAAGGCATTATGCCACTTGCCAGATGTAAACTGAGTATTAATCCCCTTGTCGACTCCACAGGGTAAACCGAGGCAGGGCATAGATATGTATCAGGCTGATCACACAGTAGACTTTCTATGAGGGCAAAAGGCTTAATTCTCTAGGCCAGAACTGACTGTTACCCAAAGGGCTTCCACTGGAAGCAGTAAGTGGGTTGAAGGGGTGCAGAATTGATTAAGGCTGGTGGAGGACCAGGGCTGGTGGCTTCCTGGTGGGGGCTTCCATCGATTGTGGTAAGGGGGGCGGGCAGAACATTACTGGTGGGGGCTTCTACTGATTGTGGCAAGCATCTAGAAAAAGGAAAGCGAAGATAGATCCCCCCCCCCATCTTTGTGGGTGGAAAAATATTCCAACCCAACCAGCTACTGTATATATACACATATATACATATATACATTTGGTGGATGGAACAAACTCGGGACAGGGGAGTTCCAACCTCTTTATCATTTCTCCCATGGCTTACATATCCCAGCAAGAACTTTCAAGAGTATAAGAATCCAGCCAGGCGTGGTGGCACACACTTTTAATGCCAGCACTTGGGAAGCAGAGGCAGGTGGATCTCTGTGAGTTTGAGGCCAGCCAGGGCCTCACAGAAACCCTGTCTCAAAGAATCACAACGTGGTTATGTTCTATTTTTATTTAAGTTAATTTTACAATGAATATACATAAGCAAAAAATGTTCCCCAGAACTCTCATATGATGAAATGTTTTATGTATGATAGGTGAGAAACAAATATGAAAAACAGATTCTTTCCAAGAACACATATACATTTGTAACTAAGCAATTTACTACATATTAACAAAGTGTGTGCAAGCAAGGTAATTTCTCAGCCAGCTTTTTTTTTTACAACAGGCTAAACTTTGCAGTTACAAAGAAATAATAAATTATCTTTTTTAATTTTTTTACATACACATTTATATTATAACACATATATACAATAGATTACCTATAGCAAGAAGAACCATCTTAGTTTTTTGGCTATTTGTATTTGACAGCCTTGAAGAAAACATCTTCCCTATCTTAATGTGTCTAAAATTCTGAATGTAAATCAATCTCCGTCACATATTGTCATTATCAACTCAGCACTTGGGAGGCAGAGGCAGGTGGATCACTGTGAGTTCAAGCCCAGCCTGGTCTACAAAGCAAGTCCAAGACAACCAAGATAACACAAAAGAAACCCAATCTCAAAAAGTTAAAATACACACACACACACACACACACACACACACACACACACACACACACACCATCCTCCTCCTCCTCCTCCTCCTCCTCCTCCTCCTCCTCCTCTCAGCTTGAAAGAGTCACATCAGTCAGTGTTGGTCTTGGCTACTGTTCTTGCTCACCACCCTCAAAAAAGTCCCCAGCTTTACTATTTTTTGGTTTTTTGTTTTGTTTTGTTTTTTTGTTTTTTGAGACAGAGTTTCTCTGTGTAGCCTTGGCTATCCTGTCCTAGACTTGCTTTGTAGACCAGGGTGGCCTTGAACCCACAGCAATCCGCCTGCCTCTGCTTCCCGAGTGCTGGGATTAAAGGCGTGTGCCACCACGCCCGGCCAGCCTAGCTTTACTATTAAGAGTGTACTTTTCTTAACTTCAGACTGTTCTCTAAGATTTTCTACATCAGAGCCGCTGGCAAAAGCATCTTTAGCTAACCTTGCTGAACAATCTGTTTTTCCAAATTCTAAGGATAGTGGTCATTGCTAACAATCTACATCTGCTAGGTTCTTTTCAAGGGTGCCAGTTGACCTATTAATCTGCTCCAGCAGCAGTGCCTGAAAGAGATCGAGTATTGTTACTGTGAGTGCCAGTGACGCTGCCCTGTGAGGGCTGGAAACCCCTTAGAGTTCTCAAGCAACTCATAGGAGATGTGGTGACCACAAGCACAAAAGGAGGAGCGGATGCTCCATAGCAGCATGGCGCCCTCGGGACACGGAAGTCTCCTGGGCTCTGCCTCTCTGGGGTCCACCCATTGTGGGTGTGCTAACCAGTGGCCAGCACTCAATGCATTCTAAATCACAGCCCCTGACAATCTCCCCCTCCTCAGCCTGCTGTGGGATCCATCTGGAGCTTGACCCATTCCTCCGTGGTAAAGCTCCTCACGCAGCTGTCCTCCACACGCCAGGACTCAGGCTCCTCAGCGAACACTGCACAGCAGAACCTCTCCACTCTGAGCGCACAGACGTATGAACACACAGCCCCGGACTTGTGCACTTCGATGAATTTGCACGAGTACTTTACAGTCCCCTTCTCCTCACAGAAGTGAGTGACAGGCAGCTGTCGGATGCACTTTGCTATTTCACTCTCTAGACGCACAAGATCGCTCTTCTCTGCCTCAAAACCAATGACTTGCTGTTTTTTCCAATCCAAACCAACGAACAAACACCCGCCTTCTGTGTTTGCAAAAGCAGAGACAGTCCGAGGGACGAGCTCTCTAACGCATTTTAGCAGTTGTTTCACAGAAAGCAATTTCACTTCGACGTATATGGATCTGGTAAACAGGAAATTTTCCTCATACTGCACTTCTGTCTTGCTAAAAAATGCAACAGCCAAGTCTTCCAGGAGATTCTCTCCTTCTATTCCAGGGCAGGGTCTGCTGGCAGGCCACCGTGGTCTGACACAGGCTCTCCCTCCAGTTTCCTCCAGCTGTTGGAGGAACTCAGCAGCGGCGGCAGCACTCAGTTCTACTGAGGAGGACAGGCTTCGTATGTACAAATTGGTTCTCAGGGTACCAATCGGCAGCCCGAAGACATCCAGGCTCCATGACTTCACGGAGATATAAAAGTAGCCTCCGCGCTCCATGAAGTCGAGGTGCCTCTGAATAAACGGCAGACATTTACAAAGAGAGGCTTCCAAATCCAGGCCCAGCCCATCCCTAATGAGGCTGTAATTTTTGTTTTCATTTTTAACCTTGATCACCCCGCCTCCAGAATTCAGTAGCGCACACACGGCTCGAGACATGTTTTCCCGCTCCCTTTTCCTGAGGCAGTTCTTCATTCCCTTTCTGTTCTTCTCTCCGAGTGTGATTGCCCCTACATTTAGAACCAGCTGAGCAGACCTGTCTTCCAGATCAACACTGATGCCCATTTTTCCCAGCAGCCTTTGCAGTTCCAAGCCCAACTTTTTTTTTTCCTGGAAAACAGACAGAGCCGTTAGAATGAGACCTAACTAGAGGAGACCAAATTCTGTACTATGAGACCAACAGCACAGTCCTTGGTTGCGTGTGTGCCACTGGCCCAGCCAGTGTGCAGGTGGAGAAACGGTTATCACAGACTTTGCACTCATTAGCAGAACTTATATGCATACTGCTTTTTCAGATGTAATGTTACGAGCCTGTTTGAATTTTCAGCGCTGTTTTAATTTTCTCTCGTCTCTTTTCTAGTTCTTAATATTGTGTTCAGCCTTTTTTAAAATAAACCCTCAGTGGTATCTGTATGGTGTTGGTCTTTTCTTTACGATCGGCTCTAATTAGGTAATTTTTAAGACTTCTTTTATGTCTATTGGTGTTTTGCCTACATGTATGCCTGTGTACCATGTGCATGCAGTAGCCCTGGAGGCCAGAAGAGGGCGTCACATCCCCCAGAACTGAAATTACAGGCACTTGTGAGCCCCACATGACTAATGGGAAATGAATCCTAGTGCTCCAAAGAGCAGCCAGTGCGCTTAACCACTCCCTGAGCAATCTCTCCAGCCCAGCTTCAAACTATTCATGATTAGTGTCTCTTACGTCCATTTTGCAATTAAGCTATTTTGTTAACCTTTGGCTGGGTGCATTATCTACTTGAATATTAACCCCTTATCAGATGTGTGGGTTACAAACCTTTTCTCCCTCTGTAGATTTTTTTTTCCATTGCTTCTTTTGCTGTGTAGAAAAGTTCCAGCTTGATGGAACTGCAGGTCCTACTTTGAGATTTATTTTTATTTTTATTTTTGGCATGTGCTTTAGGAGATCACATCTACACCTGTTTCCTCTCTGTTACTGTGACAAATATCCTGACCAAAAGTAGCTTTGAGACAGAATGGGTTTATTTGCAAGTAATTCCACCCCTTATCAAAGGATGACAATGCAGGGACACGAAGGCAGGGCTGCCTGCTATTCCACATATTACCTCTGACAAAAGAACTCACTTCACAACCACAGAAATCCAGCAGGAACCATGGAGGATGTTGCCGGCCAGCTACCTTTCTTTTTGTTGTTGTTGTTTGTTTGTTTGTTTTTCTGGCTACCTTTCTTTTTGTTGTTGTTGTTGTTTTGTTTATTTGTTTTGTTCTGTTTTTTTTTTTTTTTCTGGCTACCTTTCTTATTCTGTTAGATTCTCTCTGCCTCGAGAATGGAGCTGCCCAAAGTGGTCTGGGCCCTACAACACCAATGAACAACCAAGACAATCTCACACACATGTGCTCACAGGCCAATCTGATATAGGCAATGCTACCTGGTCTAGCTACCTGGTGAGTTCCAGGTTCAGCGGGAGATTCTATCTCAAAAAACAAAAAACAAAACAAAAACAAAACCCAAACAAACAAAGAGGAGGGCCCATAAGATGGTTCAAGGGTGAAGACACTCCAACAAGCCTGATGACATGAGTTCAAATCCTGAAACCCACATAGTGGAAGATAAGAAAACCTGTCTCCTTGTCTTCTGATTCCACATAAGCCATGGAATGCTCCACCTACATCAAACACACTAAATAAATAAAAATAAATAAGACGGAGAACAATACAAAGACATCTGACAGCTGGTCATGCACACCTTTAATCCCAGTACTCGAGAGGCAGAGGCAGGCAGATCCCTGTGAGTTCGTGAGGCCAGCCTGGTGTACAGAGCAAGTCCTAGGACAGCCATAGCTACACAGAGAAACCTTGTCTCAAAAGCAAATAGAAAACCAATAACTAACTAACGAACAAACAAACAAACAAAAAAGACATCTGACATTGACCTCTGTCCTCCAAACTCTAACATGTTACAAGTAATTAATATTCCTTAATCCCAATTTCTTTTTTTCTTTTTTTCTTTTTTTTTTTTTTATCTTAAGAAGGCTGCCCAGATGTGAGTCCATTTCTCTATGACCCCTATAGGAGAAATCCTCCATCATGGCCTGAAGAGGCCACTGGGAGCCATATATGTGGGTGTCCCCTACCTTCCCAGCACCTGGGTTGCCAAAGCATGAATTGTCATTTCATATCTGTAGTGTTTGCATGAGTATGGCCCCCACAGACTCTATGTTTGAATAATTCTCCCCAAGTTGACGGCACTGTTTGGGAAGGATTTAGTAGGTGTGGCCTTGTTGGAGAAGGGTTGTCACTGGGGATGGTCTTTGGGGTTTTCACAGACTCACCCCACTTAGCGCTCTCTCTCTCTCTCTCTCTCTCTCTCTTGCCTCAAGGTGTGAGCTCTCAGTTGTTCCTTCTGCCTGTCATCATGGACTCTAAACCTCTAAAACCCTAAGGCAAATTTAATTCTTCCTTTATAAGTTAACTTGGTGTTCTAGGTGTGGCTATTATTTCTATGATGAAACACTGTGACCAAACACAAGATGGGGAAGAAAGGGTTTATTTGGCGTACAATTCCACATTAGGGGCCATCATTAAAGGAGGTCAGTTCAGGAACTCAAACAGGGCAGGAACCTGGAGGCAGGAGCTGATGCAGAGGCCAGAGGGGTGCTGCTTACTGGCTTGTTCCCCATGACTTCCTCTGTCTGCTTTCTTATAGAACCCAAGAACACCAGCCCAGGGATGGCATGACCTACAATGGGCTGGGCCCTCTACCATCAACACCTAATTAAGAAAATGCTCTACAGGCTTGCCTACAGATCTTACGAAAACATTTTCCTCATCGAGTTTCCTCCTCGCAGATGACTACAGTTTGTGTCACACTGACACAAAGCAAGCCAGCATAACTGACTCCTTGTCAGTTTAACACACAATACATCGCTGTTTAAGCCACAACCTTTTCTTTTTCTTGTTAATCCCCAAGACCATACACTATTAAAGACATCACAGTACAAATTACAAAAGCAAAAGCAAAGAGCCTTAAAGGTTAAAGGACTCCTTTCAGTTCTGCCCAGTCAGAAGCGGCAGCCCCACCCTGTTCTGAGCACTGCTGAGCAACCTCTGTCCTTCCTTCCCTTCCAGCCCCTCCTGGCATCCAGCACCCCCCCTAAGCAGGCCTTGTTCCCAGTCAATCTCACACCAAAGGGCAAAGGGACAACGCTCCCTCCCTCCCTCCCTCCCCCCCCCCCTCACACACACACACTGCCCTGAGAAAGTCAAGGGTTACAGTGCAGCCACATTTACAGGAGCCAAAGGCTAGCCTGGGACAATGCCATTTCACTCCTACGTAAATATATAAAATTGCCTATGGTTAAAACTTACATCTGATAGGCATGTATCTGAGACTTGTTCCTCAGGTTAGCCACAAGCCCAGGCATGTAAATTCAGTAACCTCTCCTCAGCTTTAGGTGATTTCCCAATCAGATCCACCACCACCCCGCCCCACCCCCAAAACTGAGGTTCTCTATCCTTCTTTTTTGCCGTCTTTTTTTTTTTTTTTCAACACAGGGTTTCTCTGTGTAGCCTTGGCTGTCCTGGATTCACTTTGTAGACCAGGCTGGCCTCGAACTCACAGCAATACACCTGCCTCTGCCTCTGCCTCCTGAGTGCTGGGACTAAAGGCATGCGCCGCCGCCACCACCGGGCATCCCCTCCACCCCCACCCCCACCCCCGGTCTTGAACACAGTTTCTCTCTGCCTGGTGGACATATTTACCCAACTTCCCACAGAGCCAGGTCTCTAGGAAAATGGGGAACTCTTAAGGGGTTCTGAAGACCAGTGGTAGCCTGTTCTACTCATACCCAGGGACCTAGCAGCTGCTGACATCATCACCTGCCGCTGCCAAGGGCACCGGGAATGTGCTGTGGATAAAAGGGCACCCAAACATCTCAGATCCCTCCCTCTCCTTCTCTCTGTCCCTCTCTCCCTCTCTTTCCTTCCCCCTTCTGTCTCTTTCCTCTTCCTTTCCCGTATTTCCCTCTCTGCCCCATCTCTGCCTTCTCTCTTGCGTCTGCCTGTCTGCGCGTCCCGGTTCAGAGACGCCTTTTGCTCTCCCCTCCCCCAACAAACCTCTTACACTAGACCTGCTGCTTGGCATAATTCTTCAGGGGTACACCTTAGCACGACCCGCCAAAAGGTACCCGACCCCTAGCTCGCATTTTATCCTGTCGTCCTCTGCTGTCTGCCACACTACAGACCAGGCAGTATCTGAGTTCTCTCCTTAGACTCTTCAACCCTCCCTCCACCCCAAGCAGACAAAGGCATTTGTTCTCCCCGGCAGCTCAGCAGTGCACAAGTCCTCCACAGCCTGTTCTTTGGTTCCAGAGCCACTAGACTGTACCCCCGGATGGAAGCGAGGGACAGACAGGCATAAGGGGTTGAGGCTTGAGTAGGCTGTAATTCAGTGGTCACTCACCCTTGAGTTGCCTTGCTCAGTTGCCTGAAGTCTAGGGCCCAAGTCTGCTCCCGAGTCGGCGCCCCCGCATTAGGTGAGGCAGGCTCGTGTCGTGTGAGAAAGACCCTCCAGTCGGCTACAAGTCCTGGCCAGGGGATGTCTTCGCGGGTGGTCTGTGACATTTAAAGAGTTCCGTCCCCCCTCCCTCAGAACTACGTGTCTTTAAGCACCGCCCTTCCCGGAAGTGAAAGTGCGTAGGGAGAAGAAGCAGGAAGATGACCAGGGATTTCTGTTTGTCAGAATGAAACACAAAGCTCGCAACTGGTTTTCTACTGGTCAGAATGAATCACAAAGCTCGTCGCTGAGTAATCGGGACCTTTCTGTCGCCACTGCGGCGGGCATTTCCAGAACAGCAGGGCTTTGTTTCAGGGCTTAAGACACTGCAGCGCACTGCTCCACAGGGAAGACCCCTCTGGGTGAGACCCATCTCGGTGCTTCCAGGATCCCAGAGCCCTCTGGAAAGATGAGTTTCTATGGGATTCCCAGGACTACCCTAGGGAGCTGCTCCTCTCCTGCAGCCACTTTGTTATAGCACAACTTCCTTAATTTGTTCCATCAAAAACCAGCCTCAAGAACTGAGTCTGGGGAAGGAAAAAAAAAAAAAAAAAAAAACACTGAGTCTGTTTTTGAGTGCATAGGAACTGAACAAAACATCCGCTTTCTTAGTTACATTTTGATGATGTGCTTTGCCCTGCTCTACCCACTGTCCCCCTCTCTTACTCCCCTTTCTCCTAGAAACCACAGTCTTGGAAATGCAGGGGGTGGAAATGTGCAGCTCACTGGGACATCTCAGCTGTGAACCCCTTTGTCTGGGGAGCACCACCCCCACCCTACTCCTGACCCACTGCCTGCTGGAAGAAGTACAGCCCAGAGTCCCACGGTCCCTCCATCCTAGGGGTCCAGAACCAGGGCTCCTCCACCTGGGCTGAGCCTCATCTCCTGTTATCGCCAGGCCAGCTCTCAGGAAATCGCTTCACTGACCTTAAGAATCTCTTCTTTAATCTTTAATTTAAGAAATGAAGTGCAGGGATTTCCCAGGGTGTCAGGGATAAAAGAAAAAGAAGACATGCAAAGCTTGAGCTAGGTTATTTGAATCAATAACCAGAAAGAGGGGAAAGAAAAAAACAAAAAAACAAAACAACAACAACAACAAAAAAAAAACCTCCTCTGTGCTTGGGTGTCAGGAGGTGGAGAAGGAAGTTGCTTTGGGGGAGGGAATCAGTCAACCCAGTCCAGTGAGCCACCCTCTTCCTCCACCCAAAGCCAGAACCTTGAACCAGGAATGCACCCTCCCCCTTCCTAAGGCAAGTCACTGGGCTAGAACAAGGCCAGAACCAGCCAACATGGTTCTGGTTCTTTGAGGCACATGGGGAGGAGGAAAGAGGGGTAAGAAAAGTGGGGGGACCAAGGAGGAACCAGGGAGGAGCAATGTCTCCTAGAGGAATGTTAATTCAGAACATGGCTGCTCTGGCAAGAGATCACATCCAAAGAGGATCTAGGTCTGTGTGATCCAGCTGGAGTACAAACACGCCTTTAACCCAGGAGGCAGAGGCAAGCAGATCTGAGTTCAAGGTCAGCCTGGCATATAGCAAGTTCCAGGTAAAGACAAGCTTAGGTCCAGTCATGGTGGTACACGCCTTTAACCTCATACTTGAAGGTAAAGTTAGTTTGTAGAAGGAAGTGCCATGTTTGAAAATGTTTAATTGAGGGGCAGAAAGAGTGACTGAAAAAAATCAGAGAAAGATTTGACAGAATAGGATATGCCCAACTCTCGGGAGAAGAGAGAGGCAAGGGAAGCTACTTAAGGGTCGATGTAGAGAGAGAAAGGAAGTTTTATTAGGACAGTAAAAGAGAGACAGATTACAGAGAGAGAACATGCTAGACTCAAGTGAAGATCGAATGAGCCAGAGAATTCGGGGGAGCCAGAAGATTAGAGCAGATGCTGGAGTTAGTCTGAGGCTAAGCAGAGCAATTCAGGTGCTGAGAGAGAAGCCAGACTAAATAAGTCAGTGGGAGAGGAGTTGGAGGCAGAGCAGCTGAACTGAATGAGCCAGATACGATGAATTCAGCAAGAACTAGAAAGGGTGAGCTTATTAAGCAGTAAGTCTCAGAGGCTGAAAACATTCTAGGCCTAGGTTAGATTGTATGGAGGCTAGAAGCTTCCAGGACGAGGAAGGAAGTCTCCAAGACAACAACTGAAACAGGGAAATAAAAGTCCCTTTTACAGCATCTCGATACAGGAGACTGCTGGGCTAAGCGGCCCCAGTGGCTGCGGGCTGTGTGCTGCAGGCTTTCCAGCTGGCTTCTTGGCGCTCCTTCCTTCCTTCCTTCCTTCCTTCCTTCCTTCTCTCTCCTCCCTCTTCCGAGCTTCTCCTCCCGGTCCTTCCTCAGAGCCCAGCTTCTGCTCCTAAGTCAGCCAGAAGGAATTCAACTCCAAAGTGCGGGTCGGGGTGGAAGAGACCAGACAAGGACTGCAGCCAACCACTGAACGTCAGGACCAAGTACAAACTGAAGTGCCCTGGCTCAAGGAAGAAGCTGGCCGGGAGAGCATTTGTCAGGAGACAGTTGTCTGAATCCAGCCATCTCAGGGACAACTTCTCCATCTTGCTGGTGGGGGTCAAAGAGAGTTTCATGGTCCCAGGCCCAGGAACCAACTCCTTTGTCCCCTGATCATCTTGAGTTAAGAGCCAAGGGTCCCGGATGAGGCCTGCCACCAAGGCTCTGAGTCAAAGACTTTGGAACCAGGAGGCCTGGATAAGGTCTAATCACCAGTGTTTACCTTTCCTGTGACTGGCCACACCACAGTGGGGATTCCCTTGCCCAACCCCTTGGGTCAAAATATGATTGGACAATGCTATAGCCCGCCGCACTCCCCTTAGCTTTGTGGGCTCATTCTTTAAATACGCTGCTCAATTTCCCTTCAGAGACACGATCTGTGCTATTGTCATCCCTGACTGGTCAGTTTTCGCTGCCTAATTTAAATAAAGATCTAGCTTTGCAGGACTCCTGTGACTGCTTGGGTTGTTTTGGGTTTTTGGACCCCAACACATTAAAGACGGAACGGAAATAGACCGAACTCTGCCAACCTTGTTTCGGAGTAGATTAAAAGTGATCTGCAGCCCCCAGTTAGGGTAACCTCATCAGTCAGCCACCCACGAGTGTCTGTACTGGATGGAGAGGCAGACAGAGAGGGAAAGAAGTGACACGTTCTTTAACCAGAGACGGAAGTGACGGGGAAACTATGTAGAACAGTAAGGTTGCAGCGCCTCAAAACTAAAGTTCTCTCTAAGAGTTGATTTAGAGTGCCAGTGGAGGCGCCTCTAGAGTCCACAGAGATGCATAGGAAATCTGGAACGTGTCTGAGGAAAAGCCCGAGTGTGACAGAGCAGACAGCAGAGCGAACACCCAGAGAGCTGCTACAGGCTTTGCACACCACTCTCAGGCAGGTGCACTTGAGACAGGAGAGATCCAAAGACGGTGTTCGGCCCTGGCCCTTGCAGAATTCCTAGGATCCTGGCGCAAATGATGAGGGAGGAGAAAGAGAAGAAGAGGAGGAGATGGATGAAGGACTGAGAGTTGAGGATTGTGGGGACCAAACAGATGCCATTTTGTACCCCGCCTCCAACTTGTCCTCGTGGTGAGCCTCCCCCTTCCCCCAAGTCCTCGGAAAACCGCACAAAAAGTACAGGTGGTAACGGCTCCCAGAAACTTGCACCCAGGGCCAGCCAGCCAATCAGGTGCAAGTGGGACAAGACCACAATGTCAAATAGATAAAAATCTCCCCTAGCTCTTTAGCTCAAGCTCCCTAACCCAATCAGCTTTAAGGCCAACGCCCCTGTAACCCTCTTACCCAATCAGGTAAGGCCAAGGCTTGGAAAGTCCCTCTTGTGGTTTTTGCCTTTATAAACCCTGGACCCTAAGGAAACCAGGCTGCCACCTTCCTCCAGTTACTGGGGAACTGACAGTCTTTGCTCCGGAGCTTGCTCAATAAAAGACCCAGTGTAAATTGCATCAGGCTGGTCTCTGGTGGTCTGCGGGGGTCTCGAGACTTGGGCGTAACGGGATGAAGAGGAAGAATATGAAGCTCAGGATAAAGGGGATCGTTAGGGTTATTTTTATAAAAACTGTTTCTCAGTTTCTCTCTTAAGCCAGCTATCTCACAAATAATTGAGGCTCGTATTTGTTTAATAATATGATTCATATCTATCACAAATCTCCTCCTCCATACCTAGAAGTCGTCGTGTCCTCCTTTTATTTTATTTGTTTTTATTTTTTTCATTCGACAGTCCTGTCTTTTAGATCTTTCTGCCCTTTTCAGGGGTTTTCAACTTACTTTGTAGAGAAATACTTTGAACAGAATACAGTGGAGAAAAAAATCTCCACACTTGTCCATTACAAATTCATTTTTATCCTTTCTTGTCTTGGGCGGGGGGGAGGGGGGGAGGGTAGTGGTTACTGAATGCGATCAGTACTACCACTTGGCTCTGGAGAGCTACGAAGGGCAAAACGTTCTTCCTCCTTGCTCTGTTGGACACAGGACGGTGTTTGGTCCTTGGGCAGTCATGCGTACTCCAGCTCCCCACCCCCCTCCAAAAAGCAGTCCAAATATCCAGAAACGAGCTCAGCCTTAACAATAGGAGGATTTCTGGGGAGGAGATAAAAAGCCAGCATTTCTCAAGAACTTGTGCAGCCAGTTTATGTCCGCCAAAATGAGTCACTTCCCTTACTTCTATCAAAAGGGAAGTGTGGCTGTCCAGTTAACATGTACCTGTGACACCTATCAGCATATCAAGGCACATGCTGGTCTCCAGGTTCCCTCAGTCCCTACTCACAAGCACTTGTTTAAACATTTCAAAGCCTCCAGACCACTCTTGTGGCCCTTCCCTCCCTTGCAGCTACTCACTCTCCCCTCACATCCCCCCCACCCCCCCACCCCCACCCCCCACCCACTCTCTCTTGGTTTTTCAAGACAGGGTTTCTCTGTGTAGCCTTGGACTCGAGACCAGGCTGGACTCTCACAGCAATCTGACTGCCTCCTCCTCCGAGTGCTGGGGTAAAGTCATGCGCCGCCACACCCAGCTTTATTCTCTTTTCTCTTGCAGGTAGCCTTGGCCATGCCCACTCTACTGGCCACATTCAGTCTGCCTTTCTCTCTCTCTCTCTCTCTCTCTCTCTCTCTCTCTCTCTCTCTCTCTCTCTCTCTCTCTCTCCCTCCCTCCCTCCCTCCTCTGGACTCTTCCAGATGCCTTTGCCTGTTCTCTCTCTTTCAATAAAACCTTAACCATACTATAGAGCAGTGGTGTAGACAGCTTCTTTATTGCCTTTCCTCATCCCCCAACGTACATCTGGTGCCAAACCCCTCAGATACACATAGGACTACAGTTTACCCACTGTTTTCTTTCTTTTTCTTTTATTTTCTTTTTAAATCTTTATTATTATGTATACAGTGCTCTGCCTGCATGTACACCTGCAGTCCAGAAGAGGGTATCAGATCGCATTACAAATGGTTCTGAGCCACCATATGGTTGCTGGGAATTGAACTCAGGACCTCTGGAAGAGCAGACAGTGCTCTTAACCTCTGAGCCATCTCTCCAGCCCCTTTTTTGGTTTTTTTTGAGACAGGGTTTCTCTGGATAGCTTTGGCTGCCCTGGACTCACTTTGTAGACCAGGCTGGCCTCGAACTCACAGTGATCCACCTGTCTCTGCCTCTGCTGGGGTTAAAGGTGTGGGCCACCACCACCTGGCTTACCCACTATTTTCTATGTACATTAGACTCAAATGTTATGCTGTGTTTCTACGTATGCTAACATTTACCAACACATACATAGCTGTGTACTTTCTCCTGTTTAGTAAAAGGGAGGGCTTTTAAAAATGAGTTAATAAGCACAGCAAAGGGTGGGTTCAAGATGTTTGGGGACTTATTTTGAAAAGATTTTTTTTCTTTTGACATGTTTAACTGCAGTCGTAAATGCACATCTTTACAGTTTAATGTGACACTGTGTGTGTGTGTGTGTATTGAGGGGTGTACATGTCTTTGCAGATTCTTGTGTACCTGTGTGCCCTGTGCTGCGGAGACCAGAGGACAATATCAGGCGTCATCCTTTGAGATGGGGTCTTTCATTGGCCTGCAGATCACTAAGCAGGCTAAGGTGGCTGGCCAGTGAGCCCCAGGGGTCCTCCTGTCTCTACCTCCCCAGCACTGAGATTGCAATCATAGCATTTTATGTGGGTTTGAGGTACCAAACCTGGGTCCTGCTGTGTACACTTTGTTGACTGAGCTATCTTTCCCAGTCGCTAAGATAATACTTGTAAAGTAAAATTCTTTCCTGATGCTCCTGAGCCCTGCCACTCCATGGGGAATTAGAGTGTGGGTTTATTGGAATTGGCATACAAGGTGCAATTGTTTGCTTTTGGAGTTCAGTGTCTACTCTGGTAAGCAGATGCTTGGTTTATGAACTCATTGATCCAAATCAGCTTGCAAAGTTATAGGTCTTAGGACATTTTTCTACATATTTAGTTTTAGTTGGTCCTACACACATCTCCACACCTCCCCCCCCCCCCCCGTGCTCTTCCACCCCCAGGGTACCCCTTTCCAATCACGTACCACACAGGTACTATTCTCTTCACCCTCACGCCAAGACTTACTCCACTTCTCTCGGGCTCTCTCCTCTTTCCTGGCCTCCACCCGTACTGAGCCTCACTGAAATATACAACACATGAGCAACAGTCAGAGGCTAAGATCTGTATTTGAGAGAATATGTGCCATTTGTCTTTCTGAGCCTGGGTCACCTCACATAGTATTTTCTATTTCTGTCCAATTTCCTGACATTTTTATATTTTCTTTATGGCTGAAAAAAGTTCCATTATGAACCAATTTTTCGTTATTCATTTATCTGTCAAGGTCCAGGTTTTTTTTTTGTTTGTTTTAAGATTTATTTATCTACTATGTAAACAATTTCCTGCCTGTATGTACACCTGCAGGCCAGAAGGGGGCACCAGATCTCATTAGAGATGGTTGTAAGCTACCATGTAGTTACTGGGTATTGAATTCAGGACTTCTGGAAGAGAAGCTCTTAAGCACTGAGCCATCTCTCCAGCCCTCAGGGTCCAGTTTTAAATATTAAACATGAAGAAGTTCGTTTTCTGTGTATGATTATTTTGAGTTTTTGTTTTTTGTTGTTTTGTTTTTACACGGAGAGAGGGAGGTAGGGGTGCTGGGAGGAAGAAAACACTACCCCTGGGGACCTTGGGCTGGTGCATAAGAGGTGAAGGGGCGGGGCAGTGAAGGGGCGGGGCAGAGAGGAGCAGAGACAAGAGCTACAGTGGAGGTCCAGGGGAGGAGCAGGAAGAGACCGCAAGAGCGATAGGAGAGCAGAGGCCGGAGAGAGACAGAGAGCGCCCTCGGGAGCCCAGGCTGTGGATGTCTCTCCACCACCAGCTTCAGAAACAAATAGGCGTTTTCAATCACTGAGCCGAGGGTTCTGAGTCATTCACCACACTCCTGGACTTACTGAAGCAACGTCCCACGCATCCTGCTGTCTTCTGGCGCTCTCCATCACCTGAGCTACTTTATCCTCCGCAGGAAATGGTGTCTAAGGCTTTGAACCTAAGCTTCCTCTACCAAACCCAAACATGGGTCCACAGGTGCACCTGCTATATGCACTCCCCAATACTTTATGTTTTTAGCTTTAAAAAAATAATTTTTTTAACCATTAAAGGTTTAGTTTGCATCTCTTGGGTTGCCAATTATTTATTGGTGTTTAACCAACCATGTTGCAAATATATATAGATTTACCCAAAGTAAACTGACACTTTTATGACTTTTTTCCAGTAGACATAATATAGCACTGTACAGAAATATTGTCAGATTTTGTACCATTTTTTTGCTAGATTTATTCCTTTATTTTTATGTTTTTTATTTAATGATAGAAAAATGCAGATTTGACAGAATCCTGCAATGCCTTTAAAGGTCTGTGATATACATTTTTTTTTTAATTTTGGAGGTCCTATGTTTTAACCTTATTTATTTTAAATTATTTTATTATTATTATTATTATTATTATTATTATTATTATTATTATTATTATTATTATTATATGGGGGCATGTACATGCTGAGGTGCACATGTAGATGTCAGAGGACTTCATAGAGCAAATTCTGATTTTCCTTCTATGTTATGGTACAGCTTAGTGAGCGTTGGTATTGGCTCCTTTTTAATTGTTTGGTGGAATTTGAAACTGAACCTATCTGGTCCTGAGCTTTTCTCTGCTGGATGACTATCATCATCATCATCGTCGTCGTCGTCGTCGTCATCGTCCTATCATCGTCATCATTATTCTACTGTTGTTGCTTCAGTTTTATTGCTTGTGGTAAATCTATTTAAGGTGTCTGCATCCTCTTGGTTTAATTTTTGCAGGTCTCATGCATCTAGGAATTTAACTTTTCCAGTTTTATAGAATATAAGTTTTAATATTCCATTGGACTCTGTGGTCATGTTTGTTTATTTGTTTGTTTTTCAAGACAGGGTCTCACTGTGTAGTCTTGGCTGTCCTGTAACTCTCTCTGTGTAGATCAGGCTGGCCTCAGATTCACAGAGAGCCACCTGACCCTGCCTCCTGAGTGCTGGGATTAGAGGCGTGCATCACTAGGCATGACTTATCTCGCCCTTTTATCTCTAATTTTATTAAATTTTATTTCATTTCTTTGTGTTTTGGTTAGGTTGAGTGGAGGTAGGTTGTTGGGGAACCCTGATGCTAAGGTCACAGTCTTTCATGACCGGAAAGCCCTGAGCTTGGTGCAAAACGGAGGACTTCCTTTGTCAGCGAGGGCTCCCTCCTCTCCGCCTAGGAGCCGGAAACCCCGCCCCCTCTACCTGAGGAATGTCACATGATCCTTAAGGAAGTTATAGGTTTAACTTCCTTTCTTCCAGTACAAACTTACCCAACCAATTATGTACACCCAGCCTGGGAACCCCTACACGCACTTCCCAGAGTTCTATATAACCCTCACTCACTCAGTAAAGTTGAACTGCCTCAGTGAAGCTGGTCCTGCATTGTTAACCTGTCGTACTTTCAGCGGTTCATACCCTGGCCCCGGCTCTGCGCCCCTCGACCTCGTGGACTGGTGGCCAGCAGTCTCCCAAAAAACGGAAGACCCAAAGTGGGTAAATTCTGGGTTTTTATTGTTATTCCTCTGTTTTTATTTTTGGGATTATAATTACAGCATTTCCTCCTTTCCTTTTCTTCCTCCATGTACTCCCGTATACCTCTTCTTGTTCCCTTTCAAATTCATAGCCTCTTTTTCATTAATTGTTGTTACATACATATATGTATATATTCCTATATGTAATGTTCGGTCTATGTACTGTTACTTGTATGTATGTTTTCAGGGGTGAGCATTTTGTATTGGGTAGTTAATTGATACGCTCTTCTCTGGGAAAGACTACTTCTCCTATTTTCAGCATTCTTTAGTTGCCTGTTGTTCTTTGTGTAGGGTCGAGGCCTTTAGGTTTTCTGTTTATTTCTTTCAAAGAACCAATTAACTGCTTGGTGGATTTTAGTCTCTACTTCATAAATGTCTGCCCTGTTCTTTGTTACTGTTACCACCAACTGCTTCTCGGTTTGAATGTCCTAATCTTTCTTTAAGGTTTATTTATCAAGTACACAGTGCTCTACCTGCATGTATGCCCTATACACCAGAAGAGGGCACCAGGTCTCAATTTATTTATTTTTATTTTTATTTTTTATTTATTTATTTATTTATTTGAGACAGGGTTTCTCTGTGTAGCCTTGGCTATCCTGGACTCGCTCTGTAGACCAGGCTGGCTTCGAACTCACAGAGATCGCTTGCCTCTGCTTCCCAAGTGCTGGGATTAAAGGTGTGTGCCACCATGCCCAGCTTAGGTCTTTGATTTCTTAAAGTAAGCATTCACAACTATAAACTTTCCCCTTAAATCTGCCTTACTCAGACCCCACAAGTTCTGGTAGGTCATATTTTCATTTTCATTTGATTATAGGGAATTTTAGTTTCTTTATAATTTCTGTAATAACTCAAGACTCATCTAGGCATGTGTTGTTCAAATTTTATACATGCGTATAGTTTCTGTGTAAAATTACATAATTGCATAAAGGAGAATAAAAATAAAACAAAAAAATTAAAATATAGCAAAGTAAATCCTACCGTGTGTACTTTTATTTTATTTTATAAGACGGAGTCTTACTATGTAGCTCTGGCTATCCTGGAAGTTGCTATGTACACCATGCTGGCCTAGAACTCCAGATGTGTAATTGTTAAAAGGGAACACCTGGAGGAGGAATGGGTGTTGGGGCAGCTTCTTTCTGGGTCCTTGAAAGCTTGAGACTACAGCTTGTGGAGGGTAGAGAGGGTCTGCCAAGCTTATGGACTCACGTTATTCCTGTGATTTATGCTGAGGCTGTCTGCTGTCAAGCACATCAGTAGTCTCCCTTCTAGAGTGCCAGGGCCCTCTGCTGGTCACATGTATATTTGCATTCTGTGGGGCAGGGCAGATTGATTCTTCTGAGCTCTTTATCTCGTATCTGCTTAAGACGGCAAATGTTAACGTTCTTGCTGGGGATGACTCTGAGGTGTTTGGGAGTGTGGGAAGAAGCACCGTACTGTAATTAGTATATCCAGAGCACAAGCCTCACACTTCAGCATTAATACGCTAGCGTAGAACCGGCGGTGGGTATATTGTACACCTTTGGAACACCAATGTTCTCCAGCCCCTTAGCAGTAAATGACGGGTTTGTGGCTCTACAATTTGATCCAGACGCCTCAGGCTCAGAACTATCAAATTCCAGCATATCGGTTGATAAGATTTGCTCCTAGCCACTGATGACAGCTGGCCTTCTTTACTCACTTCCCAGTCTGAGCCCAGATTCTGTCACTTGCATCTTTGGTGTGTTGGTGTCTGGCCTTCCTGGTCTCTGTGATTGTCTCTCTGGGTGTTTCCTCATCCAGAGGCTGTGACAGGCAAAATGGAGACCTGTGAATGTTTCCTGATACCAGCCTGCACAGTAGCTCAGCTTTTACTAATAGATTCACCAGACAATGCCTAGCCACTGCCCCCACCCATCCTTCATCTTCAATAGGAACGACTGTCTCCTTAAAGCCCGCAGATGCATTTGAGGCTTGTTTGTAAGCACCAGCACTCGCTTACTTTCCTTGCCAAGGTCACCTGATATTGCTTTGAGGAATTAAACCAGGCCGGTTGGCAAGGCCACAGCAAGACTGAGTGAGGCTTTGACAATTCTTATTGAGAGCAATCAGACTTTCTATCCCTTTATTAAAAGTGGCAATTGCTGGGATCAGTACAGTTGTAGTTGCCAGGATACAAGGGCATTTGTCAGGTATCCACACCAACTTTTTAACAGCCTGAGGGGGGAAAAAATACAAACATAGCTGTGGCTTCAGTCAATTGCCGAAGCCAGGCATAGCATCTCTCAGAAGGACCATGGCCCTGAAATTTTTCGGAGAGGCCCAAAAATGTTCTGCAGCAGTGAGGCCAACCTTGCCCAAATTTAAAGCATGAATAACAGAAGATAAAATATCGTGAGTACCAGCCACATTACCTGTCTCCTCTATTTTAAAATAATGTTTAAGTTGTCCATTAGCTCTTTCCTAAAAGAATGATTGGGCTGGAGCGATGGCTCAGGGGTTAAGAGCACCGTCTGCTCTTCCAAAGGTCCTGAGTTCAATTCCCAGCAACCATATGGTGGCTCACAACCAACTATAATGAGATCTGGTGTGCAGGTGTACATGCAGGCAGAACATTGTATAAATAATAAATAAATAAATAAATAAATAAATCTTTAAAAAAAAAATAAGAAAGAAAGAAAGAAAAGAATGACCCTGAGGGCTACTTGAAATACCCGTGGTATGGGTTATATCAAACTGTTGGTAAAATTCTAGAAGAGGCTTGGCAACGGTTGGTTTGCAGGAACATCATTGTTTTGTTTTGTTTTGTATCCCTCACCCCTTTTCCAGATAGGGGAACCGCAAAAATGAGCAATGAATAAGTAAGTGTCCACAGTGACACGAACATAGTTCAGCCTCCCAAAGCTAAGGACACGAGTAACATCCATGTGCCAAATATGATTGGCAACAATCCTTGGGGAGTTCCGGGGGGGGGGGGGAGGGGAATGGGTGGCCCAATTTTTAGGATGGTTTTTCTTTTTTTGTTGTTGTTGTTGTTGTTTGTTTGTTTTTTCAGGAGCCAAAGCCTGCTGTCCTGAATTGAGTTATATTCTAATATGTTACCATGTGTTGGGTTATTTGAGCCTTTTGTGGGTATACTCAGTATCCTGTGGCTGTGAGAAAGTTTAAAATGTTAATAGAGACCTACAAATGAGGAGACCATCTATGTACTGAAATAAATGGCTATTCTTTTTTTGTTGTTTTTGTTTTTGTTTTTTGAGACAAGGTTTCTCTGTGTAGCCTTGGTTATCCTGGACTCGCTTTGTAGACCAGGCTGGCCTCGAACTCACAGCGATCCGCCTGCCTCTGCCTCCCGAGTGCTGGGATTAAAGGCGTGTGCCACCACGCCCGGCTCCAAAAGAAGACATTTATTTTTTATTTTAAGTGTATGAGTGTTTTGCCTGCATGTATGTCTGTGCATTGTGTGTGCGTGCCTGGAACCCACAGAGGCCAGAAGAGGGCATGAGACAGTTGTGAGCTGCCATATGGGTGCTAAGAATCGAACCCAGGTCCTCTGGAAGAGCAGCAATACTCTTTAACCACTGAGCCATCTCTCCAGACCCCCTAAACGGCTGTTCTTTAGTGTCAAGGACTCTCGACATATGTGGACTGCTGTTGTTTCAGGGTAGAGACCCAACGTCCACTCAGCGTGACCAAAGTTCAGATTGAGAGTCTTACTGAGCTTGGAGAGAAACACTTCTCACAGAGCAACCTCGAATGCACATTACAGGGAGGATTGGTTTTTATTTTATTTATTTATTATTATGAATACAGTGCTTTGCCTGCAGGCCAGAAGAGGGCATTAAATCTCATTATAAATGGTTATGAGCCACCATATGGTTGCTGGAACTGAACGCAGGACCTCTGGAAGAGCAGTCAGTGCTCTTAACCTCTGAGCCATCTCTCCAGCTCAACAAGGTGGGTTTTTTAAAAAAACTAATTAATTTATTTACTCACTTTACATTCTCATCATAGCCCCTCCCTCCTCTCCTCACAGTCCCACCCACCCTTCCTCTTCCCCCCCCACCCCCCCTCCCCAGATCATCAAGTCAAATTAGGACTGCATAAGTCCTTTTCCCCCTGAGGCCTGGTGAGGCAACCCCACCAGGAAGGAGTGATCACAAAGCAGACAACAGAGTCCATATCAGGAGATAGCCCCGACTCCCCTTACTAGAGGACCCACATGGAGCCTGAGCTGCCCATCGGCTACATCTGGGTAGGGGACCTAGGTCCAGTGTATGCATGGTCCTTGGTTGGTGCTTCAGTCTCTACAAGCCGCTCTGGGCCCTGGTTAGTTGGCTCTGTTGGTCTTCTTGTGGTACGCCTGTCACCTCCAGAGCCTTCTGTCCTTCCCTCGACTTTCCCACAAAGACACCCTACACTTCCCCCCAATGATCAGCTGTGAGTCTCAGCGTCTGTTTCGATCTGCCGCTGGGTAGAGCCTCTCAGAGGACAGTTATGCGAAGCTTCTGTCTGCAAGCATAGCAGAATGTCGTTACTAGTGTCAGGGGTGGGCCTCAGATATGGCCTGGTGACCCCATGGCATCTCCATGTAGCATCTCAGCACTTCCAGTATTATAAACTACTGTGGAGTATTGATTGCCTCGGGATCTAGGGGCAAATACTGAAGGAGCGATTCAGCTAGACTCAACAGTCTCAAATACTTCTATTATTGTAGTTCATTCCTGAAGCAGCTGTGGTTGTCCTTGTCTTAGTAGATGTTTTCTTTGGCGTCTAATCATACCCAAGACGTAATTCCTGTTTGCCTTTAAATGAGTTTTTTTCTGACACCACGAGAACTGCTCTTCAGCCAGTGCCTCCCAAGCAGGTCTCTAAATACTTGTGATAGTGTAACAGGGTAAAGGTTTCTCTGCCTTGTCTCAGCTGAAGCCATCTTGGTTTAAACCGAAACTGCGCCCTCCCCTTCCCCCCTCCCCTTTTCTACCCTGCTCTGGAAACTCCCGTGGAAAAGCCCGAAACCCTGTCCTAGGAAGTCAGGGTGGAGTTGCCCCAGCTAACTGCGAGCTTTTGGCTTTTGTTAAACAGCTTGCTTGCTTGCTTTACTTCCCCCTGCAACTGCCAACCAGGATATAGTTTTTCTGTGTTCTTTGTCTCTACACCCCAGAGTCAAGGACTTCCTTGAGGAAATATTTCTGGAGCAACCTTTGAGCTACGCTCTTTTGCCTCCTCTGTATACAGTCCTCATATGCTCTGGGACCAGTGGAAGGGTTGCCCTCGAGGGAAGCTAAAATGTCTCTAAGAAAAATGTAGGGCATCCAGAAAGACCTAAAAGAGGAGAGAAAGCAAGTCTCCACATTCTCCTGTACACAGTTCAGTGGGTCTTGGCAGGTTCTAACCAACACCCGTTGTCATAGTTTCATGCAGGGTGCTGAACTGGGCTCGGTAGGCAGAGGATGAAGTCAGCATTTAACGGGGAAGTAACACTTTCACCTGTCACCTTAGGCCCCAAGTTGCCCAAGTGACTGATGTTCAACAGAAACAGCAATGCTGGAGCTTCCACAAGACTCATCTTCAAGTTGTAGTCTAGAGCCATAGTAACAAACACACTTCGGTACTGCCACAAGCCACACACATGTAAGCCAAGGAAATAAAATAGAGGTCCCAGAAATAACCCACACAGTTACAGCCATCTAAGTTGTGACAAAGCCATATATTGGTACGTTCAAGAGGCAGAGGCAGGTGGATTTCTGTGAGTTGGAGGCCAGCCAATTACAGGACAGCTAAGAGAAACCCTGTCTCAACAACAACAACAACAAAAACAACAACAGTAATAATAATGGGAGAAGAAGAGGAGGAGGAGAAGGAGGAAGAAGAAGAAGACGACAAAGAAGAAGAAAACGGCCTTTTAAATAAATGGCACTGGGAAAGCTGGATCTCCATATAGAGGGAAATGACACTAGGTCTACCTCTCACCCTGTTTGTTTGTTCTTGTTTTTCTTAAACCCATTTCAAAATTATTCAAAGCCTTAATGTTAAGACAAACAACTTTGGTGAACACACAACAGAAGCCCTTGAAAAGACACCCACGGGCAAGGCTTTCTGAAGAAGAGTCCACTAGTGCTGGAAATAATCTCAAAAACTGACACAAACACAGTATTAATACACGTTATATTAATTGTATTATTAATAGATGAGCTAAAGCCTTCAAAAAACAAATCATCCTATCCAGCTAATAAATGAGTTAATAAACTAAATAGCTTTCTCAGATGGGGAAGTATGAATGATCGATAAATACTCTTTGTTTTCTTTTTTTTAATGATAAATATTCTTAAACATTTTCAGTATGCTTAATCTTCAGGGAAGTGAAACTTAAAACTGTTCTGAGGTCCCATGTCACCCCAGTCAGAGCGGCTGCTGCTGACCACGCAGCTCTTAAGGGAAGCAACTGAGTCATAGAGAAGAAAAGGTACCTAACTTTATCTAGAAAGCTGCCTGCCTAAGCATTAAACTCAGTTACGAGTGGCTAAGAACAAAGAGGAAGTAGGCTGGTCCTGTGGCTCATAGATAGATAGATAGATAGATAGATAGATAGATAGATAGATAGATAGATAGATAGATGATTGATAGATAGATAAATGATAAATATAGATAGATAGATTTATTGATAGATTATAGACCGATAGATAGGTGATACATAGAGAGATAGATAGATAGGTAAATAGGTCAAAGATAGAGAGATAAATAGAAACATACATATATAGCAGTAGATGAATAGATGCTGATGATAGATGAAATAATATAACAGACACAAAATAATTAATGCTGTTTCCTTTCCCACCTGTTGACTTAGTATGTGTCTTAGAGTTTTATTGCTGTGAAGAGACACCATGACCAAGGCAACTCTTACACACACACACAAAAACAAACAAATAAATAAGCAAAACAAAAACAAAAAACATTTCATTGGGGTTGGCTTACAGTCCAGAGTTTTAGTCCATTATCGTCCTGGTGGGAAACGTGGCAGCATGCAGGTAGCATGAAGATACTGCAGAAGGAGCTGAGAGTTCTACATACAGATCTCCGGCAGTAGGAAGATACAGTGTGCCACTGGATCCGGCTCAAGCTTCTGAGGCCTCAAAGCCTGTTTCCCCCTAGTGAAGCACTTCCTCCAACAAGGCCACGCCCACTCCAACAAGGCTACACCTCCAAAGATGCCACTCCCGGTTGGCCATTAGGGTCCATTTTTATTCAAACCACTAAAGAACATATTTGTTTTTTGTTCCCGTTTTGCTGAACGTGGCAACTTGGGGGCTTACACTACCTGTGTTTAACTTATCACATGACTTACATGCCACTTCACGGATGATGCACAGGCATTGCAATAGGCTCACATTTCCCCTTCCGTCTTTTGTGCCGTAATTATCACACAATCTTAAATATTTACCTTTAAATTGTGTGTGTGGTTGTGTGCATGTGAGTGCAGGTGCTCACTCACCAAGGTCAGAGGCAACGAGTCCCCAAATTTCCACCAGCCTTTTAACATTTCATGTGACAAAAATCTGCTGGTGATGCTGGGCGGTGGTGGTACATGCCTTTAATCCCAGCACTTGGGAGGCAGAGGCAGGTAGATCTCGGTGAGTTCGAGGCCAGGTTGGTCTACAATGAGAGTTCCAGGACAGCCAGGGCTACACAGAGAAACCCTGTCTCTAAAAAATAAAAATAAAAAAATAAAAATCTGCTGGTGACAAAGCCCCTGTTGAATCTGTTTGTTTTGACAGGAAAGGACATCACTATATTCTATCCACTAGGTGAAACACGTGTGTGTGTGTGTGTGTGTGTGTGTGTGTGTGTGTGTGTGTGTGCGTGTGTGTGCGCCTCTGGGTGTGTGTGTGTCTGTGTGTGTGTCTGTGTGCGTGTGTCTGTGTGTGTCTGTGTGTCTGTGTGTGTGTATCTGTGTGTCTGTGTGTACCTGTGTGTGTGTCTGTGTGTGTATGTCTGTGTGTGTGTGTCTCTGTGTGTGTCTCTGTGTGTGTCTCTGTGTGTCTGTGTGTGTGTGTGTCTGTGTGTGTCTGTGTGTGTTTGTGTGTGTGTGTGTCAGTGTGTGTGTGTGTTTATTGAATTCTAAGTTGACAATCTTTTTTTCTTTCAACACTGCATAATCTGGAAAATAAGAATTTTAAAGAAAAAAGAATATAGTGGTATAAAAATATACTGAAATGGGAGGTTTGAAACCATGGAAAAACAGGTTATGAACTAGAATACACATCGTGACGTCATCTGTGTTACCCATATGTAGTAGGTGTCCATGCATTAGGTACACACAACATATAAAGATCTGCAAGTATGAGGGGTTAACAGGGATCAATTTTCACCCCTGAGGCCAGGGGCTGAGATCCCGAAAAAATCTTCGCTCTCACTCTCCTTCCCCGGGACCAGCGTCAATCTCTGTTCGCTCCCCAGGCTTTCCACAGCAGAGACTAGCCTGTCTGAAGGCTCAGAAGGCCCACAGAAGGCTATAAATCACTGGGCTAGGCCTGCAGCGAGGAGCCCTGCCCAAAGCCAAGGATGGGGGCTTAGCTGAAGAGAGAAGGCCAGCCAGACGGTCCAATCCAGCATGAACCAACAGTGAACTCAACCTGGCAGCGTGCCAAAACCACGCATCAGACTAGAAAATCCGAGCAGTTTCGTTTTCCTCAAAAGCTAGAAGGGTTGACGCAAACACCTTGTGACCACCGCCAAACCCACTCTGGAATCCGGGCTGCTCTCCTGAGCCCCACAGGCGAGTGACCAATCCACAAGTGGACCACCACCGACCACAGCTCTGCAGCATTTGGGCGGGAAGCTGAGTTCTGTTTCCAAGGCGGCCAGGGGAAGGAGACCGAGAGAACTTCTCAAGAGTCTTTTCCCGCGGATTGGAAAAGGTGGGAGCCAGTGCGACTTTTGAGGGGACCAGGGGTGGATGGTTGGTGGTTGTAAGAGGGTCTGGGGACAAGCTTTTCTCCTTTTGAGTGCGTTTTATCTTGTCTTGTGTAATTCATATAGGCGTGTGAATAGATTCGATAAATTGGTTGATTGGTTGATAAATAGATGGGTCCTTGACGGAGGAATGAAAGTGACAGAAGGCGGAGACCAACAGGGAAACTAAAAACAGCAGGGACAATCCGAAATAATCGGATATATTGGAGTTTCCAATATATCCAAAATTTGGAATTATTAAAAATTTAACTTATTAAACACATTCTGAGTTTCAAGTTTCCCGGTAGTTAGTAAGCTTCCTACTGATCTCTTTCGGTGGCTTGGGCGGGGTGGAGAGGAGGAGGCTGGGGAGGAGCCGACCATTGGAAAGGAAAAGGCGGGATCTCAATACCGCCTAGGTGCTGGGACCCGGAGCGCGCACAGGACCTGTGTGACCGGCCGGCCTGCCGGCTCCGATTCTTCGCGGATTGCTTAGAGACCCTCAGCTCCCCTTTCACCCCCACCGAGTTCTACCCCCTCCAGATCCGGACTTGGTGGCCAGCGCAGCCCAGAAGCCCGAGGTGACATCTGTGTGTCTCTCCTGCCTGAGGGTCAGATATTTTATCAGACTCAGCAGCTAGTTCCTTTTAAAGTGGGTGCCGAGGACTCGATGGGCATATGAGGGGTGATCCGGGTGGGTGGGAGCCTGATCAGGCCAGCATAGGGGAAGCAGGGGGTGGGGGATGGGCAGAGGAGTGAGGGACAGGAGGGGGGGGCGGTATCGCTCGCTTGCACGCACGCAGCACAGGTGGCGCTCAGCAGCAGGTGCAAACTAGATTCAAAAAGTGCAAACCTCAGGCCCCAAGGTGCAGTTTTTAAAATAGAAATGTTTTTGGAGAGTTGGCAGATGCAACCGAGCAGCCCCTCTTAATCCTTAACTGAGGAGCAAAGAGGCAGAAATGGAATAGTTACTGTCTAACCCGGAGTTTATCCGCTTGGAGCTATCAGAAAAGAGCCAAGGACCCTATGATTTCAGTTTCCCAAATGTCGCTTGCTCTACAGCCCATTTCCTTTCTGTTCCGGTTCTGTCCTAAGATAGCCAGTCCCAGTTTGTTTTGTCCAGTGTACTGCTCCAGCCCAGCTAGAGTTGTGTGTGTGTCCTCACTCTTACTTTGGACACACGTCGGTCAGAGGCCTGTTTGGTTGTGTACAGGAGACAATGACTGCTTTTCTTCAGCTCTCGTGGAAGGATGCCATTTATAATAGACCGTTGTCCCACAAGCCCCTCCGTGTCATCCCTTCTCACTTACTGTTGGGAGGCATTTTGCCTAACAAACTCTACTACAGCTTTAGTCTGTGTCATATGACATTTTTAAGATATATATATATACATATATATATATATATATTTTTTTTTTTTTTTTTAACCTTCCTAAAAACTCAACTATCTGGAGCAGGAAAGATGGCTCAGCAGTGAAGAACATGTCTTGTTCCTGCAAAAGACCCAGGTTCAATTCCCAACACCCACATGGCAGTGAGCAACCATCATAACTTTGGTCCCAGGGGATCTGATGCCCTTCTCTGACCTCCACAGGCAGGTGGTGTACAGGCATACTTACATGCAAAACATTCATATGCCACTGAGCCATCTCTCCAAGCCCATTGTCTTTAAGCTTTTTATGCAAATACTATCATAATGTACATGCCTAGCTATAAAATTCCTCTTTCCAGTCATTATAATGTTTTATAAATGCATGGGTGTTGGATGCATGAAGGCATGTCATAGTGATGGAGAAAGGCGCGCACACACACACACACACGAGGGATTGTTTAATCCGCAGGCATGTCTGTGAGTGATTATGTGGGTTAAGTTAACTGAGGTGAGAAGAGCCATCCTAAAGGAGGTGGCACCATTTCCAGGGAGTGGTTCCTAGACTGACTAAACAGGAGCAAGCTAGCGCAGGTCAGATATCTTCCTGCCTGATTACACCGTGACCCAGCTGTGTAAACTCCAGCTGCCTTCACTTCCTGACGGAGGAGTGGAGGGGGGAGGGGGAGGTAGGGGCCTGGAGTGGGAGGGTGGGTATTAGAGGGGTGGGAGAGGGGGAGACAGGGGGAGTCGGGAGTGGGGGAGTAATCTGTACTTCTCATGTCAAGCCTTTGTCTTCCTAAATTGCTCTTGTCAGGGTATCTTACCACAGCAGCTGAAAGTTAGCTAAGACATGCAGTTCACTCGTTTTTTTCATCATGAGCACTTCCTTTCTCCCCCACATTGCTGTGAGATTTCTCCAGTTGTCCTTTGCTCTGTTTCACTACACTTCTCCAGAGTGTGGCTCTGCGGCTCTGCGTTAGAAGGGGGAATGCATTAGAAGACTCTCTCGCCTGCCCGCCTCCCCACAGCTATAACCTGACCTCACTCAGGCCAGCGGTTGGCTTTTCTCCTCTTCTCCATCTTCTGCCAGATTCTGGACCACAGTCTTCTTCAAACCTTGACTCTCAGGTCACTGAGCCTCCTGCTCTGTCTTTAAGCTCTCACTTCCTTGTTGGCTCTCTCTCTCTCATCCACGGTAAATATTGTTAAAAAAAGATATATTTATTTATTATTATGTACACAGTATTCTGCCTGCATGTACCCCTGCAGGCCAGAAGAGGGCATCAGATCACCTTATAGATGGGTGTGAACCACCATGTGGTTGCTGGGAATTGAACTCAGGACCTCTGGAAGAGCAGCCAGTGCTCTTAACCTCTGAGCCACCTCTCCAGCCCTAATTTTCACATCTTTAAAAAAAAAAAAAAAAAAGAGAACCGTTGACTTTTCTTCCTTTCTGTATATTTCATTACCTATTTTTGTTTTGTTTTCTGTAAGTTTATCTAGTGACTTTTTTTTTGTACCTGGTATTCATTGTTCAACCCATTGTGGAAATTAATACAGTTTTGCTTACTGGACATCTATTGGCCAAAGCATCTGGGTGTCTTTTCAAAGTCACCAGTTATGTCATTTCACGAAACACTCCACCCCCACTTTTTTTTTTTTTCTTCCAAGATAGGGTTTCTCTGTGGAGCCTTGGCTATCCTGGACTCGCTTTGCAGGCCAGACTGGCCTGGAACTCAGAGATTCTCCTTTTTCTGCCTCCCCAGTGCCATCGCTGCCTGACATTTTACTATATCATATAATAAAACTTTCTGCTCTCATCTTTCAGCTCACGTAGCTGAAAAAACTCAGCAGGTGGCCTTGTGTTCCATGCCCCATACCATATTCCTTCCGTTTTTCTCCTACCTCTGGCTTTTCATGTCCTTTTTGACACTTCCTTACAGTATATTCTTTATTTATCCCCTAACTCGCTAGAAATAATGTTCCAACTTGCTGTTGGGACTCCGGGTGAGAGTGGCATAGGAGAATGGGGAGATAGAAGGACACAGAGGGTCCAGGAACCCTGCAAGAAGACCATCAAGGCTGGCAGATCTGGAACCCAGGGGGCCCTGCACAAATTGCTGTACCAACCAAGGACAATGCATGAAGTCAACCTAGACCCCCTATTCAGATCTAGCCAATGGACAGTGCATTCTCCACAATTGTGTGGACAGTAGGGACTGACTCTGACATGAACTCTGGTGCCCCCTATTTGACCATTTTCCCTTGGCAGGGAGGCCTGGTAACACTCAAAGGAAGGGGAAGCAGGCTATCAGATGAGACCTGTGACCCTATCGTAGGGGAGGAAGTCCCCTCCTGTCACAGGCCTAGGGGAGGGGAATTGGGTGAAGGGGGGGGACAGGAAGATACAAGTGAGGGGATAACAATCGGGATGTAATCTGAATAAGTTATTTTTTAAAAAACTTAAAAAGATTGATGAGATATGCATTCAAATAAAATACATTACTAAAATTAAAAAGAAAAAGAAATATGTTCCAAGCTGTGCTATTGTACACGTTTGCATTACTTGATCCCTCTTGCTCTTGTACCTCAATGCTGATGGCTTCACCCTGACAATCCTGGTGAATAGATGACATCATCTCCTCCTGAGAGTATTATCAAAACAGTTTAATAGCCAAATTAGTTCAGACACTGTTTTAATGTGGTTTTCCTCCTATAACCCATATCCATGTGATGGTAAATTGTCTATTATCCCCTCAAAACAGTTTCTAAAGAGAAAAGAATATCTTTATCTTACTCGATATTTTGTTGCTTTGACAGGATATATTTGGCTTATATGAAATATTTTTAATAAGTAGATGAATAAATTGTGTGCTATGGGGGAAATTAAGATTTTAGTAAAAGTAACACAAATGTTTGGATTGTTTGCCTGTAGGATCAGTGTGGAGATGAATCCCTCCTTGGAGGTGATCCCATCTCACCCAGACTTAGTCATCTATGTAGGAGAAGTGACTCTTGGAGAAGAAAATCGAAAGAAAATGGACAAAAGGAAGAGAACAGAGGAGAACAAAAGAATTATGCAGGCTGCTTGTGCTCTGTTAAACTCTGGAGGAGGAGTTATTGAGATGCAGAAAGCTGACAAGAGTGAGCATCCTGTGGAGATGGGACTGGACTTGGAACAGTCTTTGAGGGAGCTTGGTCCATCTTCTAATCTGCATGCTTTCTTAGAGACCAAGCAACGAGGCAACCGGTTTTACATTTTTGTTAAATCTTGGAGCTGCGGCCCTGAAGAAGGTTTTACCAAGCCTCGAATTTGCAGCGTAAGCTCTTCATTGTACAGTAGAGGCTTAACATCTAAACTTCTCATGGATTCAAGAGCTGCATTTGAATTTCTGGAAGACAAGAAGAGGAACGCCAAATATAATCCGACTGATGACGGAGCACCACATGCTAAAATTCCCAGGGTTATGTCTGGGGGCAGCCCTGAATCAAATCCTGCTTTTGAAATTTTCCAAAGTGAGAAACTTGAATATGGTCAAAGCTTGCTTTTTCCTGAAACTACATCCATAGAGTTTAAACAATTCTCTACAAAACATGCCCAAGAGTATATAAAAAATGTGACAGCAGAGTACATCTCCGCATTCGCAAACACACACGGAGGCTATCTTTTCATTGGAGTGGAAGATAAGAGTAAAAGAGTCCTGGGATGCCCAAAAGACCACGTGGACCGCGACTCCTTGAAAACAGTGGCAAATGAAGCAATATCCAAGTTGCCAGTTTTCCATTTTTCTTCATGTAAAGGAAAGTTGTCTTACGAGACCAGAGTCATAGATGTGTTTCGAGAGGGACATTTGTATGGTTATCTTTGTGTGATCAAAGTAGAGCCGTTCTGCTGTGCAGTGTTCTCCGGAGCTCCCGTTTCATTCATGGTAGACAAGGCGAAAGGCGTGTACAGCCTGAGCACCGAGGAATGGGTAGGCATGCTGATGGACTTTGGCCCAGGTAAGAGGCAAGAGTCCTTCCTTCTCTGTCCTTTCTGCCTCTTTTGAGTTCCTCTGAATCCTTCCCACTCTGAAAACCTGAGTTCATTACACGCACTGAGGCTGGCTTTCTCTGAACCCTTGTGCTTGTTGCTGTTGTATTGAGACATGGTTTCTCTGTGTAGCCATAGCTATCCCTGGAACTTGTTCCATAGACCAGGCTAGCCTCGAACTCACAGAGATCTGCCTGCCAAGGACTGGGATTAAAGGCATGGGCCATCACCAATGGCATATATTGTTTTTTGTTTTGTTTTGTTTTGTTTTGTATCCTGCTACTGAAAGGGGTTTGTGGCAAGAGGATCTTGTGCCAAGGTCAAAGTCTGAAGCAGGAGAAGAAATGATAGGTCTGTATTACTTAGGAAAGGAAAGGTTAAATCGGTTAAAACCTTGGAGGAATGTTGAAACACCTCCTCTGCCTTTTCTATCTCCAGGGCTTGAGTATCTCGGGACATGTTTTCTCTATGGTTTAATTGTGCACACCGTGTGCTGGGGGCTGAAGAAAAGGTAGAAGCCGTTTCCCACCTGGGGTCCCAGGGGTCCCTGATTTAGAGGTGAAGGATCCTATTTCGTGGTAGGGGAGGGACTCAGCAAGGATACACAGTCTTGAGATCTGTCTGGCCATTTTTTTTTTAAGTTTATTTTATGTGCATTGGTATGTAGGTGTCAGATGCCTTGGAACTGGAGTTACAGACAGTTGTGAGCTGCCATGTGGGTGCTGGGAATTGAACCCAGGTCCTTTGGAAGAGCAGACAGTACTCTTAACCACTGAGCCATCTCTCCAGCCTCTCTCTGGCCATTCTTTACAATCGTCTTCAGTCTGGTCGTAGAGGAAGCAGGCAGGTGAAGCGTCATTCTTCCGGAACCGGGAACAAGGTGGTGGCTCTCAGCATCCTCTGAGACTTAAGGAAGCAGAGCCCTGTTAGGGTTGATATGTAGGATGGGCTGTTGTCTTAAGGTGGAAGAATATAAGTGAAAGGGCTTGAAGTGGGTTAGGTGAATCCAACAAGAGAGACCCTCGAGCTTAGTGGCTGTGGAGGTTACAAGAGTTACCTTAAAAGGGTCCTTCAGTTTAGGAGCACAGGGTGAAGGTCATTGGTCCAGAGGGGGAGGAAAGGACAAGATCCTCAATGTGGAATTGGGACAGACAGGAGTTGGCGTATGGCCAGGGTAGGTGGTGATCAGTAAAGTTCCTTAAGAGAGAGTGGAGATGACAGAGTAAGGGATCCGACACTAGGGCATAGCCCGCTTTTCAAAGCCCCTTGTATAAAAAGGAACTGTCTTCTATGCGCTGGGTATAAGTGGCCCAAGGCAATGTGTCCTCCTGTAGGTCTGAGAGACGGGACAGTAGTTCTTCTAAGGATTCAACTCAAGAACGAGATGGGGCGTGGTCTGTGTTTGGTCGGGGAAGAAAATTTGAGATGGCGGAAGGGTGAGCTTGATTCAAAAGTAGGTGTGGCATCTCTTACTGGTGCCACCCGGAGAGAGAGCGTGGGAGGGAGGTGGAGTTTGTAAGCCTTTATACATCAGGGGGTGGGGCAGGTTGTGGAAGGAGACCCAAAGGTTAGGTTTTTGGATTCACAGACGAGGGCCTTAGCAACTGCTAAAGCGCAGATGCAGGGTACCCATCCGTCAGTGATAAGGTCTAATTTTTTTTTTTTTAATATATAGGCCGTGGATGCCAAGGAACTGTAATTATAGGACAGTATCAGCCATGATGTAGGTGCTGGGAATTGAACCTGGGTCCTCTGAGAGAGCAGGCAGTGTTTTTAACCTCTGAGACTTCTCTCCGTCCTCTTATTAGTTGCTTAGAGGCTTGCAATGTGATCTACTTTGGAGGAAGATCTCTGGGCTTCTGGGAATAGTATGTATTCCGCAGCTGTTAAGTGGAACATTCTGTAGATGGCTGGGACATTCATCGCATCTCTTTACCTGTTGATGACATTGCCACTCACCATTATTGTATCTTGACCTATCTGTCCCTTAGTGTCTGGTAGTGTTTTAGGAAATCCAATGCACTAACATACAGTGCATATGTATTTATTTACTGTTGGCTGGGCCAGCACTTTATATCGAGGCCATGGCTACTAGACCCTCAGCTTTATACCACACTGGGCAGGCTTCCACCCGTTATGCCTTCCCTTGCTTTATTTTATTTTATTTTTAATGCACGAATGTTTCCAGGCGTGAATGTATTTGCACCAGGTGCTTTCCAGGTCTGAGGAGACCAAAAGAGGGCACTGGATCCTCAGAACTGCAGTTATAAACGGTTGTGAGCCACCATGTGGTGCTGGGAAGCAAACCCTGGACCTCTACAAGATCAGCCAGTGCTCTTGACCTCTGAGCCATCTCTCCATTCCCAACCGTCACTTTCTGTCCAGCCTCCTGCTACCTAAACTACTTGGCATGTCAGCGTCTTGTCCTTCCTTGCCCATGCTTATCGTTCACAGCTATCTCCTACCCTGGAACTGTGGCAGGCTGACACCAGGGTCCCTGATTTGACATTGTTGCTTACTATCAGGACACCAGGGTAGCTCAGTACTGACCAATGCGTTCACTATCAAGTTGGCGCCCAGTGAATTGACGGAGTGAACCTCCTGTCCATTGCTTACCCATGATGTCAGAGGGGTCTCTCTTCCCTAGAACCTCCAATTGGACTGGAAAATTTTGAGGACTGTGCTTTTGTCATGTGGGTAGGGCTTCCGGTCTGTTCACCGGGGCTGCTCATATCATCTTCTGGATCTTGGGGTTCCTGACGTCCTTCCAATTTTCCCCTTTTGGAATACAGCCTATGCTTTCTTACTCTGACTCTTTCCATTCCCTGTGTCACACAGAGGCAGCTCCCAATCAGCAGTCTTCCCTCAGTGACCTGTCTCAAAACTTTGAATGCCAGCTGAATCTATCCAACAGCCCTCCACGCTGCAGACCAGTGTACTCTAAGAAAGGACTGGAACATAAAGTCGATCTGCAAAAGCGTTTATTTCCAGGTATGAACAGCTAGCTTTTCCACTGAGAGAAATGATACCTTTGGTTAAAAAGAAGTCAGTGACCACTGACAGAATTCTGCCTAAAAACAGGCAAGTTTGGATGCAGATAGAGTTGACAGCCAAATTCTGCTAAGACAGGGTAAGCAAGTCCTCAATAGTTTCTGCCTCACAAATATGTCTGTCAGATATATCAGACCAGAAGGCCACAGATGATGCTCCAACATTATAGAGAGTTATGGGTGACTTTTCAGGCCACAAGCTGTCTCTGTCTTTTTTTTTTCCCCCAGTTTGGAAGCTGCTAATCTGCACTTCCTGTTTACTCAGGTAGTTAATTTTATTCCTCCTCAAGTCTCTGATGGGGTTGAAAACCAAATAGCTTAATTTCACAATTAAGCTTAGTTGTTTAGAAGTTAAGATGTTTTTAGGTATAGATAGATGTTTTAAGTTGATAGAGATGAGATAGGATAGATATTGATTTACATTCAGAATTTTAGACTCACCAAGATAGGAAAATGTTTTCTTCAAGGTTGCCAAAACACAATGAATGTAACACTAATATATAATTCCTGGTTGTTTCGTAGTTTTTCTGGTTCTATGTAATTTATCTTATATAAGTATAATAATATAAATGTAAGCCGGGCATGGTGGCGCACATCTTTAATCCCACCATTCAGGAGGTAGAGGCAGGTAAATTGCAGTGAGTTTGCAGTCAGCCTGGTTTACTGTCTTGAAAAACAAATACAATATATATATATGTAAAAAAATTTAAATATCAATTTAAAAAAAGAGAAATCAATGAGATTGGCTTCTGCAACACCCAGCTTATGAAGGGACCATGCTACAAATCTCTTGGGATGAGGTCCAGGGACCCTTGAAGTCATCTAGCATAGGACTAGCAAAACCTGATAGTTGAATATGCAGAGGCCAATGTCCCCTCTGACAATTTAGCGTGTACACTTGGGGCAGCTTCTTAAGGAGTTCTGGCCCTGGTCCTGGAACTCACTGCACCAATGCAGTCATCGCCGAGGCCTTAACATGGAAGCACGGTGACATAGTTGTCACCTTTAGTCAGCTTTTAAGGATGAAGGAAAGAACATAAGCATTCACATGGCAGATAGGGGGCACTGGGGAGCCATTTGTAATTTGTCTTGAAGGGAGGTAGTGAAGCAGAGTCCCCAGAGTCTAATCTTGGTACAAAATAATACTTTCACACCATGGGTAATGTTAGATTGTAGAATGTTTTGTCTTAAAAAAAAATCCTACTTAGAAAAGATCCAGGTTTCTGAAGGAAGGAAATGCTTCATTAATGTCACACATTGAACATACATGAGATCTATTAATCAACTCTGATACAGACACATCATGTACATGGTATAAACATGTATTAATTGCCCTGGTAATTAATGTGTCAGGATGGCGTTAGGTCCATTCTCAAAGTTAACTTACTTTGAGCTATTTCTACTTATTAGCTTACCAAAATTGTTTTTAAACTTTCCACAAAGGAATCTGATGCAGGAGTGACTGCATAGATTTATTCCCCCCACCCCTGGCGCCCGATGTGGGGCCCGATGGGTTCCACAATCCCTAATGATATGAGGAAAGATTCAGTATTCCACGGGATAAAAATGTTGTTTCAGGGTATTGGCAAAATTGCAACTGCTGTTGCAAAACTCTTTCCTACATTATACTTAGAGGGAATTCTTTGTTTTCTCATTGTCCTTTTATTACAATATTTCGTGCTTAGAAGGATTAAAAGACAGGCTAATGACATAGAAAAGCCGGAAGGGTCAGTAAGTTCTATCCTTTTGAAAAAGATTACAGATTTGACTGGACAGATAGAAAGGCTGAGGTATAAAAATAAAGGGATGGGAAAACGGATAGAATTTTTGGCATTTGGTAGTGATAAAGGACAAAAAATAGAGAGACCGAAAAGCCAAAAAAATCAGAAAGAGTCAATAAGCTCTATCCTTTTGGAAAGAATTACTGACTTGACTGAACAAATAGACAAAATACAAAAAAAAGTGAAAGGGCTGGAAAAACAAAAGGCACCTTTGGTCAAAAAGGGGGGAAGGAAGGGAGGATACAGGATTGTAGAATAAAAGGTAGATTATTGAATCTACTAACTTAAAAAATTCTACATTGGTATTGTAGATTGATGAAAATTTAAGACTTTTGATTGACGGAAATTTAAGACTTCAACTTTTGCTTCACATTGATATGAACTTAAATTGTATATTCCATTCATTTTTGCCTTATGTATTGTATGTTATATGTTGACAAAATATTGTATATTGTATGTCAGAAATTTACGTTCTTTTTGTTCAATGTTTATTTGATGTATTATTCATGTACCACTAATGTCTTATAAAAAACTGTTTGGAATCATCGGGGATAAAAGTTGGTATTTAGTTACGTAGAAATCCTATTAGATACTCACTTTGTTATAGAGCAGGTTTGTTTAATAGCTTGTCTATGTCTTCAAAGGAATAGATTGATAACTGTAAGAATAGATAGATTTGCTCTTCAAACTCTTCAGAGATCCACAAAATATGGCATTTAATGATGAGGGCTTTCCTGACAGAGAGAGACATCCGCTCCTGGCCGCCTCTCCATTTGCATCATTAAAGATGGGGGCTTCAAGAGACGCTGGTGACAAAATGGTCACTAGACGGAAAAACTGCTCTGCTACTGCTCTTATCTCTACGGCTGATGACAGGCTGACTGTCTACAACGATCAACAATGATGCTGGAAAGATGACTGTCCAGCTTTAAAGAAAATAGATGGACCAGACCGTCGGATTTCCTGCTTCAAAAAGCAGTTCGTTGGATGTTTTGGGCCGATAAGGCTAAAGACTGATTGCCCCAATAAAAGAGAGAATTCGGTGACTATCCAGGCAGTCTGCTCTCTCTGTACCCTACAACTTGGAAGTTGCCTGCCAGCACTTCCTTTATTAGATAGATTTTCCTTCTTGGGTCTCTAATAAGATTAAAGACTAGATAACCACAGTGTTACTAGAAGCTTTAGTAGATTAATAATTACAATTTCTCATAAAAGAAAAGGACTCTCTTTGGTAGGATAGTGGTATACTTTCCCTTAGGTTAACAAGTATAAAAGGACTTTGTTATGTTCTTGATTCCTGATGAGTATGTATATATGTATATATGTGTATATAGTTCTTAATTTTTTAAAGAGAAGGATGAGGTGTGAAAAAGATTAAGCTTTGTCACAGGTGGAAACAGTCTTGGCGGGCTTTACCCTTGGGGCACACCATGAATACCTTGTGAGAGACTGTTTGGAGCCTTCCTGGGCTTAAAATTCAGGAAGCCTACCTAGGAACCCCACCGTGGCTATTGTTTTCCTAATTGACCCTCGAAGGGAGAAGGGACTGCCCTTTGCATATGACTAGAAAGGTGGGGGAGAAAAAAACAAGAGGAAAAAGGAGTGAAGGAGGAGGCGCGGAGAGAGAGGAAGGGACCGGACCAGCTCGTGGGACATAAACACCTAAGGACCCGTCCTGCCAAAGGATTCCAGGAGGTTTATTCTTCTATCCCTTTAACCTTTTTTTCCTTCTTGTGTGTGTTAGTTGGGTTGTATAATAAAGTTTAATTGTTAACCAACACACCCCCCTTTTTTTCTTTTTTTGGTTATTTTTTGTTATTTTTGTTGTTGTTTGAGACAGGGTTTCTCTGTGTAGCCTTGGCTGTCCTGGACTCCCCTTATAGACAAGGCTGGCCTTGAACTCACAGCGATCCACCTGCCTCTGCCTCCTGAGTGCTAGGATCAAAGGTGTGCGCCACCACACCGGCTTTTTTTTTTCAATTCTTTAGGTGCAATAAATTCCATTTTGGTTGGCCCAGACCTCTCTGTAAGATAATGGCAAAGCAACATCATTCCATCAGCTCGGTGGGTTATGACTCAAGGTGGATGTATACAGATGGACTTCTCTAAACTACCTCTTGTATTATACATAGGGGCTTAGCATTCCTTTTTATTTTTATATAAATGTATAATGTTTTATAAATTTAATTTTTACTGAGAATAGAGTTTTTTTTTTTCGCCAGGTGTGGTGACACACACTTTTAATCCCAGCACTTAAGAGGCAGAGGCAGGCGGATCTCTGTGAGTTCAAGGCCAGCCTGGTGTACAAATCGAGTTCCAGGACAGCCAGGGCTACACACAGAGAAGCCTGTCAAGAGACAGAGATGGAGACAGAGACAGAGACAGAAAGACAGACAAAGACAGAGAGAGACAGAGACAGAGAATAGAGTTTTTCATACAATATATTCTAATTACGGTTTCCCCAACTCCTCACAGATCCTCCCTACCCATCAAATCCACACCCTTTTATCCTCTTTCTCTCATTAGAAAACAGGCAACTAAACAAACAAACCAGGAAAAAAAAAGAACCAAAGAAAAAGAACAAGAAACACATACAGAGCATGCATGCGCACGCATGCGTACTCGCGCGCGCACGCGCGCGCGCGCACACACACACACGCGCGCGCACACACACACACATCCATCCCATAAGAACACAAAATCAGAAACCATAATAAGTAAGCAAAAGACCTGTAAGGCTATATATATATTATATATAGTATATATATGTCTCCAGATAAAGCATATGAGACAAAAAAAAAAAACTTCCAAAAAAATGCCATTGCGTTTGCTATATATTGGCCGTCTACTTAATTCTCCACTTAAACAGAATATGTGAGTCGTTCAAAGGAATACAAACATTTGTTTGAAATCTTATCTATTCTTTTCCTGTCCAGTGTCACCAGGACGCTTGCGCTACACTCCTGAATCGCTGTGGACGGAGCTGCGCTCACAGTACGAGAGACTAGAGGACTTAATAAGCCAGCAAGTGCACCCTCTCTCCTGTGGGGTGCTGATCATCTCGAGAAGCTGGGCTGTGGACCTGGACTTGGAAGAGAAGCCGGGGGTCATCTGTGATGCTCTGCTGATTGCAGAGAAGAGCGCCCCCATCCTCTACACCATCCTTGAGAAGCAGGAAGAGTGGGGACAGGGCTACTGCACCCGTATTGCCTTTACCCTGAAGCAGAAGCTAGTGACCACCGGTGGCTACACTGGCAGGCTGTGTGTCCTGACCAGGGTTCTCTGCCTGAGTCCTGAGAACAGTGCCGAGACCCATCGGGAGTCAGTGGCTCCTATTGATTACCCAAGCTCCTATAACCTTGCGAACACCCAGGCACTGGAAGCCTTGCTGCAGGCTCTTGTGATTGTCTTGCTCACTTTCAGGTCTTTCTTGAGTGACCAGCTCGGGTGTGAAATTTTGAATCTTCTCACAGCCCAACAGTATGAGATACTCTCAAAAAGTCTCCGCAGAACCAGAAAACTGTTTGTGCATGGCTTGCCGGGCTCAGGGAAGACGATCATGGCCATAAAAATCATGGAAAAGATCAGAAACACATTCCACTGTGGAGCAAATAGAATTCTCTACATCTGTGAAAATCAACGTTTGAGGGACTTCATCCAGTAAGTGTTTGGATTGTACGTCTGTGTGTTACCAATCTGGGTTTGAATTTGTCTGTTATGATACCATGATTCTTGAGAATTAGACAGTAAAATGACCCATGACTACAATGCAACAGCATATGAAACAGTTAGAGAAAAAGATAATGTCCTTTTCACTGTTACAGGGCAAAATCTCTCTGCCAGGCGGTGACACGGACAACCTTCATGAGAAAGCACTTCAAGACAGAGATGATCCAACACATCATTGTTGATGAGGCCCAGAATTTCCGCACCGAGGATGGGGACTGGTATGAGAAAGCAGAGAGAATCACTCAGAGACAGAGAGATTGTCCTGGAATTCTCTGGATCTTTCTGGACTATTTTCAGACCAGTCACTTGCAAAAGAGTGGCCTCCCACGGTTCTCGCGGCAAGATCCAAAGGAAGAGCTGACAAAAGTGGTACGCAATGCAGATAAAATAGCTGCGTTCCTACAGAAAATAATGCAAGAAATCAGAAATAACCCTCCAATCAGCATCCCCCCTGCGTCCCTGGAGATGGTCGATGAATTTAGCTGGTCTCAAGGTGTATCCGGCAGGTGTGAACTTAGGTACTTGAGTTTGGAAGAGATGGTGAGCTATGTAGCAGATAAGTGTGATTTTTTCTTGAGTAATGGCTATTCTCCCCGCGATATTGCAGTGCTTTTTAGCACAGACAGGGAAAAAGAAGGCTCTAAAAGTAAATTCCAGAGAGAAATAAGAAAGAAAAGAGAGCCTAGTATGGACGATGCGGCCGTCTGTACTTCTGACATGTTTGACAGCATCCGTCGGTTCTCCGGCCTGGAAAGAAGCATTGTGTTTGGTATTGATCCCTATGCAGTTGAGCTGCCCATTTTCCACAACCTACTGCTCTGTCTGGCTTCCAGAGCAAAGAAACATCTGTATATATTGTTTAATGCTGATCGTAGGTACGAGATCCCACCACATTATGAGCAAGACATGGATGCGTTTTAATATTTTAAAGCTTAGGCATTTTTTTTTCTATGACAAACTCCCAGCCAGGTACTGTTTAAACCAGGCTGCCTAGCCTACAGCCTGGCACGTAGCTAGCCCTTTACCTCCCAGCTCTGTAGACCCATCTTGTTTTCTCCTTTTCCTACTTGAATCTTCTACTTCTGCCTATGTCTGTGCCTGCCCGGAAGTCCTGCTTTAGAACTTCTTGTCCCAGATATTGAGCACCCAGCTCTTTATTATAACTAATCAGCATCCATACAGCACTGATCTAACTCTTAGGCAGTAAAGGCTGGGTGACCTTCATCTTCTGGGCTTACAAAATACAAGACAGGTGATGGTCCATAAAAAAAAAATGCAATACTAAAATCTGGCTAGCCCTTAGCTCTCTGTCAGTTCAGCAATCAACAATTGAATATACAGAGGCACACAGAAATACAATGTATTCCAACATGCTGCAGTAGAGAGAGAATCTCATCAAGATGCTAAGCCTTCATTTCCGAAGGAGCAGAGGGGTTCAGCCTTCTTGGAAAAGACTGACACCAGTTAGCTCAATCCAGTTCTTTCTTTTTTTTTCTTCCTTTTCTTTTATTTATTTATTTTTTTCTTTTTTCTTTTGGCTTTTTGAGACAGGATTTCTCTGGGTAGCCTTGACCGTCCTAGACTCCCTTTGTAGACCAGACTGGCCTTGAAATCACAAAGATCTGCCTGCCTCTGCCTCCAGAGTGCTGACATTAAAAGCGTGTGCCACCACACCTGGTCAGTTATTTCATTCGAACATTATACAAGGCTAATTGGGGCTGGGAAAGGTTGTAACTACCAAAGTTAGCTTGCCCTTGCTGCCGGAGAGAACAGACAGCCCACATAATTCTTAGTCCCTTTTCACCATGACTAGATACAGTCAAAAGTAAGAACTCCAGGTTTGTCAGGAGTGTCTTAGCACCAAGGTCTGTGTACACACAAGCTCCAGCATAGCACCTAGTACAGACTTTCCAGGAAACATTTTTTTCCAAGACCCAAGCAGTCTCGAAACAATTTCTCAGCCTCTGCTGATTAATCCAAAGCAAGCAAAGGTTTTGCCGAAACATTTCACTCAAAGCCAGACACAAGAGATTTTACTATACATTTCACTCAAAGCTTTACTTTACGTTTCATTACATCTTCCCTCTTTCTGTTTTTAATCAGATCTGTTAGGGATAACAACTTGTTGTAACCTGCTTACGCTCCATAGCCCCTCCCCTGAGACCTACTTTATTTAGTTCCTAACATGACTGTAGCTCCTCTGTTAACACCAGCTCTTAGCCTATCAGAAGCCATTTGGACTCCAAGTCTCCATTTTGATTATAAGGTGAAATTAAGTTCAAGTTCTCAGGACCCATGTGCCTAAAACCAGGAAGGTTCAATGCTTTGCTGCTTAGAATAAAACAATAGATGCTAAATACATGTTCTGCTTGAGTTAAAGATAAGTAATGTTCTATTAGTGTTATGGCTGCAACATCCTGCCCCGTTCTTTACTCCCAGAGAGCTGAAACGCCCCCAAGAGCTCTCCTACCCTAAATCCCAGCCAACAGCTTAAAATGCTGGTTGCCTGATTATTACCTGGTTAGTTTTTCTTTCTAAAAGCCCGCCTTAGAAGCAGATCAGTGTCACAGTCTGATTCCCAGGTTCTGACCCTATCCCTGACTGGTCAGTTCTTGTTACCAATGTCACAGTCTAAATTTACAGGCTATGACTCTGACCGATCAGTTCTTGTTCAGCATTCAAATAAACTTCCGTCAATCTGAGTCTGGTGTTTCAGTGGTCAATATGCGGCTGTTCCTGAACCCTAGCAAACTATGTTGGAGATTATGATGCTATACAGTAAATATGGCCTCTTGTCTCTTTAGCGGTCTAACAGTTTTATTCAAATAAATCAGCATATATTTTTAAAGGTTTTATTTTATATTTCACTACAGTACATCCTGAAGTCTTCTCATCATTTTTAGTCCCCGGAGATGCAACTCAGTAGCAGAGTGCTTGAACAGGATGCATGAGGTTCTTCTGGGTTCAGGTTCAAATCACCAATGACAGGAAAGCAAAATCTAGCTGAGGTCCTTCAGTATAGAGGGATTTTAACGTAGAGCACAGCTGTTCTGACAAGAGGTCACATCCAAAGGCCTTCTAGGTCTATGTGATCCATTTGGAATTCAAACATGACTTTAATCCAGGAGGCAGAGGTAAGCAGATCTGAGTTCAAGGCCAGCCTAGTATAGAGCAAGTGTCAGGTAAAGAACAGCTCAGGTCCAGGCATGGTGGTCCCCGCCTTTAATCCCAAACAATGAAAGTAAAGTTAGTTTGTAGAAGGGAGCACCCATGGTTGAGAATGATGTTTAATTGAGTGGCAGGAAAAAAATAACAAATCAGAAGATTTGGCAGATTAGGATACGCCCAACTCTCATGAGAAGAAAGAGGAAAGGGAAGCTACTTAAGAGGAAGCAGTTTTACTAGGACAGTAATAGAGAGACAAGCTGCAGAGAGAGAACAAAGGTGAAGCCTGAATGCGCCAGAGAATGAGAAGGAGCCAGAAGAGTAGAGCAGATTGCTAGAGTTAACTTGAGGCCAAGCAGAGCAATTCAGGGACTGAGAGAGAAGCCAGATTGAGTAAGTCAGCTGGGAGAGGAGTTTGAGCCAGAACAGCTGAGTTGAACCAGCCAGCCCAGAGCTCAGTAAGAACAAGAAAGAGTTTATTAAGCAGTAAGTCTCAGAGGCTGGAAACATGCAAGGCCTAGGTTAGATTGTACGGAGGTTAGAAGCTTCCAGGACCAGGCCTAGGTTAGCAGACAGAGGCAGTGAGCCTCCCAGACAACAACTGAAGCAGGTGAGGGAAAGATCCTTTTATATTTCAGGAAAGGACATCACAAAGATAAAATAGACAACAAAACTTTTAGAAAATGTAGGAAAAGAAGATTGCCAATGAACACTAACTAACTGTGGATCTGAGGCTGAAAACAAAGTTGGATAAAAGAATGGCAAGACAATGCACACGTGGGGCTGGAGAGATGGCTCAGCGGTTAAGAGCACTGACTGTTTCTTCCAGAGGTCATGAGTTCAATTCCTAGCAACCACGTGGTGGCTCACAACCATCTATAGTGTGATCTCATACCCTCCTCTGGCCTGCAGATGTACATGCAGGCAGAGCTCTGTATACATAATAATAAATAATAAATCTTTTAAAAAAACAATGCACACATATGCATGCTGTGAAAATATCGAAACCCCAAGGACTGAAACTGTAGATTAAAACAACACACTATAGTAAGTCACACTGATTTTTAAAACAGAGAAAACAGACTTTCATTTTAAATCAGTGAATAACATTTATTAAAAAAAAAAACGGTTTACAAGTATAAAGAAAAAGACTAAAAACACAATACTATTAAGTGGATAGTCTGGTCTTTGTTTTCTTCTAAGTACCAGCTTTCTGCAACCTTGCAGGCAGCAGGATTAGAGGCCAGTGGAAGGGTACAGTCCACTTAAATTCTGCAGTGTGCCTGCAGGTCTCTTCTTTGTACCGCTCAAGGTTTAAAAAAAAAAAAAAAAAAAAGGATAAACTGACCAGATCAATACTTGGAATGCTTGCATTGAAAGAAAGACAAAGAGGAGGGAAGATGCAAAGGAGAAAGGAAAGAGAAATGCACACAAAATGAAATCGTGCCCCTAAAAGAGGAACCCAGAGGAGGAGGAAGAACCAGAAGAGAAGAACGGATCAGAAGAAACTTCTGAGGACAGGCTGACTCAGGCGCTCTAGGAGTTCAGAGACAAACAGCAGGCATTTGGGCGGTGGGAGATACACTTTAAAAACCATGAAGCCGGGTGTGGTGGTGCACGCCTTTAATCCCAGCATTTGGGAGGCAGAAGCAGGTGGATCACCGTGAGTTCGAGGCCAGCCTGGTCTACAAGGTGAGTCCAGGACAGCCAAGGCTACACAGAGAAACCCTGTATCGAAAAACCAAAACAAACAAACAAAAAAAGAAAGAAAGAAAGAAAAGAAAGAAAAACAGGTAAGATAAGGTGAGTGAGAGACAGAGGACTAGTGATGCTTTAGAAGGCTGGCCAAAACCCTCCTTATCCCCACGCTGATGTAGGTTACCTTGATTTCATTACCATGAAATATAGCTTTCTTTTTATCGGCTTTTTTTCTAACATACATTTGCCCGTCTTCCTACTGAATCTGTTGCCGTTGGTAGTTTTACACAGAGCTCTTGACTGTATCTTAATGTTTGTTATATTGAAGCCAATCTGCAGGTCCCTGGCTTTTGTTTAATAAGAGCTCTGTCCTGATGTGTAAGAACATGAGCTTCTGATACGTGAGAAAAGGTTACAAAGTAGTATCAGAGACAAGATAAGAGCACCTTTGCATACTATATGTGGGCACACATAAGCTTATGAAAAATGAAGGAGTCCAGTCTCATCGGCCAAATTATAAATGACTTCTTTTCTGCTGACTTGTATTTTCTGTAGTCCTAAAATGAACACACATATTATTCTTGCTTTAAATAGAGCTTTTAGTAAACAAAACGAACAAACAAACAAAAGAGTGGAGGGGACACATCTTTGGGGTAATAGAGCTCCTGGGAGAGAATTATTTAGAACATATACATACACACACACACACACACACACACACACACACACACACACACACACACATATATATATATATATATATATATGCAAGGTATCTCAATTCCTGCTCTATTGCTGTGAAGATACAACATGACCAAGGCAACTCTTATAAAATAAAAGAACTTAATTGAGGGATTGCTTATACTTTTAGAAGCTTAGTCCGTGATCATCACAGCAGGATCAAAAAGCATGACACTGGAGCAGTAGCTGAGAGCTTTCCATCCTGATCAGCAGGTGACAGAGAGAGACTGGGGCCTGGGTGCTACTGGAACTTCAAAGCCCACCTCCAGGGGCACACCTGCTTCAACGAAGCCACACCACCTCCAACAAGGCCACACCTAACCCATTCCAAACCGTTCCACTAACAGGGACAAAGCACTGAAATATATGAGGGCTATAGTCATTTAAACTATCACACATGGTCTCTCTACTTAGCTCTGGCTGTCCTGAGGCTCACATAGATCTGCCTGCTTCTGCCTCCGGAGTGCTGGAGTGCTGGGATTAAAAGGCTCCATCTGACCCCACAGTTCCTTTTGATCTATGTAACAACAAATCAATCTCCCTTTCATAATCAAAATCTGTCACACAGTAAGTCCGGTTAACTTTTCTGACAATCAGTTCAGCAAGCCGAGAAGCCCAGAGGTCAAAGCAAGAGTCTCTGCTCACCACGTCATAGGGCTAGCTCTATTGGGGGGTGTTGGGAACCCAAGACTACTAGATCCAAGATGACAGTATTGGCCGCAAAACTTCCCTAAAGCTACTGTTAGACATGATCGTAGATGGTCTACTGTGAGGCATTCCACTTCTTGGCCTTCAGACAGCTACGTTCTAGCATATACTGGGCCCCTGTAGGAGGATGTCAACCGTGGGGTGTTGCCTCCCAAGCTTGAGCTGGGACTAATCCTGTAACAGGTAATGTATACATTTGCATACAAATCAGCTGATTCTGAATGAGGGGCGCGAGATCAGAGCGCAATGCTGTACCGCTGTGGTGTACTCCTTAACTGAGCATGCCCAGGAATAGGCCCTGTGGTGGGCTGACTGAGAATGGCCCCCTTAGGTTCATTTACTTGAATGTGTAGTCTGCAGTTGGCGGAAGTGTTTGGGGTGGTTGGGGTAGAAGATCAGGAAGTGTAGCGCTGGAGATGTGTCACATTGGGGATGGGCTTTGAGATTTCAAAAGCCCGTGCCAAGCCAGGTGGTGGTGACACACACCTTTAATCCCGGCACTAGGGAGGCAGAGGCAGGTGGATCTCTGAGTCGTTTGAGGCCAGCCTGGTCTACAGAGTGACTTCCAGGATGACCTGGGCTACACAGAGAAACACACACACACACACACACACACACACACACAAACCAAAAACAACAATAACAACAACAACAAACCATGCCATTCTGGCCAGATCCATAAATAGTAGCCAGGTTTATAATATTAACCTGGGCTTCCCAAAAAATGGCCCTAACTTACATTAGACAGGGGCTTATAAAGGCAAAATCCACAAAGCTACGTACTTCCCACCTTTGTCCAATCAGTGGCAAGTATACATCCTAACATACTTCCTGCCTGTGTATCCCTGTCTACATACCTCCTGCATATATGTAATCAAACACATATCCTGATCCTGCGCAATTAGTGCAACCATGCGTTATTTGCACAAATGAAAATGCTAGGCTTGTTATCTGACATGAACAGCCCCCAGAATTCCAGGAAATTATCTGTCCTTGGGCTAATGGGCTTACAGGTTAGAGCCATTTATGTCTTAAAGATCTCTTATGCATAGTAATTTAAACTTGAAACATAACTTTAGCCATCACCCCACCCCACCCCTACTCCTGAGTTATAACCTGAATCAAGCCTTTGATTCTGTGCATGAGTATCTGTTCATATTGGGATCTAATAATCACCAGCTTAGTGACACTGAGATGGGAATTTATGTATCCATATATATCTAGTTAATGAATTAATAATGCAAGGGCCAATAGTAGTTAAAAGAAACAGAAGAGCCAACTTCCCTGTGACGGCTGACAACAGAGATACTATCTAGGAGGAGCCTGAAGATGAGAATAAGAACCAGTCATTTATTTCATCTCTGGTCCCCTTTTTTGCAACTTTGTTTTGCTTTGTTTTTGAGTGCAGTGAGATTATCCCTAATGATTCCCGAGTGGCTTACATAGAAACAATTCTTTCTCTTTTTTTTGTTTTTGTTTTGTTTTGTTTTGTTTTGTTTTGTTTTTCAAGACAGGGTCTCTCTGTGTAGCCTTGGCTGTCCTGGACTCCCATTGTAGACCAGGCTGGCCCCAAACTCACAGCGATCCGCCTGCCTCTGCCTCCCGAGTGCTGGGATTAAAGGCGTGCGCCACCACTGCTTGGCCAACAATTCTTTCTTAAAGCCACACAATAACCCCTTTCTTCTACATAGAGCAAGTTGGATGACCTATCATATTATAGAACTATTTCAGCTAATGAAACTACCTATTGATAGATATGGGTCTCTTTGGCTTTAAAAGGCATCTTCTCTGGTATGCCAATAGGCACTATGAGTAGCCATTTTGTCCCTTAGGCCAGGAACTTTCCTTTTGACCTAACATTTCAGCCTTTTGTTGAGGAGAAGGAGTGACATATTCTCTTCCTGCTGAAATTAGGATGTCATTGTCAGAGCCCAGGAAGACTGGAATGTTAGCCAAAGGCTGGGAGGGGATTCAGGCAATGGGTATTAGGCAATGGAACATCATAAGAAGCATCTTGTTTGCTGACCCAGCTGAAGAGACAGGGACCAATCACATTGGCTGTTCTGACTCACATCAGCTTTCAGCACGCCCAGGGCTCACAACTATTTGGAACAATTTGTAGTCTGCAGCTGATTCCTGGATGGTGTCTGTCAGCTAAGTGGAAGCTGCTAGGACAGATATAGACTAGGGTCAGAAGCTAAAGCTTAGGAACTTAAAGAAAAATCTTTCTCTCTTCCATTCCATGGTCCTGGTAGTTGGGGGAATGGAAGAGTCCTAAGACCAGGGGAGAGAGAAAGACCCCCCACCCTCAGGAATTGGCAGACAGGGAAACTTCAGCTGCCGAAGGACAAGAATACTTACGCGGAGTTTTTTTTTTACCTGTGAGAGGTGGATTCAAGTCTTACTAATCCCTCCACTCTCTGAAGCTGACATGGATTTTCTTGCTTTACAAAGAGAGATGGAAGTTTTAGCTATATTAGCATTACCACTGTTTGCAATCTGTGCTGAAATCCACATTGTAGAAAAAAGCAGCTAATGGGTGTCTGTAAGACAGTTGAGTAGACTCAAAGCTTCAAGTCGTAACGAAAGCTATGGCTTTGGGTTAACAATCATGAATACTCCTTCCTCTGCCCAGAGGAATGGATATATGGATTGGACAGAGATGGTTTCAGCCCACTGAGAAGCACCTTTAACTTGGAGGACAATCATAGGAAATTTGAACTTTTGAGCTTGTGACTAATAATACCAGCTAGTGCTTTACCAGTGGATCAGAACTCTATTGAGTGATGTTAAACTCTGAATTTTTGGAGCTGGAGAGTGGTTCAGTGCTTAAGAACACTGGCTGCTTGCCCAGAGGTTGGGAGTTCAATTCCCAGCGGCCACGTGGTGGCTCATAACCGTCTATAATGGGATCTGATGCCCTCTTCTGCCATTCAGGCATGCATGCAAATAGAGTGCTTATACATATAAGTAAATAAATAAAACAAATCTTTAAAAACACAACAACTCTGAACTTTTGAAATCTTAGCATAACAATAGCATGGGTGGGGGAAGAAATCTGAAACATTTTTCATATACCTTAAATCACTTCCTTAGATCTTTAGAACTTATTTAGCTTCACATCCTTAGACATTTTAACACCGTAGAACACTTTTTTTTAGACCCTCAGAACTTATATAAACTTAGGACATTTTTTATCCAACAGGTACCATGAGAGTCAGGTGGTTGATATTGAAAATGGTCATTAAAAAGCAAGTTCCTTTAAATAAAGGAATAGTAAAAAGTTACATCTGAAACCTGTTTATCCTTTAATATAAAGCTTGTTGGCGAGGTAAATCAGTCTGTGAGTTTGCCTTTTTATTTTTTTTCCATCAGGAGACCTAATAGCTCTAGAAAAGCAAGGCCTAGTTTTCGTGTATAATATATATACATTGACCAGGCAGCTGCAACCTTAGGGGAGAAGCTGGCTGCCTGCGGCTGGCAGAGTGACAAAATTACAGTTAGCTGTGAACACCACCAGGGATCTCATAAGGATAAATTATAGCAGGAAGTGTAAATCAAGTAGTCTCTGTACTAATTAAAATGGCAGAGACTTACCAGCCACCTGGACTATTACCCTAGTAGGCTACCATGGTCTCAATGGCTTCATTGTGGGGCAGAGGCCATGGGCCTTCAGCTGTCACATAGGACAGTATCGAGTCTTCAGTTGCTCTATGATACAGCATAGGCCTTCAGCAGCTGCCAGACACAGAAGGTCTGAGAGATTTTTCCTGTGGATCAGGAACTTGGGGAAATTGGCCTACCTTGACTTAGGCAGAATAGGGCAGTCAACCCAACAGTGTCCATGGTTTGTGCACGGCCCTGGCAGAAGGCAAGGCATGGGCTGTCTGTCCAGTGGTCTGTCCCCCATCTGCCTTCTCTGGAGACTCTAGGGTCACTGCTAGGGTCTGACATTTCTGCTTACTACAAGGAGCTTTTTCCATTAAACTTTTTTTCTTTTCTTTCCTATTAAACATTTTTTTTTCAAGGCAGGGTTTCTCTGTGTAGCCTTGGCTGTCCTGGAACTCACTCTGTAGACCACCAGGCTGGCCTCAAACTTCTATTAAACATTTTAAATGCCATATTCAACACATTTCTGAAAAGTTTTGAGGGCCATCTGTTAAGTATGCCTGATTTTAAATAAACTTTACTTGTTTTTAGTTATTTACTTTAGATTTAGCCTTTAAAACACATACAAACGAATAAATAAGGCCTATTTTTGTAATAAATTACATTTATACTTAGCATGGCTACAAATGTAGTTCGGCCCAGACTAGAAATGTTTTAAACTTTTTGTTGATTTTTGTAAGTTTCACACCATGCACCCCAATTCCTCTCGTCTTCCCTTTGTATCTGCCCTCCACCCTTGCAACCTCCCTCCAAAAACTAAATAAAAAACGAAAATTAAAAAAATAAAACAAAACGTTAAAACCGTCTCATCACGAAAGCTGTAGTGTGTCACAGTGCGTCACACAGTTTACTCTCTTGCCCACATGTTGCAAACATGAGGATAAGTCGTAGAGGCTTTGCTTGACAAAGTTCCAGAGACCCTACCCCCCACCCCCCGGCTGTCCAGCATGATCTCTAGACATCTAGATCAGCTGCTGAGGCTTTGCTTGACAAAGCTCCAAAGAGCTCTGGCCGATCACCACAGCCTCTAAATATTATGTATGGTCCAGGTGTAATGCTGTTTAGAAATCTGCTATTTCTCCTAAAACTGTGTTTTCTCTTTATTTCTCAGCCCTAAGTAAAATCATACAGGGAAAAACTTTTTCCCACAGAGAATGCTGAAAGAGGGCATCTGGCCAAAGGCTTGAGACAATGATAGAGTTTTTGCTCTGACTGGGAGGACCCAAGCAGAAACTGCATGAAAGTTAAGACCTAACAGTACCTGGCTAGATACTGTTACCAGTAGAAACCTTTCTCTAGAATCAGCTTTGAGGACACTAGAAGGTGGGCTTGGAACACCGTGCTTTACAGATATTTTATAATAGCGGACCCCTAGGCAGTTAGCCGAGGCTTGGGACTGAGAGTGAGTCAAGTTTTTTTCTTTAGAGAACATTTAGCTCAAGCTATATTCCTATAACCGTCTTGTAAACACATCAGCTTTAACCGGGGAAAATTTATGATTAAACTTTCTTGTGTATTGTTTAAAAGATAATGAGCAGGTTATGCTGACCGTTGTTTGGAAAGTAATTGATTTTTGTGGTATGCTTTGTTGTAGGTTACAGAACTCCCCCCCCCCCCCAACCCCCAGATAGGGTCTCCCTGTGTGGCCTTGGCTGTCCTGGACTCTCTTTGTAGACCAGGCTGTCCTCAAACTCACCATGACCTGCTGCCTCTGCCTCCCGAGTGCTGGGATTAAAGGCGTGCACCACCACACCAGGCTTGTCCACACATCTTTACATACAAATATTCATTGCAATGAGTCATTGGTCTGCTTTGAAGCCTCTGGAGTCTGCTGCACTATCAACACTGGATCCACACCAGGTCTCCTCTTGGGTATCCTGTTGTTGCCCTGTGTCACGGAGATCTTGCAGCTTTGCATCTGCAGGACCAGCCCTTTCACTGCCTCCAGCGGTTCATAGATGGGGTAGATGTTGAGGTGGACCAACTCAAAGCCCTGGATCTGAACCTGGTGGCCTGGTGTGGGTAAGCCATTCCTGAGGGCATGAGAGTTGCAGAGCTGGCCCCCTCTGGCCCCTGTTAGTTGCAGCATTGTGTGAGCTAGCCAGGGCAGCAGGGTGAGGTCTCCAGCACTGCCCGACTCTATTGTGCTGCTAAGATGGCAGCAAACCACACATATTGCTTATATCTCAAGATGGGCTCGCATCACATAGTTCTTTGAAGATTACCTATGCAGCCAGGCGGTGGTGGTGCATGCCTTTAATCCCAGCACTCAGGAGTTAGAGGCAGGTGGACTTGCTGTGAGTTTGAGGCCAGCCTGGTCTACAAAGCGAGTCCAGGACAGCCAAACTACACAGAGAACCCCTGTCTTGAAAAACCAAAACAAACAAACAAAGATTATTATGCATATATTTTTAACTATCAACCCCCATGTGTCATAAGTTTGTTGTTTGTTGCTGTTTTGTTTTGTTTTCGAGACATTACTATGACTACCAGGGGAAGCCTCCGTAGATGCTTGCTGGCTTCTCTCAGCATAGCAGTTTACTCTGAGAGTCTGCAAAACTGAAGGTGTGCTTTGGAGCCCTAGGAAGCCCTGGGAAGTCTCAAGGTGTGCCTCCTGAGGTGGTCCTTCAACCCCAGAGTCTAGGACTAAAGGTCTGGCTTTAGAATTTACATGGGTAGTCTGTTCTCACTGGGGCCTCCAGAAATTGTCAATCCTGCCAGGCAAGAATCTGACCATTACCACAATTTTGGAGCCAAATTTGAAGCAAGCCTTATTAAATACTGGCCATGTCCATAAATATTGGCTAGGCCCACACCTGGGCTTCTGAGAATATGGACTTGTAGGGGCAAACCCCACAAGGCCACCTGTTTCCGTCTTCATCCCAGTGGGACACTGATGCACTTCCTCCTTATGCTGTCTTACATGAACAGCCTCCAGCATTCCAGGAAGTTGTCTGCCCTTGTACAAGTGGGGCTTACAGGTTAGAGGTGGTTTTGTCTTGTATTCATCTTAAGCATAGTAATTTAAACTTGAAACATAATTTTAGCAACTGCATATGCCCACCTGCCTGCTGCCATTTGTTCTCTACCATGATAGTCATGTAAGCCCCAAAAGTATATACACATATACATACACATATACATACATACACACACACATATGTATATATGTATGTATGTAATTTGGTTTGGCCATTGCGTTTTGTCATAGCAATGGAAAGTAACTAAGACAGGCCCACCCCTATATGAGTGCATACATGGCCCCTGAATAAAAATTCCAGACTTCTTTCTTTTGAGAAAAGCCTTGTTTTAGAAAATGACTCCTGTATTATTTGTTTGCTGCAGGCAATAAATGTCTACCGTGCTTATTTTGGCTTTGTGTTCATCAAGATTTGAGCTCACAACATCCTCTCCGTTACAGTGTTAGGTTATTTTCCCGAAATGGGAAGAAGATAGGCAGAGGGCCCTGCAAGCTCTTAACGCCTTTTTTTTTTTTTAATTTGGGCATTTTGCCTTTACTTTAAATTGATTTAATTTAAAAGCTGTTTTACAGAAAGGGTAGGGGGGGGCAGTGCATCCCCTCTTATATACCAGGAAATAACAGAGAGATTATCATCTCTGGTCCAGCAAAACTATACACTTGCCTCAGCCTTGTGACCCTGGGTGTCACTATGGGACAGATTAGGGAGCTTGACCTTCCCCAAGAGGATATACAGCCGGTCGGGTCCGTAAAGGCATTTGGCTAGGAGCTAAATATTGCATAACGTCCACTGGGAAAAACAGGATTTAGTGTTACCTAGATCTTGAATGAAAATGAGGTACGGTTGAGGAAAAGGTTTTGTTGTAGATATGAGGAAGGGCACAGCCAGAGGCCTCTGGAAGGATCCAGACTAAACCTGGCCTGGGAGGAGGGGGGACTGGGAGAGTTTGAGAGGAAGAAGAAAGAGATGATTAGAAGAGAGAGAAGAAGATCAGATTGAAAGAGTCTCCTAGGACCAAGAGAGTGCATGGCTGCAACGAGAGGCTTATGTAGGGATAAGAAGCTGAGGAGGGGAAGGGAAGGCCAGACTCTGGGCTCGAGAGGTTTCAGGTGGGGGTGGGGGGGAGGGGCAGGGTGTGAAGGGCTTGGAGGAGCCACAGGTCCTGAGTGAGCCTTGTCCCAGGTTTCTTTGGGACCTGACAGATCTCTGTTACAAACACTAAGAAATCTCTCTTTTAGACAACAAGAAGCTGCAAGTGAAGGAAGCTTTGTTGGAACTGCCTACAGTAAGTCAGAGAAAGGCCCAGACTGTTTAATACTTAAAATCCTATGTATTTATTTACTGTGTCAAGAAGGCACGCTCCTTGGGAGTCGGAGGACAACTTGTGGACTCTGCTCTCTCTTTTCACCATGGAATCAAACTGAGTTATCAGTTTTGGTGGCAAGAGCCTCTCCCTCCTGGGATAATCTCAACACCCCCACTCCCGCTACTTCTGTGGAAGCTACGGATGCTCTCAACCAAGCAACTTCTTCTGATGGCCCTGGCTGCTTTAAGTGTCCACAGGTGCTTGAAGAGGTCTTGTTTTGTCAGCACATGTCACAGGGACATGTCCAGGGGGTGACAGAAACTGTGGTAGTTCTTGCAGAGATCCTACAGAAACCACCTCATCTGTTTCAGAGCAAGGCCACCATGTTAGCAGCAGCCTAAAGAGACTCTAGGACAAGTCACTGTCACTCCAGGTGGCTAAGTAGCCTCCCTGTCACCGTCAGCATGTCAGTCCAGATGACTTTGTTCCTGGGCTTTCCCCCACTGTGCTACAGCAGAGACCCCAATAAAGCCCTGTATGGGTACCTTTATGTGTCTATGCCTGTGACATTTTAACAAGGAAAAGAGGGGGCTGGGCTAGTTGCACAAAGAGGGGACGACACCAGGGCTGGGTAAGCCAAGCACACTGTCTTAGGATTTTTACTGCTGTGACAAAACACCAGGACCAAAAGCATGTTGGGGAGGAAAAGGTTTACACTTCCAGGTACCAGTCCATCACTGAGGGAAGTCAGGGCAGAAACTCAAGGAGGGCAGGAGCCTGTATCCACTTCCCCAGGCCTGAGATTGCGTGTCCATCACCTGGTCCCTCCCCGTTCTTTACATGGATTCTAAAGTTTGACCTCAGCATGGCAAGCACTCCACTTACTGGGCTGTTTTCCCAGCAAGCACTCCACTGACTTCCCAGCCTTCTACTCTCTTTGTAATTACTACTGTTGCCATAGAAACCGGTTGCCAGTCATTTGAATTGTCAGAGTCTTGCCTTCCACCTTCACTTCATTCTAATGGTTAGTGAGGTCTGACGTCATCATCTGTCAAGTCCCGATTGTCATTGTCTTTAAAGGAAGGGAAGGAGTGCAAAAGGATGCAGAAGAGTAATTCCATCTTAGCTGCAGTATTTTATGTCTTTTATTTAAAAAAAAAAACTTGAAGCAAATATGACAAAGTGTCAGCATTTCTAATTTCTACGTGGTTAAAAAAAAACTTTTATGTTGCATTGTTTTCAAATTCCCCCATTCACTATACATCAGTGTCCACTATGATTATGAAATGTTTATCCAGCACACAGATTGATAAAAGCTGAAAAAGTAATTTATAAAGACAATACATTCATAGGTTAAAAACAAGCAATCCAAGTACCACCTGGTACGGAATCCAGAGTAAGAAAAGGCAAAAGGTGTCTTTCTCCCTTGACAAGAATTTTCCTTTCCCAGAGTCAAATATCTCTCCCAGTTTTTAAAAAATATGTATTTTCAAAGGTCCTTAATGCATCTGCAAGCATGTGTGTCAACTCTAGAAGCACAGGATAGACATTATTTCAGATGATTCTTTGTTCACAATACAGAACAACTTAGAGTTGGCCCCACGTAAATACGATGAAGATCTCACTTTCTTTCTTTTTTTTTTTTTTTTTTTGCTTCACAGTATGATGATATGTTGTGATATTCCCCTTTGGCCCATTTGAAATACATTTGCTATTGTTCTGCTTTATGCTACTAGAAGAAAAGTTCTACTCTTTTTTTTTTTTAAGACAGGGTTTCTCTGTGTAGCCTTGGCTGTCCCGGACTCACTTTGTAGAACAGGCTGGCCTTGAACTCACAGCCTCCCGAGTGCTGGGATTAAAGGCACATGCCACCACCACCCGGCCAAGTTCTACTCTTCTACCCAAAAGCCTTTCACACGAGCACAAGTTGTCTGTGTAGAGTAAGCTCCTGACAGCTGAATCTCAAGGTAAAAGGCTACAAGCGTTCCAGCATTTCATACCCCATTGCTCCATCTTTCTGGAAGTACAAAACATGGAAGCATCTCTCTCCAAATGGCATGTCACCGCACACACTGGCTCTGTGACATGCATGCTACCATAAGCAATGCCTCCATGTGTAGGAACTATTTAAACCCCTTCTGTGCCCTTCCACTTGTCACATGCTTTGTCTAGGTTTTTTTTTTATCTTGAAAATATCCTCTTATATATATAGATTATTTTATTTTATTTTATTTTTGTAGCCCTGGCTGGCCTGGAACTCATGGAGGGCCACCTGCCTCTTCCTCCTGAGTGCTGGAATTAAACCACCATGTATAGGAACTTTAGAGAAAAAAAATATTTATGGTATTTGCTACCAGAATTTCCCCCAGAATGTTTCCTCTTGACCTTCCTGGCTGTCCAGAAACTCACTCTGTAGACCAGGCTAGCCTCAAACTCAGAGATCCTCCTGCCTCTGCCTCCCTAATGCTGGGGTTAAAGGTGTGCGCCACAGGGACCAGCCTAATCTTTTCTATCCTAGTTTCTTATTGGAAGCCATACTACCTTTCCTGTGCTAAAAATCTATTGCAAGGCATTTATCATATAATCCACGTTGTAGGAAAACCAGTTCATCACAGATTAATCATACGGTTTCAATTGAACATATTTGAAATTTTCAGAAATAAATTTTTCTTTTGTTTTAAATTTTAATTATTTGTTTATCTATTTATTATTTTTATTGGCTTTTCAAGACATGAATTTTCTGTGTAGCCTAGTATGTTCTGGAGCTCCCTCTGCAGACATGGCTGACCTCAAACTCAAAGATCTGCCTGCCTCTGCCTCCCAAGCACTAGAATTAAGGGCATGTGCCACCGCAGCCTGGCTAGAAGTAAATTGTTCTGTGCATGAATTTTTAAGGCTGTAACTAGCTGCCGAAAGCAAACCAATTCTACCTTCAAGTTTGCTTTTTTTTTTTTTTTTTTTTACAGTATTTCACTAATATCTGTTCCCCCCTCCCCTCGCTGAGCCACCCCTGGACCCTGCTTCCGTCTCCCCCCCCCCCCCCACAGCCATCCTTTCTGCTTTCACATCACATGTGCCCTGTTGTTCCTACTCCCCACCCCTTTCTTTTCCCAGGCCTCTTTGTCTTTTGCCTAGTTTGTTGCCTACGTGCCCTCACTCATCCCTACTTGCACACATTCATAACCAACATTATAGGCTTGGATCCACCTATTAGAAGATGTGGTTTTTGTTTGGTTTTTTTTCCCCCTTTAAAAAATATTTTATTAATTTATTCATATTGCATCTCAATTGTTAGCCCATCCCTTGTATCCACCCATTCCTCCCTCCCTCCCGCTTTCCCCATACTCCCCTCTCTTATGTCTATGACTGAGGAGGACCTCCACCCCCTGTATATGCTCACAGAGTATCAAGTCTCTTCTTGGTAGGTTGCTATCCTTCCTCTGAGTGCCACCAGGCCTCCCCATCAAGGGGACGTGGTCAAAAATTAGGCACCAGAGTTCGTGTGAAAGTCAGTCCCCACTCTCCACTCAATGGTGGAGAATGAAAGACCTGGTTTTTTTTCCCCCCTCCAAGTTACTCAATTTATATCATACTTTCCATATATATTTAATTTCCCTTCCATTTCCGTGATTTGCTTTTGCGCTTATTAATAGAAAATTAAGCTCTGGATTTTTGTTTGTTTGTGTCGCCCAGAAAAGATGAGTCTGTTTGGCTCTGAACGTTGAATTTCTGAGAAACCTAAAGTAAACGATGAATGAGCATCTTTCACCAACGGCCCTTGAAAGACTTGGTTGAACTACTGAGAACACGGAGAATAGGTATTAGTCTTACATTTGCATACTATGGTTACTAAACCAAGTGTGAAGCGATAGCAACCCTAGGATCTGTGCATTCGTCCTCTTTAGGCCTCTACTTTCCAGACCACTAAACCCACGGGACGCATCTCCCCATGGCACTTCGGCTGTCATAACTCTGGAGTCTCCATGGGGACAATATGACGACTGAGTCAAAGGGCAGAGATTCTGAATGAACGAGTCATGCGTGAAGCAAAGAGCAAAGATAGTAACACCACTAAAAAGCAAAATGGGAAATAACACAATAATCTAAACTGGTCTCACTCCAAAATTACAGTTTGTGAACTTAAATTTCAAAACATGCCCTGCTAAAGGCAGACCCACTACCCCCCCACCCCCCGCAACCCTGCCCAGACACTTCATGCTTTACCCCTACACCAGGATCCAGCATTTCTGAAGGTGACTATTAAATACAAGAAAAATAGAGCTGGGAGTGGTGGCGCACGCCTATAATCCCAGCACTCGGGAGGCAGAGGCAGGTAGATCGCTGTGAGTTCGAGGCCAGCCTGGTCTACAAGCAGGTCCAGGACAGCCAAGGCTACACAGAGAAACCCTGTCTCAAAAAATCAAAAACAAAACAAACAAACAAACAAACAAACAAAAACAAACACAAGAAAAATATCTGTGTCTACTAGAAGTTATAGTTCAGCAGTCTTCTCATGGTTAGCTCTTCCCTCCCTACCCCAAACAACCAATCCTTCCCAACACACACACACAACATTCCAACAGAGACAGGGAGACTGACTCTGTGCCTGCTAATCAATTGCTCTGCTATCTTTTACTACTGTCTGAATCCTATGCACCTGCACTTACTTGCCCTGAGTGGGCGACTGTATGTTTAAATGTTTTGAACGCTTTAAAGGTTTGGATCAAAGAGTTTCAAAGTCTTCTAGAGATCGAACTTCCTATCAGAGCAAAAGCCTTACAATATACAGATGGGTTCTTGCCCTGGAAGCCAGACAGAGCAGAATGTTGTAGAAAATGGCTGACTCAAATTCTACTGGAATGATCCCGAACACTATACTTCTCTCCATGCCTGAAAATCGGTGGACACTGTCCAACACGATGTGATTACCCAGGATATCCAACCCGTTCCTGACCTGCACTGGTGAACTGGCTTCCTCGCGGAGCTGAGACATGCTCCTCCTCCTCATCGCTAGCAGAAGCCTTTCTTTACATTTCTCTACATCTCTGGCCTTGCTGCAAAGAACGGCGACATCCCTAGGGTAGTAGCCAGACCGCCAGAGACACCGGCATGTCTCTGCTACATAGACTGCCATCTGCTCCAAATTCAAGTAATCGATAATCTCTAAATTGCCTGTGACACCTTGGTCCCATTCAGGTTCTTGGTCCAACTTCAGAGCCTCTCGGGGGACGTTAGGAGGAGGCCTCTCTCTGATTTGCTGCATTATGTCTTGTAGGTAGTTGGTTATGTTGTCTCCGGTGCGGAGCATCCTGGGGAGCTTCAATACCCGGTCCTGCTGCTGGAGACTAGGGAGGCCACTGCAACACAAGTGGTTGATCTGAAAGTAATCCAGAAAAATGTAGAAAACTCCCGGGCCGTCTCTCCTTCTCTGAACGATGGCTTTTGCCTTTGCGTACCAGTCCCCATCTTTGGCTCGGAAATTCTGAGCTTCGTCCACGATGATGTGTTGAACGTTATCGTAGGTATTTCTCATGAAGGTTCTCCGTGTCACTGCCTGGCAAATGTTTTTCCTTCTGCAAGTGTAAGAAACGCAGTCAGATTTCCTCAGTCAGGCAAAGCGAGTCAACCCACAGTCCCTGAATATGATAACACGAGGCCAGAGCTCGGCCTGCGAAAGCCACGCCCATTACAACCGCCCACCGGAAAGACATGAATAGAGAGTCAGGCTGCCTACCTCACAAACTTCTTCAAAGCCTGGTTCTCACAGACATAGAGAATGTCACCATCTGGGCAGTTGAACACCTTCTTGATCTTCTCCACTACCTGGAGCGCTAGAGTGGTCTTCCCCGATCCAGGCGAGCCGTGAACAAACAGCTCCCTACTCTTGCGAAGATTCTTTGAGAGCACCTGATACTGTTGGTCTGTGAGTAAGGTCACAACTTCAGAGCTTAACTCTTCATTTAAGGAGGATCTGAACCCAAACAAGATGATCACAAGGGATTGCAACAGAGCTTCCATCTGCTGCACGGTTGTGAAGTTATAGGATTCGGGGTAAACCGGCATTTCTGAGCCAGCCCTTTCTGTTTGATCAGGACCCAGCTTGAAGACCAAAGGAATAATGCCTAGTCGCCCGGTGTAGCCGCCCATGGTCACCAGCCTCTGCTTCAGAGTACGGGCGACTGTTACAGAATACGCCCTGTACCCCAGACACCACCTGTGGCAAATGGTGTACAGGATTGGGACATTGTTCGGAGAAATTAGAAGAGCATCGCAGATGACACCTTGCTTCCTTTGAAGACCTAGGTCCACAGCCCAGCTGTGGGAGAAAATCAATATCCCTTGAGAGAAACAGCGCATTTCCGAATTTATCAGGTTTCTTAATCCTTTGTGGTCTGAGAAAAGGTCCCTGTAGATGCTCTCTGGCGTATATGTAATCCTGTTGGGTGACACTAGACAAGGAAAGAATCAGAGAGATTCAGACTCACAAGACAAGCTAACAATCACCATTGCTGTGGGAGTCATTCTGGAATAAACACTGACACCAATGAGTAAAAGAGAGGGTGTGTGTGGTGTGTGTGTGTGTGTGTGTGTGTGTGTGTGTGTGTGTGTGTGTGTGTGTGTTTCTTAAAAATCTGGACAGCTACAAATCCTGATTGGAATCTAACCCAAACTATGAATCCTCTTCAAGAAGTCAAAACTCACACTTGGGAGGCAGAGACAAGTGGATCTTTGTGGGTTCAAGGCCAGTCTAGTCTACATAGTGAGTTCTAGGACATCCAGAAGGACATTGTGAGACCCCGTCTCAAAAAAAAAAAAAACAAACAAACAAAAATAGCAACAACAACAACAAAAATCAAATTCAAACAATAGAGCCAAGGATGAGTCCGTATTTCTGTGTTGGGTTAGATGGACTATAGACACTCCACGAGATAGCAATTTGAACAATTAATTTTTAAAAGATTTGTTCATTTGTTTATGCATATGGGTGTTTTGTGTGCATGCATGTCTGTGTACTGTGTGCATACAATGCCAGCAGAGACCAGATGGTGACGTCTGATCTCCTAGAACTAGAGTTTCAAATGTGTGTCAGCCATCATGTGGGCGCTGGGAATCCAACTAGGGTCCCTGCAAGAGCAACACTGCTCTTAATTGCTGAGCCATCTTTCCAGCCCTGAATGATTAATTTTTTAAGCCTTTATAGAGAGCAATATGAAGATTTCAAATAAAAACAAGAGGCTGTGACAACAGGAGGTACATGTTGGAGATGTTTAGTTGGCAGACAACTTGGACACAGCAATAAAGTTTATCTGGGCTAAGCCAGCATTATCTTTGATCAAAATGGACTGAACTCAGAGTGTATCCTACTACATTTTTTTCTAGTACTATTTTGTGATTGTTGTTTGGTTTTTTCAGACAGAGTTTCTCTTTGTTGCTCTAGCTGTTCTGGAACTCAGTTCGTAGACCAGGCTGGCCTTAAACTCACAGAGATCTGCCTGCCTCTGCCTCCCAAGTGCTGGGATTAGATGTGTGCGCCACCACTGCCCAGCTTATTCTACTATTTTAATTTAACATTATTTTTGGAATAATTAACCAATGAGCTAAAACAAGTGCAAGAAATAAAAATCCATAAATATAGGGCAGGTTACTCAAAATTACTTTTCTTTTTACATTCATTAAGTCTATTAAGTAAGAGCTAAGCTTTTCATGCATTTGGGCAGATCATTATCATGAAAGAGCCCACTCTAAGGATGACATTAACATACGAAAGAACAATGTTACAGAGCCTTGAAATGATTGGGACATATGCCACATTTCACTAATTGTAAATGTACTTCAATGTCTCATTAGTCACACATCCTATGGTTTAATTAGCAATATTATTTTTCAGAGTTAGTAAAATCATAGTGGATTGTTACATTTTAGTAAAATGTAAGAAGGATTTGTGTGATCAACCAAACAAAGCATGTTGAACTATGAAAAAATTTACTATTGTAACATTGGCAATTCTCTCCAAATCAGCTCACTGACTGAATATATTGGCCATCAAAATAATATTGATAAGACACAATGCTTCTAAGATTCTTTTAGAAGAAAAAAACTGTGGTAGGAGCATGTTGGTGAGCATGCATCTGGGCATGTATTTTGGATTGCACTTCAGCAATGTTCATCTAAATTTAGAATTTATCCTAAGAACATGTCACTTATTCATAGGAAAATGTGTGTTGTGCTGCTTAAAGTAGAAAAAAGTGTCGAGTGTTAATCTGGAGTTTCAGGACAGCCTGGTCTACAGGGGTGTTCCAGGAGCTACACAGAGAAACCCTGTCTCGAAAAAGCAAAGAGAAAAGAAAGACAGACAGACAGAGGGGAGAGAGAGGAGTGTGAGGGAGAGAGGTTTGACATTTTCTGAAAGTCCATCAAAAGAAGGGAATCTGAAAAATAAATGGCAGCAGAGTATTTGCAGAGTTGTATCTACTTAGTTTATTTAGATGATTACACGAGTCTCTCTTTAATACTTATTAAATTATATCTTTGTTCTATGCCCTACCTATATGGAAAAGCCTCCATAATGAAATAAGTAAAACGGAAGAAATCCGAGTTTAGAAACATTCTGTAATCAGTAAAAGAATCCGTGAACAAGGGCATGACAGGATGAGCCTGGACATTATCCACGCTCAGCCCTGTGCTTGCACTTAGCGACAGTGCACCCATTTTCCCCTGTAACTATTATGCAATACACTTACCCATTGTGGTGATGGTTGTAAGTCGTTATGTGGGTGCTGGGAATCAAACCCGGCTCCTCTGAAAGAGCAGCCAGCACTTTTAACTGCTAAGCCGCAGCTCTTTAAACGTTCCCCAAGTGGTTTTATACGGGCATAAGAATCAAGGCTCCACCCCCTCACCCCCCCACCCGTCACCCCCAATATAGGAGCAATCAACAAGTTCCAAAGCAGGCCAGAGATGACGGTTACCTGGAAAGTGGTCCCTCTGCAGTTCCTCCAGACATTTCACATTTTTATGTATGAACACAGGCCTGCTGCGGGGTGTGGTGTCCAACACACTCCTCGCAAGGATCAGCTGAGGGAAACCGGAAAGCTCTGAGGGAACAAGAAACAAGAATGAGTAAACAGAGGGCACCCCACACACACACACTTCTTAGCTGAGCCATGTGAAACTCAAGGCTGGGGTCTGCAGATATTTGCTTCTCCGGCACAGATCAGCTGGAAGCCAAACCCCGGGTTCTTTGCAAGAGCAGCCTGTGCTCTTAACCTCTGAGCCGCCTCTCCAAACCCTTACTCTGTAATCATATTGAAATGAAATTGTTTGTTTGTTTGTTTGTTTTTTAGAATACTGTTTTAAGTATGTGTGAACAGAAGACGTGAAGGGCTAATGCATAGAATGCTGAATAGCTCTGAAATGCACCCTTGCGCTTGTTTTGTTTGTTACTTTTGATGTCACCGCTAGCTTTCCCTCCTCTGATTTCATTTATCTTTCCTTTTCCGAAGGCAGATGGCTATTACCGCCCTGCTCTCTAACCTTTCAGTATGACTAGCATCACGTGCCTTGGCTCCTAAAACGGGAAAACGTGGAAATCACTGCTCACGGGAAGCTCGGAAAGGATTAAGAATAATTTTTATGGGTTGGAAGGTAGCTCATCAGTTAAGTGCACTTGCTGTTCTTACAGAGGAAGCTCACAACCAACTGTAACTCCAGTTCCAGTGGATCCATTGCCCTCTGTTGCCCTCTTCTGGCCTCCGCAGGGCACTGCACATACACATTGCACAGACACTATGAAGGCAAAATACCAAAAATACCTATATGTGTAAAATAAAATTAATCTCTTAAAAAAGAATGCTTTTTAAGGGGGAGGTAGAGAGGAAACTGCCAGGAAGAACACATCTGTTGGTGGGGAAAGGGGATTTGTTGAATAGTTAAATGAAAGCTGCTAATTTGAAAGGATGCGGTTTTAACGTGAGCATGGCAAAAGCTGCCCAGGCAGGGTGTTTCACATCTGTCACCCAACGCTCTTGAACGAAGGCTTCTGCGTTCGGGGCCAGCCTAGGCTACCCTGACTCAAAAAAAATAAAAAAATCAACAACAAAAGAAAAGACGTGGGATAGAAGTCAGTAGTTCAGATTGCCCCCGCACCAGTCTCTGATGCGTTGCATAATATTCAAGATGAGAGTGGCCAGAGGGAAGGGCAGTGACCCACCATCTATTGGGATCAATCTCCCTGCCCCCCCCCCCCCCGCCGCCCAAATTCCAAAGAATTCCACATCTCCCTCTGCCCCACCCCCACCCCCAGCAAACATTACGCCTTTCAGTCTTGTTGCCTGACCTGGGTTGCTTTCTACCATCCAAGCTGTCCAGTCCTTTGCGGCCAGCTGCTTCGGATCACTGTCTTTCATCTCCCAGGAATCAGGGGCTTTGGCAAATGCCGCGCAGCAGAACGGTTCTACCTTGATTGCACAGACGTACCCGTGGAGGGTCTCTCGGTCATACACCTCAAGGACTTTGGCTGCATATTGCACTTTATGGTTCTGTGCACAAAAGTGATAGACAGGCATCTTCCTGACGCAGCCATCCACGGTCGTCAGCAAGTGGGAAGGGTTTGTTTTTTCCTTTTCACATCCAATGACCTGATGGGTCTCTTCGTGCACGCCGAAAACCACGTATCCCCCTCCAGAATTGGCAAGTGCGGAAACACACTTGGGGAGTCTCTCTTTAAGGCCCTGGGAAAGGTCTGCCGAGAACATTTGAAATTCAACATGTATGGACTCTGCAAAGTTGAGTTTTCGCAGGTACTGGAGCTGCCGGCCATTAAATAAACCGGAAGCTAAGACCGCCTGATGGTCAAGCGGAGCTTCCTGTGGCCTCAGTGAATCAGGTGAAAGAGCCTCAATCCTTCTTCTGAGGAATAGCAGGGCTTCTCGAGAATCCATGACCTCAGTAAATGTCCCAACTCTGTGGTACAAATTGGAGCACAAGGTAGCGAGCCGAACGCCCGAGGCTGCCACATCCCACGAATTTACATGTATTAAAAAGAGCCTGCCCTGCAGCATCTCGTCTAAGTGGTTTCTGAACAGGGGCGGCAGATCCAGGCCTACCCCGTCACTCTCGTAATTATAGTCTCTGTTCTCAATCTCAACCGTAACCACTCCCCCACCGGAATTCAGTAGAGCACACACTGCTTGCGAGATGATTTCATTCTGTTTCGTCCGGTGTGCGGGGACCATCGCCAACCTTTGCCTAACCCCAAGGGTGGCTTTTCCTCCATTTGCAATACACTCCGCAAAATTCATTTCCAAATTTGCCATGAAACTCATCTTCTCGGCCTTTAGCTGAAGTCTTTTCCTGAAACCCAGAAAGATAAAACCATTAGGATGGGACAAGAATGGAAAAGGTGGAAAATCAAGTTTAAGGACGCCTTTCTGAAGTTGCCCTTTTATTCCCACGTAGCCTGAGCTTCCTGAAGGAGGTAGAATCCACAGGATGCCCACTATTTCATCACAGACATGGCCACAGGGCACTGTCATCCTGATTTTGCTTTCTTTTAAAAATCAGTTCACATCATGCACATGGGGGCCAGAGGACCACTCTCAGGAGTCAGATCTCTCCCGCCCTGTGGGATTTGGAGACGGAACTCAGGACATCAGGCCTACGTGCAAGCACCTCTACTCACTGAGCCATCTTGTCAGGCCTTATGCGATGTATGGTTTTGGGGGGCGACATTGTTCAGGTTCTCTCAGTGGCAAAGTCTCTCGGGTCATCTGCAAAGCCCAGGAAATTTTCTAGTAGTACTTGTATGGTCTAGGGAGGATGCTTCCTTGATCAAAACCGATCTCTGAGGGATGCTGATGTTTATTGGTTTTCTTGGTGCCTTGTCTCCCTCCACTGATGAAGACTAAGGAATTGTTAAGAATTTTTTTAAAACTCCAATCTGATTTTGTTAGGAATTTATCATGGTTAATAGTAAATGGATTGTTTTGAATCCTCTGATCCAGATGGTTTCTATTGTGTCAAAAAAAAGTCACACACACACACACACACACACACACACACACACACACAAGAATATCCAATGCAAATCTGATCAGGGAGGTTGAGACAGAATGCCTGTAGCTATACAGGGCAACATATAAACAAAATTAGTGACTATTTGGAGCATTAGGGGTGGAAGTTTAATGTAGGCTTTAGACCTTTAGGAAGGTCCTTAGTAGTATACATGTAAGAAGCAAGTTTTTTTTTTCCTAAATGAATAGGGTATCTAGAATCTGAACACCCTGGAGAGCTGTCAGCCATCGGGAAGAATGAAAAATATCTCCACACTCTGCATCTCATGTCACCAACCTTTGAACGCAAACACCAATCTGTGTCCCCTCAAGAGGCTGGCTGTGAACCAGAGTGGTGACTTTTTGGATCAAAGCTAAAATCTCATGACAGAAACTCAGGGTGGATGGAGAGCCATATCTGGTTTTATTAGTGACCTATGGTTCTCAGTCTAAATAGACACCAGTTCAGGGAAAACTGCAAATTCATTGGTCTGTAAGGCCAGTTCTGCCCTGCAACTCTCCTTGTCATGAGCAGCAACAAGAGAGAAGGAGGTGAAAAGAAAGAGACTGATGATACCAAACACACCACAAAATGACAACCTTGGACAAAACTCAGGTATCAAACTGAAAGCAAATAGCCGAGACCTCAATACAAAGAGAACTCGGTGGCAGTGCTTACTTACCACAGCCGTGCAGAATCAACAAGCTCCTATTGGCAATGCACCCAGAGGCCCTGTGGGTTCCTCGCTGCTGGCCAAAGGCCGGGATCCAGAGGAGGAGATGGTAAGATGGTGTCTTTCTGGAACCTCCTGGAAACTGTGGATATCAGTAAGAGCACTCACTTGAGGGCGGGGTATTGATTCTGAGCTCACTATAAGAAGGGAGTCAACCACCCCAACTTGCATTGGCTGGACCACAAATACAGGCAGCAGAGTTGGAAAGCCTGAAAAGCATCGACTAAGGAAGGCTGGGGTGTGGTCTGACTGACTTGGGGCCGAGGCAAGCAGCTAGAAATAGAGCATTCTTCATGATTAATTTGGAGAACATATTTGGCTTCCTGGCTTGGAAGTGGAGGCAAAATTAGGGAAATTTCCAGTTATTAGCCAACCAACCTTTGAACAATCAGAAAGTTGTGGTTTGATTGCTACAGAGTATTTGGCCAAATTCATGTTCTCTCTGTATGTCTATGTCTGTCTGTGTCTCTATCTCTGTCCCTCTGTCTGTCTGTCTGTCTGTCTGTCTGTCTTTCTCTCTCACTTAACATTTTTCTCTTGGCTTGGGCAGACATTTCATATAAGTGACATTAAATGCACAATATTTTTTTTTCAAAAGGGATGGAGAGATGGCTCAGTGAAAGAGTACTGGGTGCTCTTCCAGCGAACCTGGATTCAAATCCAGCCCCACATGGTAGCTAACAATTGTCTGTAACTCCTGTTCCGTGGAATCTGACACTCTCTTCTGGCTTCCAAGGGCACTGTACGCATGTGGTGAATAGGCAAACATGCAGGCTAAACACCAAGACACATAAAATAAAATAAATAGGTCTTTTAAAAATTCATTTATTTGCACTTGGGGAGGCAGAGGCAGGTGGATCACTGTGAGTTTGAGACCAGCCTGGTCTGCAAAGTAAGTCCAGGACAGCCAAGGATACATAGAGAAACCCTGTCTTGAAAAATGAAAAAATAAAAATAAAAATAATTCATTTATTTATACTTTATGTATCTGGGTGTTTGGTCCACGTGTGTGTGTGTGTGTGTGTGTGTGTGTGTGTGTGTGTATGTGTGTGTGTGTGTGTGTGTGTGTGTGTGTGTGTGTGTGTGTGTGTGTGCCTGGTCCCTGTAGAGGCCAGAAGAAGGAGTTAGATGCCCCAAAACTGGAGTTACTGATGGTTGTGAGCCACCACATGAGAGTTAGGAATCAACCCAAGTCTTCTGGACGAATAATTGCTGAGCCACCTCCCTAGCCCCAAACAGACGGATCATTAAAAAAAAAAAAAAAAAAAACAGAAAAGAAAACCTAAACACCCTGACCTTTAAGACTTTCCCTTCTTGAAAGATATTGTTGAGAGTGAAAAATATAAGCAAACAAAGAATACATTTGCAAATTTGTAAAGAATCCGTATCCAAATTACACTCAGAAGATGGCAGGGGCAACAAGAGAACAGGAGCGAGGGTGTAGCCGGACAGCACCGCACTTACCTCGCAGATGGGCACCCTGCGTTTGTTTTTTCTTACCACCAGAAACCAAACAGAGCCAGAGAACAGGAAAGTGGGCTCGCTGACCACCTTGGTGGCCTGAATTCCAGTGCTTAGTGGATTTCCAGGCTGGGCTGGGGTGTATAGCTAAACCCTGTATAATGAAGGAAAGGGTTGGGAGAAAGGTGGACAGAAGGAAGGGAGGAAGAGAGGGAAGGAGGGAGGGAGGGAAGAAAAGAAAGAAGAAACCCAGTTTTACAGTAGATAAAGGAGGTGCTGGAGAGGTGGCTCAGTGGCTGCTCTCCCAACTGACCTGAGTTGACTTCAGTAATACCTCAAAAAATCTAAGGCAAACGTGCTTAAATGTTTCATTGGAATCTCATGAGCTCAAAACCCACCAGGAAATTCACATGTCTGCTGATTTGTTTTCCCATAGAAACTAAATCTACGGTAAATAAATAAATAAATAAATATCAATGGCTCTAATTCTGCATACTGCACTTTGAGACTTTTTAAAAGACAAGGTCTCACTGAAGACCTGGCTGACCTACCTAAACTCACTACGCAGACCAGGTTGCCAGGCTGGTCTTACACTCGTAGAGATCCATCTGCAACTCTCTCTCCAGTGCTGGGATTATGGGGGGAGGGGGTGTGGGTCTCACCTGGTATTTTAAGACTTCTAGATGCCTTCAACCTTTGTTTTCCCTTTCCCTTGCTTGTTGTAAACTTAGACTTCTTAGATCCACCAAGTCCCCTATTGTTTTGTTTTGAGTTTGTTTTGTTTTGTTTTGTTTTTGGTTTTGGTTTTGGTTTTTGGTTTGGTTTGTTTTTTTGAGACAGGGTTTCTCTGTGTAACCTTGGCTGTCCTGGACTTGCTTTGTAGACCAGGCTGGCCTTGAACTCACAGAGATCCCTCTGCCTCTGCTGGGATTAAAGGTGTGAGCCACCACTCCAGGCTCCAAGTCCCCTATAGCATAGTGAGGAAAACAGCTGGCTTTCCCAGCTGTGAGCAACACAAAAGAAGCCTCCTCTCCTTCCTTGCAGTTAAGTAAGAGCAGGACGTAACATCCTCAAGAACCCTGAGAGTAGTTTTTCGTTGTGTTTTGTTTCATATTTTCGCTAACGAAGAAGTCCTCCAAGACACCAGGACTTCAGAGATTGTTATTTGGGCTCAACAGCGGCTACTAGAAGCCCTCCTGCCGTGACAGTAATGCTGAAACAGATTTCTGCTTTCTGATGGGCATAACTCATATCGGACCAGGAAAGCCCATGGCCACACCCCTCTCTCACTGGCAGAGAGTAAAACTTGCGATGAGTTCTTAAATGCCTTCTGGCATTTAAACCCTTCCTTCTGGTGCAGGACGCTGTCACACTAAGTCACTGTGCTCTGGTATAGATCGAGCCACAGGAAACCTCTGTTCCCCTCTGCCTGCTCCCGCCTCTCCCCCCTCGCCGCCGCGCTCTCCCCCCCGCCCCCCCCCCCCCGCCGTCCTCTGCCCCACCCCACCCCACCCCCTCCTCATTAGAGATTAGTTTCTATTTCCTAGTCAGGACAAGCCCAGTTTTGGTCTTTTGGGTTGGGGAGGGCCAGGAAGAACTTCAGAAACTGCACCCACTTCCTCTCAGGGGCTTGCTTCTGATCCGCCAGCCATCACCTCACCTCAATCCTAGGACCTGAGGAGCTACTACCAAATGCCCCATCTCTCCTCCCTTCCGCTCTCATTTCTGCTTTCCGAACTACCCCGTGTTAAAAGGAAACAGAGTCTAGAGACCTGCTTCTTTGGACTGCCTTATTTAACTATTGTTAACCGAGTCATCAGTTGTCATGGAAACTGGGCTCTGCGCGCCCCCCCCTCCCCCGACCAGTGAGCACCAAGCCAGGCTTAGAGGAGGCTCTGGTGATAGACTCGACACTACCCCCCTCGTCCCCTGGATAGGACCCCATTTGGCCTCCTTCCTCAGAACGCCAAGTACCAGACTGAGCTATTTGCTCTCCAGTGAAGCAGGCAGATCTTACAAGGTTGGCTTTGGAGAGGTTTGGGATCCCCTGTCCCAAGCCCTCCAGCCGCCTAAGCCTCTGGGCTCCCAGCGCTCCCCAGCCAGCGGTCCTTAAAAGTTGTCACCCGGGGATAATGAGCGAAAAGCAAACTCTGGAATTCCAGGCGCCACACCTCCCACAACCTCGCCGAGGGTCCTGATGACTCTGGCTTTGAGAAAAATTGTCCAAAGGACTATAGGGGACCCGTTACCCGCCGGCATCTGTCCCCCGCAGCGCGCCTGAAGTGTCTGGGTCCACAGTGGAGACCTTTACCCTGCAAACTCTTATCCTTATATCAGCTGAGCGCAGTGACGATGCACGGGGTGGGTGGGGCACTATTTTCTACATATAGTCCTGCTCACGTGGACCAGGAAACTGCAGTGCTGCCAACAACCTTCGTTAACTTTGAGAAGAAAGAATAGGACGTTCCCCCCTTATTATTTTTTTTCATTTTAATGGGGCGTTTATAGTTCTCGGGGTCACTCAGGGTAGGAAACCTGCTGTAATCCCATGCCCCCCTCCAAACCTCTCCGACCCTATCTGGCCCTTCTCGGGACAGTCCAGACTCCACTGGCCCAGAATCCTTTTCCTAGGTTTCTGCTGGAATTGTCACATCAAGGACTTCAGCTCACCAAGTGACCGCGATCTTCAGGGTCGCCGGAGGCATCGGGAAGAACGCCAGGCAGAAAAAGAAAGCTCTCCTCTGCCTCCACTTCCACACACGTTCGAGGGGGGCGGGTGTTAAGGCCATTGATAATCCCGCCGTTAGTTAGCTGCCAGCACTCCCTCCTCCTGCAGACTCCATAACACAGCTGGAGGCTGCAATCAGTAAGTCTTGCTCCATGAAAAGCTCAAGGATGTCACCGAGAAAGTGATGTTGGAAATCTGTGGCTTTGTGGCTGAAGAGATTTGAGGTGGGGGGGGGGGCGGGGAAGGGCCCCCGGGATAGGATGACCACACCCATGACAGCAGCTAGGCGCATAGAGCCTAGTCAGCCCCTTTATATTTTCTTTTTGAAACCCAAATAACTGGTATAAAATATTCCCTTTTAAGCAAAAACACATTTCTCACTCTCCTTGTGTGTGTTCATGTGTGTGCAGGTACACAAGTGTCTACAGATATGCATTACAATCTGAGGGCCAGAGGACATCTAATCTGTCATTCTGTAAACAGCATCTGTCTTGTGTTTTGAGACTGGGGTTGGAGGTTGGGGAGGTGGGAGGGGGGAGGGTTTGGGGTGGGGGGGATGGAGGGAATGGGAGCGGTGTCTTTCAGTGGCCTGGGACTCACCAAGTAGGCTAAGATAGCTTGTCCGGCACTTCCCAGGGAGCTGCTTGTGTGCCTCCCTCCCAGGCACTGGAATCACAAGAACATGACTTTCAAGAATGAAACTCAGATCTGAGCTACCTCTTCAGGCCTCTTTATCTTTCCTGACAGCAAGTTAATAGTACATTTTTTTCATAAATGCTCCTCACAATGTTTGCCATTCGACAAAGTAGAAAAAAACGTATCAAGTCCAGGCAGTGGTGGCGCACACCTTTGATCCTAGCACTTGGGAGGCAGAGGCAGGCGGATCTCTGTGAGTTTGAGGCCAGCCTGGACTGCAGAGCAAGTTCCAGGGCAGCCAGAGCTGTTACCCAGAGAAACCCTGTCTCGAAAACCAAAGCCAAAACCAAACCAAACTAAACAAACAAACAGAATCTTATCAGAACAAGTTCAGTGGGGGGTGGAGTTTGACATCTCATCAGCATGTGTTTAAATAAACAGTGCAGAGCATAGTTAATGGAGGGAGAACCAGTCCTGCTTTTCTGGGGCTCAGGGCACCTACACTGAGGTCCAAGAGTGTCCTGACGTGTTTCCCATCCCAGTGGGTAGATGGATGTCTTATTAAGGAAGCTTAGTCCTATCCAACTCTTGATTTCCTGTTGAGCGAACAGGAAAACAGAAGTGGCTTGGAACATTCGTTTGGCACTTTCCCTCAGATTGTGACCACCTTGACAGGAGCAACACTATTCTAGAGAGTGCCCTTCCTTTGGGTTGTCAGACCATGGAGGTAGTGGACCCTGAGGATTGGAAATTGCCTAGGGGTCTCACACTGGGGAGAGAGAGAGAGAGAGAGAGAGAGAGAGAGAGAGAGAGAGAGAGAGAGGGAGGGAGGCTTCCAGGAAGAAGAGATTCCACATAGTTCTGACAACTTGTCTGACCATCTTGCAGGACAGACTGTAGGGGAGGCAAGATGGCTACACCTTGACCAGGGGTACATACTTATGCACACACTTTGCCTCTGGTTAACCCTGAGCTTCATGCCGGTGCCTAGAGGAGGACTTGTGGGTCACTGAACCTCTTTACTTATTCCTTTTCCCAGTGGAGCCATCCTGTGCTCGCGCTCTCGCTCTCTCTCTCTCTCTCTCTCTCTCTCTCTCTCTCTTTCTCTCTCTCTCCTCCTTCTCCTTCTCCTCCTCCTCCTCCTCACTATTACTTGTTTCCATAATTGTTGTATTAAGGTCAGGCTACTAATGTACATTTACACTATGGAATACTACTCAGCTATGAAAAATAAGGAAATCCTGAAATTTGTGGACAAATGGATGGAACTAGAAATGATCATCCTGAGTGAGTTAACCTGAAAGACTCACATGGTACAGACACACTTATAACTGGACACTTATAATTAGAAATGCCCAAGAGGCATGTCACATGAAAGTCTTCACTTACCAGGAGATTGGGATAGTTGTGAGGACATCCTATTGGGATTCTAGGTGAGAGAAGCATGGGAGGATGGGGAAATAGAAGGATCCAGAGGACCCTAGAAACCTATAAGAAGAACATCAGGATGGGAGGATCTGGGCCCCAGTGTTCTGCTCAAACTACTGCACCAACCAAGGACAATACATACAGTAAAGATTGAACCCCTACTCAGATCTAGCCAACAGACAGGATATTATCCACAGATGAGTGGAGAGCAGGGACTGACTCAGATGTGAACTCTGGTGCCCCATATTTGACCCCTTCCCCATGGTGGGGAGGCCTGGTGGCACTCAGAGAAAGAATAAGCAGGCTACCAAGATGAGACTTGATAGCCTATGACCATATAGTGGGGGAGGAGGTCCCCCTCAGTCTTAGACCTAGGGGAGGAGAATAGGGTGAAAGCGGGAGGGAGGGAGGAACGGGAGGATACAAGTGAAGGGATAACAATTTAGATGTAATCTGAATAAATTAATTTTTTTTAATGTAAAAAAAAAAAGGACAGGCTGCTGAGCTCAGCTTATTGGGGTGCCAGGGCTCAGGTTTTGCCCCCCGAATCTCCATCTTACTCCCAAGAACTGGAAAGCACCGTGGCGTTTCCTGGCAGAGATTTAATGCAATAGATGATGTGACTCAACTGGCCTTAAAATAGGGAGAGGTCACTGCAGCCAAAGATTAGGCAAGGAGAGAGCCAAAACTGAAGATTTCCTCTTGGAGCTCTGGGAGCCCCCTCTGCAGAGGAGGAGAAACAAGTGTAGGGGCCTGTGGGATTGTGGACGCCGCAAGAACATGGACCAGCCTGCAGGCATCAACTAAGCAGGGCTCATAGGGGCTCAGAGAATGAAGTGGCAATCACTAAGCCTGCACGGGTCTGGGCTAGGTCCTCTGAATACATCGCTGTGGTTGTTTAGCCAGATGTTTTTGTGGGACTCCTCACTCTGCGTGTTTTCTTTCTCTCTGCAGTTGTTAAACAAAACAAAAGGGAGGCCCGAAACAGCTGGAGAAACTTTCGATTTCTCGGTAACAAGGAAATCAGCTGCTTAACCATCACACTTCCTGTGTGTGCCTCTCAGCCCCTGCCTACCGAGAAGCTACCTGGCTGGCACTGTGCCCAGAGGGCCTTAAGGACAGTGACATCCTGTTCTGCATACACTGCAGTGATGGTGTTTTTCAAAATCCACAGGCCACGCACCCCTGAGTGAATCCTGACACAGAGCACGGACTCTGAACGATTGTGCTGTGCCAGTGCAGGCTCATCGGCCGTAACAGATGTGCCACTGGCAGCAGACATTCTTGTGTGAGGGCAAAAGGTAATGGGGGGACCCTGGCATTCTAGCCCATTTTTCCTTGAATATCAAACTGCTCCAGTGGGCTGTAGGGGTAGCTCGGCAGTCAAGGGCATCCTGTTCTTTTAGAGGTCAGTCCTCACCACTGAGGTGGGTGAGAAGGTACCTGTCACTTCAAGCAGGGGGCGGGGTCTTCTCAGCACCTACAGTCACATGTACTGCCACATACACATAATCTTAAAAAAGAAAAGATCTCAGGCTGGAGAGATGGCTCAGTGGTTAAGAGCACAGGCTGTTCTTCCAAAGGTCCTGAGTTCAATTCCCAGAAGACACATGGTGGCTCACAGCCATCTAGAATGAGATCTGGCGCCCTCTTCTGACTTGCAGGTGTACATGCAAACAAAATGCTCTATACATAATAAATAAATCTTTAAAAAAAAAAAGCTCCAGATGGCATTTATTCATTTTAAAATAAAGGGCGTGGGCATGCAAGCGTGCGTGTGTGTGTGTGTGTGTGTGTGTGTGTGTGTGTGTGTGTGTGTGTGTGTGTGTGTTATATGGACTGAAGATCAAGAGCCAACCTTGGTGGCGCAGTGCTCAACTACAGAGCATCTTCAAGTTGGCGGAGTTTCGAGTTGCATCACAGTGCTCTGACATGATGTCCTTAGTTAGTTTTTGTTTTGTTTTGTTTGTTTTTGGTTTTTTGAGACAGGGTTTCTCTGTGTAGCCTTGGCTGTCCTGGACTCACTTTGTAGACCAGGCTGGCCTCGAACTCGCAGAGATCCACCTGCCTCTGCCTCCCGAGTGCTGGGATTAAAGGTGTGTACTACCACGCCCTGCCCTAGTTAGTATTTTTAAGGTGTATATGAGTCAGTGAGGGGATCCTGTTTTTAAATTGCGGGTGTTTTAGAAAAAGGGAGAAAGAAGCAGGTAGAGGAGGAGGAAGAAGGATACAATTAAAGCACAGCATATGCAGGAGTAGCGATGTCACAGCTGGCCGGCAAGAGGACTCGGTGGATAAAGGCACTTACAGCAAAGGCTGCTGTCCAGAGGCCACACAAAGGTAGGAGGAGACAAGTGACTCCACAAAGTTATCCTCGGGCCTCCACGTGTGTACCTTGGCATCACACACACACACACACACACACACACACACACACACACACACACACACACACACCATCATACCCATACACAAATTCTTTTTTGCTAATGTTTCTTTTTAGCATATATGTCTTGCTTATATGTATGTGTATACCTCTGATTCCCCAGAGTTGGAATTACAGACACTTATGATTTGCCCATGAGCGCTGGGCATTGAACCCTGGTCCTCTGGAAGAACAGGCAGTGTTCTTAACCACTGAGCTGCCACTGCAGGCCACAAACAATCTCTGGTTTCTGTTTTAATTTGAAGTGGGCTACGTATATGGGTGGCTGTGCATTTGTCCTGAGCATGCGCGTGGAAGTCAAAGAATCACTTCCAGTGTCATTTCTCCTCCAGTGCCAGCCAGCCTGCTTTTGTCTGTTTATTTCTAGATTTCTAAAACATTTATGTGCAACTGTGTGCTCCCACATGAGTTTAAGCAGATTACATGAACGAATGCTGCTACCCAAGGAGCCCAGAGGGCATCATACACCCTGGCGTCAAAATTTCTTGCAGTTTCCACCATGTGGATGCTGGGATCAGAGCCTAGGTCTTCTTCAAGACAAGTAAGAACTTGCAACTGCTGAGCCATCTTTCTAGCTCCTGCCTTGGTTTTTCATACAGGTGCTCTCACTGAGACGTAGGGCTCAACAGTCCGGCTTAGCCGGCTGCACAGCAAATCCCAAGGACCCATTTGTTTCCACCCGACCATACTATCACAAGCACTTACCACGATGCCCAGATTTTTAAATGGACCACAGTGACCATCTTCAGGTCCTCAACGGAGTCATCACCCAGGCCCCGCCCACATCATTTCTTAACTGCCTCTTCCTGGACTGCTGGCAGAAAGCTCACACTAAGGAATGTGGTCTCTCCAACTCCCAAAGATGAGATTTGTCCAACCAGCCTCACAAGGTGGGAAACGGGTTAGACCCGTGAGCTATGTCCGAGAAAGGTTTCTTGTAAGTAGCTTACTGTGTACCCACTCACTCCACCCAAGTGTGGAAAAGAATGAAGCGAGTCTGGGCAGAGGGCCAGCATGTCACTTATTGCCAATTAACATATGTTTTCAAAAAGGCCACCACCTGGTGTTGATTGTCATTCTGTCAGAATAAAAGTGTCTAGTCAGCAGTTTCCTACTGGGAAACAAGCCCATGTGGGGGCTAGCAGAGCGCAGAAAAGAGCTGAGAAGCTCTGATTCCTATGTTTGCGCCCATTCTCTGAGAGTGCGTTAGAATTTTACCCACGTCCCTAACAGTACAACGTTTTCCAATAATCAATCAATCAATCAATCAATCAGTATCTCCCTCCCCCCACCTCTCTCTCTCTCTCTCTCTCTCTCTCTCTCTCTCTTGCATCTGATATCCCAGGGATATCGGACACTTATATTTATTGTACCAAAATAATTGAATTATTGTATCGAGGGCCAAAACCTCGAATGTCACTTTCTAGCCAATGCTGATGTCAAGTGTTTTTGTTTGTTTTAGCCATGGCCTCGCTATGTAGAACGGCCTCAGACTCATGAGGCTCCTGCCTCTGCTTCTTGTGTGCTGGTAGTCCAGATGTGGCACCACATCTGGCTTCAGAGCTGTTGACCCTTCATTAAGTGTGGGTAGAGCTGAGGCATGCTAAAGTGATGATGTCCTGGAACTCTCTCTGTAGGCCAGGCTGGCCTTGAACTCAGACATCCAGCTGCCTCTGCCCCTGAGTGCTGGGATTAAAGACATGAACCACTATCACCCACCCATTTATTTTGTTGCTACTTCATGACTGTAATTTTGTTACTGCTATAAATCATAAGGCAGATATCTCATATGTGACCGAGCTTGACTTCATTTTAATTCTGTATTTATGGGTGGTTTGATTATGTGTAAATCTGTTCACTACATCTGTGCAGTGTCCAAGGAGGCATCCGATCTGCTGGGGCCGGAGTTACAGGCAGTTGTGAACCATCATGTGGGTGCTGGAAATTGAAACCTAGGTCCTCTGGAAGAGCATCCCAGTGCTCTTAACCACTGAGCCATCTTCCTGGCCCTGAAATAGCATTCTTAATCATCCTAAGAAGTTCATATTAAGAGGCAAACGGGTGTGCCACTCTTCTGTGGCTAAGCGTAATACATAGAATATATAGTTGGCTTTTTGGTTTTGGTTTTTGTGGGGATTTTTTGCCCAAAGTACACTCTTATGTGGTGAGACTCATTCCTTGCTAACCCTAATCAGTCTTTGTCTGTGGGTATCGGCTAGGCCACTGGTCCTTTTTCTTCTCTTTTGGAATGAAGCATAACAACTACATAAGGCCAGAGCTGTTAGTGTCTGCTTTTTCTAGCACAAGAAGAGAGCTTACCACAAAATGAGGTCAACTCAGAGGAACGCAGAGATCAGATGTGGAACTAAAAGGAAGAAAAACACTCCCACACAGACTAATGCCGGTACTGACATTGAACTCAGCTGGGTCTAGCAGTGCTAGACCTTTCCCTGGGTGACTAACATTAATATTCATTAATGTTTATTTATCTTTCTCTTTGGCTTGAGTTGATCTTATTGGTAGTCATCATATCTGTCTTGCATGAAAGACTTTCTGGGACAAACCGTGTCCCACTGTGACCATAAACTGTGCTATCATTGGAGCTGGGTGACAGGAGTGGGCATGGGGCTTAGACAGGGCCCATGCAGTTGGGACACATGGTTTCAATGTAGGGGAGGGAGGTCATGACAATGAGCAGAGAGCAGCATCCAAATTGGATCTTTATGGCCACATACCTGTTAGCTCCCACCTTGCCACTACACAGGCTTTTAAAATATAAAACAAAACAAAGAAATCAGCCTACAGCCCATTATCTTCAGAACAGAGACAGACAGAATCATCCTCCTTGTTTTCTGATCGCACAGAGAAGTTACCCTAGGAGCTTCTGGGACATGACAAATTTAGGGAGATGTGAGTAAGGCAGCCAGAGGAACATTCAAACTTTCCCAGGACCAAGGGGAAGATTCACAACTCGGGGGACAACCAAGTCTTTCCTTTGTACCGAGCTTTCATTCCACTTCTGTGATCCTTAGCTGAACTGACCCTTTAGGAGGATCCGGCTCACAGATCCCAGACCAGGACCAACCCCAGCAATCCCTGTGGACCACGCTCTATGACACTGGCTTGATGAAGCCATAATCCATGCACTTGATAAGGCATTCCCGGGCTGTCTGGACCACAGCTGCCCTCTTCTCATCCGGCTCCTGCTTGCCCACCACTGTCAGGATCTCCAGCAGCTCGCTCTCCACCAGCTTCCTGGCCAGCTCTGCATCCGCTGAAAGCAGGTTGTAGGCAATGACCAGGCCCCGGTGTTGCACTGACAACTGGTCATGTAGACAAAGCCGCTGGAGGATCTCCAGCCACTGGGTCGTCTGCAGAGTGGAAATGGGTAAGGGACGATTTGGGGGATCAGTGAGGATGCTGAGAGAAGACTGGACAACAAGAGAAACAAAAATGTATCGGCCACCCCCACAGCTAAATAACTTGATTATAACCACATATCTGTAAACAGTAATAGACTAAAACAGACTAACATCCCCATCCGTCTGTTCATCCATCCATCCATCCATCCATCCATCCATCCATTCATTCTGCTTGTGTTTGTGTGTGTGGGGTGCACATATATATGCATGTTTACATGTATGCAGATACACATGCATGCAGGTGCACATGCACATGTTTGTGTGTACATTCAGAGGCCTGAAATTGATGTCAGGTGTTTTCTTCAATCATGCTCCACTTTTCTTTTGGTTTTTGTTGTTGTTTGTTTGTTTGTTTGCTTGTTTGAGACAGGGTCTCTCTGTGTTAGCCTTGGTTGTCCTGGACTCACTTTGTAGACCAGGCTGGCCTCATATCTCACAGAGATGTGCATGCCTCTGCCTCCTGAGTGCTGGGATTAAAGGCGTGTGCCACCATGCCTGGCTCACATTCCACTTTTCTTTGGAGAGGTAGCATCTCTTAGCTGAACCCGGAGCTCACTGATTGGCTGCATTATCTGGCCAGTTTGCCCCTGGGGATACTGGGACCTCAAGCATCCACAATGCCTGCCTGCCTTTTACATGGTTGCTAGGGATCCAAAACTCTGGTCCTCAAGCTTGCCGGACAAATAGTTCGTCCACTGAGCTGTCTCCCCAGCTCCCACCCATTTATCTTTTTAAGCATCTTGAGAAGCAGAAAGACGGCTGGGCATGGTGGTGCATGCCTTTAATCCCAGCACTCGGGAGGCAGAGGCAGGCGGATCGCTGTGAGTTCGAGGCCATCCTGGTCTACAAAGTGAGTTCAGGACAGCCAAGGCTACACAGAGAAACCCTGTCTAAAAAAAAAAAAAAAAAAAAAAGAAGCAGAAAGACAAGTCCGCTGAGCATCTCAGCAGAATGAAGATACAGAACGCTAAGGAAGGAGACGCCTCGAGTGGGGCACACAGACAACGCTTGCTTCTATCAAGCCAGGTGCCCTTTGAGATCAGCGCTCCAGGTACACGGGCACGCTCTCCAGCCTTGGCTTCAACTGGACTAAACGCAAGAATCCGAGGCAAATCTTGTCCTCATTCCTTCTCCATCTACCACCCACCACAATTGACTGTTATGTATGAGTGCCCCGCATCCCTCATCACCCTGGGAGACAGGGAGGAAGCTGATGGCACATCCGGAAGCTGACTCCTGGCATTGGACAGGCATGCGTGAGGTAGCAGAGCAGAAGAAACATCTTCTGTATGAGTTTGGATCCAAAGAGAGCAGTCCTCAGACCCCATTTGCCACTTGCCATCTGCGTGGCCTCACCTAAGTCATGCTCATGGCCTCATCTGTTGCTGCTCTTCCTCAGGTGACAGTTCTGAATCTGTTTCCCAGTGGAAAAATTAGGAGATAGGAGTCCTCTAGCTTCCAAGGTGATTGGAAATATATATATATATATATATATATATATATATATATATATATATATATTGTCCTATACACATCCCCTTAGGACAGCTTCCCACCTAGGAAAAGTGCAAAGGGTCACCAAAGTGTCCTGGTTGACCACGTGTCCATTGGACCCCTAATTACTCCAGGAAAAGCAACTCTAGAACAATGGTTCCTAAGGTGGTCCCCAGGCCAGCAGTCCCCTCCCCAGACCCCAATCTATTGAATCAAAATACCAAGGGAAACTGCTCTATCTCTGCACGTGATGCTTAAAAGCATTATAGTCTTGAGGAGCTTGCCACGACAAAAGAGACTGAAGTCTAAAGTCCACACAAGAGGAACAGTACCCAGCAGAGGCTTCCAATGGCAGGACAGAAAGCCTCCATGGAACTCAGAGACTACACACACACACACACACACACACACACACACACACACACACACACACCCTTCTGTTGACCATGTAAAGGAGCCAGCCTCTACTCCAGATGTTTGAACTGAGCTGACCTCTTCACTCTAATGGAGATGAACGCCCTTGAGCTAGCCTGTGTGGGGAGACGACAAAATATTCACCCTTGAGACTGACAGCATTATTCCCATCACAGCTGCTGAGGTGGCCACAGTCTTACCGTGACAGCCAATCATCTTGTCTGTGGCAGGAAACCTATGGCCTGATTGCCAAATCACCACCAGCCTCCTGCAGTGTCCCAACCCCTCCCACACGTCACTGGGGAGCTCGTGAGCCCCTCGGCAATAATGCATATCAGGTTGTTACTATACTTCAGGAGAACTTACGTGCGCCCAAAAGGCACCGGGACACACTGTAGTCAGAGGGTTTTAGCTAATGTACTCAGGAAGTCCAAACAGTGGTAGTAAAGGCCAACAGGCACAGTCCCTACACTTTAGGTGTTGGGGACCAACTCCCAGCTGGGGCAGTGTGGTCCGAGGGTTGGGAGATTCAACCTTACCCAGCTCTCCCCTGTCCCCAGCCTGCACTTACCACCTGCGTCATCTTGAAGCACAGTTTCTTGTGTGCTGCGGTCAGCATGGCCAGGGCTCCAGCGGCTGCATTTTGCAGCTTGTCGTCATCTTCCCCACAGAGCAGCACCACCAGCTTAAGGCGGTCGTTTCCATCGGCCAGGAACCTCTCCTGAACCTGGTACAGGCAGGTGTGGCACTCGGTGAGAGATGCCCCACACCTGCACCTCCCGGCGAGGGAGACAGGATCTCTGGCCTCTGACCCAGGCTCTCTGAGAGATTTGCTTTGAGCTGTTCCTGCATAAAGCGTTTGCCTCATTGCCTGAGAGAAAGGGTTACACATCCCCACAGCCAAAGGGCTAAAGAGAAAAGGGGCGCTTCCCACATCCCCTATAATGTGTGGTCTGCCTGTTCTGTTTGCATCTCTACACTAGGAAAAGATGCAACTTCTCTTTGGGAAATACAGACTGCTCCTATGACAGCTCGGGGGGGGGGGGCCTTTGGGGCCTGCTGTGCAATGGGTTTGCTGTCCCTGGGAACAAGGGCAATTAGGATGTTCGCATTCGTTTGGGTGCAAATATCCAAAATGTAAATCTCTGAAAGAGGATAGCAGCCACAGATACCCAGGTAAGGCCCTCCATCTGCATCTCCCTGGGTCTGGAGCAGTAGCCAGCAGAGGGGAGGGTATGAAGGAAGAGGTCAGTATGGTCCTCTCTTGTGGGCCCAGCTGTCCCTGGAAGTAGCTGCCCCCACCAAGGACTGCAGCCCTCCCTTGTCTTACACTTCAATGTGGCCATGATCTACTCATCAGTGATGGAATGGAAGAGTGGAAGCAGAGTTGAGCTCTGTCACTGGCAGGGCCACCTTGGGTAAGTGGCACAGATTCCCCTTCTACGGTCTTTCCCACTCCCTCCCAAATAGAGAGCACTCCAGGGAGGCATTTCTTGATGCCCCAGAAGTCTTGGATTCCTAGTCACTATGTAGATAAGCCACCAACTCAATGGCCTCCCATATGACCAGAAATGAACTTCTGTCCCTTTAAGACCACTGTGTAATTTGATTCTGTTGTTGCAGCAGCAGGTACTTCCCCCTAAGGAGGAGTCTGTCACACTACCCTCTTTGTACCCCACCCATCCCTGACTCCTTGGACTCACCTCTTTTCCTCCCATACAAACTGCCAGGTACCAGCTTAGCCTTAGGCTAACCCTCTAGTGGACTCTAGTAACTCAGTCCCTGCTGCCTTACTCTAGCAAGCTTTCATAAATTGGGTTTTCCTCCATGTGCTGGTTAGAGTCAGAATGGTCCCAGTCAGGGCTGGAGAGATGGCTCAGCGGTTAAGAGCACTGACTGCTTTTCCACAGGTTCTGAGTTCAATTCCCATCAACCACATGGTGACTCACAACCATCTATCATGAAATCTGGTGCCCTCCTCTGGCCTGCATGGGTACAAGCAGGCAGAGCACTGCATGCAGAATAAATAAATAAATCTTAAAAAAAAAAGTGGTGGAACTGTTTGGGAAGGGTTAGGAGGTGTGGCTTTGTGGAAGAGGCATGTCACTGGGGGTAGGTAGCTTTAGGTTGCAAAAGACCTGTGATTCCACTGCTCTCCCTTTGTGGATCAAGTTGTGGCTTCTCAGCTGTTCCCATGATCTGCCATCATGGACTCTTAACGCTCCAAAACCATGCGCCAAATCAAACACTTTCTTTTATAAGCTGCCTTGGCATTAGTGTTTTATCACAACAATAGAAAAGTTAGAAAGACCCTCTGCTTAAAGGAGAGGGTCTAGGCATTGATTTAGGTATAGAGGTGAAGAATCTCAGGCCCACACTGTCACTGCATGAGGGAGGGCTCACATTCCAGAAGTGTCTCAGATCTGGTCCTGTCCTATCTCTGATGTACCATGCAAACATAGTGATGCTTGGTCACCACGAAAAGAAGATAGTCATTAGAGAGTCATAATTTGTCCGGTTTCTTGACTATGGAGCCTTATGGTATGCCCCAAAATTGGTGCTCTTTATATATCCTATGATTATCCAGCGGTCAGTACAGCTATGATGCATTGCAGGTTCTGTGGCCCTGGTGACATTCATAGTGAGGTGTTCTAAAGTGATCCAGAACTGTACCTTAGCATGTCTTCACTGTCCTGTGGCTCGTTAGTGACTACAAATGGTCTAGCCTCTCTTGACCTCCAAGAGCCCTGATCTCCCAGCTTGCCTTGGCATGACATCATTTAGGCTTCATTAACTCAGGGAAATGGTTCCTTCCGCCTCACCCAGACCAAGACTCGGCCTGGGGATATTATGCTATGCAAATGTTTCCTTAGGGCACCTCCCACCGGGAAAAGGGGGCCACAGTCTACATGTGAACTGGGGGCTCCTGGGTTCTCTCACCAAAATGCTGCGGTTTTGTACCATCTCAGAGCCCCAGCCTCATCTCAAGCCCAACATCCCTATCTTGGTCACCCCATCGCTCTGGAGCCCCAGCCTTACTTCCTTATTGATCACCATGTTACACATGCACTCGGTGGCCGCCTGCCGCAGCTGGTCATGGTTTTCAAACATGTAGTTCTCAATGTCTGGCAAGGCTTTCTCCTTGAAGATCTTCTGCCTGGAGTAGAGGAGAGGGGTGAGGAAGAAAGGGCCTTGAGTCCCCCCAGCAGTGAGCATGGGATGTCGGTCACGCAGGGTCCTTCCTCCATCTACACGAGGTCCCTCCCTTTCCACGTCCTCAGCCTGTCCAGGGCACCGAGCCCACCTCCAGAAGAGACACCGATGGATATAAATTAAAGGACATAAATTGTCTCCCAGGCACAGCAAAGGGCTCCGGGATGAATGTGTCACCCTGTCGGAGAGTCGTGTTTATTATTATTGGACAAGGAAATTCTCTCTCTCCCTTTTCCTTCTGCATGTGAGGCCGAGAGACAGCCTGTGACCATGAGAGAGGAGAAAAAGTCCACCTGAAAGTTAAGACAACAAAAGGGGAGGGGGAGGAGGGAGCTCGCTGATCAGTAACTTTGTAATCCCTGCATCAAACCACACCCCACTGGTTTATCCCCGCCTTCATTGCATGAGTCCTTACACTTCCTTCAAGCAGGAGCCAGTTAGGCCAGGTTGTCTGCCACTTAAAATACAGCCCATCATCCCTTTGCTTCCAAGAAGGGTTACCCGCTAACCCTTCCCTCCACCTGGCCATTGCTTTCTGCCTTAGGAGGCAGTGCCATCCGCTTTATACCATCCCTGTGTGGGTTTTTGTTGTTGTTGTTGTTTGTTTGTTTGTTTTGTTTTGTTTTTTATTTTGATTTTTCAAGACACGGTCTCTATGTAACCTTGGCTGTCCTGGACTCACTTTGTAGACTAGGCTGGCCTCAAACTCATAGCAATCCTCCTGCCTCTGCCTCCCGACTGCTGGGATTAAAGGCGTGTGCCCCCACCACCACCACGCCCGGCTCCCTTTGTGTTTTGATAAGGTACCAGCTCAAGCCCCTTCTTGCCTTGTTTTGCCTTTGCTGCCGTCATCCCAGCAGCGGGGTCAGTATGTGGTACCCACAAAATTTCATCCAAACACTCTATGGACGGACACCTCTGTACCTCTCTGCCCTCTCAACTCGCCCTGCTTACCTGAGTTTGTCGCTGCGCCCAGACAGATTTGTGAGTCCGAGGAGGGCCTCATAGTTCTGAAGGCCGTCCCTTTGTGTGTCCAGGAGACTCACGAGGGGCCGCACCACCTCATACACCTGCGGGGAAGACACAGTTCAGGTGAGATGCCAGTATTTCCCCGTGTCTTGCATCTGGAACTTTACGTTTCCAAAGCCCTTTCTTTCCCACTCTATCTGGTTTAATCTAGGATCCTGGGAGGTCGGGTTGCTCCCTTTCACTGTGCGGGTGAGAAGGCTAAATTTCTGGTAGGACAACCGCGCTCATGAGAGGTAGAGGCAGGCCTGGTCTCCAGGGGCCTCTGATTCATTATCCTCCTTGGGACAGCACCACAACCCTCTCCTAGCAGAGGAGATGAGGGGACATGGCCCTAAGAGCAATGATGACACCCTCATTTCCCCTCCGCCTCCATGCCCCCCCCCATCCTTTGCTTCTCAAATACCCACCCGCTCCCCAGGGAAGGCGATGTCCGGATTGGAAACCGCAGCAATCTTGGCTAGCCCATGGGCTGCCTTCACCTTGCCCACATCTGTGCCCTCCAAAGCCAGGGGGATCAGGGCCTGCAAGAGAGAGAGAGCAGTCACTAGCCAGCAACAGACGTCCAGAGGCCTCTTCCTCCTCTGGCTCCAGTTGTCCTCTGTCTGTCCGTCCATCCATCCGTCTGTCTCATCAGAGATTCAGAGCATAAACAGCTTCAGAACATTGCTCCTGGAGCCAGGTGTGGTGGTGCATGCGTTTAATCCCAGCACTCAGGAGGCAGAGGCAGGCGGGTCACTGTGAGTTTGAGGCCAGCCTGGTCTACAGAGTGAGACTAGGACAGCCAAGGCTACACAGAGAAATCTTGTCTTGGAAAAAAAAAAATTGTTCCTATCTAGACAAAGCACCAAAGACTCCTGTGTGCAAGGCTTGGCTTCCAGCTGTCAGTGGATGGGGAAGAGGCTGGACCCGACCCTGGAGGGCTCTGAGCTAATCTGCAGATTAACCCATTGATGCCTTCAGTGGTGAGAAGGAATACATCGCTGGAGCGTGACTTTAAGGGCTGTATCCTGTTTCCCTCCCGCCCTCTCTCCTTTCTCCCTCCTTTCTTCTTTCCCTCTCTTTCCTCTCACTCAGTCCTGACAACTTTGCTTGGCTTCACACTCAGCCACCAAGAGGCTCTGCCTCACCACTGAGCTACAGTGAGCTCCGGGGAACCCCTGAGAACATGAACCCTAACCAATCAATCTTTCTTCCTCTGAAGTTGTCATCTCAGACGTCCGCCACAGAGGCAAAGTCTGACTAACCCGAACACCGCATAAAACAGTTAAATACTTGTCAAGGATTCACTGCCCTGGCTCCCAGTGACTACCAGAGTCCCTACCTTCACCCCTCCCTTAGTTTTGGAAAAAATAATCAATAGGTTGACTTTTACTAGGTGTGGCAGCACAGGGCAAAACTCTCAGCATGCAGGAAGATTACAACAACATACATGGTAATAACTTAGCTAGCCAGGGCTACATGGTGAGACCCTGTCTTGAGTGATGACGATGACGATGATGATGATGGTGATGATGATGATGATGATGAAGAATAGTAGCTATGGTTTGTTTGGTTTTTTTTACACTTTGCCCAGGCTAAGTCTAATCCTAACAGCCACTATTTATGGAGCAGCTACTGTGAATGGAGTGTACCTAATCTACTTCCCACAGCTTTCTGAACAATGAGACTATGATTCTTCTCCATTTTGCAGAGGAAGAAATTACAGTTCAGAGAGAGCACCATGCCCAAGTTTGCACAGCTAAAAAGAAGTAGAGCAAACTCCCACTGCAAGAGAAGTCTTGACACAGACAGACATACACATAGACACAGACAGACACACACAGCCACACACAGCCACAGACAGACACACATAGACACAGACAGAGACAGACACACACATAGACACAGACAGACACACACAGACACAGACAGACACACATAGACACAGAGACAGACACACATGTAGACACAGACACACACGCACACAGAGACACAGACAAACACACACATAGATGTGTGTTTGTGTGTGTGTTCCTTCCCAGAAGATCACCTTCTAGGACAGCAAGGAACTCATCTTGCCTAATTACCTTGCCACCACCTTGAGCTACAATGGCGCCCCGGTCCTTCGGGTTGTCACAGAGTGCCAGGAACACCCTGCAGAGCCAACGATAAGGGAGAATGAATATTCGCTGTTCCTGTACCGAATTCCCAGGAATCACACCCAAGGCAGTCAGAGCCAGGAAACCCAGCACAACAGCAGAAGCCTAGAAAGGCCGGCTGCTGCCCTTCCCTGCAGTCGGCTGGCTCCTTTTCTTCCTTCATAACTCTGTTGAGTTATCACTGCTACCAGGAGCCAATACCAGGACTTCCTGGAAGCCCATCCACCTGGATGCCCTTCTAGTCTGGGTGGTTGGGACTTATTTATTGACTGGACTCTAACCAGCCCTCTAACTTACCCTCCATCTTTGAGGAAAAGGTGACTAAAGGGGCGGTGGTCACCTTCTGATGCAAATTTTCAACTGTGGTGACCTCTTCTCCATGTCCTCCATCGCTGGCTTAACCTCAAACATTCTAACCCCTCCACCCAGCCTCCCGCCTTCCAGTCTCCCTGCCCCCCACCCTGGTTGCACCTGGCCAGCAGCTCCTTCGTCTGGTCCGTGAGGATAGCACTGTCTGCCTTCACCATGCAGGCCAGGGCAGATATGACACCTGCCTTCAGGAGCCGTTTCACCCGTATGTCTACGAAGTCCTTCTTGTCCTGGAGGGGACGAATGGATGGACATGGGGAAGGGACCAGTTGTCAGTCAGCCCCAGGTTGAGTCATTTCAACAGATCATCAGAGTGGGGGAGTAGGCAGGACAGGGGCGATGTGCTTAACCTCACACACAGCAGTGGGGGGGGGGGGTGCTACATTCCTGCCGGGGTGAAACACAACCCAGCATGTAAGGGCTGTGAATAGAGCTCAGTGGTAGCATCTGCCTAGCATGCACGAGACACTGAGTCCATATCATAAAGAAATGAAATGCCCTATATCATAAAGAAATGAAAACCAGCCAGGCCAGTATGGGCGCATGCCTTTAATCCCAGCACTTGGGAGGCAAAGGCAGGTGGATTGCTGTGAGTTTGAGGCTAGCCTGGTCTACAAAGCAAGTCCAGGACAGCCAGGGCCACACAGAGAAACCCTGTCTTGAATAACAAAACAAGGGGCTGGAAAGATGGTTCAGAGGTTAAGAGCACTGACTATTCTTCCAGAGGTCCTGAGTTCAATTCCCAGCAACCACATGACGGCTTATGATGTAACCTGATGCCCTCTTCTGGCCTGAGGTGTACATGTAGACCACTGTATAAATAATCAATAAATCTTAAAAAAAAAAGAAAAAAGAAAGAAAGAAAGAAAGAAAAGAAACACAAAATGAAGAAAAGAAAGAAAGAAAAGAAATGAAAACTATTAAGAGAATGAGCTGGCAATGTGAGTATCTTCCCAATGTCTGCCACAAAGCGACACTCAGATTCTGAGTGTTAACTATAGAAGAAAGAAAGAAAAAAGGATTCTCTGTAACACAAGAAACTGCCAGCAGTGGTCCTGTGGAGATGACGTCACTGCGTGGCTAAGTCCTCTCTACTGCCCACCATTCCATTCGGCAGCATAGGTATGACTTTTATCATTTCCTAAAATCCAAACGATCTCACTAGCTGGGAGTGTTTTTCCATATTCATTAAGATGCAAATAACATGCAAATATATTCTTGGGTAGGGTTCATCTCCATACCTACCCTTATAGGTTTTGTGACATTTGGCCATAGGAACCTCTGCTCCTACTTGGCATTCATATCCCTGAGTCCAGATATGCCAGAAAACCAAACGTTTATGATTTGAAAGCATGAAATAAAACATAAGTGTCCATGAAATCAGCAACAAATGTTGCAAAACATTCCGCTAGGTCTATTTAATCAGATTCAAAATCGTCAGCCATCCCCGCCCCGCAACAGTCAGAAAATTAAAAGACAGAAACCGTGAGCGCCACCTAGTGGGAAAACACTACTATTGTCATAGTCAAATGGCACAGCTCCTCGTCCGAGCTTCCCGGTACCCACCTTGGGGTGCTCCTCTGGCACATGCTGCTTGGAGAACTTGGCCAGCTGCACCAGCTCAGGGACAACCTCCTTGACATCGTAACTGTTGGTGCAGTTTACCAGGGTGTTGGCCACTGAGTACAGGATGGTCTTGTCACTGGTCTGGAGGCCCCAGGTTAGGAAAAAATCAGAAAGGAGTCACTGATGGTCCGTCAGTGGAAGCCTCTAAGCTGATCCTAGTGAACCCCCTCCCACACTACCCGGAGAGCCCAGGCACTGTCTAGACTCCCTCAGGGTCCCGCTGCCTAGACATGTTGTCCTGTCATCTTGCCAAGACAGAGTTATGAATCCTACAACCAGCAAGATGAGGGCCACTCAATGAAAGAGCCAACATAGCTCCACCTGGGAGGGGGCAGCCAGCGGAGGGCCGGGCACCCTTTCCTCTGGACCACTCTTGCCTTGGCCAACTCGAACATAGCCTGCAGGGCAGGGATGTCCTGGACAAAGTCATCCTTCACATCAGCATCCAGCGTGAGGTAGGCCAGGCCCTCCACAGCCCAGCGCCGTGTCCGGGTGTCTATGGCAGTGTTGCAGAGCCACCTGGAAGTAGAGGAGTGGGGAAACCGCTGGAGAGGGAGCCAGGGCTCTGGCAAAGAGTGACTCGGGTTCAGGACAGCAGGTATCCAGTGAAGCGTCTCTTCCCACCTGACTGGGTCACTGAAGCACACCCACCTAATAGCCCCCCATAGAGACCCATGAGGAAGTAGAGGGTCCAGGAGACATAACTCTTACTTTCGACACTGCTTGGCCAGCTTCTCCGTTGACCCTTCGGCAAACTGTCTGAGGCCATAGTCTGAACCCCCAGCTGAGCCAAGTTTGCAGAGCCCCTGTGGAGAAGGGATAAGAAGAATCAGCTGCCAGACCGTGGTGGCACAGGTCTTTAATTCCAGCACTCGGGAAGCAAAGGCAGTTGGATAGCTGTGAGTTCAAAGCCAGCCTGGTCTACAAAGCGAATCCAGGACAGCCAAGGCTACACAGAGAAACCCTGTCTCAAAAAAACGAAGAAGAAGAAGAAGAAGAAGAAGAAGAAGAAGAAGAAGAAGAAGAAGAAGAAGAAGAAGAAGAAGAAGAAGAAGAAGAAGAAGAAGAAGAAGAATCAGCAGCACTGGGCCTGAGTCAGGCCCTGTGGCCCTGTGGTTAACACCGTCCCCCTCTCTCTGCCTGGACACACCTCTGTGCCATGCCATGCCACCTCTTCTGAGGTGCCCTCCCCAGTGCCCTATGTTAGGGAGGGTGTCCACAAAGCCTCAGGTCCTCACCACTTTGACCTCTTTGATGTTTTGAAAACTCTGCACAGGAGAATACTATCCAATAGCAGCAGCCACCGTGAGAGGCCTCGAGATGGCACGAGAAAGCAAAGAAGTCACATCATGTGAGCAGCAAATTCAGGCAAACAAAGTCTAACCTGGGTGAAAACCTGGACCCTTGTGTCAGGAAAAGTACACTGTCTTCTGGAGCAGAAAACCATCAATGCCCATGGCAAAAAGTTTCTTTACCCCTACCCAGATCTAGCCAATGGTCAGAACATTCTCCACAGTTGAGTGGAGAGTGGGATATGACTTTCTCACATACTCTGGTGCCTCACATTTGACCATGTCCCCTGGAGGGGGAGACCTGGTGGCACTCAGAGGAAGGACAGCAGGTTACCAAGAAGAGACTTGATACCCTATGAGCATATACAGGGGAAGGTAATCCCCCTCAGGCACAGTCATAGGGGAGGGGAATAAGGGGAAAATGGGAGGGAGGGTAGAATGGGAGGATACAAGGGATGGGATAACCACTGAGATGTAACAAGAATAAATTAAAAAAAAATAAAGGTCCATATTAAATTTAAAAAAAAAGAGAAAAAAAGTTTCTTTAAAAATTGACATTAGTCAGGCGTGGTGGTGCACGACTTTAATCCCAGTGCTCAGGAGGCAGAGGCAGGTAGATTGCTGTGAGTTCAAGGCCAGCCTGGTCTACAAAGCGAGTCTAGACAGCAAAGGCTACACAGAGAAACGTTGCCTCAAAATTTTTTTTCATATTAGAGTGGGGCATGATGGTGCATATCTTTAATCACCGCACACAGGAGGCAGAGGCAGGTGGATCTCTGTGAGTTCAAGGCCAGCTGGGTCACCTTCCACTCTCTGTTCCCACAGCCCTGCCTATCACTCTGTCTGCAGGGTGGGCCTGAGGGTTCCCTAGAACATGACCCTCTGTACAGGCTGGTTTTATGTGGCATCCCTGGACTGGTGCCCTCCAGGTTCCTGTCCTGACTTCCTTCAGTGATATGGACCTATAAGCCGAATGAACGCTTTCCTTTCCTCCCTAACTTGCGTTTCGGTCCCGGTGTTTCATCACAGCAATAGTGACCCTAACTAAGACACATACGCGCTGGGAGTGGTGGTGCACGCCTTTAATCCCAGCACTTGAGAGGCAGAGGCAGGCAGATCACAGTGAGTTCGAGGCCAGCCTGGTCTACAAAGTGAATCCAGGACAGCCAAGGCTACACAGAGAAACCCTGTCTTAAAAAAAAAAAAAAAGACACATACATGCCCAAAGATGGGGCCATATCTCATTCATCCCAGCACCCCTGGCACTCGGCACCCTGTCCACTCACCACCAGGGTGCGTATCTTAATCTTCTCATTCTTCGTGGTCTTGTAGATCTGCTTGAGAAGGGACACGCCGTTGGTGATGATGAAGGTGGCGCGGCTGAGCTTGGTGGAGGCGTGGATGAGAGCCTCCACCGCCACCAGCTGGTCTGCCTCGCGCTCCGAGCCACACAGGGCCACCATCATCTCCATCACACCTTTCATGCCCAGCAGCTGATTGCCCAGGTCAAAGGGCCCCTGCAGGATCCCCGACACTGTCTGGATGGCATTTACATTCTTGTCCATGTCTTGGGGATCAAACTTGCCCCTAAAACAGAGGGCAAGGGTGACCAAGAGAATCAGCCCAAGGGGGTGAAAAGAATAGATGTAGGGGGGAGATTTGAATTGGCCTCCACTCATGAGCTACGTTGTTGACATTCGGCAACTCACTGAACCATTCTGAGTGTCAGCCTTTTGGCCTATAAACACAGGGCATATTTGCCGTTGTTTTTGAAGGATAAATGACATCGCAACTGGCCACGGGGTATGTCCCCCTGGAATCACACTCTGGCTTTGGGGATCGACCTGCAGGAAGTTGAATTATTGGGTAGCAGCGCTGAGAGATGGTGCACTGGCCTGCAATGCAATCACCCCAAAGTTTCTCCCTTGATGAGCTTTGAGCTGGGGTGCCCTAGAGAGTCATTTCAAATTGGGGTGAGTGACAAGTCACTAGATACTGGTTACGCTGCGAAGGGTGAGACGGCCCCCTGAGCTGAGGCAAGGGCCAAGAAAAGACCCTGTCAGACAGAAGATCGCTGTCAGCCAACAGCTCCAGCTTTCCCAACCTCAGAGGGGAAAATACATAGTCGCAGCCACAGCCAGGCCCAGTGCGGCACCTGACAAGTGCCCTCGGTCAAGTGATTTGGGACATCATGAGTTGAGGCAGTGGGGGGGAGCACCCAAAAGTAGAGGTGAAAGCCGGGCGTGGTGGCGCACGCCTTTAATCCCAGCACTTGGGAGGCAGAGGCAGGAGGACTGATGTGAATTCGAGGCCAGCCTGGTCTACAAAAGCGAGTCCAGGATAGCCCAGACTGTCACACAGAGGAAACCCTGTTTCGAAAAACCAACCAAAGAAACAAACAAAAACAAAACAAAAAAGTAGGGATGAAATAATCAGCCCTGGGAAGGGGCTTAGCAAAGATCAGACTCATGTGTTTTCACAGCAAAGTCAAACAGGAACATAACTAGGGAGCAGGCTGTGCACAGGGCCCCCCAGAGTTAAAAACAGTGGATGTGTCGTCCAGATGCTGGTACATGCAGCGTGACCTCCTAACACCTGACTTACAAGCTGCCTTCCACTGAGCTCAGGGACATTGACCAGTCAGGATGCTCTACAAGCATGAGTTGCTCACGTACATGGAGGCCCTTCATGGGAACTTCTGACCGCAGCTCTTCCTGCATCTGCCAGCCCTTTCATTTGTTTAAGGAGCCACCGCCTGAGCAAGGCTTGTTCAGAGAGAGGCTCCATCTCCCAGTTAGCTGGAGCTTGTGTCTCAAGAAAAAAGTTTTGCCTGTGGCATTTTAGGTTCAGACTTCTTCTTTCTAAGGATTATGGAACTGAGACTCAAGCTCCAAGGACAGGGCGATGCCTGAAGTTAGTAGCAGGGGCAAAGCTCTGATAGGCAGCCTCAGCCATGAGGAGCTTTTAGAGCCACAGTCAAGGTTAGCAGGTGTATGGAACTGGGAGGGAGCTGGCGGGCCCGAGAGCTCAGGATAGTTCTTCATTTGGCAGTCGAAAAAAAATAAATACATAGACAATAGATATATATGGATTTGCCAGGCGTGGTGGCTCACACCTTTTATCCTAGCATTCAGGAGGCAAAGGCACTTGATCGCTCCTAGTTTGAAGCCAGCCTGATCTACATAAAGATTTAGGCCAGTAGGAGGTGCTTAGTGAGACTTTTTCTAAAAAATAAAAGCAAAATAAATGTATGTCTCTTCCCTGGCTTTATAAGAACAGTGTCCCACCCTAGGAGGAGAGAAAGGACACAGAGGAAAAGTCTTCACCCACCTAGGTCCCATCTAGGGTGCAGCTTCCTAAGCCATACCCCAGGTTGTGAGGCATGGATAGTGTTCCAGAAATCTGGACAATGTACACATTGAGGGATCACTGGAATTAACAAACTGCTGCTTCAAAGTAGTGGGTGGGGGGAGGAAGAGAGGGGAGAGAGAGACTCTTCAGTAGCTGATGGAGCAGGCCACATGGGGGATCTACAGTTCTCCACCAGCCGATGAAGTGGTCCACATCTACAGTTCTCCACCAGCTGATGGAATGGTCCACATCTACAGTTCTCCACCAGCTGATGGAGTGGTCCACATCTACAGTTCTCCACCAGCTGATGGAGTAGGTCCACATCTACAGTTCTCCACTAGCTGATGGAATAGGTCCACATCTACAGTTCTCCACCAGCTGATGGAGTGGTCCACATCTACAGTTCTCCACCAGCTGATGAAGTAGGTCCACATCTACAGTTCTCCACCAGCTGATGGAGTGGTCCACAACTACAGTTCTCCACCAGCAGCCAGCACCAGTGCATTGCCATGTGAGTGCAGCCTCCCAGAAGCATCTTCTAAACCCCAACCAAACCATCAAGCCATCAGTCTTGATGTCATCAAGCATGGCTAACAGCCCAGGCCCGCATGACTGTGACTTGATGGAAGACCCCAAGCCACAATCGCACAACGTATATACACAGGTCCCAAATACCCATCCAACTGAGGGGTAATAAATTGCCATTATTTCTGTAAGTTACTGAAGGTGGGCGTGACTGGCTACACAGCCGTAGGTGGCTATTGCCTCTTCCGGGGAACTCACGTGATATACTCCTCGCAGATCTTGCGGAAGTGGTCGCGCTCCGGGTCACAGCGCAGGTCATCGTACAGCTTGTTGATGAGGATGGAGGCCAGCATGCGGGTGTTGTCAGTCAGCGGCAGGCAGGAGGGCAGGTCCGGAACCTGCCCCACCACCTTCAGGATCTTCCTCAGACCTAAGAGGTGACAATAGCAAGTGATATTCCTGAGGGTCTCTGTCCCCCTCAAAAATGTCTCACCGCCTGCTCCCCACCAGCTACGGCTTTAGACAGTACACGGCCTCTCCAGAGTCCAGGGTCCTGGAGGGGGGGACAAGAGGCCCTTGCCTTTTGTGTGACTCTGGCCCTGTGGAGGAAGCCACCTGTTGCATGGCCGATATTCCACCATACTTAAACTCAGCAGTAGTTGATCTCACTTCATGGGTTGTACCTGGACTTCCTCATATACGACTTCATACTGTCTTTTCCCCAGGGCTCAGTATCCTCAGTATTTCATTTACAAAAGTGAAAAAAGCCACAACATACTTATAGACTTGAGGACTTGGTCAGATAATGCGCAGAAATGGCCCAGTTCCCACCCGGAAGCGTAATCGCTCTTCAAACATCTACCATTTCCTCAGGAGTTATTATCATCATCTCTTCTCGTTTCCTTACTGGAGAAGCTTCAGTGGCTTCCTCCGCCAGACTAAATTCAAGATTCACGTGTTCACTGAGCGAGTAGATTAGTAATGGAGCCCCGTATCTGTCCTGCCTTTAACATGGTGTGGGATGGGGCCACCTAAACATGACAGGAATGGGTACTGAGTGCTAACGATGCCAGTGAGGCAACCGGATGTGGACAGAGTTCAGGGTAGGGAGTGCTTCCCTAGCATATAAAAGGCCCAACATGCCTACAGACAGAGGCCCTCAGGATCCCTTTGTCAGGCCAATAATGTGTGGGGATGGCTCCTGAGGAGAGGGATGGAAGCGGAGCTCCAGAATCATTAGGTGCCGGGTGCTGCCTTCCCAGAGACCTGGCATGTCTGTCATCCCTGAAGCTCTGACCTTCCTCAGTTAGGGGTGGGTTTGCATTTTGCCTCATTGAAAAAGAGACTTCATGATGTACACCTGATTAATTACATCACTGTCAGTGATTGTCTCAGTTTCGGGCTCTCTCCTTTCCAATGAGGTCAAAGGTCAAAGGTCTTGGTAAGGGATGAGCATGGGCAGAGTAGAAAGTTCCCAATCTCTAATCACATAGCTAGCTTCCCTGAAACCTCCTTTTGCTCCTTCCAAACTTCTCACAGGCACCCCAGCCACTAGTCTCATCAGCATATATAAAAGACGCTTACTGGAATTCAGAACAGTTTTATGAGTTACGTGTCATAACTCATAGAGGGTGCAGAGGCCAAACACATATTTCTTAATATGTCACAAACTCATATAGCAAAAGGGTTCTGATGTAAGTAAGGGAGGACCTGATGAGCTAACCCAGACACTGAAGCCTGGCTGGCAACACACACACACACACACACACACACACACACACACACACACACACCCTCAGTGCACCTGTTCCACTATCCCAAATCCACTTCTTACTTTGCCCTTCCATCTTCCCTATGGACCCCTCTCACTTCTCTGTGAGAACACCCAGGATCTCCCCCCTTGTCAGTCTGTGCCTCCTCCTAAGCCAGGAGCTTACTTTGGGTTTGAGTCTCTTGAAACACCCTCACTGGCCCTGTCTGAGTTACACACATGCATCACGATGCAGCTTTGCACTGGTCTTACTGGAATTTCTAAATGCACTTGGTTTTCACGTGAGTGATATTCAGGTTAGTGCCTTCCAACCAAGGAGGAGAATAAGAAATACTCCTCCCCCCCCCCCCCCCGCACACACACACTTTCCCCATCCCATAAACTACATAGTTCATCCCAGTGTGGAGCAGGGTCAGCGCTGCTTGGCTCTCAGAACATATGCAGAGACCGGAACTGGGGTAGGGGTTGCATGACAGTGGTCCTTAAGCACTGGGGTCAAGCCTTAAAATCTAAGTACTTGCATATGCGCTGTGCTGGGTGGGTGTGTGGGGCTGTGTTATCTAATGGAAGTTGACTTGGGTTTTCTAGAACAAGACCTGGGCTGTATGTCAGAAAACCCTGTGGGAGAATTAACCATGGCAGATTCTAACGCCACAGGTGTGGTTCCTACACAGATGGAGTTGATTCGGGAGACAAACGCACGCCCACGTGGACTTAGTGACTAGCTGCTAGGTAGAGCATTTTCACTTTGCTTGCTATAAAGCACGCGTGAGATCATCTTCTCCCCTTTGGAAGGCACTAAGTGTTTTATCAAGCATGAGACGTCAGGCATGCTACCCCATGGTTGGTAGAGTCCTGTTTGTTACCAACACTCAATCCTGACTTTTATGTGGCTCTATTCAAAGTCTTGGGATGCTACCCATTCCTGGGTATGTCCTTGCCCTTAATTCAGAGCCTTGACCTACCCACTTCATCGAGCCCACAGGGATCCTAAATACGTTTAATGCCTACTGCCCCCTTCAGTTGACAGAAGACAGTCTCCAGACAACATCCTCCCTCTTTTCTCTATACCAAGACCGGTCCCTGAGCCTAACCTCCCGGCATAACCAAACCTCAAGCCCCTCTCCTCGCCCCATCTCACCATTATCTACAACATAGATGGTGCGTGAGTTGTCGTGAATGGACAGGTCCTTCCTGGGGACGTTCTTATTGAGCAGGTTCAGTGCCTGGTCTCTGCCCTGCCCGGACACCTTCTTACTGACCAGCATGTCCAGCAGGTGGCTGGTGATCTGCTTCAGGTCCTTCTTGGTGTCTGAAGAACAAAGGAGAAGAGCAAATAGAGAGGACCATGAATGGCAGACACTTCTAGAAGGATTCTGGAAGGCCTGCACCCACTGTTTTCTGAGTGTTGCAGTTTGAATAGGAAACATCCTTCTGACAGGCTGCTATGTGGGATGCTTATCGCTTAATGGTGCTATGTGGGGGGTCTACAGAGTAAGTCCAGGACAGCCAGGGCTACACAGAAAAACCCTGTTTCAAAAAACAAAACAAAACAAAAAAGTTTAGGGCTGGAGAGATGGCTCAGAGGTTAAGAGCACTGTCTGCTCTTCTAAAGGTCCTGAATTCAATTCCCACAACCACATGGTGGCTCACAACCATCTATAATGTGATCTGGTGCCCTCTTTTGGTATGTTGGTGTACATGCAGATAGAACACTCATACATTAAATAAATAAATTTTGGTTTTTCGAGACAGGGTTTCTCTGTGTAGCCTTGGCTGTCCTAGACTCTCTTTGTGGACCAGGCTGGCCTCGAACTCACAGCGATCCGCCTGCCTCTGCCTCCCAAGTGCTGACATGGCTCAGAAAAGACAAGCAACCCAGTAGCCATTCCAATAGGGCTAATCTAGAACCTAGGCCTCTGCTGGTGGTGTCAACAGACAGCTTTAATCCCAGCACTTGGGAAGTAGAGGCAGGCGGGTCTCTGCGGGTTCGAGGCCAGCCTGGTCTACAGAGTGAGTTCCTTAGGTTCAATTCTCAGCACTGTGCCACCCCCAAATCCTCTCTATACAAACAAGAAAAGCAATGATGTCCTAACATGAGCAATGACCCAAACCTGCTGGACTTTGCCTAGACTTGCCTTGTCCCTCTTCCCTGGGCTACGCTAAAGACTGGCTGCCGTGATGGGAAACGCCAGGCCATGAAAGAGTGCCGACTCAGAGGCACGGACACCGCTTCCCCCCAGTAGTCTCTTAGTCTCTCTCCTTCATTGTTCTTGTCACACAGCTGTCACTCTCAACACCCTTGGCAGTGAGGAGCAAGTTTCTACTCTTTGGCCCCTGAACAAAGCCTTCCTTTCTCCTCAGGGCTCCTAAGAGCACAGCTTCAAACTTCTGGGCTTGACTAGGATAACAAGAGTACAAACTACTGTTCCTCTCAGAACGGATGAGATGCTGGGCGGTGGTGGCGCACGCCTTTAATCCCAGCATTCGGGAGGCAGAGGCAGGTGGATCGCTGTGAGTTCGAGGCCAGCCTGGTCTACAAAGCGAGTCCAGGACAGCCAAGGTTACACAGAGAGACCCTGTCTCGAAACAAAAACAAAACAAAACTAAACAAAAAGCAGAAGGGGGGTACAATGAAGAAAGAGCCTCAATCATAGAACACCCATCTCTATGATTTTGTCCCCCCAAAAATTAATTACACCTGCAAACACAGATGAAACTAAAGAATGGAATGTTGGGGTGTAAAAATTTTAAATCACATCAATATCCAGTAACACAGACTGTTGATGACTTGTGGTATCTACATTTATGGAACTATCATCAACTTGTTTATAATATAGTTTTTTTTTATCCTGACAGCTAATCAAGAATTTATGAAATAATGTTTAGAACTTCTATGTGCAGGAAGAAAGCTAAGAGTTTTTTGGTGTTTTGGTTTTTCGTTTTGGTTTTTTGATGTGTGTGTGTGTGTGTGTGTGTGTGTGTGTGTGTGTGTGATGAAAACAAATCAAAAGTAAAAATAAATAAAATAAAAAGAAAGCCGGGCATGGTGGTGCACACCTTTAATCTCAGCACTCGAAAGGCAGAGGCTGGTGGATCGCTGTGAGTTCAAGGCCAGCCTGGTCTACAAAGTGAGTCCAGGTCAGACAAGGCTACACAGACAGATCCTGTCTCGAAAAACCAAAAAGAAAGAAAGGAAAAAGAAAACAAATCAAATGTAAACAAGGCATGATATACGTTCCTTTAATCCTAGGACTCAAGAAACAGTGCCAGGTGCATCACTGTGTGTTCAAGACCAGCCTGGTCTACATAGTAAATTCCAGGACAGCCGGGGTATATAGTGAAACCTCAACCCCACAAAAGAAAAGAAATATAAGAGTAATTATTAAAAATATTGGAATAGCCGGGCATGGGTGGCACACACCTGTAATCCCAGCACTTGGGAGGCAGAGGCAGGAGGATCTCTGTGAGTTCGAGGCCAGCCTGGTCTACAAAGAGAGTTCCAGTATAGCCAAGGCTACACAGAGAACCCCTGTCTCAAAAAGAAAAAAAAAAGAATGCTTTCTCTTTTTAAAAAATATTGGAATAATTTTAAGACTATCAAATGGGCACACCTGTAATCCCAGTACTTGGGAGACTGAGAGTGGAGGACGGGAAGTTCAAGGCCAGCATAGACTACATAGAGAGACTCTGTGTAAAAAGAAAGAATAATATTAAATGGTGTATGTGTGTGTGTCAGTTATTTTCCTCACAACTGGTTCAGTACACCTTGCTAAGAATCTGGAGAAGAAAAGCTACATTTGGTTCCTGATGGAAAGGGCGTTGAAAAAGCGGCTCATAGCTGTAGCTGCGGAAGCGTGGGGCTGCTTGCTCATATCTGAGTGGATCCGAACACGTAGACCAGAGAGACAGAGAGAAGCTGGAATCCTTTGACCCACTCCCTTCACAGAGGCCCTCCTGAAGGTTCCATAACTTCCTAGAAACAGCTCCACCAACTGGAGACCAGGTATGGAAACACACGAGCCGGTGAGGGACTTCGCACACTCCAAGCACAATGCAGGTAACATTGATCTCACTCAGGAAGACAGTTTTTAAAAATACCTACAGCAGAATTCCTTTTTTTTTTTCAAGACAGGGTTTCTCTGTGTAACCAGGCTGACCTGGAACACACTCTGTACACCAGGCTGGCCTTGAACTCGGAGGCCCACCTGCCTCTGCCTCCTGAGTGCTGGGATTAAAGGTGAATACCACCACTGCCTGGCTCAGAACTCTAATTTTTAATTGATACTTCTATAAATATATTTACAAGGATAAGAAAATACGGGAGGCTCTGGTGATTCTCTGATTGAGTTTGGGTTTTGTTTAGGAGAACATTTTTCCTCCTTACAGATTTCTGTGTCTTCCCAAGTCACCCCACTGAGCTTCTGTTACACAATGATGAGATACGACTAACACAAAAGTTACCATTTTAACTATTTTTAAGTATAAAATTGAGTGGCATTGAACACAGTCACACTGATATAGCCATCGTCACCATAGCGCCTTCCAGGATGAAAAGCTGACAACTCCATACTCCGTAGCTTATGCCATTTTCCTTTTTATAACCCCAACATGCATACTAAAATCAAACCAGGCCACCTCTGCACGCAGGAGATGCCACACAAGGTGGTGACTGGCTCTGTCTTTTTTTTTTTAAAGATGTATTATTTATTTATTATCAGGTATACAGTACTCTGCCTGCATGTACACCTGCAGGCCGGAAGAGGGCATCACATCACATTATAGATGATTGTGAGCCACCACGTGGTTGCTGGGAATTGAACTCAGGACCTCTGGAGGAGCAGTCAGTACCCTTAACCTCTGAGCCCTCTCTCCAGCCCCACACTGGCTCTGTCTTGAAGCCCACTTGATCCAGAACAGAAAAGTATCTCCTACCTAGAACCAAGGCCTCCTCCTTCCCTCGCTGCTCTCTCTTGTCCTCCCCAGACAGGGAGTCGATGATGGCTTGGAGCAGGTTGCAGACAGCCAGGGCCATCTCTTCATTCTCCGTGGCCATGAGGCTGCAGATTCTGTCTATGCGGACTGTGTGCAGGATGGCTGTGGCCTAGGCCCCAGAAGGAACAGACAGAGTCAGCCACCCTGCCCCTCTCTTCTGTTTGGCGCCCAGGTTAAGAAGTGGGTGGTAGGCAGGGCCTGGTGGCGCACGCCTTTAATCCCAGCATTCGGGAGGCAGAAGCAGGTGGATTGCTGTGAGTTCGAGGCCAGCCTGGTCTAAATAGTGAGTTCCGGGACAGCCAAGGCTACACAGAGAAACCCTGTCTCAAAAAACCAAAAAAAAAAAAAAAAAAAAAGTGGGTGGTGACCACCCTGTCCACTTCATGCAATAGGGAACTTGGGATGGTGGGGGATGGAGGGGGGAGGAGGTGGGGACCCACAGGCTGGGAAACCTCCTCTAGGCGACTCTGAGCTATGTCACCCTGTACTGGAGTCCTGAGGGCACTGAGTCCGTGCATGTGCAGGACCTCACTGAGATCTAAGTGTAGACGGTACACTGAGCTCAAAGGCTGAATATGAAGAGACACACGTTATTGAGTTCAGCTCTTCCTGCAATCCGCTGTCAACACCACCTTGCTTAGTCGAGCCCACTTCCAGCTTTCAGGGAAACGGCCTGCAGCACTCTGGAGCCATAATTCACAGGACCCAGGCTGAGAGGCAGGGGACCCTCTAGGCTCTGTCTCAAGTTCTAGTCATGCCAGCCACAGCCCTGACCATGTGCCACCCTCTGCCTCCTTGGACCAGCTGCCATCCACACCACCTAGCCCCCAATCCCCGGGCCCTTACCCTGGCTCTGTGGCCGCTGCACATGCCGGACAGGGTCCGCACGGCAGCTAGCACCAGCTCGGGCCGCTTAGTGTCCATAAGCTGCAGCAGCAAGCCAACCCCGTTGCTCTGGAAGATCCTTTCAGCGCCGGCTTCCTCGCGGCCCAGGACAATGAGGTTGTTGGCAGCCTGAGGGAGAAGCAACGAAGGCTGTCAGGAAGCCAGATGGAGGCCTTGCCCGTGAACCCAGTGCAGGGGCCAGTGCACCGTCTGCATCTGCAGTACATTGCTGTACTCTCTCCTCCTACAGACCTACTCCTGGAAACAGCCCAAAACCATAATTAAAAAAAAAAAAATCAAAGCAACTTGTATAAGGACCAACTTGACCAAATATGCCACAGCCAGTGAGGCCGCAGCTACAACAAAGTCACATGAAACGATGCCAACAGGTAGAACTGGGGGTCATAGGTTCACTCAGTGTGTGACGGCGTAAAAAGAAAATCGTGTGCCTGCTACGGATGGAGAATGGATGGGAAAGGGTGGAGAGCTGAAAATAGTTTACATGTTAAAGTCAGGTCCTTTTAACATGACTGCTGCCTGCTTTGTTTTCCTATTTAATGAAGTACCTTTTAATCAAAATCAAGGCCAAAAACTTCAATGAGCAAAATATCTGATTTTAAACAAAGACGTCGTCTGACCCTGCTGTTCAACTTGCCACAGTGGCTTCACCCTAACCTTGGTCTTTCTGATGGTTAGTGCTGATTTATTTATTTAAAGTTTTTTTTTAATGTATTTATTTATTATGTATAGGGTTCTGCCTGCATGTACACCTGCAGGCCAGAAGAGGGCACCAGATCTCATTATAGATGGTTGCGAGCCATCAAGTGGTTGCTGGGAGTTGAACTCAGGACGTTTGGAAGAGCAGTCAGTGCTCTTAACCTCTGAGCCATTTCTCCAGCCATAAAGTTTTGGGTTTTTGTTTGTTTGTTGTTTGTTTACTATTTATTTATTACGGGAGAGGGGATGTATATGTTAAAGACAAAACGGTTGACAACTCAGGTTGTCAGACCCCTTTACCATCTGACTGGCTAAGTCAGGCAGCCTAGCCTGGCCTCAGAGGTCCCAGGTAGCAGAGGCTAGCCTTGAATACCTGATCCTCTTCCACATTCTACATGTCGGGGTTAAAGGCATATGCCTGGTTTGGACTAAATGCCCTTTACTTCTCTAGAAGGTTTGGATGTCTTTCTAAGACACTCCCTTCTCCTTTTACAGAATCGTAGAAAATAAAAAATGCTGAAAACCGGAAACAAGTCCAGAGTGATGCTCTCTGACAGGATGCTGCGTGGTGAGTGTGCTCTGTGGCTGTGTTGCCCATCTTGTTTGTACCCGTGGCTTCAGCACACGTAAAGTCTGTTTAGTGGAATCCAGGAACCCATTTCCTAATTATTTCACATTTTTATGTTGGTTTATTTTGATTTTGCTGTGTAGCCTAGGCTGACCTTGAACTCCTGATCAACCTGACTGAGTGCAAACAGGCTCTACTGTGCTGGCGTGTTTTCACTCCAGTGTGTGTCCTGTACAGAATGTGTAGCTGTTACCATACATGGCTGTTGTACTGCCGGTTTCCTGTGGGATTAACTCTGAACAAGGGTTCTCTATATTCAGGGACCCAGCGCTCTTGCCTCCTAGGCCAAGCAAACCTTAATCAGGAGCCGCGTGTAGAGAGCGACCCCTGCTGGCCATCATGACGCACCACTCACCTTTTCCAGTTTATCAGCCTCGCTGTTTTCGTTGAGAAGGATTTCAAACATCGTCTGTACCCTGGAGTCTGTGGAAAACTGCACGCGGAGCTGGGGAGAGAGGACGGAGCCCGACGTGAGGCAAGCAGCTGGCCCACACCATTTCTGCCTACTCTTCGTATACTCAATTCAGAAAACAGAAGATCTACTCGGGACCCTAGTGCTGTCTTAGCAGGCGGATCTCCATGAGTTCGAGGCCAGCCTGTACAGAGCGAGTTCCAGGCTACCCAAGGCCACGTGGAGAAACCCTGTCTCGAAAAATAAAACAAACAAACAAATAAATAAAATAATTTTTAACGTTAAATGAATGACCACTTTATACCAGGCACTAGAAAAGTGAACAAAAAGCAGGGACAGTAGCCCATACCTTTTATCCCAGCACTTAGGAGGCAGAGGCAGGCAAGTATGTCTCTGTGAGTTCGAGGCCACCCTGGTCTACATAGTGAGCTCCAGGACAGGCAGAGCTACATAGAGAAACCCTGTTCCTCACCTGCTCCCCTAAAAAAAAAAAGAAAGAAAGAAAGAAAAAAGAAAGAAAGAAAAAGAAACAAGAGCCGGGCGTGGTGGCGCACGCCTTTAATCCCAGCACTCGGGAGGCAGAGTTGGGCGGATCGCTGTGAGTTCGAGGCCAGCCTGGTCTACAAAGTGAGTCCAGAACAGCCAAGGCTACAAAGAGACCCTGACTCGAAAAACCAAAAAAAAAAAAAAAAAAAAAAAAAAGAAAAAGAAACAAGAAAAAAAAGTTGAGCAAAATCAATCTTTGACCTACAAACTTTTCAGTCTAGTTACATTCATTATCACATATGACCATCACAACGGCCATAGGAGACATCAGGCCAGTTTTAGTCTTAGAATCTCACAGGCAGTCAACTATTAGACGGTTAAGGGGAGACTAAAGTAGAAATTTGCCTCCAGGCTCATTAACCAGAAATGGATTTTAAGCATCCTGCCAAAGAGAGGGAAATCATTCTGTTTGGGGGGGCTGTAGACCCTCACTCATGCCACCCTGCAGCATCCTGGATCCGTCATAAGGTGGCCCGAGCGATCAGCTGGCCAGCTCCCCCCATGCCTCCTACAGCTGACAGCTGCTCTTCCTCACTCCTGCTGCTCTGGGCTCACCTCTTTGGATGGACAGGCTCCTCCTTCCCCCACCCCTTTTCTCATCTCCCCCTCTTTTCCAGTTCCCAGCACTGAATCTGCACTCTGGGCAGTGTGCCATGCTCCAGGCACAGGCTGTTCCAGACACACAGGAGTTACTGAGCCTTAGAGCAGAGGGCTGAATGAGCTATGGCCCTCCTGTGCGTGCTCTCTCTCTCTTCCCCCTCCCTTCTCCCCCTCAGTTTTGTTTTGTTTTGGTTTTTGGCTTTTCGAGACAGGGTCTCTCTGTGTAGCCTTGGCTGTCCTGGACTCGATTTGTAGACCAGGCTGGCCTCGAACTCACAGCAATCCACCTGCCTCTGCCTCCCGAGTTCTGGGATTAAAGGCATGCACCACCACACCCAGTCTTGTTTTTTGTTTTGTTTTGTTTTTTAAGATTTATTTATTGTATGAGTGCTTTATCTGCAGAAGAGGGCATCAGATAACATTATAGATGGTTGTGAGTCACCATGTGGTTGCTGGGAATTGAACTCAGGACCTCTGGAAGAGCAGGTGGCACGCTTAACCACCAAGCCATTTCTCCAGTCCTCAGTTTTGTAAGACAGGGTACCAGGCTGGCCTCGAACTTACAGAGATCCACCTGCCTCTGCCTCCCTGACTGCTGGGATTACAGCCTGGGATTCCTGCTCTTTCTTGCAGGAGGAAGCCAGCACATCTAAGGAGTCAACCAGAAAGAAGTCAGTAGCTGAGCCAGGGGGGATACAGGGCTCCTTATCTCTGGTTCTGGCTCTCCATCTTTCCTGCAAAGATCTCATGTTCCCATGGACTCTGACCCTCTATCCCTCATTCCCAAGAATTCCTGGCTACCTTTGTTCCCCTAGAGTCACAGTGCAGACTCACTAGGTGATCATAATTTCTTGTCAGTGCTTCTACCTGAAATTTAAAAGAACTATCGCCGTGAGTAGACTGTGCCCTCAGCCAGCACCACAGCCCTCTCCAGCACTTGCAGGAAGGTGTACTTGCCTGTCTCTCCCACGGAGAGTGCCCATGTTCCATACTGTCTCTGTCCTCACCTCCCGACCTCCCTAGGAATGGGATGGGAGCAGCCACAGTTCTCTCTCTGGAAGGGCCCAGTTTACCTGCTCTTGGATGCTGGTGTTGAGCCTCCGCAGTGTCTCCTGGAAGTTCTGGTTCCTTGGCTCGAGGGTAGCACAGCGCTGCACATCCTTGAACGCCTGGTCCAATTTGCCAAGATGCTCGAGTGCCTGGCATCGTCGATACAGTGCTTTGATGTCAGCAGAGTTGATGTCAATGGCTACAGACAGGAGACAGGGAGGTCCTCAGGAGAAGCTCGGACTACAGACTCTTCCTCCCTCCCCATCCCACTGCCCAAGAAAGCCATCTTCCTTAGCGATGCCCATTGGGACCATCTGGCTCATAGCATCATTTTGATAGACAGAAAGATTCATAGAGTCTCAAAGGTTGGCAGAAAGCTTAAAGTCCTCTTTCCCTGCACCCCTTCCAGCAGCATACCCCAACTTTTATCTGATTCCCAAGGCTTCCTCAGGGGCCCATCTGACTGGTGCTTGTATACCCCAAGAAATAGGGTGCTCAGCTTCCCCTCCTCTCTGAGGTAGCCAGGCAACTCTACAAAAAAAAAAACTTTCCCAGCCAGAAGGTGATGGCGCAGGCTTTTAATCCCAGCACTCAGGAGGCAGAGGCAAGCTGGTCTCTGTGTGTTCGAGGCCAGCTTGGTCCACAGAGGGAGTTCCAGGACAATCAGAAAACCTTTCCCTATTCCTGCCCAAACTCCTCCCGGCACTTTTGTCTTTTTACCCTAAGTCTGGTCCTGGAGCCCTCGAGCTGAAACTAAACCCTCCTGATCCTACCTGGGAGCGGCCTTCCCTGGGCTAAATATTGCCAGATGTGTCTTTCCCCTCTCCCGCTTTTCCTTGACCTTCAGAACCCACAGACTAGCAACAGCACCTCCAACCAATGGAAGCCAGATCCAAACTCTTGCTCAGCCATGCTGGGCGAGGATAAAGTGTGGAGCTCACCTCTAGAAGCATCAGAAGCTGCCTGGGCGTAGCTCTCCTGAGAAACAGGAATAAGAAGCTCTATTAGTGGGGGGTGGGAGGATGGAGGGGCGCTACAGAGACAACCAGTGTTCCCTAAGTGAGGAGAGAAGTTAGCCAGGGAACTACAGGTTATCAGAGGCCCAGCACAGAAAAGTATGAGTTTTAGTGTCAGGCAACCCCAGGCTAAATGCCAGCTCTTCTGCCACCTGGGAAAGTTTGGCCAAGTTATTCATACTCTCTGAACCTTGGGTTTCTTGTTTTGTTTTGTTTGTTTCTCAAGACAAGGTTTCTTTGTGGAGCCTTGGCTGTCCTAGGCTCGCTTTGTAGACCAGGCTGGCCTCAAAATGACAGTGATCCACCTGCCTCTGCCTCCCAAGTGCTGGGATTAAAGGCGTGCACCACCACGCCCGGCTTGAATCTTGGGTTTCTTTGTTTGTTTTTGTTTTTCGAGACAGAGTCTCTCTGTGTTAGCCTTGGCTGTCCTGGGCTAGGTTTGTAGACCAGGCTGGCCTCGAACTCACAGCAATCCACCTGCCTCTGCCTCCCGAGTGCTGGGATTAAAGGTGTGTGCCACCACGCCTGGCGAACCTTGGGTTTCTTGACTGCACTATGGAAATGATAACAATGGCTGTCACAGAGCTACTCTTAAAAGGAGTGGCCCAAGACATGAAAAACACGTGTGTTGGGCCAACTGTGCCCGGTGGGTTTCTGCCTCTCAAGGGCACTGGCCCAGCCATTCAGAGGCACATATGCCAACTCAAGGGGTCCAGAAGGCATGGTGAGGATGATGATGGCTCATTTCCATCAGGCCATCACAACCTTGGCTCCACCCCTAACTGCCCTCCGCCCACCCAAGCTGTCCTGTCCGCCAGACCATTTTCAGGCCACAGGCTGCACGATTCCGGTAGAGTATAGCCAGCAGGGCTTTGTCCTTGGTCAGCTTCAGGGCCTGGCTGTAGCTCTTGGTAGCCGCCTTGTAGTCCTGGCGCTGGAAGTGCTGGTTCCCTTCCTCCTTCAGTTGTGTCGCCTCTGCCTCTGCCATCTGTGGGGACACCGGCAGCCCTGTGCAGTCAGCCTTCTGCTGGAAACCCCGCAGCAGGGATCTTGGCCTGAGAGCTAAAGCCCCTGGTTTCCCCCCCCTTCCACAATGTACGGTGGTATTCTGCCTGGGAGGTATTCACTCCAGCACCCCCAAAACCGCTGACCCTACCCCCAAGGACATTGGTATTTGCTTGGAGCTTGACCCCTGTTGAGGGGGTTGTCAGAGTCCATGTGCCCTCCCTCTCTGTCTCTTTCAACCACCTCCCCAAAGGCCCAAGCTGCCCTTCAGGTCTTACGGTCCTGGGGGGTCGGGGAGGCTTCTCCTTGCCCAGTTTCCCAGTCTATACTCACTGTCTCCCGGGGATGCCTTCTCCTGGGTATCACTCCTGAGCTCTGCAGTCCACCTCACACAACTTCCTTCTGCTCCTCCCAGCCCAGCCCCCCGGCCAGCAGACTTTATCACCCCAGCCAGTGACTCCAGACTATATTTGGCCACAGGCGGCAGGTGCTCCTGAAAGCTGTCACTGATACAGGGCCCTCCCCCTGCCCGGACTGGACATCCATGGCCACGTGGAGGCGCTGGCTGACTACCCTCTGGCCCTTGAGCACCCCACTCAGGGACAGTCCTGCAAGACTTTGGAGACTTTGCACTCACACCTCAAAGTGTGGGAGAAAGATCCAGAAGAGACAGGAATATCCCTTGGAGGCCTGCCCTGCCTAAGCAAAGTTACAATGCCACTTCCTCATCTGTCCCCGATAAACAGCCCTCCCCCAAACTATTGCTATTTTGGGAGCAGAGTGACAGCTGACGGGACTGATAGACTTGGACACATAACAGCTGCCCAGGTCCCTCTGGAGACTTCCAGAAATGCCTCCCCAGAAGGGAAACGAGAGCAGAGTGGTGGAAGATCCCTTCCTGACTTCTCTTCATTCTTGTTCACAGCGATGTGTCTGCTCAAAAGAGCCTGCTTTTGGAAAGCCCGGCGGGACTCGCTGACTAGGTGTGTGTTGAGTAGGTTGCCGGTTGGGGGCGCAGTTCTCCCGTTCCCTCCCTGCCTGTGTTGGTGAATACACTCCGTCCCCCCGCTAGCTGTGACTCCCTTGGATGGCCGCTGGCTTCCTCTCCATCAGATTTAATTCCCCTGGGGCAAGGACTAGGTCAGACTCGGACTTTCCTGAGCTCCAGGACTGTAACTCACCTTCCTTTGATCCAGATATCTCCCAGGACAAGAAAAGGCTCCCTTTTCAAAAGCGGCTATCGCCACTGCGATGGGGCTCTCTGGGAGCCAGCATTGTACGCTTCTCCTCAGCCAGCTTTAAAAGGCTATCCTGACTGAGCGTCAGAACTCTGCAGCCCTTCAGTGTCGGCTCCAGGAGATCAAGGATGCTGTTCAGGAGTGTCGCCTACTGCCATCCCAGGTACAGAGCCTGGCAGACAGTGCCCTGGACGTGTTTTATGAATGAATGGATGGATGGATGGATGGACGGACGGACAGATGGAATCTTCATTCCATTATTATTATTATTATTATTATTATTATTATTATTATTATCATCATCATCATCATCATCATCATCATCATCATCATTATCATCATCATTATTATTATTATTAGTTTTTTGAAACAGGGTTTCTCTGTGTAGCTCCAGCTGTCCTGGAAGTCACTGTGTAGACCAGGCTGGCCTCGAACTCACAGAGATCCGCCTGCCTCTGTCTCCCAAGTGCTGGGATTAAAGGCGTGCGCCACCACCACCCAGCGGTATTTTCATTCTTGTCCTTTGCTCCACTTTGCTCTATTCTCCCCACACTTCCCATATATTTCAAAACACACCCGAAAGATACTGAGGAAAAGCCCCAAAGAGCCGCATAACAGCTTCTGCAAGTATGGCTGTGCTTTTAGAATTTGGCTATACAACAATGTAATCTTAAACAGGTCCCACTGCCCTGTTGAACAAAAAGGCCATCCCTAACACTAGACTTCAGCAACTCTCCTGCCTCAGCCGCCTGAACAGCCACCGGAGCTGTGTGTCACCATGTCCATCTCAACACACAGTTTTTGAATAGTAATGGGGGGAGGGGGCGGGGCAGGTGGATAGACAGATTTCCCTGCTCTCGTGGGATCCCAAGCTGAGAACCTCGTTTGTGGCCCGAGCCATAAGTTACTATGATAAAAAGTTGTCAACTAGCAGAGAAGCTTTGGTTCTATGGCCTTTGGACCAAACTTCCTTGCACTCAACCCCTGATTCAGTAATTCACGCCACAAGCATTGCTTGTGTCTCCTATCCCAGCAGGGGACATGACTACATGGCTGACGGTGAGGAACGGCAGAGTGTTTGGGAAACGCAAAACAAGAAAGACGACGTCCTTGGAAAGGCTTTTCCTAAGCAAAGGGTAATTGAGTTTAAATAACAGACATGTACTTTCTCACAGCTCTGGAATTCGGAGTACAGTATCGGCGAGGTGCTATCAGGGTGGGCTTCTGGTGTGGCTGCTCCCCTGCCCCCACCCACACCCACCACCCACCCCTGCTTACATCCAGCCATCTTCTGGGTTTACGTAGCTTCTCCTCTGTGTGTGCTTACAGCCCACATTGAGGAGGAGATAGAGAAGGAGAAAGGATGGGCCAGGTGTGCACTTTGGAGGCTTTTCCTCTTCTGAAGACAATGACTTCATCTGCTAGGGGCCCTACCTTTCCGGCCTCTTTTAATTTTTTTTTTTTTTTTTTGGTTTTTCGAGACAGGGTTTCTCTGTGTAACCTTGGCCATCCTGGGCTCACTTTGCTGGCCTCGAACTCACAGCGATCCGCCTGCCTCTGCCTCCCGAGTGCTGGGATTAAAGGCGTGTGCCACCACGCCCGGCTTCTTTTAACTTTTATTAGTTTGTTTCGTTGGTTGGTGTTTGTTTGACTGTTGAGACAGGGCTTTCCTGTGTAGTCCTTGGATGTCCTGGAACTTACTCAGTAGACCAGGCTGGCTTCAAACTCAGATATCTACCTGCCTCTGTCTCCTGAGTTCTAGGATTAAAGGCACGCCACCATGCCCAGTTTATTAGTTTTTTTTTTAAATAGGGTCTGTATTCTTTCAATTTATACATGAGGGGAGTGGAGACTCAATTCTGTCCATAACAGTTCCAGACAGAATAAACTATCTATGAAAAAGCAGATACAGTAGGGAGCATCACCTTGAAAAGGCTCAGTAAAATGCCAAGACAGCTGGGCAGGGTGGCCCATCCGATAATCCCAGCATCCCATCCTATAATCCCAGCATCCCATCCTGGGAGGCAAAAGCAAGAGGATCACAGAGTTCAAAGTCTACTTAGGCTATACACGCAAAGCCTATCTCAAAAATAAATAAATTGGCCTGGAGAGATGGCTGAGAGGTTAAGAGTATTGGCTATTCTTCCAAAGGCCCTGAGTTCACTCCACAGCAACCACATGATGGCTCATAACCATCTATAATGACATCGGACACCTTCTTCTGGCCTGTGGCTCACACGCAGGCAGAATACTGTATGAATAGTAAATAAATAAATTCTTTTAAAAATAGATAGACAGATAGATAAATAAGAACCAAAAAGCATGGTGGCACATGCCTTTAATCCCAGCCTTCAGGAGGCAGAGGCAGGCAGATCACTGTGAGTTCGAGGTCGGCCTGGTCTACAAAGCGTGTCGAGGACAGCCAAGGCTAACAGAGAAACCCTGTCTCGCGGGGTGGTGGGAATGGGGGGTGGGGAGCTGGGGGGGTGGGGTAGGGTGGGTGGTTGGGAGGAGAACCAACCAACCAACCACACCACTAAGCAACCAATAAAGAAAAAAAGGATGCTGCCCGACCCGGAACACTCAGCCTCTGCTCTTCCCCGCCTCTGTGAGCTAGGCGCGCAAATCAACTAACTTCTCCGCGGTTTGGCTACCGTCATCTCCTAAAATTAACAAGAGGCCCTGTTGTGCAGTGGGTGAAAGAGGACATCCCGCGAGGGATGACGTAGAAGGCGCGGAGGGAGGCCGCCTAATGACGTCACTGGCAATCTCGGCCTCCGGAGCAGCCTGACTCCTCCGAACAGGAGACGGCGCTGTGGCCCGCGGCTGCCCCGCGTAACAGGGACCCGGCGCTCCGTCCCTCCTCTTCGCTTTTCCTCCACGTGGGGACGCAGGATGGCGGACGCTGTGGCGGTGGGTGTACGCGCACAGGGCGGGGATGCTGGGTCTCCGCGTTGGGTACCCAGGAGGGAGAGAAGCGGAGGAGCGCTGACAGCTTCCCGGTTTGTTTCCGCAGGCTGAGGCGGCGGCGGATGACGTGCAGCGGCTGCTCGTGCAGTTCCAGGATGAGGGCGGCCAGTTGCTGGGCTCCCCGTTCGACGTGCCCGTGGACATCACGCCGGACAAGCTGCAGCTCGTATGCAACGCGCTGCTGGCCCAGGTGAGCACCCCAAGATGAAGCCGCTGTGTTCCGGGAACCCCGGCTGCTCACTGGCAGTTGGTGGCAGGGTCACTGGCGGGCCCCTGGGGGAAAAATGTTCTGTATGTTGGCCCACCTGTGGACAGGCTGTGCTTTGAATTAAGCAGATGCGGTATTTCCGTGACTCCTTGTCACAGCCCAACATAAGTATCCCCACTTTACAGAGATACCCAGAGGGATTAAATTACTCGCGCGGTGGTACGCAGTAGTTGGGATTGAGCACTGGAGCCCAGATCGGTCTGACTGGACTCAAAACCTGTGCCCTTAAGCTTTCCGCCAGTGTTAACTAATGCTGCCCTCTGTTGGGGTGGAGTGGCAGGTTTACATACGCACCTAGCTGGTAGACCCCCGACATTTGAATATTCATTTTACAGGTGCAGCGTAGTGTAGGTGGTTTCAGAAACAGTATATGAGGCTGTGAACTGACTCGCATCTTAGACCTTAAAAAAAAAAAAAAAAAAAAAAGACGCCAGGCGTGGTGGCGCACGCCTTTAATCCCAGCACTCGGGAGGCAGAGGGGGGCGGATCGCTGTGAGTTCGAGGCCAGCCTGGTCTACAAAGTGAGTCCAGGACACCCAAGGCTAACACAGAGAGACCCTGTCTCAAAAAACCAAAAAAAAAAAAAAAAAAAAAAAAAAAAAGACTTGAATTAGTTGTGAGGGTCAGTGCTTTGAGCTAATTACTTATTTGCACTAAGCATTTTTTTTTTAAAGCATAAAGTGGGGATAGTAATGTTTATTTCCCAGGGTTGTGAGATGTAGTTAAAAAGGCCTCCAAGATTCTGTGAGTGACCTTGGATTACTTCCCAATTGTCTAATACTGTCATATTCAGTAGGGAAGAGTGAGGGTATTCCAGGCAAGGTGACTGAAGAAGACAGCCTCACCCCCGCAAGCTCAGTGGCTTTCCCCCTCACCGAGGGCAGACCCTCGTCCCTCAGTGGCACACTTGCCCTTTACTGCATGTTCTTGCCCTCAGGAGGAGCCCCTGCCCCTTGCTTTCTATGTCCACGATGCTGAGATTGTGTCCTCGCTGGGGAAGACGCTGGAGTCCCAGTCTGTGGAGACAGAGAAAATCGTCGACATCATTTACCAGCCCCAGGCTGTCTTCAGGGTCCGAGCTGTGACGCGGTGCACCAGCTCGTTGGAGGGTCACAGCGAAGCAGTCATTTCTGTGGCCTTCAGCCCTACGGGAAAGTAAGGACGTTGGCAGAATCGGGGGGCTGTGGGGATGCAGCCTCCGACTGGGGTGGATGGAGAAAGCCCTCCAGTGTTAGGATCCATGGGGTCTTAGGCTGCCTGCCATAGGCTTGGGGTCTGGACTCAAGTTGTGTGTAAGAAATTTTCTTATTAGGGTTTGGTCCCCAAAGGCTAAGGATACCTGGCTGGGAAGAGTCTTATCTTGGACCTCTGGAGGACTGAACTAGCCCTTTCCAAGCTGTGCTCCTTAAACAAGTCAGATTTCTACATGTCACTTCCCTGTGAAAACAAGTCATTTCTCCTCATAGGACTCCAAGAAAACGAACAGTTGACCCAGGTGGTAGTGGCGCAGGCCTTTAATTCCAGCACTCAGGAGGCAGAGGCAGGTGGATCTCTGTGAGTTCAAGACGAGGCTCATCTATAGAGCAAGTAGGACAGTCAGGGCTACCCAGAGAACCCCTGTCTCAACACCCTCCCCCCCCCAAAAAAAACCACAAAAAGTACATAGATAGATGGACAGATGGATGGATGTAGCTAATCCTGTCAGAAGGAAGAAGAGAGCGTGGCCTCCTGGGGTCTTTTCCTAGATAGTGTCAGTGTCCTGTTTCTCCTTCCCAGGGAAAGGAGAGTCTGTTCCCAGAAGATGGTTGGAGAGGCAGCAGGAATGCACATGTGTAGTGTCACAGGTCAGGGTGGGCCCCGCCACTGCAGCAGTCAAGCGGCCTCTCTTCCCCAGGTACCTAGCCAGTGGTTCCGGAGACACCACTGTGCGCTTCTGGGACCTCAGCACTGAGACACCGCATTTCACCTGCAAAGGTCGGTGTGCGGTTAAGGGGTCTTCCTGTGTGCCAAGTGTGCCTAGTTCAGCAGCTCCTGGTAGGGCTCAGAAGAATCCAGCCCTTTAGCATCTTGTTCACAGCTGCCCAGTTTCTTGAGGCCAGTCAGCCACTTAGAAACAAGCAGCTGCCTGACCGATGTGGGATACGAGGAGGAGCCGAACCCCTGGTAACAGGGACAACCTGACTTAAACCCAGCCTTTGCCGGAAGCTTTCTCAGACTTTGGCATGGACCAGCGTTGCCTGGAGGGCTTGTTGAAATGCAAGATGCCAGCTAGGGGCCCTACCATTACCATTCTGCATTCCCCGGAGTTTTTGTTTGAGCAAATCTAGGGTGGGGCCTGAGTATATCTCTTAAGAGGTTCTAGGTGCCGCTGGTAGTCGGGGGACCACATCGAGAGTTCAGCGCATGGCCTGAGCTCTACCTAAGGTTTAGGTTTTTTTGTTTTGTTTTTTAAAAAGATTTATTTATTATTTATACAGTGTTCTGCCCGTATGTGCACCTTCCCGCCACAGGAAGGCACTGGATCTCATTACAGATGGTCGTGAGCCACCATGTAGTTGCTGGAAATTGAACTTGGGACCTCTGGAAGAGCAGATGGTGCTCTTAACCTCTGAGCCATCTCTCCAGCCCAAGGTTTAGTCTTTGCATCTGGAGAATGAGGAGTAATCCAGGCTTTTTATCCTAGGGCTGATGTTAGAAGGGACTGTATGTACAGAAGCACCTCAGGCCGTATGTCAAGAATGCAACTCCTAGAAAGTGGCGTTGTTACCTGCAGTAAGCTGCAGCTGCGCTTTCGGGCTGTGCTTTCCCTCTCTCCTTATTTGACCATTGGTCAAGGAGCGTTCATCGGATGCCATGCACTGCTAGGCACTGGCTGGAGATAAAGATGAACGGAGCTCCTCCCTTCTCCCTCCCCTGCTTTCTTAGGGCACCGGCACTGGGTCCTTAGCATATCCTGGTCCCCAGATGGCAAGAAACTGGCCTCGGGCTGCAAGAACGGCCAGGTACGTGGCATCAGGCTAAATGGGTGGAGAATGGCCTCCCGGGTCTTTAGAAGGGCGTGTTGAGGGGTTAGCTGGGAGGTGTTTGGTGGGACAGGTTGCAGGAAGTTATTTTACGAGCTTCTGTCTTTCAGATTCTCCTGTGGGACCCAAGCACGGGGATGCAGGTGGGCAGGCCCCTCACCGGCCACAGCAAGTGGATCACAGGCCTGAGCTGGGAGCCCCTTCACGTGTAAGTGGCACCTTAGCTAAGACACACTGGCATTAAAGCTTCCCCTTCCTCCTCCTCAGTATGGAGACTTTGTTTGGAGAGAGTGAAAGCAGCACTGGGATGTCAGTGATTGCATGGAGTTATGTGGCCACACCCCCTGGCCTTCCGTGGCCACACCCCCTGCTGCACAGGGGTGGGCTGTGGGGGGGGGGCACGGTACATCCTTAATGCCACTTGAGCACAGCCTCTCTGTACAGTCAGGTTGTCCCTGGCCTCCGGGTCAGGAATGAGACACAGTATGGGTAGAGAGAGGTGGTGCCACGTCAGACCCAAGGTCACATTTCCGCCCTCCCCCCTTCACCAGGAACCCGGAGAGCCGCTATGTGGCCAGCAGCTCCAAAGATGGCAGCGTACGGGTCTGGGACACAACTGCAGGCCGCTGTGAACGCATCCTCACCGGGCACACCCAGTCAGTCACCTGCCTCCGCTGGGGAGGAGACGGGCTTCTCTATTCCGCATCCCAGGACCGCACCATCAAAGTCTGGAGGGCCCATGACGTAAGGGCTGGGAGAGGGTCATGGGCCATTGGTGTCAGTGCCGAGCCAGTCACAGACTGGTATCGGGAGAGTCTGGTGTGTCCAGAACTGTCCCAGGAATCCAGCCAGGGCTTCTGGAGTGGCAGCTCAGTGGTCGGTGCCACAGCGTTGTGGGGATTCTGGGTCATCGTTGAGCCTTTTAGTTGTTTGCCACCTACCAAGCCCATTTGACTAGGTAAACCCTGTTACTCAGATGGATTCATCTGCCCTGAAACAGGGCCAGGACTAGTTTCTCAAATGAAGAGGGGGGCTTGAGCTTCCAGGTGCAGTTTGACTTAGATGATCAAGCATCAGTGATAAATTCTCAAGCTCCTGATTCGTGTCCCATGTCACCCATCCCACGGTGGGGTATCCAGTGTGATCGCTCCCCCTGATCTCCCATGTATCTGTGTGTGTGTATGTGTCTGACCTGTCTCCATCTGCCCTAGGGCGTGCTGTGCCGGACTCTTCAAGGTCATGGCCACTGGGTGAACACCATGGCGCTCAGCACAGACTATGCCCTGCGCACGGGGGCCTTTGAGCCTGCTGAGGCCACAGTGAATGCCCAAGATCTCCGGGGGTCCTGTGAGTGAGAGGGAGGAGGGGAGCAGGCTGCCTGGGCGGGACCCAGTTCTCCAGCCTAGTGGGTGGATGCCTAACCAGTCTCCTTTATGTCTTCCCCTCCCCCACCCCACCGTTGGTACCTGCACAGTGAAGGAGCTGAAGGAGAGGGCATCGAGCCGCTACAACCTCGTGCGGGTGAGTCTGTGCCACCAGCGTGCAGCCCCAGCTCAGGGCTCTTCCTCATCGGATCACAGAAACTCCAGGCACTTGGGCTTCTCCCTTCTAGCCCCACTTCAGTGTTTCTGTTCATCCTTCATAATCATCGAATCTTTTGTTTGTTTGTTTTTTCAAGACAGGGTTTCTCTGTGTAGCCTTGGCTATCCTGGACTCACTTTGTAGACCAGGCTGGCCTCGAACTCACAGTGATCCGCCTGTCTCAGCCTCCCAAGTGCTGGGATTAAAGGCGTGTGCCACCACGCCCGGCTACTCACTGGACATGGTTTAATTTTTATTTTTGTTACTTCTATTGTCTCTTATTTCCTTCGTTGTCTGAGGAGCACATATACATTTTTTTAAGGTTCAAAAGATACAAGATTATGATCCAGGCTAGAGACACAGCTCAGCGATTCAGAGCACTGACTGCTCTTCCAAAGGACCCTGACTCAAATCCCAGCACCCACATGACTGTTCATAACTGTAATTCCAGTTCCAGGGGATTTGATACCCACACACAGACATGCATGGAGGCAGAACACCAATGTAATAAAATAGTTTTTAAAATTTTTTTAAGGGGCTGGAAGGATGGCTCAGGGGTTAAGAGCACTGACTGCTCTTCCAGAGGTCCTGAGTTCAAGTCGCAACCACATGGTGGCTCACAGCCATCTATTATGTGATCTGGTGCCCTCTTCTGCATAATAAATAATAAATAATGTGAGTTTTTTGGTTTTTTTTTTTTATATATAAAACATGGGCTGGAAAGATGGCTCAGGCTGGGCATGGTGGTGCATGCCTTTTGTTTTGTTTTGCTTTGTTTTTTGTTTTTTTGTTTTTTTGAGACAGGGTTTCTATTTGTAGGTAGCCCTGGCTATCCTAGACTCACTTTGTAGACCAGGCTGCCCTAGAACTCACAGCAATCCTTCTACCTCTACCTCTACGCCTGCCTCTACTGGGCACCAAAGCCAGGCATGGTCGCACACACCTTTAATCTAGATGCTTTTGGAAGCATCAAGTGTTACCAATAATTGGTACTTCATACAATCAGTATACATAGACCGTATATACATAAAATACAACCCACATATCAAAGCCCCTTTAGCCTTTTACCACCATTCTGTACCTTGGTTTGTGTCTTAGGACTCCTCCCACATATGTGTAGAATTCCTCCTCCTTATGGCCAGGCCTCATTTCCCTCGTTCTGGCCTCTGCCACTGCTGCCTAGGCAGCATCTGACCCCATCCAACACACTGTGCTTTCTCGCCCAGGGCCAAGGCCCAGAGAGGCTGGTATCTGGCTCAGATGACTTCACCTTATTCCTGTGGTCCCCAGCAGAGGACAAGAAGCCCCTCGCACGGATGACGGGACACCAGGCCCTCATCAACCAGGTGCTCTTCTCTCCTGACTCCCGCACCGTGGCCAGTGCCTCCTTCGACAAGTCTATCAAGCTGTGGGATGGCAGGACGGGCAAGTGAGTGGAGGCGTGGGGGGCCGGCCCTTATCAGCAGTGGGGTTTGGCATAAACTTGGTGACACCACTTTCTACCTGTGTGACACTAGCAGGGTCTGATTTCCTCAGCCACGCTTCTGACACATAGGCCTCTCGCCTAAGCACTGAACTCTGATTGGTAAAATGACATCTTCAGGGCTAGCCACAGCAGGGACGCAGCATCCCTAGAGAGAGTGAACAGTAGCTAGGACTGTGTTGTGCCTCTTGTGTTGGCGTCGGGGCGCGTTCCACACACCAGTGGCACCACCAGCTCTGGGAACTTGACAGGAATGCAGAATGTGGGGGTCTAAAGAGATGGCATATACTGTTCTTGTAGAGGACCCAAGTTCAAGCCCCAACACCTACGCCAGGCAGCTCACACCCACCTCTAACTCCAGTTCCAGGCCTGTGGCCTTCACAGGCACCTACAGTCATGTATTTATTTAAACATGAAAATACATCTCTGTGCTGGGCAGTAGTGCAGGCCTTTAATCCCAGCAGTCAGGAGACAGAGGCAGGAGGATCTCTGAGTTAAAGGTTACCAAAAAAAAAAAAAAAAAAAAAAAAATGGAAATGTGGACTCCAGTCCGAACTTTGTGAATCGGAGTCTGCATCTTGTAAGGTCGCCCAGCTAAAGTCTGAGAGGCCCTGATGTGAGGAGCGTGGTGGGAGCCATTATTGGGCTGGAGAAGAGGTATGACGTGTGGGAGGCGAGAAGGATGGGCTTTCACTGTGGGTCTTGGTTGGTTGGTTGGTTGGTTGGTTGGTTGGTTGGTTTTTCAAGACAGGTTTTCTCTGTGTAGCCTTGGCTGTCCTGGGCTCACTTTGTACACCAGGCTGGCCTTGAACTCACAGTGATCCGCCTGCCTCTGCCTCCCGAGTGCTGGGATTAAAGGTGTGCGCCACCATGCCCGGCTCACTGTGTATTTTCACACCATAGTTCTTTGGAATGGTAATTCAGTTCCCATGGAAAGCCAGGAAACCGAGTCTCCTGCCTAATGGCTTAACCAGACATCACAGCTAGACTATTAACTTGAAAGCTCCAGCTGGGCCTGGCCCGCGGTTAACTCCATGCCACCTGTCAGCTGGCACCTGTTATGTTGGAGGACACCAGGCAGATGGGCTAAGCAGGTGGCACATTGGGCTTTCGGGCATGCAGAATTGTGCAGGTCTGTAGGCTTAGCAGGAGGCAGCCTCAAAGCAATTCAACTGGAGAAGTTTTACAAAATAGTAATGACCAGTAATGATTAAAACGGGTCTAGCAGGGGGCCCGGGCAATGCTAGCAAGCAGCCAAGGTTGAGAGCTACTGTTATGGGCACGGAGGACATGTTGAAGATCTAATAGCCATCACTGGCTTCTGGCTCAGGTACCTGGCTTCCCTGCGAGGCCACGTGGCTGCTGTGTACCAGATTGCCTGGTCCGCTGATAGCCGACTGCTGGTCAGTGGCAGCAGTGACAGCACACTGAAGGTGTGGGATGTGAAGGCCCAGAAGCTGGCCACAGACCTGCCAGGCCATGCTGATGAGGTAAGGTCACGCCATGGGGGCTGGGATTGGCCCTGGCCCTCTTACCGTCAGCACATCGCTGTCCAACCCCCTTCCTCCATTCAGGTATATGCTGTTGACTGGAGTCCAGACGGCCAGAGAGTAGCAAGCGGAGGGAAAGACAAGTGCCTCCGGATGTGAGTGGAGACGTAGGGGTGCATTAGATCCTGGGGTGTTGGGATGTTCAGGTCTCCTGGCCCACACTGGCCAGCCCTTCTCTGCTCTTTGCCATGGCCTGGAATTCAGAGGGGCATTCTTGTGTTCTGGAGGGAGGGCTTGGAAGCCAGGTCTCTATAATGCAGTAGTTTGTTAGGGCACCAGGCTTTGTAGCTGTGGAACCTGGGTTCAGATCCTGGTTCTCGCTCTGTGTGCAGGCACAGCACTTTTCTAGACAGGACGGTCACAGAAGGGTGAACACTGACACCTAAAGCGCTGTGCTTGTGACAGTGACTTGATGCTCAGTGGTAGGCAGTATTGAGGGAAATAGAGGTCCTGGCTGAGGTACACAGTTGAGTTTCAGAGCTAGAGCCAGTGCCAGGCTCCTCACAGGGTGTAGGCGCCATGGATCCCTCCCCCATTACTCCTCCCTCCCCACAGATGGAGAAGATGAACTCCACAGCTTCCTGACCCCTACCTGGACTGAGCCTCTGCCTGCCTTGCCAGAGACCAAAGGATGCACATGGCCCCCTGCCCAGGACAGGTCCCCAGTGTGTAACATTCCCAGGAAGTTACAACATGGAGCTAAGCTATGGGCATTCCTGACTGGTGCTGACAGCAGTGGAAAAGCCAGGGCCTCTGGCTTCCGTGTCCTTTTTCCAAGTGTCAACTGTATAGGCCCAGACCCAAGGCTGTATGTGGCCAAATAAATAATTTATATTTTGTGTTCATGTTGCAGCTTCTTGTCCTAGAACCACCATCACCCCTCATTGGAGGAATCTGAGATGGCCCATTGGCCCCTCCCTCGCACTGGATGACAGCAGCCCATGCTGATCAGGAAGCTGTCCTTTCTGTTGCTTCACAGTAAGAGACCAGTGTGACAGCAGCCACAAGAAAGGCTAAGGCCGTGCTGTCCATGGTCACCGTCCAGGGCTATCCCAAAGGACAGATGGCTAGCAGGGAGGTGGGTGGTGCGGGACGGCTCCAGCTGATGTGGGCACAGACTGATGAGGGACTGTGCTCTAGAGGACCTTGAAGGGATGAAGGGTACCCAAGTCTTTCAGGCCTTGACTTAGACCTTTGTCCTGTAAGAAGCTGCTGTCATGTTCCCTTGCTCTAAATAATTAGCTGGGGCTCAGCATTGTCTATTCATGGCCGCTAGTTACCCGTGGTGGAATTTCTGGGTCTGCCTAGTACTGGAGCCTTAATGCTTCCCATTTCTATTTGGGGGTTTTTACATTTTGCACATCACCCAGCTGGGTATTCAGCACCCCCTCGCATCAAGATAGGTCTGCAGGAGAGACACGATTATATTTGCTTAGTGGCTGGCATATCTGTGCCACAGTGACCCTGCACCCATGCCCGAATGGCCTCACGTTAAGATGACTTACCTGAGTCCCTGGAGACACTGACCTATTCGTACCTCACAACAGGGGAAGAACTAGCATTCAGCCAGGACTCCCCGGGAAGCTGGGTACTTAGTCCTGAGCGTCGGCCTGTCACCCAGCCATCCTTACTCTTCATTCTGCCTGCTGGGCTGTTGGTTCTGACAAGAGGACAGTGCTCTGGCCCAGCGTAGGCTTACGGCAAAAGGAAGCGTTACCTCATACTGGATGGGCCTTCAGTTCTTTAATGAGGGACCTGGAGCCAGCCCAGGTCAGGGAGGAAGGAGGGTGCCTAGTAGCTCTTGGGCAGTGGCTGAGCCTGGCTCAGTCCAAGGTGTCTCTAGATGAATGGGGCTCCTTTCCGTCCACGGACGCTCCCGGGGGGTGAGGCTCTGGTACGTGTGTGCCCCAGGCCCTGGGCTGGCGGGTGACTAGTGGTTCTTTGGCATGGTGCTTGATGGTATAGGTACATTGCATGGGTCAGGTTCCTGAGGACTCGGGGCCAGGGCTGACAGTGGGCAAGGGATACCCTTGACGCCACGCACCTCCCCTAATACGGATATAGGTATTCGAGATCCTCCAACCTCCGCATCTCGTCCGTCCCCATGGACACAGTTCTCCGCTGAGGCTGTTTGCGCTGCACGGTGACCTGGATGGGATTGTTCTCAGGGAAGCTGTTGAAGTCAGTAGGCATAGTTGCAAACTGAAATAAAACAAGCACCCTCAGGATGCCTTCCCAGGCTAGAGTCCTGGCTCTCGTGCGTCTCCACCACCCTGCTACTAAGTCGCTGTGGGCTTCTCTCTACCCCTAAACCCTTTGGTCTCTTCCCTTTTTCGCTTCATAATTCTTGGTCCACTCACAGTTATTGGAATTAAGAAATATGCGACCTCATAGCTTTGGAAAATAACATTGTGATGGCACTACTACAATTAACCAACCAGTTTGCATCTCTAATGGGCCTTGAGTAGCTTAACCCTGTATACCTCTCAGAGAACAGTCTGGAATGAATGCTTGTTGGCCCAGGCATAAAGAAAGCGAGCAAGGACATGAGTCTTGGCAGGGGGACAGAAGGTGGGGGTGGGGGTCCTGCCCACGACCACCCCCTGGTAGTTTCTCACCTATCTGGGCCAATGGTTCTGACTTTGTTCTAAGGATCAGACTTCCCTCCCTAGCCCTGGGCCTTTCCGCTTCCAGAATTTACCTTATAGGGCTTGCACCACTTCCCCACCCCGGCTGTGTTGGCTGCGCGGACTGTGACACAGTAAGCTGTGTTCGGCTTCAGCTCCATCAGCTTGACAGTGGTACCCAGGATCTTGTTGAAGATCCACGGGCGGTTCTTAACCTTGGGCTTCTCCTCCTTGCCTCTTTTGTTTGCCTCCTGCAGCAGCACCTGGTAGAAACTGACCTGCTGCTTGCCCGCAGCGTACATCCAGGAAATCTAGGGAAAGAGAGAGCCCAGGCTTCCTCAGGTCTAGCCTGGCCTGTGATGGTGTGGGGAGAGGGCGGGCGGGGGGGGGGGGGGGGAGGCGGGGGGGGGGGAGGCGGGGGCGTAAGGTGCAGTCCATGACGGTGGCCCTTAACATTCCTGTTCCTGCCAGAGCTCACTCAGGTCTGGAGGAAAATGCAACCATAATGCCTTGCAGCACGGGAAAGGAGGAGAAGCTCCACCCACTCATCTCACCCCATCCCCAGGGACTGTGTCAGCCCTGCCCAGTGTCAGGCCTCCCTCAAACCTTGTAGGAGTTGGAGTCTAGGTATTGACAAGGCTGGGAACATGACTGTTGGAAGCCCTCGGGACACACCAAGGCTGCAGCTCGTTTCTACACTTCCCAGGTCTAGGCGTTGCTCAGTTGGAAGTAACCCTTCTCTCTGAATTCCTGATAAACTTAGCCCAGATCTCCTCTGCATTGAACAGGGAAGCAGTGAACCCATTTCTAAAACAGTTAACTAGAGAGAGGTCAGAATGCAGTGGGGATTCCTTTGCCTTCCCGCCGAGCTTAGCGCTCAGTGCAAAGAGGAAAACGCACCACAGCTGTGGAGTCGCCAGCAGTGTGTTCGCAGATGAAGGGAGCCTCCGGCACATCCATGACCACAGAAGACTCAGAGTGCGTTGAGGAGGTGTCTGTGTCCAGCGCAGGGTTGTCAAGGTCCAACAGGCCCCTGGTGGCCACTTGGGACTTAGACAAGATGGGGCAGATGGCCAGATTCTCCTTTTCTGTGTTCTTAGCCACTGATGACAAACTGAGTTTGTTCAGTTCACCTTCCAGCATCCCGGCAAAGAAGCTGCTGTTGGGCTGGGTCACAGCCAGTTTGATGGGGTTCAACAGAGTGGATGATATAGGGGACATGCTGGTGTCGTCGGAGCTGTATTCAGAATCTTCTACTGGTATCTGCTTCCTGGAATGGGAAGGGTATGGATGTCGGAGGACGGTAGAGGCTACCCACAAGGCGTCCAGCCTGAGGAGCCCTGAACACATGCCCCAGGACCTCCCTCTATGAGCATCCCGACTGTGAGGTAGCTTGGAACGGGCTACTGCAGGCAGCAGGGCCTCAAAGTCACAGGCTGCTCGCTAAAACGGCACATTCTTGGCTCCAGTGGGGACGGAAGCTGCATTTCAAATTAGATCTTCAGATGGTTCTGATATTAAGTGTTCTGAGAACCACAATTTTAGAAACTGCTAAAGCAGAATCTTCCCACCAAAATGAGAAGTTGCAAGTGTCCCAGAAAAATGAGCACAGCAACTGACCAGAGTGAAAAGAAATGTTGCAAGTACCTAATAAGAAAACAATAAATTAAGCTAATTTTTGTTTTGTTTTTTTCATAACAGGGTTTCTCTGTGTGTAGCCTTGACTGTCCTGGACTCCCTCTGTAGACCAGACTGGCCTTGAACTCACAAATATCTGCTTGTCTCTGGCTCCCAAGTGCTGGGAGCTCCCATGCCCAGCTAAGCTAATTTTCTTTGCTAATACTTCTTTACTGTTACTTCACATTTAATGTGATTTATATTTAAGTGCATTTAATGACATCTAATTTAATTATAAAGCATATAAAATTAATAGTCTGTATTATGTGCAGTACATATATTGGAGGAATGCTCTTGTTCCCGCTGGGTGCGGTGACCGAAACAACACCTGTAATTCTAGCGCGCATAGTGGATGGCTGTGAGTTCGAGACCAGCCAGGTCTACAAAGTAAGTCCAAGACAGCCCAGGCTACACAGAGAAACCCTGTCTCAAAAAACAAAACAAAACAAAAAACAAACAAACAAAAAAAAAAACCCCTCTACTCAAAAAAAGAGTAAAAACAAAGCCAAACAAAACAAAAAAACCTTGTTCCCTTGTGATGGTTTGGATGATAATATCCCCCCATAAACTCATATGTTTGAATGCTTGGTCCCCAGCTAGTAGAACTGTTTAGGAAGGATTAGGAGGTGTGGCTTTGTGGGAGATGTGTGACTGTGGGTGCGTTTGAGGTTTCAAAAGCTAGCTCCCTCCCTCTTAGCTTATAACTTGGGGAGTCAGATGTAAGCTATGTCTCCAGCTCTGCACCTGCCTGCCTGCCATGATGATGATGCCTCCTGAAACTGTAAGCCAAGTCCACAGTCAACTGCTCTCTTCTGTAGGCTGCCTTGGTCGTGGTGTCTCCTCGCAGCAATAGAACGGTAACTAAAACACCCTCCATTTTTATGTTTCTTTTTTTTTTTGTTTTTTTAATTGGCACATTTTAGACACACATATTATACTCTTTTTTGGGGGGTGGGGGGAAGGAGAGTTCAAGACAGGGTTTCTCTGTGTGTAGCCCCGGCTGTCCTGGAACTCACATTGTACACCAGGCTAGCCTCGAACTAACAGAGATCCACTTGCCTCTGCCTCTCCCATGCTGGGGATTAAAGGTATACACCACCACCAACTATTGTGTTACACTGTTGTGTGTTTTTTTTCCCCAAAGATTTCTTTATTTACTATGTATACAATATCCTGCCTGCAAGCCAGAAGAGGACACCAGATCTCATTATAGATGGTTGTGAGCCACCATGTGGTTGGTGGGAATTGAACTCATGACCTTTGGAAGAGCAGTCGGTGCTCTTAACCTCTGAGCCATCTCTCCGGCCCCACGTATTACACTTTTATTTGCTCTGATCCAACTTCAGAAATTAAGACATCCTGATTCCCACAGCAACCCTGCTGGACGGGTATTAGCTCTTGAACTTGGCTGACGTTATTTATCTAAGTGGTACAATGTGGATTTGAACTCAGGACTCCATGCCTGAGATCCCCCTCCCCCAACTCCCACCCCTAAGTAAATCATGAAGATTTCTACAAACAATGGTTAATTCAGCCGGGTCACAATAGCTCATGGTAACCTAGAATGGACACAGCCCTCTCTCTCTCTCTCTCTCATCTAAACTGTGGATCTCGGTGAAAATTAAAGTCCAGAACCTTTTTTGAAAGAAATTATCTGGAGCCAGGCGTAGTGGCACATTCCTTTAATCCCAGCACTTGGGAGGCAGAGGCAGGCAGATCTCTGTGAGTTTGAAGCTAGCCTGGTCTACAAAGGGAGTCCAGGACAACCAGGGTAACAGAGAAATCTTTGTCTCAGGAAGGAAAAGAGAGAGAAAGAAAGAAGAAAGAGAAAGAAAAGGTAAAAAGATTTCATGACTGGGGCTGGTGGTTAAGAGCACTGGCTGCTTTTGTAGAGGACCTGAGTTCAAGGCGGGCCTTATGGCACATGCCTTTAATCCCAGCACTCAGGAGGCTGAGGCAGGCAGAGATCTCTGTGAGTTTGAGGCCAGCCTAGTCTACAAAGCGAATCCAGGACAGCCAAGGCTACACAGAGAGACCCTGTCTTGAAAAACAAACAAACAAACAAAAAAGACCTCTGAGTTCACTATTCCCAGCACCCACACGATGGCTCAAGACAGTAACAGCAGAGCATTAAGCTAAGCCCAGGGCCCGTTCCTGGGTCACTTCAATTGAGACTGTGTCATCTCCTCTTAACATCCTTTCCCTGGAGATCTTCCTTAAACGTTGCTTCCTCTAAACTCATCCTTCTCATCTCATCCTTCTCTGCACCTTGTCCCAAACCCTTGGCTTCTCAAGGTGCCCTGTGATGGGGTTCACCAGGCTGTGCTGTATCACCCTCGCTGTTGCCTGATGTCCCCCACATCCTACCCCACTTACATGAGGCCTACGAGGCCTGACATTCTTTGAAGGCAGAGACTACACTTCCCAGCTTTGTAGTCCCCAGCTTGACACTGGGTCATATTTCTCTCGCCCAAAGGAAAAGAGTTCTGGGCCGGGTGGTAGTGTCACACGCCTTTAATTCCAGCACTTGGGAGGCAGAGGCAGGTGGATCTCTGTGAGTTCGAGGCCAGCCTGGTCTACAAAGTGAGTCCAGGACAGCCAAGGCTATTACCCTGTCTCAAAAAAACAAAACAACAACAAAAAAAAACCAAAGACAAAAACAAAAAACAAAAAAGCAAAACAAAACAACAACAACAACAACAACAACAACAAAAACCAAAACCAAAAAAAAATAAAGAGGAGAAGCCTGGAATGGGACAGAGTGCTAAGCAGAAGGAGCATCCTAACCCTTGACTAGTCCAGCAAGGTCTCTTAGAGTGGGCAGCCCACATGCTCTCAGAACTGATGTGGGGCTCAGGGGATGTAGACTGCACGCCGGAGCTCTCACCTCCCCCCCCCCCCCACGCACACACCATGTTCTTCCCTGAAGGACCCCACAGTGGCCTGCCAAGTTTCTCCAGCCTTAGAAAGGAAGACCCCAAATTGTATCTTACATGACATCGGTGGTGCCTTCCTCTGGGTAGCTGACCAAGCCGCGTCTTGAGGAAAGTGGGAGACCTTTGGTAGCCACAGGCCGGTTAATAAACTTAGGGTTTAGACGGGACTTTGACAGCTGGTCGACTGCATTTATAACACGGAGAGTTTCCTTCTTCGGTACAGCCTCCTCCCCACCCCCCACTTTACAGAACACCTCCGTTGCCATCTGGTATTGGTGGGATCAGAGCACCGTGCAGGACAACCAGCCATCAGGAAGCAGAGAGAAACTGAGGCAAAGGTCCCACCCTTAGTTAGGGTGAGATAGGTGTGCAGTGAGCTGACTTCATAATCATCACAGGGTGTAACAATTAGGGGGCCACCCCTCCTCTTGATGTGGGGTTTGCTGTGCAGCTGGACAGCTCAAAAGCCTGGGTCAGGGTTTCTGGGCTAAGGCAAGAAACAAACTCCACGGTCAAGCCGGGCGTGGTGGCGCACGCCTTTAATCCCAGCACTCGGGAGGCAGAGGCAGGCAGATCGCTGTGGGTTCAAGGCCAGCCTGGTCTACAAAAGTGAGTCCAGGACAGCCTAAGATACATAGAGAAACCCTGTCTAGAAAAACAAAAAAAACAAAAACAAAAAAACAAAAACAAAACAAAACAAACTCCACGGTCCCTTCCAGGACATCATACAGGCCCCTTCTAGGCCACGTTTGTGGTCACAGCTCCTCTGCCCTCCTCCGAGGACTTCAAAGGGCTTAACAGCCTTTAGAGCTGTCCCCTGAAGGAGGGGCAGGCTACTGACAGGGAGACCACCACCTGGCCTGAGCCAAAGAGTCTCTGAAGAGAAAGACTTTGCCTCCGGAGGCTAAGGCTCCCCATCCTTGGATCTAAACTGAAGTCCCACGGAAGCCAGTAGCACAGGCATAGAGAAAGCCACAGACTAGCTGATTCCAGTGCTAGAATTCCAAATACCTTGAAAGACTGAGAGACAATGATGAACTCGTGGAGATATTCCTAAAAATGGGCCCCAACCTCTCTGCTCTGAGAGCCAGGGTACATGTAGAAGGCACACCCACAACTTCTGGAGAGAAGAGGGAACAAGTTCTCCAACACTGGCTTTGCAGCTGGAAGTGGACTTGAGACTCAGTTCTGTGCTTACTAGCTGTGTAACTCGGAGATTAACAAATGTTTTAAATTATTATTTTTTGGTTCTTTGAGACTGTGTTTCTGTGTAGCCTTGGCTGTCCTGGACTCCCTTTGTAGACGAGGCTGGCCTCGAACTCACAAAGATGCGCCTGCCTCTGCCTCCCGAGTGCTGGGATTAAAGGTATGCACCACCACGCCTGACAGGACAATAACAATCTTTAAACTCCAATTCCTTCAACTGCAGAGTACAGACAGAAATGGAGCCTCACACACACGGGGTTGGGAAACTGCTTTATTTCTTCCACTGGATGTGGTAGAGAACATTTCAAAATAGTAAACTATATCTCATATGTTCTACAAATCCAAGTGTTCCCCTACTCCCATTATATGGTGGCTCATTACCATCTGTAACCCCAGTCCAGGAGTCCAGGGGAATCTGACCTCCTCTTCTGGTCTCCTCGGGCACCAGACATGCAAGGGGGTGCACAGATACCTACGCAGGCAAAATGCCTATATACATGATTTAAATTTTTTTTTTTTTTTTTTTTTTTTGAAAATAGAGGGGTCCATGTATCCTCTGAGAACTTTGCTGGATCTCAGCTTGACTATACAGTCTGTAACCAAGGCCGCCGCGTTTGCCTACTTGGTCAGCAGATGGCGCTACAGGCCTGTCCCACAAAAGGCGCTCCCGTCGCGGAACCCGGAAGCGTCGTCCGGGAAGGGGGCGGGCCCAGGGCGCTGCAGTCCTGCGAGTTGGGAAGAGCTAGTGTCCCTCATCCGGACCTGCATTTTCCTCCCGCCCCCTCCTCCCGCGCTGGCGCGCCTGGGTCCTTTCCCGAAGTGAAACCAACAGACTCCGGGAGTTGGGGACCCGGCGGGCGCCCACGGGACAGATAGCCCTCAGGGCGTCCTAAGTTTGCAGGGAACATGGGCATGCTCAGGGCAGGGCTGTGCCCGGGCCTCACGGAGGAGATCGTCCAGCTTCTGAGGGGCCGAAAGATTAAGACAGGTGACCGCGTGGGCGCGTAGCACACAATATTGGCACGACCGCGGAGGTCGGTGCCATGGTCTTGGCACACGTGCGGGGCGCTTCGCTCTAACAGGAAGGCCACACTCTTCCTCTGACCTCCTGGGGAGGCTGGGTTCGCGGGAGCCCAGCCAGGGGCAGAGGACTCTGTCGTGTGCTGGGCTCCTCGCCGGGTCCTGCGTGAGTGCCTGAGTGCTCCAGATCGGAAGTAGAGTAAGACCTTAACCCCATTTCACAGCAGAGGAAAAGGCAAGCGTGCGTGGCAAGGCTAAGCCATGCCTGTGGCCAATCAGTTGCATTTGGTCTCTTTCCAGTGGCCGACCTGGCAGCTGCTGATCTAGAGGAAGTAGCTCAGAAGTGTGGCTTGTCTTACAAGGTGAGCCCGCGATCTGCAAGCTCCATCCCAACCTGTCTTCCACAGCGGGCCCCCAAGCTGCAGGATCAAAGTTCCCCGAAGTAGATGGGGGGAGGGGAGCACTAGACCCCCCCCCCCCCAGAGTGCTCTGCGGGTGCTGGGGGCGGAGGGCAGGGGTGAGCAAATGCCGGCTAGGTAGATCACTGGGCAGTCTGGCTGCTCTGGAGCCTGAATGTCCTTCCTATTGGCAGGCCCTGGTTGCCCTGAGGAGGGTGTTGCTGGCGCAGTTCTCGGCTTTCCCCTTAAATGGCGCAGATCTCTATGAGGAGTTGAAGACTTCCACTGCCATCCTGTCCACCGGCATTGGAAGGTCTGTATGTGTACTGGGGCAAGAAGGTGAAAACAGAGTCTCTCCGAACCGAGACTAGAGAGGGCGGGGCGAGGGATGGTAGTCTGCAGCTGTCAAGGAACCTACAGGCATCTGGACCCCCTTGGTTTTTCCTTAGAGCAAAGCTATGGGAGTTCTTGCCCTCAGCACTCTTGGGTACTTGGGTCATTATTTGCTTGGGTAGGGCAATCCTGTGCGTTGAGAGAGATCTGGCAACATCCCTGGGCTCTCCTCACCAGATGCCAAGCTCACCTCTCCTGCCCCCAGTTATAACAATCAAAAATGTCTCCAGGTATGACGCAGTATCTCTTGGGAGCCAACTTTTCCCAGTCAAGAGCCACCAACCTATAACACAAGATGCCACTAATATCCTATTATTCAGCAGAGTCCATGATACTTAAGGCTAAGGCAAGTGAGACCGGTGCAGGGTTGAGAGTTCCTGGGAGTCTGCACCTATGCTCTGAACCCAAGAAAGTGGTCCTCAGCCTTCCTACTGATGCCACCCTTTAATACAGCTCCTCAGGTTGTGGTGACTTCCCCCTACCCACAACCATAAAATTATTTTCATTACTACTTCATGACTGTAACTTTGCTACTGTTATAAAATCATAAAAATATCTGATACGCAACCCCTGTGAAAGGGTTGTCCAATCCCAAAAGGGGTCACGACCCTCGGGTTGAGAAACCCTGCGACCTCCATTGTTGGTTAGCTTAAGAGGAGGAGCCAGCAGAGGTGAGCCCAGAGCCTGTTGCCTTTGCCATTCTGGGTGGGGGTTGGCGGGTGTGTGTGTGTGTGTGTGTGACACACACGACACAGACATGACATGACACGTGCATGCTGAAAAGAGCAGTTACACTGTGCTCTGTGGCTCGGGGTTGGGAAGGAATTGGATGACAATTGGCATTTTCTGGCCAAGTGAGCCTGACCTCTCTCCTGGCCTGTTTGTGCGGAGTGTGATGAATAACACTGCCATCCCAAAGGTCTTTGGATTGGTCTGGCCCTTGCTGTTTCCATAACACATCCTCTTGGCAAGGTCTGCACAGCCTGGTGCTTGCTCTCGCTGGTTGGGGGTGGGGGTGGGGTCTGTGTAATCCATCAAACATTGGCTGAGCGCCTACTGGGTGCCAGGCACACGCAGATGCTATCTGGAGGAGTGAGGCTCGGTATCTCAAGCGCGGTGGCTACTGTATACTGTATATGGGAGACTTGTAAGTGCAGCGAGCAGGCACAGTGGCTTTGGGGCCCAGGGAGCTTATTAAAACCGGTGTACACAGAAGGAGCGGTGAAGAGGGGTACACTGGCAGGATTGCAGTTGCAGGCATCCTGGTGGAGGAGGGGGTGGAGGATTAGGGGGTGGTGGTGAGGGCTTGGAGTTGCACAGGTGGCCTTGGCATGGGCAGACCAACCACTGAGCTTGCCCTGAGTGCCTCCCTTGACTCTGGCACTGGCTCAGCATTTCATGGCATGCATTTCTTTTGCCCCTCATCACAACCCCTAATGAGAGCACACCACCCTTTGAAGTCATCGTTGTCCATGTGAAGAAATGGGGACGCAAGGTCAGGGACCGGCTCAACTAGATGGTAGCTGGGGTGTTCCGGTGTGTACCCCGGAAGGGAAGAGGCCACTGTGAAAGCTTTTGTAGGCCACGGGGCAGAGCTGTGTGGATTGCACGGGCCAGCCAGGGGATGCTAACGGGGATCTGGTGGCGCTGGTTTGGGTTGTGTGAGTCTTATCCAGGGTTTGTGACAGTGGGAGACATTGTCAAAGGAGAGATGTGGCAAGAGACTTAATTATGAGATCGGGGCGTGGGTCTGAAGACTCAAAGGTGGCTTGCTGGGTTTTCAGACTTGCCCGCGGTGTGCTGTGCCTGCGTAGTGCCTGTTAACATTGACTCTGGAGGTGAGGCTGTGGTCGAAGTCAGTGACACTCGTGATTGCCACACATTGAACGACGACGACGGTTAAGGAGGGGTCCTTTGTTGTGGGCCCTTCTCGGAGGAGGAGTGAGGCTCGCGGGTGTTAAGTTTTGCAGGGCAGTAGAGCAGGTGGCACCGTGTAGAGCACCGTGGGAAGTGCTGAGGATGGTTTGTCTTGCCAAGTCAGAGCTTTTGCCTGTTCATCTCCAGTGGAATAAGGGTCTTCAGGAAACATGAGGGAAGTCGTTTGCGTGAGTGGCTGGAAGAATAAACTGGTGGCAAGTTCAGTGGGGAGAAATCCCACAAACCCCTGCGTTCTAGGCAGTTCTGGTTTGGAGTCCCTCCACATTTTGTTATGCTCAGAGGTAAGGGGTGGGGGTGGGGGTTAGGGGGTTAGGGGAGGTAGTGGTAGGTGCCCTGCCCCAGAGCCAGTGGCAGGAGGTGGGGTTGGAAGTACCTCACGCAGGTGGGACCTCTTAGTTAGGTATTTGGTGGGATTGGTTTTCTTTTGTTGTTTAAGATTTTATTTTAGCTGGTCATGATGGTTTTATGCCTTTAATCCCAGCACTTGAGAGACAGAGGCAGGTGGAGCTCTGTGAGTTTGAGGCCAGCCTGGTCTACATAGTGAGTTCTAGGACAGCTAGAGCTATGTGATAGACCTTGTCTCAAAAATAACTTTTTTTGTTTATTTGTGTGGGGTGTGCCATGTGTGTGGGGGTGCCATGTATATGTGGATGCCCATGCAAGCCAGAAGAGGAAGTTGGGCTCCATGGTGTTGGAGTTGCGGGGGAGAGTGAGGCATCTGCTGTGGTATTGGGAACCAAACTGAAATCTACAAGAGTGGCAGGGAGATTTAGCTGCTGAGCCATCTCCGGGCCACCCCCACCCCCCACCCCCAATGTAGTGATGGGTTCTTTGGTTGGTTGGTTTTGGTTTTATTGAAACAGGATTTCCCTGGGTAGCCCTGGCTGTCCTGGAACTCACTTTGTAGATGAGGCTGGCCTCGAAGTCACAGAGATCTGCCTGCCTCTGCCTCCCTGAGTGCTGGGATTACAGGTGTGCACCATCACACCCAGCTTTGTGTTGGATTCTTTTGTTTCGTTTTGCTTTGTTTAAGATTTATTTATGCTCGAAAAACCAAAAAAAAAAAAAAAGATTTATTTATGTATATTCAGTCTTCCTGTACATCTGCATGACAGAAGAGGGCATCAGATCTCATTATAGATGGTTGTCAGTCACCATGTGTTTGCTGGGAATTGAACTCAGGACCTCTGGAAGAACAACCACTGAGCCATCTCTCCAGCCCTGTGATGGATTCTTTGTTTCTTTGCTTGTTTGTTTTGTTTTTCAAGACACAGATTCTCTGTGTAGTCTTGGCTGTTTAGTAGACCATGCTGGCCTCGAACTCACAGAGATCCACCTGCCTCTACCTCCTGAGTGCTGGGATTAAAGGCATGTGCCTCTCTTAATTGGAGTCAAAAACCAGAGATTCAGCCAGGCGTGGTGGCACCCGCCTGTAATCCCAGCACTTAGGAGGCAGAGGCAGGCGGATCCTGTGAGTTCCAGGCCTAGAGACTCATCCGTCTCCGCATTCCCACCACTGGAACTACAAACTCACACCACCCAGAGCTGGCTTTTCTTTTAAAAATTTACTTTAGTTTAATTAGCATGTATCTGTATCTGTGAGTGTGTGTGTGCACGTGGATGCAGGGGCCCGTGGAGACCAGAGGTACCAGATACCCTCGGCAGTTGTGAGCCAGCTCCTCGGCCACCTTACCAGCCTCTCCACTCGGCTTTTCATGTAGGTTCTGGAGCTCAGGCTAAGGTCCCCATGCTTGCAAGGCAAGCGCTTTCGTCAACTGAGTTATCAGCCAGCCCCCACCTGGATGGGGTTCTTAAACTCCGGAAGCGGTTCTGTGGAGCTCTAGACTCTCTGTGTGGCGGATGCAACTGGTCTGGGCCCCACCTGGGAGAACACGTGGGGAGGAACTGCTGTGATGGAAACCAGGCTTCCCCTGTCTCTGGGAGAATGGGATTCAGGAGGAGAGGAGGCTGGAGACCTACTAAGTAGATGCTTATTAAACAGACACCTAACGCGTCCTGTTCCAAGAAGCCACAGGGTGGGTGGAAAAACCTGAGCCCGTTGATGGGCAGGAGCGCCATGGCCCCTGGAGTTAAAGTAGGCGGAGTGGCAGCTGGTTGCTGCTTCTCATGAGCTGATGGGTCGTGGTTGGCCATCAAGAACCTCTTCAGATGCCTGCCGTCCGGTCCGGGACTGTTCTTGCTGAGTTAGGGAGATGCATGGTCAGGTATTGGTCCAGGCTGGGACACAGAATCTTCAGTGCCTGTCCTGGGTAGAGCATGGCGGGTAATGACCTGTTTCATGGCGGGTTCAGGGGCAGAACTGGGCTTAGAAGTGGCCATGTTTTGAGGTTCACCCTGAGGCTTCCACAGCCAGAGTTTTGACAGTCAAGCCACTGTTCTTTTCATTTCTTCAGTAACATTTACTGTGTGCCTTCAGGGTTTTCTGCTTTGTGCTAAAACTGGGGACAACAGGGATAAAGGCCCAGTCTTTGCCCCAAGGGTGTTTCTAGGAGATGAGGGAGGCAGACAAAAAAAAAAACAAGCAAATAAAAAATAATTACAAACTCCCAGAACTAATAAGCGAGTTTAGCAAGGTCTGGGGATACAAGATCAACACATAAAAATCAATTGCATTTCTCTGAACTCACAATGAACACGTGAAGACTGAAATTAAAAACACAGTGCCATTTGCTGCTGCATCTAAGAAAATGAAACACTAAGGTCTAAATCTGACAAAGCCCGTGTAGAATTTGTATGCTGAAAATTAAAAATGCTGATGAAGTAGATCAAAGGTGACCCAAATAAATGCCGAGACTTGCTGTGCCCATAGATTACAAGATTCTACATTAGTGAATGTCAGCTCCCTACCCCCCTTGGCCCCCATTTTTTTCCCTTGATACTAGAGATTGAATTCAGGGCTTTGTATGTGCTAAGCAGGCACTCTACCATTAAGCTGTCTACACACACACACACACACACACACACATTTTTGGAGTCAGGGTTTCATTATGTTGCCATTGACTTCACAGAGGTCAGGCCCGCCTGACATGGGGATCAAAGGCCTGTGTCACCAGGCCTGGCTTACTTTCCAAATGTATCTGCAGGTTTCTTTTCTTTTCTTTTCTTTCTTTCTTTTTTTTTTTTTTTTTTTTTTTTTTTTGGTTTTTTTGAGACAGGGTTTCTCTGTGTAACCTTGGCTGTCCTGGAGTCACTTTGTAGACCAGGCTGGCCTCAAACTCACAGCGATCCACCAGCCTCTGCCTCCTGAGTGCTGGGGATTAAAGGCGTGTCCCACCACGCCCGGCTGATGTCTGCAGGTTTAACACAGTTTCTTCCCTCCTCTCTCTGCCCATCCTCCGGTTCGCTCCTCTTCTGCCGTCAGCCTGGACAAACTACTTGATGCTGGCCTCTATACTGGGGAGGTGACTGAGATCGCTGGCTGCCCAGGCAGCGGCAAAACCCAGGTAACTCAAGGGGCCAACTGTGGGGAGGGCTGGGGGAGGTGGGTGCATTGTCCTGGATTCCTTGGTGGGGGTGGCGGGGGGGGAGGTGGGGAGTGAGGAGTAGGGGGTGGGTGTTCTTGAAGGTGTCCCTGTGGGTTTCATGGTCAGAACAGACAAGATGGCTGCCAAGAACGGGCACGACAAGTGCATGTTGTTGGACTGGGTAGGATGTGGTGGGGAGCTGCCTGACTGCCCTCGCTCTTTTCCAAGGGCTTAGATTTACCCAGCACCCCGTCCTGTCTCTGAAGGTGTGTCTCTGTGTGGCTGCGAATGTGGCCCACAGCCTGCAGCAGAGTGTACTGTATGTTGATACCAATGGAGGAATCACGGCGTCCCGCCTCCTCCAGCTGCTGCAGGCTAGAACCAAAGAGGAGGAGAAACAGGTAAGCCGGGTTCCTTGAAAAATCCCGATGCTGGGGCTGGAGCGATAGCTCAGTGGTTAAGAGCAACGTCTGCTCTTCCAAAGGACCCAGGTTCAATTCCCAGCACCCACATGGCAGCTCACAACTGTCTGTAACTCTGAGATCTGACACCCTCACACCAGTGCACATACATTAAAAAAACAAAAAATACAAACAAACAAAAACCAATACGACAAAAAAAATCCTGATGCTAAGAGACCTCATGACCCTTTACATGGTAAGAATCTGTGACGTCATCAGCTCTTGCTTTGAAACTCGAGAGTCCTCTGTGTTCCCAAAGCTGCTGGTGTTAGCGTCATCTTCCCAGCTTGGATGCTGCCTGCACTGATTCTCTCCAGGAACTTCCAGGTCTTTGCATACCATAAATCAAAGCTGGCAAACACCTAGCATCTCCGTTTCCAGCCCATTTCTTGCCCGTGGCAGGCATCACTAATCAATCATATCCGTCCCTTCCTGCTGAATTCTGAACGTCTTACAGCTCAGCACCCAGGTAGTCACCACCACTGTGAGATCTGGCCCATTAGGCAAAATCCATTTGCCATTGTGGATGCCAAGCACCGTGTCTAAGTGCCTCTTTGCCCTTTCAGCTCCGTGATTACTTACTCTTGATGGCTTTCCTGGATCACCGTCTCCAAGGCTCTGCTTCTCTTCCCCATATCCCAGGCAGGTGCTCTCCAGAGGATACAGGTGGTGCACGCATTTGACATCTTCCGGTTGCTGGATCTGCTGCATGACTTTCGGGGCACCATGGCCCAGCGGGTGAGCCTGCTGATCTGCCTGTTTCTGCGCTAGCCAGCTGGCCAGGTGTTAGCTGTATGAGGGCAGGTGTCCTAGCACAGACTATATTTGGAATGAATGCCCAATTTAACAGCTCCAGCTGTGTTTGCACATGTACACCCCCACCCCCCCACCAGGTGGAATTCCTTAGTGCTTAATTTCAGGCGCTTCGTGTTTTACAGGCCCACCAGCCTGTACAACAGTCAGCTCCTTGAGGACAGGACTTTTTTGTCTTCCCCTCTGCGTTACTCACTCAACTCGATTAGAAAAACTTTTGTGCCTGGTGGTGGGGCCACACGCCTTTAATCCCAACACCGGGGAGGGTGGAGGCAGGAGGATCTGCCTGGATCCCATAGAGATCCACCTGCCTCTGCCTCCCAAGTGCTGGGATTAAAGGTGTGAGCTCTCGACACCACCTGGTCTAAACTTAGTGTGTGTGTGTGTGTGTGTGTGTGTGTGTGTGTGTAGGTCAGAGAGGCCATCTCTTTGGAGTTGGTTCTCTCCTTCCACCTTGGCCTAGGTTCCAGGAATCACACTTTGGTTAGCAGGCTTGGGCAGCAATCCCTGTATCTGTTGAGCCATCCCACTGGCCTCCACTCTCTTTTGTTTTGTTTTGTTTTGTTTTGGAGATAGGGTTTCTCTGTGTAACTATGGCTGTCCTGGACTTGCTTTGTAGACCAAGCTGGCCTCCCAAACTCAGAGATCCGCCTCTGCCTCTGCCTCTGCCTCTGCCTCTGCCCCTGCCTCTGCCCCTGCCCCTGCCCCTGCCTCTGCCTCTGCCGGGATTTCAGGCTGAGGAGCTTGCCCTGGGCATCCCCTAGAGGTCACTGGTTTCCCCCTACCTAATAGGCTACAGCTTCTTCAGGCACCGTGAAGGTCATGATTGTAGATTCTGTCACTGCGGTAGTTGCCCCACTTCTGGGAGGTCAGCAGAGGGAAGGTAAGTATTAAAGGACAGCCTGGGGACAGGGTGGGGACTTCACCTCCCAGCCCTGTCCTTGGACCTCTGCTGCTTCTCTTGTCTCTTCCTCCCCCCCAGGCCTGGCCTTGATGATGCAACTGGCCAGAGAGCTCAAGATCCTGGCCCGGGACCTGGGTGTGGCAGTGGTGGTAAGGATGTTTCACCTCGGACACTGTCCTCTGTTCCTCCTAACTGTCCTCAGGGAACTGAAGGGGACAGAGCCCAGAGCCCAGCTTCCACAGCTCAGAGAGGAGCATGGACCATGGGTTATAATGGACCAGGAACTACTTTGCTTTATGTTCTGTTTTTTTTTTTTTAATTAATAATCTATTCTGTGTGTGTGTGTTAATGCTCAGAAGAGTGCAGGCATGTGTGTGCCATGGCACACACATGGAGGGCAGAAGACAACTTTTGGGAGCCAGTTCTCTCTGTCTGCCGTGCTTTTAAGACTGTCTTTGCTTCTGCTCCAGCTGATTCCCCTAGTCTCTGCTTCTCAGTTCTCTGTGGGACACCAGGGCTGGGATTACAGGTGGCAAACAACTAGCATTCTTTACGTGGTTCTGAGTCTCACACTCAGGGCATCCTGAGTTTCTAGGCAAGCACTTTTATCTGCTGAGCCACTGTTCCAGCCCTGGGTTTTTGTTTTTTTTGTTTTTGTTGTTGTTGTTTTTTAGATAGGGCTTCTTTGTGGCTGTCCAGGACTTACTTTGTAGACCAGGCCGGCCTTGAACTCAGAGATCCGCCTGCCTCTGCCTCCCGAGTGCTGGGATTAAAGGCGATTTTTGCGACACCATGCCCGGCTTTCTTTGTTTGTTTGTTTTACGATTTATTTGTTTATTATTATTATGTTTAGTGTTCTGCTTGCATGTACACTTACACACCAGAAGAGGGTACCAGATCTCATTATAGATGGTTGGGAGCCACCATGTGCTTGCCAGGAATTGAACTCAGGACCTTTGGAAGAGCATCTCTGAGCTATCTCTCCAACCCCTAAGTTTTATTTATTTATTTATTGAGACAGGGCTTCTCTGTGTAGCCTTGGCTGTCCTGGACTCATTTTGTAAACCACACTGTCCTTGAACTCACAGAACTCCGCCTGTCTCTGCCTCCCGAGTGCTGGGATTACAGGCGAGCACCAGCACACCCAGCTATAAACTGTATTTATTGAGGTAAATCTAAAGAATGAGCCAGTTCCCAGTCCCAGGCACACTGGGTGGCTTACAATAACATGTACTTCTACCTCCAGGGGAATCTGACAACTCTGCCCTCTATGGGCATCAACACTACCAACATTCACACAATTAAAAATAATAAACATAAGGGATAAGAGATAGATGGCTCAGTGGTTGAGAGCACTGGTTCTTCATTCAGTCATGAAAATAGAAAAAAAAATATATATGTAAGAACACAGAAAATAAGAGTGACATGTTATTTTTGTTTTGTCTTTAACAAGGTTAGTTAGAAAGTCCGTTAAGAGTGTGCTGTCGAGTCAGGCAGTGGTGATGCACACTTTAAATCCCAGCCGGGCGTGGTGGTGCCTGCCTGTAATCCCAGGATTACCGTGAGTTCAAAGCCAGCCTGGTCTATAAAGTGAGTCCGGGACAGCCAGGGCTGTTAACACAGAGAAACCCTGTCTTGAAAAACCATAAGGAAAAAACAAACAAACAAACAAACAAACAAACAAAACCTAAATCCCAGCACTCAGGAGGCAGAGGCAAGCAGATCTCTGTGAGTTCCAGGGCAGATGGGACTACACAGAGAAATCCTGTGGTGGTGGTGGTGGTGGTGGGGGCGATAAAAAGAGGGGGTGGCAAGATGGCTCAGTGGATATAATAAAGGCATCTGTCACATGAGCCTAAGGAGCTGAGCCCAAGAGCCCACATAAAGGCAGAAGGAGAGAATCAACTCTACAAAATTCTCCTATGGCCTCCACACACCTCCCTACATGCATCCATCCATCTCTCTCTCTCTCTCTCTCTCTCTCTCTCTCTCTCTCTCTCTCACACACACACACACACACACACACACACACACACACACAATCTAATAATCAATGAACATCACTTGGTTGGTTGGTTGGTTGGCTTTTCAAGGCAGGGTTTCTTTGTGTGTCCCTGGACGTCCTGGAACTCACTCTAGAGTAAGCTGGCCTCAAACTCACAGAGATTTGCCTGCCTCTGCCTCCCGAGTGCTGGGATTAAAGGCGTGCGCCATCACTGCTGGCTTAGAAAAAAATTTTTTTTTACCGCTCTAGCTTCCCTAGTGTCCTCTTCTCGTCTCCACGGGCACCTGTCCTCATGTGCACGAACTCAAATGCAGACTGCTCAGGCTCACCTCACACTCCTGACTGCTCCTGAGAGGCTGGAAGTAGAGATGCGCACCACCAGGCAGAAGTGCACGTACTTTAAATGTCTAGCTAGGCCATCACCTAATTTTGAAGAAATAGTATACGAATTTGTGCACCTCTAGGCTCAGGGAAACAATCTGCTTTCTTGCTCTTTTCAAATGCGAGGTCCTGGCTTCCAGGTGCTTGTGGGCACTTGGCTGCCAGGCTCTGGTGTAGACAGCAGTGAGGAAACCATACTCGCTAGCCTCAGGAGGCTGTGGCTCGGGTATCTCTGTGGCGTATGCAAAGGCAGGCAGATCGCTGTGAGTTCGAGGCCAGCCTGGTCTACAAAGCGAGTCCAGGACAGCCAAGGCTACACAGAGAGACTCTGTGTCGGGGAAAAAAAAATAAGTCCCACATTGCTACTCCTCATCCAAACCTTCCCTTTTCCCCATACACAGACACTCCAGACACAAAGGGCTGGGTGCACTGGGCACAGGATGCCTGTCGCGGGTACAAGTCCAGCACTGGCTCCGCTTAAGGAAAGAGTGAATAAACGGACCCTGTGCCCCGTACTTGGTGTCAGACCCAAAGGCTTTGTGGAAAACCGGGTTCAGGTCGGGAACCCTGGGTTGAGGCTCTACACTCAGCCCTAAGTTATAGCACCAGCCATAAGTCTCAGATTTCCTGTCTGTACAAGGAGGCTGTAGGAACAGGTGTCCTTGGTACCACAGTCATGGATCTACGTACCTTTCTGCAGGTGACCAACCACTTGACCAGAGACAGGGATGGTAGAAGGTTCAAACCTGCTCTGGGACGCTCCTGGAGCTTCGTGCCCACCACCCGGATTCTCCTGGATGTCACTGAAGGGGCTGGAACGCTAGGTAGTGGCCAACGCACAGTGTGTCTGACCAAGTCTCCCCGCCAGGTGAGCCAGCGCTGGCGTTGCTGGGGATCTCGGGCCCGGGGAGTGGGTGGTTTCCATGACCACTGGTCTCTTCTTTTTTTTTTTTTTAACAGTTATTATAATTTATTCAGATTACATCCAGATTGTTATACTCTCACTTGTATCTTCCCGTTCCCACCTTCCCTCCCTCCCTCTTCTGCCCTATTCTCCACTGCTGGTATCTCTTTGTTGTTGTTGTTGTTGTTGTTGTTGTTGTTTTTCAAGACAGGGTTTCTCTGTGTAGCCTTGGCTGTCCTGGACTCACTTTGTAGACCACACTGCTGGTATCTCATTGAAGGATTCTTTGATGCTGAAACCATGAAAAAAAGCCAACCACTTAAAGCCAGGCAAGGTAGCACACACCTTTAATCCCAGCACTCAAGGAGGTAGAGGCAGGCGGATCTCTGTGAGTTCGAGGCCAGCCTGGTCTACAAAGCGAGTCAAAGACAGACAAGGCTACACAGAGAAACTCTTGTCTCCAAACAAACAAACAAAAGCCAGCCACATAGATTGTTTAATTATGTTTTTGTTGTTTGTTTGTTTGTTTGTTTTTGAGACAGGGTCTCTGTGTGTTAGCCTTGGCTGTTCTGGACTCACTTTGTAGATCAGACTGGCCTCGAACTCGCAGAGATCTGCTTGCCTCTGCCTCCCAGATCCTGGGATTAAAGGCAGCACCACCACACACAGCTTAGATTGCTTAATTATGCCTACCCCTATCTCCTATCTCCTTCCAGCCAACAGGTCTACGGGAGGTGCTAGACATTGGGACATTGGGGACTGAGGACCAGAGCCCAGAATTGCCTGACAAACAGACGTGACACCGTTGGTTAGAAAAGGGACAGCCTCAAGGCCCTCACATCTTCCTTCCCAGTTCGCTGCCAGTTAGGACCCGGCAGTGCAGATGGCTCAGGCTCATCGGAAGACAAGCCTCAGTTTCCCCAGCTTCACTGTGTGGGATCTCACGGAGCTACTGCCGGAGGATGCTGCAGTAGGAGCGACCTAGAAGACCTCTGACGTCTCAGCTTTCCTTCCTTTGTCCACTGTACGTTTCCACGGAGGGTTGAGGTCAACCTAGCTTGGGACAGCTCTGAAGAAACCCAGTAGTGACTGGATAAATAGCTTCCTGGTCCTGTGTTCACCATTGACTCCTAAACCCATCCTTCACACAGTAATTGAGCCAGGAAGCCTTTGCTCCCCCTAACCCCCGTTTATTTTGGCCTCTGCTTTCCCATCTGCAAGATGGTACCTATTTTTGGCTCTGAGTTGCTCAGTGCAAACAGCCTCAGAAATGTAAACCTCTTTATATACGTCCTACTCTTATAAATATATATATTAAAAAAAGGAGGCCCTTTGAACCGTAGAGCCTCCTGGTGTCCCCCAAGGAGGTTGTTTCTGAGTTCCGGCAGTGGGAGTTCTTCCTTCCCTGCTTGCTGCCTGGGTCTCACACAGCTGCATACCTCACCCTGATAGGTGAGACCATAGCTGCCTGCTGTCCCAGGGATATAATTTACCAGGGAGGAAGGATGTGACCTGCTCCCAGTGAACCAGACACTTGTTTCATATGCATGGTGCCCCGTGGGGCTCTTCCTCAGTATAGTGTAACCAGAGGTGCTGAACCGTGGCCTAACCCATAAACAGACAGCCGGGAGTTTGCACAGTAAATAGAGCCAGCTGGGAAAATTGATGCCGGCGTAAATAATACATGGCAAATCTAGTCTTTTATACAGAAATTCATTGCTGGTGGCTCTAAGATGCAGTATAATTACACCTTCTCGTCCTGCCAGCTGTACCACAGCCTCGTGCCTTAGTGAATAAAATAGCCCCCTGTCTATTATTGAAACTGTGGTCATCCATCTGAAAGTCGTAACTCTGGCTGAAAGGGGAGGATGGTACCAGGGGATGGGAAATAAAAGGCAGAGTCAAGAGAGGATCAGGATGGTTTACGGACCGCAGTTTTTACGGGGAGGTCACGCTTGGTTAGAGAGCCTGTTGTATAATTGGTTGTCTTGGCTGAAGGGGGATCAGAGTGATAAGATGTGATACTTAGGGCCAGTGAGATGGCTCAGCAGATAAAGGTGCTTGCCACCAAGCCCCGACAATCTGAGTTCAATCCCTGGGTGCCACAGAATGGAAAGAGAGAACTGATTCTTGAAAGTTGTCCTCTGGCCAGGCGTGGTGGCCCAGCACTTGGGAGGCGGAGGCAGGAGGATTGCTGTGAGTTTGAGGCCAGCCTGGTCTACAAAGTGAGTCTAGGACAGCCTAGAGAGAAACCCTGTCTCGGAAAAAAAAAAAAATTAACACAAGAAAGAAGACCCCGGGGATGCCAGTCTTGGGTGTGCTTTGGGCATCCCTGTCTCACAGCAGACAGCACCTGTTAGTCAAGGGCACTGTTGTGCAGTGTTTTAGTTTCTTAGTGCAGCTTCACAGGGAACCGCTACCCAGTCAGGGGCACTGGCACTCAAGGGGGAGCCTCCTTGCCTGCTCTGCCCTGGGTGGATCTGCCTTATGGTTCTGTAGGTGGGGATTTCAAGTGCTTCACACCTGACACACACACACACACACTCTCTCTCTCTCTCTCCCTCTCCTCCCCTCCCCTACCTTTCTTTCTTTCTCTCTCTGGCTCTCCCTCCCTTTCCTCTCTCCTCCCCTCTCTCCCCTCTCTTCTCCCTTCCGCTCTCCTTCCTTCTCCCCTTCCCACACTTCTCTCTCCCTCTCCTCCTCTCCCTCTCTCCCTTTTCCTTCTCTCTCCTCTCCTCCCCTCTCCCTCTCTCTCCCCCTCCCCCCCAGCCCCCCCACCCTGTGAGTAGATTCAAACCCAGGACCTTCCATGTGCTCAGCGGAGGCTCTGCCACTGAAATGCACTCTCAGCTCCCATCTCATTTTGTTAGAGAAAGAACCAAAGGCTTTAAGTAGAACTGTGACGCTTCCAGTGGCGGAACTAACGGCCTCCTGTGCCTTCTTCTCTTGTTCTTTGCACGTTGTTGGAGCTTGTGAAGGAGTGGGCTTTAATGCGTTTTAGGGATATCAAAGGGTGGCCTAGGGGTACACATCAGCGGCGGAGTGCTCGCCTAGCATGGCCAAGGCCCTAGATTTGATATCTAGTACTAGAACAAAGTGAAAGCAGTGTAGGATTGTTTCCTTCTTGATCTAGATAGTCATTAGATCCCCACAGTCTTCTGATACAAGGAGGCCATTGTATGTCTATTTGAAGTTAGACAGAATTAATGTTGGGTACCTATTGTGTGTTGGCGCTTAGTGGCCTCAAGTTAAGAAGCCGAGCATTGAGCTTTCTAGGACAGTCAGGCAAAAGAAAAAGAAAAACAAAACAAACCCATGTATTATTAAGGCTGCTTTCCATAGCAAGTAACAAAATCCTGCATAGGCATCCCTGGTAAGGAAGGTCACTTGTCCCTGATTGTGTGATGCCAAGGTTGGTTGATGGAACGGCCCATGTGGAGAACAGAGGCCCCTTTCCTTCTCGGTCCTCACTTCCCTGTGTTGGTTTTGTCTTCAAGCTTGTTGCTCTCATTAAAACCTGGCTGTAGCCACTCTGAACATTAATCCAGACATAGCTTATCCACGGCCAGAAAGGGAGCATCTCCTTGTGTCCTTTGAAAAACACGGACAACTCAGAGTTTCCTAATAACTGCGTCCCATTGGTGCAGGATTGTCCCGTGCCCAGTGTCTAATTCCGTAGTGGAAAAGGAAACAGTGCCTCAGTGGTAGGCTTGGACCAACCAAGCAACAGCCATGGAGTTGGGGCTCAGACTTAACCTTTTTAAGGTGCCTACTGTGGTCCTATTAGAGACAGACTATGTGGAGGAATTAGATAGTGGGGGGAGGGGAAGGGGGTTCACGTTTGCGCTCAGTACCTTAGCGCAGCACTCACTGCAGGCTTAGGACAAGCTGGCTGCTGCTGGGAATCACTTCATCTTCCAGACTAAATGGAGCTCATTGAGGTTTTAGGACGTGTATCTATTAAGGGACGGCATGGGAGTCTAAACTGGAATCCATTCGGTGCCAGACTTTTCTTTTTTCAACCTCATGCTGCCTTCGGCTATAAATATGTAAATATTTGAACAAAATTCTTTTTTTTCATATTTTGCCCCAACAGTGGAGGCTGCACAGCTCAAACCCCTTTTCAGCTGAGCTCACCATAAAAAGCTAGATCAGAGATCCACTTTATCAGCTCTTTCTGATTTCCCCCAGGGAAGAGAGAATGACAAACACTCCAGAGACGGCAGATACTGTGTGTGAAAGAGCGCTGAAGGGTCAGAGGGGAATAAAGCCGACTGAAAACTAGCAGGCTCTGTGCACGGCTGAGATGTGAGGCAGGAGGATGCTTGCATAGCCGGCTAGGCTCTCATGTCTTCGGGCATGGGGGTGTCTGGGCAGAGTTTCAGCTGTCCAGTTCTTTCCAGTTCTTTGTGTTGGTTAGAATGAGGCATAGAATTCCATATAAATATGTATATTTCTATATTACATATATGTGTGTATACATTGTTTTTTTGTTTGTTTGGTTTTGGTTTGGTTTTTTTTTTTTTTTCTTTTTAGTTTTTCGAGACAGGGTCTCTCTGTAGCCCTGGCTGTCCTGGACTCACTTTGCAGACCAGGCTGGCCTTGAACTCACAGTGATCCGCCCGCCTCTGCCTCCCGAGAGCTGGGATTAAAGGCATGCGCCACCATGCCCGGCAATGTGTGTATACATTGTACACCATGTTGTGGTAGTTCGAATAAGAATGGCCCCCATGGGGCTGGAGAGATGGCTCAGAGGTTAAGAGCACTGACTGCTCCTCCAGAGGTCCTGAGTTCAATTCCCGGCAACCACAGGTGGCTCACAACCATCTATAATGTGATCTGATTCCTTCTTCTGGTGTGCAGGTGTACATGCAGGTAGAGCACTGTATACATAATAATAAATAAATAAATCTATCTTTAAAAAAAAAAACAAACAAAGGCCGGGCATGGTGGCGCATGCCTTTAATCCCAGCAATGGGAGGCAGAGGCAGGTGGGTTGCTATGAGTTCGAGGCCAGCCTGGTCTACAAAGTGAGTCTAGGATAGCCATGGCTAACACAGAGAGACCGTGTCTTAAAAACAAAAACAACAACAAAACAAAACAAAAACAAACAAACAAGAATGGCCCCCATGGTCTCATGTGTTTAAGTACTTAGTCATTAGGGAGTGACACTTCTTGAGAAGGATTAGGAGGTGTGGTGTTGAAGGAGGTGGGGCCTTCTTGGAGGAAGTGTGTGACTTCAGGTGGGCTTTGAAGTTTCAAATGCCCAAGTTGGGTCCAGTTTTTCTCTCTTCTTGTTGCCTGTGGATCCAGATGTAGAACTCGCAGCTTCTGCTCCAGCACCACATCTGCCTGCACACTGCCATGCTCCCCGCCATGATGACAATGGACTAAACCTGTAAGCCAGTCCCAATGAAATGCTTTCCTCTGTAAGAGTTGTCTTGGATGCTGGGCATGGTAGCGCAAGCCTGTAATCCCAGCACTCGGGAGGCAGAGGCAAGTAGAGCCACCACGCCCAGCGTCAGTCCCCTGTTTTTAATGAGAGCAAGGTATGTTATCAGTCAGGTGTTGTTCCATAGCAGAGCACTGCCTAGCATGTCTGAGATCCTGGTTCTGACGGCAGGTACACCAGTTCTGCACACACAGACAAGCATTCACCATTAATGTTCCTCTCTCTGTAAAGGAGTAGGGTTGTTACCTACAGTGTACAACTCACTGGTGTCAGCTCTTGTTATTTATTTATTTTTTTAAAGATTTATTTATTATTTATACAGTGCTCTGCCTGCATGTACACCTGCACACCAGAAGAGGGCATCAGATCACATTATAGATGATTCTGAGCCACCATGTGGTTGTGGGAATTGAACTCACGACCTCTGGAAGAGCAGTCAGTGCTCTTAACCTCTGAGCCATCTCTCCAGCCCCGTCAGCTCTTTTCTTGTTCTCTGACACTAGAGGAAGAACATAGGTCCTTTAAGACGGTGTTTCATTCACTGTGTATTGAGAAAAACAATGCCTGCTCCATAGATTACTTTTAGGGTTATTTAGCTTACTACACTTCCAGAAGCCTTATAGGAAGTGCCTTTCTGGGTATACCGTAGGCCTCAGTCTTGTGTCATCAGTAGGTCCATGATGTCTGGGAGATGCTGGTAGGGATCTTCTATCCAGATAGGACCAGCTTCATGTCCGTGTGACTAGTGTAGTCACAGAGAACCGTTGGCTCAGAAGAGTGGAATCTTGGGCTTTTGAACAAGGATCCCACATAGTGCCTACAATTTATGTAGCCAGTCTTGCTTGGAATGGGACAGCTCTTGTACTCAACCTGCTTTGGGGGACACAGCTTGGACTTTTTTTGTTTTGTTTTGTTTTTTTCGAGACAGGGTTTCTCTGTGTAATAGCCCTGGCTGTCCTGGACTCACTTTGTAGACCAGGCTGGCCTTGAACTCACAGTGATCCGCCTGCCTCTGCCTCCCTGAGTGCTGGGATTAAAGGTGTGCGCCACCACACTCAGCTGCAGTTACTCTTCAGGGCTGATTTGGATGGCATGCATGGAGAGTGGGTACATTTATCTTAGGGCACGGGCAGACTTCTAACTGTAAACCTCAGCTGGGCTGTTGCCATCACTTGGCTTCTTAGGGATTATCTCTGTCATGAATACTTTAGATTTTACAGAGTTTGTTTATATATATACATTTCTTCTTTTCTTTTCTTTTTTTTTTTTTTTGTTTTTTTTGTTTTTTTTGTTTTTCGAGACAGGGTTTCTCTGTGTAGCCTTGGCTGTCCTGGACTCACTTTGTAGACCAGGCTGGCCTCGAACTCACAGCGATCCACCTGCCTTTGCCTCCCGAGTGCTGGGATTAAAGGCGTGCGCCACCGCGCCCGGCTCTTCTTTTCTTTAAGTACATTATTTGCTTTGTTTTGGTTTTGGTTTGTTTGGTTGGTTTGTTTTGTTTTTTTGTGAAGGGTTTCTCTATGTAGCCTTGACTGTCCTGCACTTGCTTTGTAGACCAGGCTGGCCTTGAACTCACCGATCCACCTGCCTCCCCAGTGCTGAGATTAAAGGCATGCCCCACCACCGCCTGGCTTTTGTTGTTGTTGTTGTTATATATATATATATGCAGGCCAGAAGAGGGCACCAGTTCTCATTACAGATGGTAGTGAGCCACCATGTGGTTGCTGGGAATTGAACTCAGGACCTCTGGAAGAGCAGTCAGTGCTCTTAACCTCTGAGCCATCTCTCCAGCCCTGTTGTTTTTTTGAGACAGGGTTTCTCTGTGTAATAGCTCTGGCTGTCCTGGACTCTCTTGGTAGAACAGGCTGGCCTCAAACTTTCAGTGATGCCCCTGCCTCTGCCTCCCAAGTGCTGAGATTAAAGGTATGTGCCACTGTGCCTGGCTTGTCTCTCTCTCTCTTATTTTTTTAAGAGACAAGGTTTCCCTGTGCCACCCTGGCTGTCCTGGAACTCTCTTTGTAGACCAGGCTGGCCTCAGACCCCAAGATCCACCTGCCTTTGCCTCCCCAGTGCTGGGATTACAGATGTGCGCCACGCCACAACACCACCCCTGGCTGATTTTATGGAGTATCAATCCTAAGACTTTGGAGTGGCCCTTGGCTGGTGATTTAGGACTTTGGAATCAAGCAAAGAGGCAGCTTGTATACCCTGTTGCACTCTTCCTGGCAGAGTCCCTTGGACAAGATAATGTGTTTGTTTTACTCGTAGAAATCTATGCAGTATGGAGTCATGCTTTCCATATTGGTAAAATGTGTATCTCGGGGGAGTTGAACAGATGATTTATGGAAAGTGCCTTTCAGAGAGAGCCTGGAACATAGTAGGTGCTCAATCACTATTAGTTCTTCTGGTGCCTGCCAGAAGTAACAGGAACCAGGGCACTAGGACTTCGAAACCTTGCTGCTACTAATAAAAGAAATAATGTGATTTACTTTTTCAGTGCTGTTTCGGGAAAGGCATGTGCTTCATAAATATGTATTGGAAAGTACTTAGCAAATGAGGAGAAATAATAAAAATATGTCAAAGTAAACAGCTCCTATAAATATGTCACTTGGTAGACAAATTAGTGTTTTATTACTACTAAATACTATTGCTCGCCGAAAAGGATTTCAGATTACTCGCACAATGGCTACATTATTGAATGCCTCTGCGGAAGGGCACGATAAAGATGAAAAATAGTGATGGTGATAACGCCTAAGGTGGAGAGAGAGAGGAGGGGTGTGGGTAAATGCAGCTCCGAGCCTCGCTCCAGTGATCTGCTCAGCATTTAGCAGCACTCTGATGATTTAGCCACAATATGGACCAGAGGACCCTGAGAAAAGGATTTCCGCGGGGTGCCGTGAATCCAGGCTCTAACTACCGAGCTCAGCTAGGGGAGTAAGTGCACACTCCCTGTCAGAACTGGGCACTCTGCTTTGTGAGCTGAGTTGACCAAACAATCCCAGGTCTGAGACCTCGTCTCCCCTCTGGTCTTGCACACGTCTGTGGCTATAACACACACCCAGAGAAGGAGAGTACGGTGGAGAACGTGTGCGCCCTCCAGTGCGGCTCACAGACCCATTTCAGAAACCCGAGAGGGCGGACACGGTGGGCACGCCAAGGGAACAGGAAGCAGAGAGGGAAGGCAGAAGATAATGCACACCTTTGTGGAGGAGAAGGCTTTAGAGAGAAGCAGGGAACGTAGGGAACTGCAGCAAAGCCAAGCTGCGGAAGCAGGCAGGCGGGCGGGAGAAAGGTCAAGGTGGGCGCATTAATCCAGGTGCCGGGGCCACCTGCAAGGCCGAGCTCCCTGTGCGCTCCAGGTTGGAGAGAGAAATGGTCACATGCCAGCTCTGCTTTCTCTGTGTGGAAGTGGGAAAATTAGTGAAAACGTAGATCCTTGCGGATAACAAGCAAATCACAGTACAGAGCTTGCTGGGCTGTTTTGAGACCTGGAAATTGTAAAGTGACAGACTGATATGAATACATAATGTTTTAGCTCCGGTTCCCTCATGATAGTCGTCATCTTAAAACTCAAGGGCAGGGGCAGGAGAGATGGCTCAGTGGTTAAGAGCACCGTCTGCTCTTCTAGAGGTCCCGAGTTCAATCCCAGCAACCACATGGTGGCTCACAACCATCTATAATGTGATCTAACACCCTCTTCTGCAGATAAAGCACTCATATGCAATAAAACAAACAAAAAACAAAACTCAAGGGCAGGGGCTGGAGAGATGGCTTACTGGTTAAGAGCACTGCCTGCTCTTCCAAAGGACCCGGGTTCAATTCCCAGCAACCACATGGCAGCTCACAACTGTCTCTAACTCTAAGATCTGACACCCTCACACCAATCCACATGAATTAAAATAAAATAAAAAAATATATAAAACAAAAAACAAAACTCAAGGGTAGCGCTGTGGTAGTGCCTAGTATGTAGAAAAACCTCAACCACCAAAATATTGAATAAATAAAAATATACATTGCTCAGGAAAACTCTGAGAGGTCTTTGATAGGAACCCGAAGCATAGGAAAATGATGTCACTAGACACCAGCCAGAAGAATTAGCATTTATATGACTTCCGTGACTAGGCATCTTCTGAGTGCACTGGCTAATGATCCCCGATGCTACCCTGGTGTTTTATGCTTTACTAAGGCATTATCCCGTTTAATCTGTGGGCCCCGACCTGCTTTTCTAGGCTGGGGAAGAAAGAATTCGGAAAGGTTAAATACCTGCCAAAAGGTGCACAGCTGAAAAAAATGAGAGCCGGGTGTCGGCTTGGCAGTCATTTTCACTGTACTGCAACCTTTCTCAGCTGTGCCTCCACCTTCCTCACGTGAAAACGGCCAATCCAAGGAGGAACACACAGATGATGATGCCCCACAGACCCAAGGGATTCAATACGTTAAGTCTGGGGTTCTTCCGTTTTGAACTGGAACACTTTCGTCTGTCGGGGACAGTGAAAGATGAAGTCAAGGGTTCAATATTCAAACTTTAAAGCAAGTTGATGGCCGGGCGTGTTGGCGCACGCCTTTAATCGCAGCACTCGGGAGGCAGAGGCGGGCGGATCGCTGTGAGTTCGAGGCCAGCCTGGTCTACAAAAGTGAGTCCAGGACGGCCAAGGCTAACACAGAGAAACCCAGTCTTGAAAAACCAAAATAAATAAATAAAGAAAGAAAGAAAGAAAGAAAGCAAGAAAGCAAGTTGATGACGTTAAAGGTCCCAAGGTTACCACGCTTTGAGTTTGGCTCAGCCAAGGCTCTCTGGATCCCCATACCTAGCCGGGCTCCGCCAGAGGGCGCTCTCGGAGGCTGCGCGCTAGACCGCCGCGCGCCGGGCTCCTCTCTATGGTGGCGCGGGCGCGGCGGAGCGGGGCGCGCTCCCGCGGGGAGGGGGGCAGGACCACACGCGGGGAGGGCGGGGCCGCACGCAGGCCGGGCGGGGCCCACGCCGAGCCGCCGCCGGGAGGGGGACTGGGTTGGTGGGGGTGGACTTCCTGGGGCCGCCGGTGAGGATGTGGTGCGAGCACCCGGGCGGCCGTCAGCCCGGGAGTTGCGGCGGCTGCGGACTCCCGCGGCCCCGCTGACTTGAGTGACCGCAGTCGAGATCCGTCCCAGGTGCGGCCGGGCAGCGTCCGCCGCAGGTGAGGAGGCGCTGGCTGCGGCGGGTCGGGCCGGAGGACGGGGTGCTCCAGGCTGTGCTCTCGCCGAGTGTGGGGTTCCAGCTGTGCTCCGGGAGCCGGACAGCCCCCTCCGTCTCAGGGACTCCCCGCCGCCAGGTCAACCCCACACCTGTCCCATTGAAAGTGCCGCAAAGCGTTTCGCCTGTGTGCGCCGTAACCCGGGACGTGTGTCCTCAACTTGTGCCCAAGTGTCGTAAGAGCCCGGCAGGTCCTGCTGGCTCTTGGGGAATGGATGCATTTCTGTAGGACAGAGAACACTGAGGCTGAGAGCTTCGGCGGCACTGGCTCCCTTCCTACGGGAGGGAGGACCCTGGAGATTTCGGAGTTTGGAGGTTAACATGGGAAGTTTGGGATGCTGCTCGCCTCTCTGCCGGGGTCTGCTGTCCGCCTGTTGGGAGTCGACCTCTGTTCCCGAGTTGTGTGTTAGGTCACCACTGTGTGGCCCTGGCTGAGACTCAGAGGGAAGTGGGGGCCCCTCTCCAGCCGGCTGCCCAGGAGACATTTGACCAGGCATGGGGGGAAGTCTGGGTAGATCAGGGAAGCCCGCAGCCTTTCCTGGCATCTGTCTGCTCAGAGTTTGATTTGAGACTGGCAGAAAAGACAAAGCAACAGCGTACTTTCTCCCTTTTGTTGGGCTGACTTTTTTATTTATTTTTTATTTTTTTGAGTGGTTGTGTAATTGAGGAAGAGTATTCCTTTCAGTCCACCGTTACGGGAAGATTATTCTTAGTTTGGAAATGGGGTTATACCCACAACTCTCACTCTGTACTGTGGTTAAAGGCCAGAGAGACGCATGAACAAGCACCCCCCGGGGATGCATGTGGAAAGGAGGAAGCTCCTTCCTTATGCATGTTTTGGCTGGTGGCTCGGAGAACCAAGTGACTTCCTGTCCCCACTTTTGAAAGCCTTGTGGTGGTTCTCGCTCGTGACAGTTCAGTGTACTGAAATGTGGGCAAGGCTGTTGAGTATTGTTGCATTTTTTTTTTCTAGGAATGGGAGGGGACTTGGTCCTGAGCCGAGTTTGTAGAGTTCTCTAAGGCTGAAGCTGGCTATATTTCCTTTCTGGCAACTTCTTTATCCTTCCCTCCTGTCGCCACCTCCCCACATTCTTTGACATTGAAAGAAGTGGATGCTGGCAAGTGTTTCTGAAACTTGTTACCTATTTGCTAGTCCTGGACTTCAGAATACAGTTCAAAAGTTGTGGTTTCTTTCTTTACAGGAGTCTTTAAGAACGGTTGGGCACTGTGGCAGGCAGAAGCAGATTGATGTGACAGGCCTCACTAGTGTTCAGAGATGCCCACGTAATAGAGGACACACACTCACTTTAATGCTTGTTTAATTGCAGAGCCCAGTCCATTAAAACTTCTCATATTGATCAGCTGTTATCCTGATTGTTTACATTGGGACCCAGGGTTGTAAATCCACCAAATTGACCACTTTAACGGACTGCTAAAATAATAACAACAACAACAAAAAAAAAAAAAGAAAGAAAGAAAGAAAGAAAGAAAGAAAAAGAGAAAACTGTTGTCAGCAAGCCTAACTGTTCTCAAACTTTCTGTTCATCAAGCCAGTTGGCCATATTTTAGTACCATCTAATAGAAATGGCTCTTATGGGGATTTTCATTGACTAGTTTAACAAATAGCAACATTGTCAAAAAGACGGTTTTCCTCCCTAATTACTTAAGCCTTGGGAAGTTTAATGCAGCCACACCTGAGTCTGTGGGCATCATCTGCTACTTTCTGAGCCACCTGTATAAACCTAAGGAATTGGGTAAGGAGCTAAGAACGCTGGTTTTTATTCCTGTCATAGAATCTTTAATACTGCTGTTATTTTAATGGCAGATTAGGGACATTGTCACCAAACGTGCTGGTAATATGTTTGTGTTTGGGGAGGAAAGAGAAAGATTAACTGCTGCCTCTTAGCCTCCCCTCTCTATGGAGTTGGAGTGCCCTTCAGAGTTTGATAAGAGTAGAGGGTTTAGATCGATGGTGGTAGGGTCTCAAGGGAGGGGCTGCCTTGCATTGTTTTGTTTTTGTTTTTTGTTTTTGGAATTGATTACTTGGTGGTGGCTGCTGGTTATTAGCACCGTCGGGGATGATGGTGATGGTACAGGCAAAAGTAGCTCCTAAAAGCCATCTCAAGCTGGGTGGTGGTGGTGCATGCCTTTAATCCCAGCGCTAGGGAGGCAGAGGCAGGTGGATCGCTGTGAGTTCGAGGCCAGCCTGGTCTACAAAGCCAGTCCAGGACAGCTAAGGCTACACAGAAAAACCCTGTCTTGAAAAACAAAACAAAACAACAACAACAACAACAACAACAACAACAAAAAAGCCTAATTGACCTCTGTGTTTATCGTCCTTTGCCCGCCCTGTCCCCAGGACTTAACAGTTGCTGTAGGCTGGTCAGTGGTCACATCTAATTCTATTAAGCTGGTCTTAGTTTAAACCCATTATCTTTTCTCTTCTTTAATTTGGTCATGAACTTCCTCCTTTGCTTTTCATATTCAGGATGAATAGTCTACATTTTTGGAGTCTTGTTTACATCTGAAGTGGAGCTGCGCAGTTAGTTAAGCGTCCTGTAGGTTTTAAAAACATTTCCCATTTACAAAGCAAGCTTAAAACCTGCATTTCTTCAGGGAGAAACTCAGCTCTTTGAATCTGATAATAAAACAAAAGCTGGTTTTTCCAGCTTTCTGCCATTGGGAAATCTGAGTTAAACTTTTCCTTACTTTCTGATTTTGCCAGTATGGTGACTAGGTGGTGGTGGTGAGTGTTGACCCAAGTGGCACTGGGAGATCTGGAAGTCTCCTGTGTGTCATCAAAGGGAGGTTGTATATTCAGTGTGGCTTTCAACCTGGTTTATTGTAAGGTGTTTCTAGAACCCAGCCACTTCTTGAGAGGTTCATGAAAAATGCTGATCTCAGGGCGTTTGATTCATGGGGCGATGACCTACATTTTGAAACTCCAGCTGCTTCTGAGGTTCAGCCTAATTTGGGAACCACTGTTGTATTGCGTTGAAATGAATATATGTATTTGTAAATATATACATATAAAATGCATTATCTGTTCCTCAAGTCAGTATGGAACTTTGAAAATTGGAATTCACTACTCTGCTTTAGTAACTTCTTTTTCGTTTTTCTTTCTTTTTTTTTTTTTTTCTTTTTTGGTTTTTTGAGACAGCGTCTCTCTGTGTAGCCTTGGCTGTCCTGGACTTGCTTTGTAGAGCTGGCTGGCCTCGAACTCACAGCGATCCGCCTGCCTCTGTTCATTTTGGTTTTTCAAGGCAGGGTTTCTCTGTGTAGCCCTGGCTGCCCTGGAAGTTCTGTAGACCAGGCTGGCCTCAAACTCAGAGATCCTCCAGAGTGCTGCCTCCTGAGTGCTGGGATTTAAGGCATGGGCCACAATAACCTGGCTATTCTTAACATTCTAAAAACTGAAATGGGATGCACTGAATTCTGTATAAATTGGCAGGCTCTCTGATAAGATCATGCTATTATCCAGGATGTTTGGTTTGCTAGAATAGCCCATCTCCTAGTTGTGACAGATGAACAAAAAAGCTTTTATGACTTTTATGTTCGTGGCTTCACAGCAAGGCCCCCTCTCCTGCATTATCTACTGGGAGTCATGAGGGGAGGGTTTTTGGTGGAAGTAGCTTTCTTTATCCCGAGTGGACAAATGAATGATAATGTGGAAACAACTGGAGGTTCGGCTGGAGGTGGGGGGATGTGTAGTTCTGATCAGTGTGGGGTGAAAGAGATGCCCTGGGGATTTTCTGTGTAAGATTGTAAAATAAACCAAAACCAAAACCAAAACAACAGCAAAACACCAAAGGGCTGGTTATTTCCTTTTTCTCTTGGCAGAAGCCGGCATTGAAATTAACAGGTGCTTGGTACATCATCAACAAGTTTTAGTCACAGGTTTTTGCTGAGTTCATAGGAGGAAGAAAAGTTGCTCAAGCCTGGCAGGATCTAAGTTAAGACAGAATTAGGTACTAGATAAACTAGGGAAGTAAACTGGTGTTTTACAAACAGACTAACTTGGTTTTGGGGCTGGAGAGATGGCTCAGAGGTTAAGAGCACTGTCTGCTCTTCCAGAGGTCCTGAGTTCAATTCCCAGCAACCACATGATGGCTCACAACCATCTAGAATAAGATCTGGTGCCCTCTTCTGGCCTGCAAGGGAAGAGGCAGGTAAAAACACTGTATACATAATAAACAAATAAATCTTAAAAAAAAAAAAAAAGTTAGCTGGGCAGTGGTGGCACACGCCTTTAATCCCAGCACTCGGGAGGCAGAGGCAGGTGGATCGCTGTGAGTTCGAGGCCAGCCTGGTCTACAAAGCGAGTCCAGGACAGCCAAGGCTAACAGAGAGAGACCCTATCTCGGGGGAAGAAAAAAAAAAGTTAGAAACAGACTAACTTAGTATTGAAATCCCGTTTTTCACTTCCTGGCTTCAAGAGTTTAGGCGAGTTACTGAACCTCTGAGCTTGCTTGCTTGCCTTATGTTTTGTTGGTTTTGTTTTGTTTTTGAGGCAGGGTTTTTCTATGTTGCCCTGCTTGTCCTGGAACTCATCTGTGTAGATCAGGCTGGCTTTGAACTCACAGAGATCCACCTGCCTTTGCCTCCCGAGTTCCGGGATTAAAGGTGCTCGCCACCACTGTCTGCCCAGCTTTGTTCTCTTAGTCTTTGGGTACTGAGTCCGCTCATCTAAGTGGTCCCTTTGGTTGTATCTCATCAGAGCAGTCTTCCTTCTTTTTTTTTTTTTTTTTTTTTTTTTTGGTTTTTTGAGACAGGGTTTCTCTGTGTAGCCTTGGCTGTCCTGGACTCCCTTTGTAGACCAGGCTGGCCTCGAACTCACAGCGATCCGCCTGCCTCTGCCTCCCTAGTGCGGGGATTAAAGGCGTGCGCCACCACGCCCGGCCAGTCTACCTTCTTTTTTTCTTTTTTTGGTTTTTCGAGACAGGGTTTCTCTGTGTAGCCTTGGCTATCCTGGACTCACTTCGTAGACCAGACTGGCCTCGAACTCACAGCGATCCGCCTGCCTCTGCCTCCTGAGTGCTGGGATTAAAGGTGTGCGCCACCACACCCGGCCTCAGTCTACCTTCTTAAAATATAGCTTTTTGTATATAGTTTTCGGTTTTGCCAGTGCTGTGACCACCTCAGAGTAGTGAGTGTTGACCCAGTGGCATTGGGAGATTCTGACGTCTCCAGTGTCATCAAAGGAAAATCATATTATGTTCAATGTAGCTTTCAGCCTTATAGCTTATTTATGGTAAGGTCTCAGAAGGCAGACGTTCCTTGAGGATTCATTGTATTCCGTTTCAGCTTTTTAAATGTTAAGAAAACAGAGACCGGAACCTCAGTTTTCAGAGTCCCATAGGACGTGATGTACAGTTGATAAAATAGTTTTATTGTACATATTTATATATGATTATGTCATAAGTACATACGGTCATATCAGTGCAGTACAACTGTGCTTCCCAAATTAGACTGCCTGCCAGAAGCATTTGCAGTCTTTGGGTTTACAAAGGTGGTTTCAAAATGAAGGTCATAAGGTTTTGCTACATAGCTCAGGATGGCTTTTGTTGTTTTTCTTTACGTCACTATAGCTGTGACTGGTCTAGAACCTGCTGTGTAGACCACGCTGTTCTCCAAATGAGAGCTCCATCTGCCTCTGTCTCCTTAGTGCTAGATTAAAGGCATAAAGGCCTATACCACCATGCCTGGCTGGCCTCCAGTTCTCCGTCCTTCCTGCTTTGGCTTTCCTCGTACGTGTCAGGATTACACCATGCTTGGCTTTACAGTAACTTTAGTGTGTGTGTGTGTGTGTGTGTGTGTGTGTGTGTGTGTGCGCGCGTGTGTGTGCGCGTGCGTTCGTTCACTTTTCGGATTTTCGAGACAGGGTTTCTCTGTGTAGCCTTAGCTGTCCTGGACTTGCTTTGTACACCAGGCTGGCCTCGAACTCACAGCGATCCACCTGCTTCTGCCTCCGGAGTACTGGGATTAAAGGCGTGTGCCACCACTGCCTGGTTTAGAATTCAATTTTCATGCCTTTTCCTCCTAAGAGGTATCTGGAGCTTCAGCCTAAGGCCTCAGACATGTTAGGTAAGTGCTGTGCTGCTGAGCTTCATTGCCACCCATATGTATGTATGTGTGTGTGTGTTGTGTGTGTGTGTGTATAAAATTTTTATTTTAGGGCCGGGCGTGGTGGCGCACGCCTTTAATCCCAGCACTCGGGAGGCAGAGGCAGGCGGATCGCTGTGAGTTCGAGGCCAGCCTGGTCTACAAAGGGAGTCCAGGACAGCCAAGGCTACACAGAGAGACTCTGTCTCGAAAAACCAAAATTATTTTATATATGACTATTTAACAAGCACTCTTTTATTTCATTTATTTATTTATTTATTTTATATTTTGGATTTTCAAGACAGGGTTTCTCTGTGTAGCCTTGGCTGTCCTGGACTCGCTTTGTAGACCAGGCTGGCCTCGAACTCATAGTGATCGCCTGCCTCTGCCTCCCAAGTGCTGGGATTGAAGGCGTGTGCTACCACGCCCAGCTTGAAACAGGTGCTCTGAACTGCTGAGCCAACACTATCATCATTATTAGTGACTGTAGTGGTTAGTTTTATGTCAGCTTGACACAAGCTAGAGTCATCAAGGATGAAGGAGCATCAACTGGGAACAATGTTCCCATAAGATCAGGCTGTGGCAAGCCTGTAATGCATTTTCTTTGTTAGCCAGTCATGGTGGAGAGTCCAGCCCTTTGTGGGTAAGGTCACTGCTGGCCTGGTACTTCTGGGTTCTGTAAGAAAGCAGACTGAGCAAACCATGAGGGGTAAGCCGCACCCCTCCATGCCTGTACCATCAGCTCCTGCCCCCAGATTCCTGCCCTGGGTGAGTTCTTTTCCTCACTGCTATTGATGAAGAACTGTTCTATAGAACTGTGGGTGAAGTAAAGCCTTCCCTCCACGCGATGCTTTTGGTAATGACAATTCACCACGGCCAAAGGAGCCCTACCTAAGACAGCATCATCAGTTTGAGATCGCTGTCCAGGCTGGTGTTGAACTTGCCTCTCCGTAGCTGGGATTACAAAAGTGCATCACGCCTAGCTGAGGTACCTGTTCAAACCCAGCCTCCCTTTCATGTCTTTCCAGGGATGTTTACCCAGTTAGCTCTTCTAGAAAGTGTACAAAAGAGCCAAGGACTAAAGAACCAGAGAATACGGGTGAGAAAAATGAACTACAGGGCAATTAGCAACGCTTTAAAGGTTTTTTTTTCAGGATGAGTGGAGTGTCGGTAGGTGCCCAGAATTACTACCTGCAGGAATAAATTAATAACGTCTGCATTCTGCTTGGTCTGTTTGGACAATAGCCCAGAGTGCCAGATTAGGCCAGCAGGCTTTGAGGGTGGCCCTGTACAGTAGTGCCTGCCGGTCATTTGTTTCTGTGTTCCCTTTCTAGGTCTTGGTCTTTGGCCCCTTCTTCCCTTCCTCTTCCATGCTGCCCGCTGCCTGCCCTTCTTTCAACCTGCTGATCACTCCGGGATGATTACAGGCTGCTTCCCCCGCCCCCCCTCCCCACACCAGAAGCTAAAAGAGGTTGCTGGTTACTAACACCTGTCTCCCAGCTAAATGAATAGGCTCCTTTGTAGGTGGAGTGTCAAAGAAGCTGATTAGTACAATGCCGGCTCCAAGGGCCTACTAATGACACAGCATATGGAAACCATGGGGTGATTTAGAACCATTATAGAGGGCTTTGGTGTTTTTTTTTTCTTACACTATATATTTATATTTTTATATTAGATTACTGGACCAGCTGAATTTTTTGCATGTAACCTATGAATCTGTTCACTACCTAATCAGACTAATTTCTGTCATATTGACTGAAAATCATTTATATTCTGTCGAAGTCCCTACCCTTAAGGGCCTTTGTATTGTTCAGTAGCTGTCTAGTGTGTAATACAATTAAAGTTTTGTTCACCGAGCGCTGACATAATTAGTTTAATTTCTGCTCCTTTATACATTCCTGTTGGCAGCTGGAAAATTAAAATACTAGATGTTGCATAAAACTGCTTTTTTGAGGGCGATTTTACTGTCAGTTGAATGGACTTAAAGCCCCAGGGTACACTTTTTAAGATGTCTTATTCAACTTGCCTGTATAGTCTCCTCTGTATAGCATTAATGTATTAAGACACATAATTGGCTATTTCAGCATTCAGCAGAGACAGTGTTTGGCCTTTTACCCTGTGATTATATTTTTTTCTTACATCTCTTTTGAGGAAAATGTGTGTAATTTTGGGAAACTCGTAAGTGTATCACAGTAACACTTGCACACGACTGTCGCAGGGCCTGAAGACGGGAGTGGCTCTCTCTGATAAGCCACGGTATTCAATTCTCTCCCTGAAGGGTCGGTCTGTTCCTTTTAGATCATAGCGCTTGTAAAGTTGATGTGGACGTGGGAAGGCTGTGAAGCCGGGTAAATCCTTTCATAATTTTCCTGTATGTTTCACAGAAGTGGCTTTGACTGTTCAGCAACTGCACTTCTTCTCAAGGAAGCTTTACGCTTAATTATTCTAATCCTCACTTAATTTCCTGTGGGGTTCATAGGGAGATTCTCACCAGGCTGACAGTGCCTGTGGCCTACACGGGTTTGTATCTGTGTTAAGGCACCAACTGATTTATTTAAAATGAAAAGTGACCCTGGTCTGGTAATTTCTCTCAATTGTCCCCTCTTGCAAAGAGGGGAATAGTTCGGCTTTCCTGCTGTCTCAGCAGCCGGTCTGGAAGATCACAGTGGGATTTTTGGAGGGGGTAGGGCATCGGCTAGGCTGTGTGGTGTTGCCAGGGTGGCCTCCATCTTGTTGGCTCAGGTGACTCCCCTGCATTGCCTGAGGAGCTGTGAATTGGGGGGTTTCACCTGATGGGCGTCACTTGACTTTGTCAGGCTGGCTTCTGACACTCCGTGGTCTCCCGGCTCACCCTTTGCACGTGTCTAGAACTGCATGGGGAGGTACAGTTCCATTCAGGGAGGTGGAGTGATCAGGGCAGGCTGCACCCCTCACTCATAGAACCTGGGGAGGGGAAGAAGAGCGGAAGTCACCCCCATTTGAACCAGTAGGGTTTGCTCAAACGTCATCACTGACTGGGTCCTTTGGGAATGGGCCTAGGGGCAAGGGCAGTTTGTTAGTAGTTGGCTTGTCCCATTGCCCCACCCTCCCCGAATTGTTTATTGGCTGGGTTGATAGATTTGAAAGAAAAGAGTCTTTCCTCAGTTGAGTGTGCCCCTCCCCCACCCCGCTTTCTTGTTTCACCACAGCCGCCTTGGAAGCCTCCCAGGCTCGGGATGGTATCTTGAACACACTGACCTAGTGACTACATGAGTCAACCGGCTGTGTCATAAACCGTGTCCTTCACCTCCTGCTTTCCTTCCTTTTTTACTCTGTTGTGACTAAGAGTCTGCGATACCTGCTTTGTACATAGCCACGCCTCCCCCTCCCTGTGTGAGTTGCCAGGCTTCCCCTGAGTCCTTGAAGTTAGGTTACCACCATAGCCTCTCTTAACCATGGAACCAGATTGCGGGCTTTGTTTGAAACGCCGGGCAAATGCTCTGCCTTGGGGAGAGAGCATAGCTTCTCCTAGCGCTCTGCCTGATGGACCAGTGGAAGTTCAGGTGTTTCAAGGGATAGTTAAGTATGATTCTCTGGTTTTTGCAGATATGTAGCCACTGTTTGGACAGTTTTGTTGCAATAGAGAGGAGTAGAGGCTAAAATTATATGCAAGGGGCTGTGTTAGGATTCTGCTTCAGTCCGGCTACCTGTGATGTCACTGCTTACCTGCCACGGGGGCGTGGCCCTGCCCAGGGCCATATAATAGGACAGACCATCTGTGTGGCCCCCTCCCTCTGTGCTCCTCCAACTACTCTCTCTTCTTCTTACTCTTCCTGGCTCTGTTTCTATCTCTGGGGGTGCCCCTCCCCCTTTCCTTCTCCCCCCCATGCTCATTTAATAAACTCCTCTATAATGTAATATCTGTTGCCTGGTTGCCTGGCATCTTACTATCTTATCATCTTTTTTTTAAATTAATCATAACAGGCGGGGAAAGAAAAACTCTGTGGGATGGTGGTGGTACACACGGTTAATGACAGCAGAGGCAGGTGGATCTCGGTGAGTTCAAGGCCAGCCTAGTCTACAGAGCAAGTTCCAGGCCACCCCTAGTTCTGCACTTTGGGCAGCACTAGATTCATGTACCTTCTTAGTCATTTTACCATCTACCAGCGGAAGAGCTGGCACACTCTGGGTCAAGGCTTCGGTGTCTACTCAACGGCTGGGAAAAGAAAGGGCAGGATAATTCCTAGAGAGCTTGACAGAGGCCGCCTACCTTCCTGCCCCACCTGCGGTCATGTGGTTGGACTGAGCACCCCAGGTGACAGGCCCAGCTCAGTGCTGACACTGCTGACACAGATGTAGAGCAGTAGCTTGTGGGACAGTGACTGAGCCAGCAGTGACCGTGGTACACAGTTCTATCTACCCAGGTGGTTTTTATCACACTCCTAAATCACATTTACTTGATGAAATCTGAATGGAACTTTGACTTTTTTCCTCTTTCCCTCCCTTTCCCCCTTTCCCTCCTTCCCTCCATCCTGCCTTCTTCCTCCCCCCAATTCCATGTTTTGTTTTACTTTGTTGATACAGGTTTTGCTGTAGGCCAGGCTGACCTTGAACTTGTATGGATCCTCCTTTTTGCCTTCCTCCAAGTTTGCCTTCCACGTGCCTCAGTTACAGATGTGCACCACCACACCTGGCTTCAACACAGGCTTATACAACCAAAACCTGTACCAAAAGTGAAAATATTTTTAGAAACACAAATACTTAAAAGGAAAACAAAAAAGGAAAAGAAAATTCTCAAGAGACTGGAGAGATGGCTTAGTGGTTGCTGGCTGGGCGTGGTGGCGCACTCCTTTAATCCCTGCACTGGGGAGGCAGAGGCAGATGGATCTCTGTGAGTTCGGGGACAGCCTGATCTACAAAGTGAGTTCAGGACAGCCAGGACTGTTACGCAGAGAAACCCTGCCTCAAAAACCAAAACAAACAAAAAGAGTGGTTGTTGTTTTTGCAGAGAGCCTAGGTTTGGCTCTCAGCACCCACACGGTGGCTCCCAGCTGTGCTAGGCTTGCATGTGGCACAGATATGTACATGTAGACAAAACATTCACATTGAATGAATAAATAAAATGACACCCCCCCCCCCAATAGGGTTTCTCTGTGTAGCCTTATCAGGCTTGGAACTTACAGAGATCTGCCTGCCTCTGTCCACCAAGTGCTGGGACTAAAGGTGTATGCCACCACTGCCAGGCTTAAAATGAAATGTCTTAAGGGGAAAAAACACCTCAAACTCTAGAATATGGGTTTAGTTCAGAGTCAGAGCACTTGCCTAGCATATGGTAAGCCCTGGGTTTGATTCCTAGCAGTGCCATCTTATCTGAACACACACACACACACACACACACACACACACACACACACACACACACACACACACAGAGCTTCTGGTTTTGTTTGAGAGTAGAACAAATTTAAAGAGCTCTGAGCATCATGTCAAGAAGGCAGGTTTTGATGCTGTACATGTACAGCTACATGTTCATGTAGCTAAATGTTTGTTTCTGAGACAGGGTCTCACTAAGGCTGGCCTTTTAACTCCATTGTTCGTGCCTTGGACTCCCAAATACTGAGATTACAGATGTGCATTTTAGCATCATTTGGTCCCTCCACCAAACATTAGTTTAAAAACGGGAGAATGTTGAAACTTTCTGTTAATTATTAAAGTGTTGAAACATACCTTGTACGTTTTATTTTTTTTAATAAGATTTATTTATTTTATTTATTGTATATGAGTGCTTTATCTGCATTATAGATGAATTTGAGCCACCATGTGGTTGCTGGGAATTGAACTCAGGACCTCTGGAAGAGCAAGGCGGCACTCTTAACCACTGAGCCATCTCTCCAGCCCTGTACCTTGTACGTTTTAATCTGCTGGCTGTCACATCTTTATTGGAGGTAGCACAGATACTGTGACTTACTCTCCTAAAGCTGTAGTGAGGGTAATGTATCTCAAATTTTAGTTTTCATCAAATCTTTTTTTTTTTTTTTTTTTTTTTGAGACAGGGTTTCTCCATGTTAGCCTTGGCTATCCTGGACTCGCTTTGTAAACCAGGCTGGCCTGAACTCACAGCGATCCAATCCTCCTGCCTCTGCCTCCTGAGTGCTGGGATTAAAGGCGTGCAGCGCACTACCACACCTGGCCAAATATTTTTTTAAATGCAGATTCCAGCTCCAAATGGTGGTGGTGCAAGTCTTAGATCCCAGCACACTCAGGAGGTCGAGGCAAGCAGATCTCTGAGTTCAAGGCCAGGCAAGATTACATAGCGAGACCCTGAAGCCGACTTCTGGTCTTTAGCCAAGGCCTGTGGAATCTAGGTGTGTGAAGTGGGATGGTAACATTCTGAAACAGCCAGTCTCTTATCCCTGCTTGGAGAAAGTGTATCTGTGAGGAAAAGCCCACACATTCAAACAAAACAAAAAACCCAAAAAGTTGTAACTTGGGACTTTCTTTGGAGGGCCAGCTCTCAAATAATGAAACAGAGACTTACTATATTTATTATAAGCTTAGGCACTGTAGCTGTGCAGATTCCCAGCTACTCTCTAACCCGACAGTCCTGGCCTGGTCTACATCCTGCCCTGTGGCCCGTTGCCTCTCTCAGCACCTTAGTCCTCGCACGTGTTTCTTCCTCTATGTCTTCCTGGCAGCCCATTGCACCTCTTCCTTCCCAAAGCTCCTGTCACTGCTGCAAGTCCCGCCTATCCTCTTCTGCCTCAGCTATTGGCCGTCCAGCTCTTATTAAACCAATCAGAAGGTGCTGGAGGGAGTGTTTATACAAAATACGATGCATCCAAAGAGTAACAATAGCAAAGTCCAGTCTGTACACAGCTCTCTGCTGGTACAGAAATCAGCATTTGAATAATACAGAGACGGCCTTTATACAGTGAATGAAAAGTCCCAACAAGGTTGAGAAGTGCTGGTGCCTTTATTTTGTAGAAGAGATATTGAAGGCACAGAGAAACCAAGGTAACTGAGTCAGGCTCCTGCGTCCTGATTGGTGCTGTTTTTCAAATACTACGCATCAGGCGTCCTTATCGCGTTCTAGACTTTAGATCAGAATCCGTGAGGTTGTGAGCACAGGGTGCTTTGATTCCTTTATTACAGTAGTGACCAGCTGGTGCACAGCATGTGAGAAGTTAGTGCGTGGGGCTGGAGAGGTGGCTCAGGGGTTAGGAGTGCCTGTTGCTCTTGCAAAGGGATCTCGGTTTGGTTCAAAGCACTCACATGGCAGCTCCCAACCCTCTGTAACTCTTCCGGCCTTCACGGGCACCAGGCATGCATTTGGCGCACAGACACGCGTGCAGGCAGAACACCCAGACACAAAATAAAAACATCTTTTTTTTAAAAAGTTGGTGTTTGGGGAAAAAAAAAAGAGAGAAAAGAAAAGCTAGCATGTCCTAAATTTTGGGGAAGGACTAGCTTTGTAAAGAGTTCCCCCCCCCCCACTCTCAACCCTCATCAAAATCATAAGAGGAAACAGAAAAACCACTTGGGCTTAAATGTCACAGCAGTGTCAAAGTGCCGTGAAAATATCAAGTGTTTACATGGTTTTCTGTCTCCCTTGATGGATCTGGAGCACACTTTGAGTAGCCGTTTTCTAGGTGGCTCCAAGGACAACTCAGGAATTTGACACTGTTGGTCTTCCATCATTTTCTCTCTAGTGCCAGCTGTAGCTGTAGCAACCAAATGAGACTCCTGTTCCTCCCTGAGGGGAGACGGTCCATGGCTTGTGGATGCCTAGGTCAGAACCATAGTTTAGCACAGTGTGAGGCTTAGGCGAGCGGCGTTGCCTTCGATGTATGTAAGAATAATTTGGTGGAACTGTATCAGGAGGCATATTTGCGTCTTGTGACTAAATATATCATTTCCAACTTGGTGGCCTGTAATGTAACTCACCACTGAGGGAGACACTGAAAGAGAACAGGAAATGAAATTTTGGGGTGTGCACTTTGAGGCACTACACCTGTGCTTGCTTCCCAGCTCTCCTGTAAGAAGTGTGGCAAGAAGCGTTAATGATTTGTGTGGTTGTAATGTCCAAAGTGATGTCTACTTGGGGCTAGGTAAAACTCCCTTTGTGTGTGCTTTGCATTCTGGTTTTTCTAGTTGTGTAAAAGTTTGAACTTGAAAGATTATTGGAGCATTATTTGGGTAGTTAAATACTAATGAAGCTGTTTGGATGTTTCCTTCCTGTGTCTGGACTTTGAACAGGAGATAGTTTCTTTCTTTCTTTTTAATTAAAAAAAAATTTATTTATTTATTATGTATACAGTGTTCTGCCTGCATGTACACCTGCATGCCAAAAGAGGGCATCAGATCACATTATAGATGGTTGTGAGCCACCATGTGGTTGCTGGGAATTGAACTCAGGACCTCTGGAAGAGCAGACAGTGCTCTTAACCACTGAGCCATCTCTCCAGCCTCTCTCTCTCTCTCTCTCTCTCTCTCTCTCTCTCTCTCTCTCTCTCTCTCTCTTTCTTTCTTAAAAAGATTTATTTATTATATATACAGTGCTTTACCTGCATATATGTCTGCAGGCCAGAAGAGGGCATTAGATCACATTATAGATGGTTGTGAGTTCCATGTGGTTGCTGGGATTTGAACTCAGGAAGGATCTCTGGAAGAGCAGTCAGTGCTCTTAACCTCTGAGCCATTTCTCTAGCCCCGATTTGTTTATTTTTATTATATATACAGTGCTCTGCCTGTATGTACCCTTGCATGCCAGAAGAGGGGACCAGATCTCATTATAGATGGTTGTGAGCCACCATGTGGTTGCTGGGAACTGAATCAGGACCTTTGGAAGAACAGCCTCTTGACCTCTGAACTATCTCTCCAGCCCCCACAGGAGATAGTTTCAATTGTTGAGAAGCAAAGATGGCTAGAAAATGCTGTGGCTTGACACAGCTGTCTAGACTTCTGGCCATGCTGGGGCCTTGGTATAAGTATTGTGTAACACTTTGGGAGAGAGTTTGTGTTTCCTTTTGTTTGTTTGGGCTTTCTTTTTCCCTTCCTTCTTTCCTTCCTTCCTTCTTTCCTTCCTTCTTTCCTTCCTTCCTTCCTTCCTTTTTAGTTTTTCGAGGCAGGGTTTCTCTGAGTCACCTCTGCTGTCCTAGACTTACTTTGTAGGCCGGGCTGGCCTCAAACTCACAGCGATCTGCCTGTCTCTGCCTCCAGAGTGTGGGGATTGAAGGCATGCACCAACTTGACCGTGAATTTTGGTCTCTATTAAAAAACACAAAAATAGCTGGGCGTGGTGGCACATGCCTTTAATCCCAGCACTGGGGAGGCCGAGGCAGGCAGATCTCTGTGAGTTTGAAGTCAGCCCAGTCTGCAGAGCGAGTCCAAGACAGCCAGGAGTACACAGAGAAGCTCTGTCTTGAAAAACAAACAACAACAAAACACACAGAAATATTATGAGGATATGTTTTCGTTTTAATCCCAGGTGGTAAGATAAGGGGATAAGGGGCTGCTTCACAGCAGCTGACTGATTTGCCTCGCGCTCTGGAGGGGGCATGATTTTGCCAGCTACAGATAGTTTCTGCCGTTGTGTGGTGTTTGGAATTCTCAGAGGGTATATAAATGTTAGGGCCCCTAGAGGTGGGGTTGGTGGTTGGTTGCTTGGTTGTTGGTTGCTTTTGGTCACAGTTTGTTAACTAGTCTGTGCTGGGAAACAACAAGAAGAAATTAGATTAAATTTGCCCCTGATCAGCAGGAAGTAGTCTAACGATGACGTCACCCCCTTTCTGATCCCCGGTTTTATTCAGGGATCTCTTTCCTTTCCTCTCTATCCTTTTCTTCCTTATCTAGTGTTAGGGGGTTGTAAGGGAAGAAGGAAGGGGGGTGGAAGAAAGAACCCACAAAGGTCTGGTTACATAAAGCATTAACCAGGTAATTCACAGCAAGTGACTTTTTCACAGCATCCCCAGAACAGGCATCCTCCTCCAGCCAGCTAGGAAGAGTGCTTTATGGGACCACTCTTGACCTTGGTTTGGGCTTTTCTTTCCTCTTAATGACTAGTTGGCAGGATGGCTGGCTGTCAGGCCGGGAGCCATCTTATAGTGCGGGGCTTGGCTAGTATAACTTCCATCAGGCAAGATGGGTGGAGGCCCATGAGTAAAAGGTGCGGGTGGCTTTGAAAGCCTCTCAGCTTGCCCTGTGAAGTCTGGGATTTTGACTTTGAACATTTTCTTTGGTGACAGATGTAATAATGCTGTCTCTCCAAGCAGCCTCTTTCCTGTTGGATCATGTGTTGGCCACAGGAGCTTGGGAAGCTGGGTGTGTCCAGCAGGGTTTATTTTACTCATTCCATTGTGTAAGATGATCTTTTTCTGAATGAAATTGTATGCATCCTAAAGTAGGTGCCAGGAGAGAGCTTATTCATAAGAAGGATCCGAGAGAACTTTCTCTTCCGATGTGGACTACGCCTCTTTGTGCTGTATTTTACTTGAATGAAAAGCGCCAGCACTGTGGGCCGAAGGCGTGTTTGGCAGTAGAGCGCTTCACTTCCCTAGTGCATGCCAGGCACTGGGTTCCTTCCTGCACCACAAAACCCAAACAGAACAAAACTGAAACGCACAGCGTGTGCCGGCAGTCTTACCGTATTAACCCATTCTGTGTGCCTAATCACCCAAGATGGCAGGTGCTATCATTGGCTGTGTTCTACAGGTGTGCAAACCCATGAGAGAGCTGGCCTAAGGCCACCAGCATTGAAGCTCAACCAGTGGTAGTGGCTGAGTCTCCAGCACTAACTAGGCTGCCACCACTGTCCACTTTTCAGTTCATCTAGTGGGTACTGGGTCTTCACAAATTCCATTTCATATAATGTGGGCTTAAAACTTTTGAGACATGGGCTTGCTCCTATGGAATGCTACTTTAAATCTTTTTTTTTATTATTATATATACAGTATACATCAGATCATATTATAGATGGTTGTGAGCCACCATGTGGTTGCTGGGAATTGAACTCAGGACCTCTGGAAGAGTAGTCGGTGCTCTTAACCACTGAGCCATCTCTCCAGCCTCAGAATGATACTTTAAAATGATGTATTTGCTCCTTATTTTCCCAGTTTGCTTTTGTTAGTACTAAAGAATTGTTTTATCATTTATTCCTTTTTTTTGTTTTGTTTTGTTTTTTTGTTTTATTGAGACAGGGTTTCTCTGTGTAGCCTTGGCTGTCCTGGACTCCCTTTGTAGACCAGGCTGGCCTCGAACTCACAGTGATCTGCCTGCTTCTGCCTCCCGAGTGCTGGGATTAAAGGCGTGCGCCACCACGCCTGGCTTTATCATTTATTCCTAATTCTAAAATTTTAGCTGTATAAAGCAGCCACTAAGCTGATATTTAAAGCTTTGGTTTAGGGAAGATTTCATCCATCGGTTTTTGGGTCATTTTTCTTTCCTTTTTTTTTTTTTTTTTTTGGTTTTTCGAGACAGGGTTTCTCTGTGTTAACCGTGGCTGTCTTGCTACTTTTTCTTTTCTTTTTTGAACACATCTTCCTGTTTGTGAATAGCCTACTTCTTAAATGGAATCCTACATGAACTGCGTAGGTGTGAGCGCCCTGGGCCTGCGCATTGTGAGTAATGTCAGTGAAAGAAGTGGTTGGTGGTCTCATAGAAGTAGAGTATGGCTTAAGGGGAGAGTGTCACAGGAAATAGAAATACCGTCTTTAGGGCTGGAGAGACAGCTCAGTGGTTAAGAACACCGCCTGCTCTTCCAGAGGTCCTGAGTTCAATTCCCAGCAACCACATGGTGGCTCACAACCATCTATAATGAGATCTGACGCCCTCTTCTGAAGATAAAGCACTCGTATGCAATAAATACAATAAATAAATCTTTAAAACAAAAAGAAAGAAATCCTATCTTTATCTTTTCCTAACCTCCACCTCCAGTATGAAGGGCCCTGCTGGGTAGCAACTAATCACCGTGTGCCCGTCAATCTCACAGGGTAGAAATGCCATGAGCTCACTTACCAATGTAAACCTGTTTGCTCCAGCTGATTCCACTGCCCTGTGCTTGAGGCAGCCTGTCTGCTATAGCACCACATCCGGTACAATCAGCTTGTCTGACTGCTCTGACCCTTACAGAGTTTTCATGTCAGTCATTCGGCCTGCTGAGCTGAAACAGCATCAAGAGTTCACTCTGTGGGGGCTTCTGCCATTGCTCCTGGGTATTGGGGGCTGGGGGGGGGGGCAGGGATTTGGGGACTGCCAAGGAGAGATAGCACACAGGTAAGACCTGAAGGTATTTCTTTTGGGCCAGTATTCCTTGCTTCAAGAGTCTTTTTTTTTTTTTTTAACTTTTATTTATTTGTTTATTTATACAGTGTTCTGCTTCATGTACACCTGCAGGCCAGAAGAGGGCATCATTATCCCATTATAGATGACTGTGAGCCACCATGTGATTGCTGGGAATTGAACTCAGTACCTCTGAAGAGCAGTCAGTGCTCTTAGCCATCTGGGCCATCTGTCCAACTTCAAGAGTCATTTAAAAAAATTCCTGCCTCAGGGCTGGAGAGATGGCTCAGAGGTAAGAGGTTAAGAGGCTGCTCTTCCAGAGGTCCTGAGTTCAATTCCCAGCACACAACCATCTATAGTGAGATCTAGTGCCCTCTTCTGGTGCACAGACATACATGCAGACCAAGAAAAACCCCCAAAAAACCCAAACCCCAAAACAAACAAACAAACAACACTGTGTGTATAATAAGTAAATAAATACATCTTTAAAAAAAGAAAATCCCTGCCTTGCATAGCATTGCCCAAAAAAAATCTGAAATACATATAAAGATTTTACCATTCCTAGTTCTCTGTAATTGCACTTTATTTTTTATTTTTGGTTTTTTGAGAGAGTTTCTCTGTGTAGCCCTGGCTGTCCTAGAACTCACTATGTAGGCAAGGTTGGCCTCGAACTCACAGAGATCCTCCTGCCTCTGCCTCCCAAGTGTTGGGATTATAGGCGTGTAGCACCATGCCTGGCCATAAAACCTTTATTTATTTATTATTCTTTGTTTTGTTTTTGTTTTTCAGGTTTTTTGTTTGTTTGGTTTGGTTTGGTTTTTTGAGACAGGTTCTCTCTGTGTAGCCTTGGCTGTCCTGGACTCGCTTTGTAGACGAGGCTAGCCTTGAACTCACATCAATCTGCCTGCCTCTGCCTCCCGAGTGCTGGGATTAAAGGTGTGCGCCACCACTCCCAGCTCTGTTTGTTTTTCAAGACAGGGTTTCTCTGTGTAACAGCCTTGGCTGTCCTGGACTCACTTTGTAGACCAGGCTGGCCTCGAACTCACATCAGTCCACCTGCCTCTGCGTCCCAAATGCTGGGATTAAAGGCATGAACTACCATGTCAGGCAAAACCCTTTGTTTTTTAAGGGATATTTGTTTATTTTATTTTGTCTAGATGAATGTTTTACTTGTGTGTTTGTATGTGTCTCATGTTTGTGCCTAGTCCCCAGGAAGTCCGAAGAGAGTCAGGTCCTGGAGCTGGAGATCTGGTTGTGAGCTGCCATGCAGTGCTGGGACTTGAACCCAGGACCTCAGGAGGAGCAGAGTGTGCTCTTAACCACAGAGCCTTCTTCAGCCCCTAAGGACATTCTTATTTTGAGATTATTACAGTTTCACAGAACATCGCAAAAACTCTCCTTCCATGTGGGTTCCAGGGACAAAACTCAGGCCCACAGGTTCACTGACCCTGGAAAGTGCCCAGAATTCAGTTGATGGGCCTCAAAGTGAGTATGTGGTCAGATTTCTTTTTATTGTTTTGAAGCAAGGTCTTATTGTACTGCCCAGCAGTAGCTGGTCTCCAACCTTTTGTTTTTGTGGGATTTTTCTGTATGTTTGAACTTCTACAACCCAGGCAAACTCCCTGCCGTTGTTGTCCTAGCCCCTGTGTATTTGTGTGTGTGTGTGTGTGTGTGTGTGTGTGTGTGAGTGAGACAGGGTTTCCCTGAATAGCCTTGGCTGTCCTGGAACTCTGTTCTACAGACCATGCTGACCCCCTGCCTCTGTCTCCAGAACTACTGCCAGGCCGTGGTTTTGGCCCTCCATTTGGTTTGGCCTCTGTGCAGCTCAGCCTGGGTCTGGTGACTGCAGAATCCGCTGCTGTGTGCTATGTTGGAACCAAGACTTAACTTACACTCTCCTGCTGCAGCACTACACTGACTGCGAGTGTGCAATCCAGACTAGGAGTTTCTGGTGACTTCTTGATAAATCTGCCTCTGTGAATATACCCTCAACATTTAGGAGGCCGAGGCAGGCAGATTGCTGTGAGTTCAAGGCCAGCCTGGTTTGCAAAGTGAGCCCAGGACAGTCAAGGCTATGCAGAGAAATCTTGTCTCCAAAAACAAAAACCAAACAAACAAAAGTTGTTCGATAGGCCGGATGGTGGTGGCACGTGCCTTTAATCCTATCCCAGCACATGCCAGCCTGGTCTACAGAGTGAGTTCCGGGATAACCAGAGCTACACAGAGAAACCCTGTCTCGAAAAAACAAAAAACAGAACCAAAAAAGTTCAAATTGTTTTGACAAGTAGTTTTAGAATCTTTGAGATGAAGTAGTTTAAAGTGCTCATTTAGAAATACTGCAGCAGCACAAAACGTGCATAGATAGAAGGCCAGCGCCACCTCCGCCAGAAGTAACCGACTCAGTTGTAGACTTGTTAACTTACATTTCTCTCTGCTTGTGCGCCTGCGTGTGCACGCGCACTCGAGTGTGGGGCGTGTGTGTGTGTGTGTGTGTGTGTGTGTGTGTGTGTCAGTGTGTCCATGATACGGCTCCACGTCTACGCGCTTTCCCCACCTGCCAGTCACAGCACCTCCCCTGATGGCTATTACATAATGGTGATAATTTTCCTTGTACAGTGTTTAAAAGCACCAGGTTTGAGGACAAGCTTCCTTCCTGTAGTGCTCGCTCTGTTATAAAGGGGATGGGAGAGGCACCTTTTTAGAAAAATTCCAGTTTTAAGTTTCTCGTTTAAACTGATACCCAGTCATAAAATTGTTAAGTATAGAGTGCCTGGGCTGTTTCAACATGTATACAATGTGAAATGTTTCCATCATATCGGTCTTTTCCGACTTCTATCATTTCTTTATGGAAAACACACTCACACCTCTAACCTTTGGAAGTACTTACTATATTACATTGTCGTTAAGCCCGGTCCCCATGCCCCTTACTCTTGTCTGACTCTAGTTTAGTACCTGTTTATCAGCCTCGCCCCTCTGTCCTTCCCCTGCCTTTAAGGACCTGAAGAAGATGAGCTTTAGTCCTTGTTCCGTGGGCTTGGGTTGAAGTAAAGCTGTAGCTTTATTTGCCAGTAAATCAATAGACTCTGGATGTTAGGCTGTGTTCTCTCACTTTATGATAAATAATGCAGAGCTCCCTTGTGGTGAGCTGTCTTGCTGAACCCCGGGGAGGTGGGGACTGTGAGCAGTCAGTTTCAGAGCGTGTGCGATCCTTTGGGGTTTTGTCTTCTCATCAGCTGCTCAGTCAGATGGAGTGTTTTCTTAACGCTCCCAAAACGTACAGTTCAGCCTTTGTTTTGAAACCATTCCTTCTGTCTTCTCTCCCTCTCCCATTACTTTGATTACTTTGATGAGACATTCAAGCTGTGCAGTGGTATCCTTTCATTTCCATAGCCTACAGAAGCCGGTGTGATGGTTAACTGTAGGCGAGCGGGTGTTGCATCTACTCAGCTGGAACTCACCCTTAAAGATGAAGTACATATTGACAAAGGCCGCCCCCCCTAGACTTAGCGATGCGAACAGAGGTACCTGGGTCCTTTGGCTTTTTAGTGGAAACCACAGTGAAAGTTTAGGAAGTGTGACTTAAGGAGCCAGGATGTGTGTACTGGGGGGAGAGACATGAGTGAGTGTGTGTGTGTGTGTGTGTGTGTGTGTGTATGGTGTGAATGTGTGTGAGCATGTATGTCTATTTGTGTGGTGTGTATATGTATGAGAGAGTGAGTGTGCTGAGTGTGTATATGAGCATGTGTGTATACATGTGTGTGGTGTGTGTGTGAGTGTGAGAGAATGAGTGTGGTGTTAGTATAAGTGCCTCTGTGTGTGCATATGTGTGAGCATACAAGACTCTGCGTGTGTGTGTGTGTGTGTGTGTATGTGTGTGTGAATGTGGTGTGGGTGTCTATATGTAAGTATGTACATGTGAGTGTGTGTGTGGTATTTATGTATGTGAGTGTGTATGTGTGTGAGTGTATGTGTGTGTTTCTGAGTGTGTATATGTGTGTCTCTTTGTGAATGTGTATATGTGTGTGTGTGTGGTGTGTATGTGCGTGTGAGAGTGAGTAATGGTGTGAGTGTCTGTGCATGTGAGCGTGTATGTGTGGTATGTATGTGTGTGAGTGTGCGTTTGGGGAGGCAAAGAATCCAAAGGTGGATAGTAAGGAATTAGAGATTCAGAGAGTCTCCAGAGTTGAGTTACTTTGCTCTGAGAGGAAGGTGCTGGGGAAAGACAGGGGCAGGGTGGAGGCTAATAGTCACTTCATTATGCAGCCATTTGCTTTGTTTGGGTGATGGACTTTGATGACAGGGCCTTCTTCCCTGCCCTTTTTCTGTGTGAGCAGCTCAGAAAGAAGGCTAAGAAATAGCCCTGTGTAGAAAATTACACCCACAAATGGCCCCAAGATTTCCCACTGCCAGGTTCTGAAATGAGCTGCCCAAGACAGCAATCTGATCCCATTGCCGACTGCCTTTCTCCCGGTCCCGCCATCAGGTCTTCAGAATGTGTCCTGACAGCTTCAACTTGTGTTGCTGCAGACTTGCTGCATTTTCAATTACTGACATACAGGAATTTAGTATTTTACTGTGCCTGAGGTAGGTGCTTGCTAGCCTCTTGATATTGGATACCTTTCTGAGCTATGAAGTATTAGACCATAGTGGATAATAAAGTGCCCACAGTTACATTACAGAGCTGACTGTGGGAGCTGTACTGGGCGAAGAGGCCGGGTGGCACGCCCTCATTCTGCCTGAGGTTGTTTGCCAGAAAGGGCTGTTGAACTGAAAAGCAGGTTGAGCCTCAGCTGGGCCAGTTCCTGTATCTGAACATGAAAGTGGCTCGTTAAAGATTAAAGGACTGCTTGGTCCTCCTGGCCCCAAGATGGACTGATCTCTGCTATGGCGACAGCTTCTCTCTCCCAGGAGAGGCCATTTTATATAGCAGGTTTGTGCTTCCAAACGTTCCAGTGAGCTGCACTGGCTGATACGGCGGCGATAAGTTGACATTTGGGCACTCTGAAGACATCTGAGCTCTATAGCATCCATGGTTTGGATTTCTGGGAAAACTGCCTCATCAGGAAGTCAGAAGCCTCAGCTTTCAGCCTGTCCCCATGGGGAGGCGGTCTCCTTTGTTTCATTTGACTTCCATGGAGTCAAGTGAACTTGCAATTTCTCAGCAATAAACATTCCATGAAGTCCCTTGTGCTGTATCCCAGGTGTGAAAATGGCTTGGTGCGACCAGACAGCGGGTGACAGTGGTTAGGGTAATTGTCTTCTGGAGACGTGAGAAAAACAACAGTCCAACTGAGAAAATAAGTAAACAGTCCAGTTACATTCTGTGTGGTTCCTGCGGCTAGGAGGGCTGATGTGACTACTCTTCAACTTGATGGTCTTTGAAAACAGATTTCATTTTACTCAGTGTGTGCTTCAGTCCAGGCAAATGGCAGTAACCTCCAGGCACCGTCGCAGGCTGGGCTGTGCCTGAGCTGCCCTGGGAGGGAGGGGCTTAGTTATTCAGATTCTCCCCCTGTGTTCGCTGGGGCCGCCGAGGGCCTGCGATGGAAGCGATGCTTTCCCTAAGCACCCTTCTTGGTTCTTAAGCAGCACTAGAGTTGATTCTTGAGTATCCTAAAGCTTACTTCATTCTTCTGCTTAATTTCTGTGATTTATTAGATGATAGATGTTTGTGTGGTATCTATTTTATTTTTTAAATTAATTTAAAATCTTTAAATAATTTATTCACATTACATCCTGGTTTTCTTAAATAGTAGGTACTCTTGTTTCTTTTAAAAAGAGGGGGAGGTGGGTAGAGAGAGGACTCAGTGGGTGGAGCACTTTACTTTTGTAGAAGATTTAAATTCGAGTCCCATGGTGGCGAACACCTTTAATCCAGCAGTCAGGAGGCAGAGGCAGGCCTATCTGTGAGTTCGAGGCCAGCCTGGTCTACAAAGTGAAGCCAGGACAGCCAAGGCTACACAGAGAGACCCTGTCTTGAAAAAAACAAAAAATTGAGTCCCAGTACCCCATATCCAGGGAGATCTGACGCGTTCTTCCAGCCTCCATGGGCACTGTGTTTATGTACATATACCCCCCTCCTGCACATACATAATTAAAAACTGTGTGTGTGTGTGTGTGTGTGTGTGTGTGTGTGTGTGTGTGTGTGTGTGTGTTTGGGCAATAAGTGCCCTCCACACAAACAGTTAGAATTTGGCAGTGTCTGGGACAGCCATTGGTTCTGAGAAATTTGGGTTTTCTTGATTTACTTTCAGAGGAAGGATATGGATGTAAAATTATTTTATTGAAGAGAAGAAATGTACTGAGTGTGGTGGGCATGCCTATAATGTCAGTCTCAGGAGGTGGAGAGAGGAAGATCATTTGTTTGAAGCCTGTCTGTGCTCTCTGGTCTCAAAAAATAAAAAAATAAAAAAATAAATTGGCTCCTCTTTCCTGTACCTATTGCAGCTCTCTGCCTGAATGTGTTGACCTCTGATCTCTTTTTGCATATTCTTGCTAATTTTGTATGTATTTTAATTTCCTTTTCCATAGTTGTTGTTTGTACCATTAGGCTCTATTACAGGGGGAAAAAAAGTCATTCATTATATGCTTAGTCCAGATAAAACAATGTGTGAGATATATGCAAGTTTTTTCATTGTTTTTTGTTTTTAAAAATTTATTTATTATGTATACAGTATTCTGCCTGCATGTATGCCTACATGCCAGAAGAAGGCACCAGATCTCATCATAGATGGTTATGAGACACCATGTGGTTGCTGGGAATTGAACTTTGGACCTCTGGAAGTTCAGACATTGCTCTTAACCTCTGATCCATCTCTCCAGCCCTTTGGTTTTTCTTTTTTATTTTTTTAGATTTATTTATTTATTTATTATGTGTACAGTGTTGTATCTGCATGTACACCTGCAGGCCAGAAGAGGGCATCAGATCACATTATAGATGGTTGTGAGCCACCATGTGGTTGCTGGGAATTGAATTCAGGACCTCTGGAAGAGCAGTCAGTGCTCTTAACCTCTGAGCCATCTCTCCAGCCCCCTTTGTTTTTTCAAGACAGGGTTTCTCTGTGTAGCCTTGGTAGACCAGGCTGGCAATGAACTCATGGAGATCTCCCTGCCTCTGCCTCCCGAGTGCTGGGATTAAAGGCGTGTGCCACCATGCTTGGCCTTTTTTTGTTTTACTTTTTATTTCTACATAGTCTCATAATCTTTGCATAGTCTCCAAAACCCTCAAGTGCCTGAAGCCATTAGTTCAAATTTAGTATCTTTCATGAGTTTTTCCCTCAGTCTAAAAGGAGTTACAGAGTACACAGTGTGGCTGCATATTAGAGAAATAAGGTAAAGCTATCAGTCAGAACCTCAGGGAGGGGACTGATACCCCCCTCCCAACACACACAGCTGAACGGTGTCTCAGCAGATTGAGACATGCATCTGCTCCTGATAGCTTCCTGGTGTGGTCCACAGTGACTCCTAGCGCATCACTGCCTAGATTTTCTCACCCTTAAAAGTTTACCAGAGTAGGCGGAGCTAATAACCTTTGTAGGACACCACTAAAAGAGAGTTTGCGTGTGGCCCTCAAGAGTTGTTTTATATTAGTCTGTGTGGGGTTTATCCTCAGCTGCAGAAGGCTTTGCTGGAGTGTGGTTCATGAGATAACAAGTGTCCGCTCCTATGAAGATGCCTTATCCCTTGAAAAGGACTAATTAGCACACAGCATCTGAATAGGAAACACCGACCGACGGAGAAAGACCAGAGGGTGCTTATGACACCCTGCTCCACAGTGGCTGCCCTTACGGAATGCTGTACTTACGAAGTGTTGTGTGAGTTGGGCGAAACGAAACTTCGTTCACTGGAAGACAGTGGAGTAGCATAGTTTCTAAACTCAAATTTGGTCTGCATGTCCTTATTTGTTTTGTTTCTTTCAGACAGAGTCTCACTGTGTAGCCCTGGCTGTCCTGGAACTCGCGGTGCAGACCAGGCCGGCCTTGAATTCACAGAAATCCACCTGCCTCTGCCTCCAGAGTGCTGGGATTAAAGCTGCCAGGCTTGCCTACGTATTTTAGTTAACCTAGCTTTCCCTGACTGGCAGCCTGTGTTGGCAGCTCCACCCAAAACCTACCTTGAAAGATGGAGGAGGCTAGGTGTGGGAGCCTTGAGTGTCCTTGCTTGAGAACGACCGGTGGGTTGGAGGAGGAGCACTCAGATGTCTTCACCATGGAGGAGGAGCACTTCACCATCTGGTGAAGATGTCTTCACCAGAGAGCAAAAGGATCTGATGCAAATGCCTCTCTTGTCAAATCGAAGCATCCAGAGGCTGGAGACATGGCTCAGTGGTTAAGAGCTCTGGTTCTGGGCAGCGGAAGTGGTGGTTCAGCCATTAGGATGCTCTTCCAGAGGACCCAGGTTCAAATCCCAGCTCCCACGTGGCAGCTGACAACTGTAACTCCTGTTCCAGGGGGTCTGGCTCCTTCACTCATGATGGCAAAACACCAGTGTACGTAAAATAAATGTAAAAAGAGAGAGTGCGAGCTCTGTTTCCTAGCACATACGTGGGAGCTCACAGCAATCTGTTAACTCCAGTCCCAGAGGATCTGATGGCCTGTTTTTAAGCAACATGTACAAGTGTGGTGTACAAGTGCCTACCTATCACGTAAAGTGAAAGCGCCCAGGCTGCAATGACGTGAGCTTTGGTTTCTTTGTGTAACACTGATGCCAATTCTAGCCCGTCAAGGCTGATGCCGTGATACTGAATAGCTCTCGATGAGCCAGTCATCCTCAAATTGATTTTTAAATAAACAGACTAATAAGAAAGAATTGATATACATTTAGGGACTTTGCTTTTTAAGGGCAAATATTAAAGCAACCTCCTGCATTCCTTAGGCATCCCAACGATACGACGGTAAATGATTTAGCTTTAGCATAGTGTATGGCAACTGGGAAAGGAAAAAAAGGCTCCTGCTACTTTTGTTTTAATGAGAGAAGTCTGGCTAAGGAAATAGAGAGGTCAGAGGAGGCGGAGTGGGAAGAGAGAACGGAGCCTGGTTATAGCTGATAAAAATTCACCAGCAGGCTCCCACCAGCCGCCAGTGACTCCACTAGTTCTCCCAGTCCGCTGACCCCAGTGTTACCCTTTACAAAGGCAAAGCAACCTGTGTATCACCCTCCTGGGAAAACCTTCAGAGCTGTGAGCCTGTTACCTACAGCAGCTGTCTGTGGGGAGCCTCAGGCGGTTCTGAGATGAAATTTCAGAAACTGGCCACCAGAGCCTTCCAGGGAAGGGCTCCAGCCATGGGGGAAATGAGCAGTACCCGCCTCCCCAGGTAAATCCACCTTTGATTGAAAACAATCAGCGGGGTTGCCTCTTTGTTAGGCGTCAGTGGATTGCTAATGGCCCAGGCTGGCTTGTTTGGGAAACAGGAGTTTTGCTGGCATGAGTCAGCACTGTCCTGGGTAAAGGCTGAGCTCTGTTGCAACGTTGCTTACCACAGATCCGTCCCCAGGCGGCACCATTCACTGTCCCTGAAAGCAGCTGCTGTTGGCCCTTGAGATGATCTCATCAGAACATGGCTCCAGCGACCTCAGCTGCAGCTTCTTCGGGCGGCCTGCCGTCTGCTATGGCAGTGTTTTGAGACAGGCAAAAGCAGGTAACCCCTGATGGTTTCTTGGTTTCTTTAAGGCAGACTAAGTTGTGGGCATAGAAACTGGAAAATCAAGGCTTCTCAGTTTGAGAGTCTAAAGCCAGCTCTTCCATTCTTTGACATGGTCCTTAAGGGGACAGATTTCCTTTCTAAGGGGATTGGGTGTTTTAGACCTGAGAGGGCCACTGGTTGTATAGAAGGCGTGCGACTTTACTCATATTTTATTTCCTTTTTTCTGTTCTTTTTGTGTCTTACGAGAAACAGTTTCGTCAAGCTAAGTTATGGCGAAAGGCACGGCAGGCACATTTGCTTCCCTTCTTAGTAAGTGGCTACTAAGCCGTGGGCAGTGCTGTCTCACCAGTGGGTTCGTGGCCCCCGTCCTTCCTCTGAGGGGCTTATGAGGAATGTCCTCTCTCAATCCTGGTTCTGTTTCAGTCCGTGCCTGTCTCTTTCCTGGTTTTGCCTCCAAACTTTTTTTTATCTGTTTAACCGGAGTGCCACTGTCATCTCTAGTCACTGTGCTGCCTTCTGCGTGCTTCTCTCTGACTCTCTCGGACACACCTGGCCCACTGATTGAGTCTAGAAGTCACTTCTTCAAAGCCACTGCTTTCTTTCCGAGACTGGGCGAGGGCCATCAGAGGGTGTGCTGATTATCCTAGCCATAGAATGGGGAGGTGAGAACCTCATCCGTTTCTTTCGAGCTGTGTCCGTGGTCCATGGTTGTCAGTAGAGGCGGAATGTGGACAAGCCTACCCTTGAACTCTCATCTCTGGTGCTCGCTCAGTGTCTTTGTCCTTCTGCCCTTAGTAGCCTGCTCATGCCTCACGGAACCTAAGCAGAGAGCCCCAACTTACCAACACCCCACCCCACCCACATCCCTATCACCCTGTCTTCTAGCTCTGCCTGGCTGTTACAGTGCTGCGACATTTCCCAGCAGTCTTCATTTTCCCTCTCCCAGTGGGGCCCCTCCCCACTTTCCCCCCCACTAACATAAGTGTTGAGGTTTTGCCTCAACAAAGCCTTGGCTTGTTGTTTGCCACCTCCCCCCCCCCACCCAGACCCTCAAATATGTTCATAAATTGAAGTACCCTCACCATATCTTTCTAGCTCAGCAGTGTTTCTCAGACTTGAGCCTTATTGGCAATTGGACAAACCTTGACCGTGTGTGAGAGACGTAGCCAAGGCCCCGCTATCTAAAACCTCACAGCTGAACTCATCATGTCTGATGAGATGGGGAACCCCAGATGTTTTGTTGGTTTCCATAAGCTGGGACAGGGGTGGGGGTGGGGGGGTAGGTAGTAGGGATGGGGGCCCAGGGGTGGGGGAAAAACTGGAAAATCCTTAGCCTTCAGATGTGAGTCAAGATTGTTCAGTTGGGAGTCTAAAGCTCTTCCTTTAAAAAAAAAAAAGATTTATTTATTTATTTTGTATACAGTGTTGTGTCTGCATGTGTGTTTGCATGCCAGAAGCGGGAACCAGATCTCATTATAGGTGGTTACGAGCCACCTTGTGGTTGCTGGGAATTGAACTCAGGACCTCTGGAAGAGCAGCCTCTGGGCCATCTCTCTAGCTCGAGCTCTTCCATTTTTGACAACTCTTTTCATTTGTAAATTCACAGTCTCTAAATGAGGTAGCCTGTGGCTGCTAAATCCCGCTGGCTGTAATGGAATACTGTTCCATTCTTCTTCATCCTTAGTCACTGCTTTAAATTATAGATGAGTGACATTTAAAGAAACATTTCCTTCTGGGCATGGCGGCACACACCTTTAATCCCAGCACTTGGGGAGGCAGAGGCAGGAAGATCTCTGAGTTCGAGGCCAGCCTGATTTAAAAAAACGGTGTCCAGGCCAGCCAGGGCTACACAGAGAAACCCTGTCTTGAAAAAACAAAAACAACCCCCTCCCCCACTTCCCGGCAGGCATAGTTCCCAGTACTTTGGAGGCAGAGGCAAGTGGATCTCTGTGAGTTCAAGGCTAGCTTGGTCTATAGAGTGAGTTCCAGGACAGCCAGAGCTACATAGTGAGACCCTGGCTGGCGGTAGTGGTGGGGGACAAACATTTTCCCTCTCTATCTTTATTTTATGTGTATGGCTGTTTTGCTTGTGTGTGTTTATGTACACCCCATCATGCCTGGGACTGCAGTTACAGATGCTTGTGAGTCACTGTGTGGGTGCTGAGAATTGAACCATGCTCCTAACTGCTGAACTGTCTCTCCAGCCTCAGGACATTTGTTTTTACTGTGTTATGTTTTCTTTAAACACTTTGCTGGCTTAGAGTTTTGTTTGTGAGTACACTGACAGCGTCTGCCTCCTTCAAACATAGAGACTACTGTTAGCATAGAGGCAGCCCCTCTATCCTGCCTTCAGGGTCCCAGTACCCGCTGATGTCATCACCTGCCGCTGCCATGTGCACGCCAGGTGCGAGCCGGATAAAAAGGACCCTCCAGCTCCTTGCATTCTCTCTCTCTCTCTCTCTCTCTCTCTCTCTCTCTCTCTCTCTCTCTCCCTCTCTCTCTCTCACTCTCTCCGTCTGTCTTTCTCTCTGTCTATTTTCCCTCTGCCTTCATGGCTGTGTCCCTATCTGTCTGCCTGCCTGTCCACATGTTTAATCATCCTGTAACCCTTCTCCAGACCCTAATTCCTTTCCCCGTCCCCTCCCCTTAAACAAACTTCCTTATAGCAGGCGTGTTGCAGCCTGGCCTTTACCGAATAGTATAACAACTACCCTTTCCCAAGATTTCACATACCAAGACTGGCTTTGCCTGCAGGAGTCTGCTACAGTTCCTGCTCAGAACTTCTCCAGACTCCTGCCGCCCCACTGTAAGTCTCGACAGACTCCCCATCTTCTCCATGTTGTTGCCCCAGTTTTCTTAGATCATTGCTGCTTACTGTGATTTGTAGAGCACTTCAGAGTTGACCCTGTCCTGTGTGTTAGCATACTGCCCCAGTCTGCCTAGCAACCTATGAGGTCATAACCTACCTGCCACTAGGCATGCCTCTGCCCAGGAGTGTATAAAAGGACAAACCCACCTACCTCTCTCCCTTGGTCCTTTTTTACTCTCTTCTCTTGTTTCTCTATTCCTGTCTTGCTCTCTCTCTCTCTCTCTCTCTCTCTCTCTCTCGGGTGCCCCTCCCACTTCCTGCTCTTCCATGCTCATATAATAAACTTTTCCATATCATATCTGCTGTGCTGCTTATTTCATATTTCACTATGGTTACCGATAACCAGCCTGTCCCCATCTCTGAGTTGTTCATTTTCCCATTCCCTGGCCACGAAATAGCCCTTTAGGGCAACTGTTCTCAACCTGTGGGTTGCTGCCCCATTGCAGGGGTTGAACAACCCTTTCCCGGGGGTCACCTAAGACCATCAGAAAACACAGATATTTGCATTACGATTCAGAACAGTGGCAACACGAACAGTTACGGAGCAGCAATGAAAACGGTGTTATAGTTGAGGTCGCCACAGCATGAGGAACTGTGTCAAAGGCTCCCAGTGTCAGGAAGGGTGAGAAGCTCTGCTTTGAGGATTGACCCTTTTGGGACTGGCAGAGTTTCCTCCCCCCAAAAGATGTGTTCATCTGTGAAGCTCTGACCTCCCTAGTTTGATTCTTCCTCCTTATTTGAGTTTCCGCAACTCTTGTCTCCTTTTCCTCTTCTCTCCCCTCCCCCCAACCCTCTTGACCTCTCTTCCTTCCCCCTTTCTTGTTCTCTTGTTTCCTCCTCCCTCCCCTCTCTTGGTCCTTGACTGAATTCATATCCTTTGTCTGGAGCCTGTTACATCAGGCAGAGTGACTGAAATGGATCCCTGGGGTCAAAGCGCTGTTCTAAATGCCTTTATTATTCTCTTAAATGCTATAGGATCCATATGCTCTCTCCTTAGATGGATGCTTTGAGTTCCTGCTGGATGACTGACTGGCTACTTGTGTGTTTCACCTGCAGCTTAGATGTTCACTCTAAGTTATCTGAAGATTTAAGGGCTTGCTGAAATCTTGGCCCACCATGTTGCCTCTTGTTTTATTTTATGTGTATGCTTGACTGCCTGCATATCTATGTGTGCATCACGTGCATGCCTTGTGCCCTCAGAGGCCAGAAGAGAGCATCCGATCATGGAACTGGTCGGTGGTAGTTGTGAGCTGCCTGATGGGGTTCCAGGAGTGAAACTCAGGTCCTCTGCAAGAGCAGCAGAGCCATCTGAACCCCATTGGCTGACATTTTATTGCACTTTACAAAATTGTTTTCTGTATTTGATCTGATGCCTACTATAACCCCATGACGGGTTGGCTTTATGGCCCATTTAACCAGTGGTATAAAGCTAGTTCCGCTATAGAAGCATTTAGTCACATAAGGCTTGTATATGTGTGTGTGCGCACGCGTGCATGCGCGTGCGCTCTTTTATAGCATTTAGCAACTAGCTGGTCTCTTTATAATGACATAAACACTGTCCAATTTTACATAAATGGTGCCTTTACTAAGAAGGCCAGGGCTAAGGGCCATTCCTTTATAAGGCTGCTTTATGATCAAGGTAGAAGGAAGAATGAGTCAAGAGATCTTGTTTTCTGACCTATGGAAAGACCCCATTATGGTTGGAGACTCCCTGCTCTGACATCATGGCCTATGCTTATGTACTCTGGTGCCTCATGAATGCTAGCATGCACATGCCCTTTTCCACCGAGCTGTCCATCTGTTGTGCTTCTTGTGAGAATTCTGCTTCAGTCGGCCTACCTGTGATGTCGTTGCCTACCTGCCATGGGGGCGTGGCCCTGCCCAGTATATGAAAGGACAGACCTACCTCACCATTCTCTCTTACTTTTATTTTCTCTGTGTTTCTGTCTCTGTCTCTGTCTGTCTGTCTGTCTCTCTGAGGTACTGGGGTACCCTCCCCCATTTTCTTCTCTCCCCATGCTCATTTAATAAACTACAAAAATCTAATATCTGCTGCCTGGTACCTTGTACCTTATCATCTTTATTTATAGCCATAACACTTCCAAGTTGTGGAAGCTTCTTTTGTGTCATGAGACCAGGTGAAGAGAGAGGAAAGCATGAAGTGGAGTGACATGTGTGAGGAGCAGAAGAGGTCGCCAGCTCTGGTGGCTGACTACATTTGTAGAACATGTTATAACTTCTGCAATGCTATTATACTTGGACTGTGAAATGAAATTATGGAAAAAGCGACTAGGGCTCAGAAATAATGTCTGTTAGGTACAAATGACAGTCATTTTTTGGTCCTTTTATACTTGAGAGATGAATAAAAGGTCGAAAAATAGCCGGGCAGGGGTGGCACATGCCTTTAATCCCAGCACTTGGAAGGCAGAGGTAGGTGGATCTCTGTGAGTTCAAGGCCAGCCTGGTCTACAAAGCTAGTTCAGGACAGGGCAATGACCCTGTCTGGGGGTGGGGGGTGGGGGGGTGAGGGTGGGGTGGGATTGAAACCTGTCTGATGAGTCAAGTTGTTAGCCTAGGGAAGCAAAAGTTTAAGTGAGAGAGAGAGGACGCTGGATTCCCATCTTCACATTCAAGTATAGTTGTCAGGGGGAGTTTGATTAATTGTTCCTAATGAAGATTCAAGAGTAAATAGCCTTTAATTAAAGGAGCGGGTTGTTTTGATGAATATGAAGAAGAGGTTTTTAGGTCATCAAAATTAGAGAACATGTGAATGAATGCTGTTGAGAGTTCTGAAATTTTGTTTTGTTTTGTTTTTTGAGACAGGGTCTCTCTGTGTAGCCTTGGCTGTCCTGGGCTCGCTTTGTAGACCAGGCTGGCCTCGAACTCACAGACATCCACCTGCCTCTGCCTCCCCAGTGCTGGGATTAAAGGCATGGAGTTTTGAATTTTTTTTTATTGTCCCATTTATCAATTACCATGGAGTAAATTTCCCCAAAGCTTTTGGTAGCTTAAGGTGACAACTGTGTGGCCTCATAGTTCCTTGCATGTGATGTGGTGTGGTGAGAGGGTCTACTTGGCTTTATCCCTGTGTTTGGGTCTTGTTGCTGGTTGTTGGCTGAGACTCCGTGAAGTCTCTCTCTCACTCTCATCACTGAGCAAGGTCAAGCTCCTAGGCCATAATGGGAGCTGCAGGGTCAGACTCTTCAAACTGACCACTTTTGCCCCATTGTTTTCTCCTACCAAATACAGCACAGAGCCAACAGGCTAGTGTGTGACCTCTACCCCTGGAGGGTGGAGTGTTGAAGCCATCGTGCAAAAGGGCACGTGCTAAGGTTGGGATTATTGCTGCTAAGCTTGAGACCGTGTGTGTACAGACCTTATAGTCTTGAGACCGTGTGTGTACAGACCTTATAGTCATTGACTGCATAGATAGGCATAGGACTTAACGAATTTGGCAGCACATCCGACTCACCTGGGGGAATTTACAAGCTTGGACTCCTAGGAACCAGACAGGTGACTCAGCGTCTCCTGGGGGGTGTGTTGGTTTGTAAGAGATACTGTGTCCTCCCAGGTAACTACCAGCAACGTGAGTGTGGGGGTGGGGGCCAGGTCCACGTAAAACACTAAGACGGCCACACCTGGCCTCTGCTTCCTGCACCTGGCCGCCTGGCCACCCAGCGTACTTTTGTGAGCTGTCTCTGAAAGTTATACCTCTGGTCAGCAGATCATCAGAGCTTGATCCTTGATGCTTAACTCGGTTCTTCTTTCTCGGCGTCAAGCACTTCATAGTGTTTTAGTCTCTTAATTAAATATTTGTGAGATTATTTGACTGGCAGTCTTCTTTTCCTTCTTCCCTTGGTAAGAGGCTGTTTTTGTTGAGTGCTAAGTGGTTGAGTGAATGCATTCATGAATAAAGTGATACTTGATTTAGTTTGGAAGGAGATGAGGATTTTGGGCAGATGGAGCGCATGACTGAGAAACACACTGTGCTGAAGTCTGTAGTGTGTGGATCGTGTTGCTTTCAGAAGGTGGAGGAACTGGTTTGGAGGAGCTGAAAGGTTTGTTTTTACTGTACTTGTATGGTTTGCCACGCCTGAGCAACGGTATCCAGCAGGCTTGCAGAAATGCTGTCCTGAACCTGAGGGCTGAGACTGAGGCAGGAAGAGCGCTGTGGGGTGTGTTCTTTCATCCAATACACTGAGCCCCTGCTGTGTGCCAGTCAACTACGCTCTAGGGGAGGTGAACTAAGGACCAATACCCAGCCTCCCCCTGAGCTGAATAGAAGAATATTCCAGCCAGCAAAGGGGCCACAACTATGTAGGCCTGGGGAAAGAAATACTATTTTTTGAGAAACTGAAGATAAAGTGATAGAAGGCTAGAGTGAAGTGGGTGAGGGGGAAGGCAGGCAGACCCACTGTCACGCAGGGAACCTGGGCTTCATTCAAAAGTTGATGGGACACCATAGAAGGTTTGCATCTGGGGAGGAGTGAGTAGTGGGGGCTGAATGTTTACTGCGGTTACTCTAGAGAATAGAGTGTGTCTGTCTTAGACAAAGTACCCGACACAGAGCAGCAGAAAGGAAGAAAGGGTTCTTTGGGCTCATGTTTTAAGAGGGTACCGTCTGTCATGGTGCGGACGGCGTGGCACAGTTCATGGTGGCTGGAGCATGTGGGGAGCACCTAGGGTCTGTGAAGACCAGGGAGCAGGCCACGGGATGCAGGTGCTCCCCCCACACCAATCATGGGCCTGTGCTGCCTACATTCAGGGCAGGTCTTCCCTCTCTAAAACACCCTGGCAGACACACCTAGAGCTGTGTGTGCTAGGCGATTCCAAGGCCAGTCAGGTGGATAAGGAAGATTAACTGTCCTGTGGCAAGAAAGAGATCCTGGGGAAGTGTCTGCTCTCCATCCTGAGAGCAGGAGGCACTGTATAACTGTACATGTGAGAGCATCTTCACTCTTGGATGTAGTCACGTTCTGCTTGTTTGTTTTGTTTTCTTCAGCCAGTCTGTGCTTTATTGCTGTGGCCACTTCAGTCAGGTCTTGAGGGCAAACTTGCACAGCAGGTGCAGCCACCCTGTCCCCTGCTGCTTCTCAAGCTTCCCTTTGTGCTTGCCGAGCTGGAGGCGCTTGGCCCTAGTCTTCCTGGGTCACAGACCCAGAGGCTATACTTCCTGCCTGCCATTGTAGAAATTCCAGAAGTTTTCCTCTTGAATCTGGTTAATAGTGAGGACACCAGCCGTGGATTTGCAGGACTCGGGAACTTGGAGAACTTGGATGAAGTACTGACTGTCACCTTAGCAACTGGAAGCTGGGGCCGGCCTCACCTTCAGCTCCTCCTCCTCGCCTCCATGGCTGTGCAGCCAACTGCTTGGGCTTGGATTTTTTGGGACAGGGTTTCTCTTATAGTCCTGGCTGTTCCGGACTCACTTTGTAGACCTGGCTGGCCTTGAACTCATAGAGATCCTCCTGCCTCTGCCTCCCAAGTGCTGGGATTACAGGCATGTGCCACCATGCCTGGCGAGCATCACATTCTTTGTTTTATATATTAATACCACCAGCTACGACTTTATTCTCTTCTTGCCTTTGCTTTGTAAGATACTTTGTCTCTTTGGAGGGAGTATACACACTACGCACACAGATCTTATGTTAATTTTATGGGCCAGGGATTTAGTTTCTTCTGGTTCCTAGCTTGTCAGCTTTCTCCTCTTCCATGATATTTTGTTTGTTTGTTTGTTTGTTTGTTTTCGAGACAGGGTTTCTCTGTGTAGCCTTGGCTGTCCTGGACTTCCTTTGTAGGCCAAGGTGGCCTCGAACTCAAAGAGATCTGCCTGTGTCTGCCTCCCCGAGTGCTGGGATTGCTGGCGTGCACCACTATACCCGGCTTCTTCCTTGACGTTTAAATTCAGACTCTAAGGCTGATTTCTGGATTCTCAGTCTGGGTCCAATCCAGCTATCCAGTTTAGCCGTGGCTCTCAGGATTGCTAAGATTATTATTAAGACCGTCCTCTTCCTGCTGCCCACGTCTCACAGCAAATCCGGATACGTGTACTTATGTGTCCTTGGGCTCTCCCTTTGTTTCTTCTCTGCTGAGACTTAAGAGTGCCACCCTTCCTAAGAAATCTCCTCTGTCTGGTCTGTCACTTGGCCTTCACATCCTCCACTGAGTCTCGGAACAGAAGGAAGAGCCTCTTTTGTGTCACCTTCACGTCCCGGTGCATTTCCTCCCACTGGCTGTGGACACACTAACCTCACTGAGTGGCTCTGTGTGCTGACCTTTGTGTATCTACTACTGTGCAGTTCTGTTGCCTGCACACAGTAGGCATTGTGTGTCTGCCACTGACTGACATTGGTCCCCCTTTCCTTCCTCTCTGAGAAGCTCGCTGTGATCAGCTCGTGCGCTGACTCACACTTATCTCTGTCACTCCGTTTCCTCATGTAGATTCCGCCTGATTCTGCCTGATTCTCTCCCCCAGTGACAGTCACGTGTGGGTGGACCGCCTGCTGCTAGTCAGCTCTCCTCCATCCCCTGCCTTCCAGGAATCATGTGACTACTGTGGGAGCCAAGTGTGATTACATTAAGAGTGTAATGACAAGGCTGGGTATGAAGAACGGCCTTAAGGCTTATCAGTGGTTTGCTTTACAGTGGGGAAATCTCTCTTTTTAAAAATAATTTATTTTTATTTTATGTACATTGGTGTTTTGACTGCATGTGTATCTGTGTGAGGGTGTCAGATCCCCTGGGACGGGAGTTACAGGCAGTTGTGAGCTGCCGTGTGGGTGCTGGGAATTGAACCCAAGTCTTCTAGAAGAGCGGCCAGTGTTCTTAACCACTGAGTCATCTCTCCAGCCCCTCAAGTGGGAACATTTCTGACCCATGTTGAAAGGGAAGAGAAGGGAGAACCTCGGGTGCTAGCTTGAGGCATGTAATATTCCCACTATATGATGTGGAGTGTTAGAGGCTTCTTTTTAAACCAAAGAAACCTTTCAGGAAGCCGCAGGCACTTCCACCGACTGCTAATTTTGAATCTCTGAGGGTTTTTTTTTCTTTTCCTACAGCTGGAGGAAACATTAAAAAAGTGAGTGGAGTCCCACCCTCTTATTTTCCAGATGAGGAGACAGACCCAAAAGAGATTAAATGGCTTGCCCATCACAGTAACACTGAATGTGGTCTGGAGATCCTCAAGTGCTTGGAAAGCAGTGCAGTTACTTCATAGGCCTAGGGAGAGGGCTCTGCAGGCGTCTCACATTGGTGAGGCCACTGCAGTGCTCAATGGTAGTTGCTAGAATGTGACAGGTTAGGTCTGGGGCAGTGTGAACCACAAGGACCCTTTGGACTGTCTCAGCAACTCCTTTCTGGGGATCTGCTTTGTGGGGACCAGCTGACAGGAATCTGCTTCTTCTGCATTTGAAAGGGGGCCAAGGCTTAATTATAAAAACATTTCCAACTTTAATGGTTCTTTTTCCCAACCTTCATGTTCCATGTTTCGCTTTAGACTTAATTTCCTCATGTCTGTACCCGTTTGTGGCACATTCTCATTGCTTATTGCAGGTCAGATGTCAGTGGGAAGCATGGGGAGCCCAGAAAGTGTCTTAGACTGCTGCAGTGCTCACTAGGCGCATCTTTGACTTTAAATAGTAACGGATTTTACTCTGCAGTGAGCCAGTGGTCAGAAGCTGTGAAAGGTTACCTGTTGGTCAAAGGGCTGACATTGAGCTGCAGAGCTGTTGCAGTGTAAAGCTGTCAGCCCACCCCAGACAGGAAGTTGGGTTCAAGCAGACCCTTCACTGCAGCTTGAAACTTGCCGAGGGTTTGAGAAAAAAAAATGTCAAGACTTCAGCCAGGTGTGGTGGTGCACACATGTAATTATTCCAGCCTCTGGGAGGCTGAGGGAGGCCAAGACTTAACAGTGAAGCTGGCCTGGAGAAGTCTGCTCCCTGTGTGACAGGAAGACAACACAGTAGCCATTTACTTACTGCACAGTTGCCTTTTTTTCTCAGCCCTGTGACCCCCAGCCTGACAAGCAGCCACTTAAGTGGAGGAAAGTTTGAGTTTTTTTTTTTGTTTGTTTGTTTTTTGTTTTTGGCTTACAGTTTGTGGAGAGGCAGTCTGCCCTGGCAGGGAGTGCATGGTGCCAGGAAGATGCCTAGTCACGCTGCATCTGTGGCAGTAAGGAAGCAAAGAGTAGGCAGGAAGGGCCTGGCTGTGGAGCTTCAAGGCACATCCACAGTACTGACTTCCCCCTGGGGGGTGGGTGGGTGGGGGGCTCCATCTCTTTTAAGTGTCACAGCTTTCCATGGTGGCTCACGCCTGTAATCCTAGCACTCTGGAGGCAGAGGTGGGCAGATCTCTGTGAGTTTGACGCCAGCCTGGTCTACAAAGTGAGTCCAGGACAGCCAGGGCTGTTACACAGAGAAACCCTGTCTCGGGGAGAAAAGAGAAGTTTCACGGCTTTCCAAAACAGAGCCATCACCTGGAAGCCAAGTGTTCGAACACAGGACCTAAGAGGACATTTCCTGTTCAACCGCAGCACAGCTCTGGCCCCTGCACACAGCAGTCTTTCTTCTGGGGCCAGGACAGCCTTGAATTGACTGCTGCTGGCCAGCTAGCTACTCACAGAGGTGTGGGATTCAGTCAGGGATAGCTCTTTTTAAAATAACAATAGGAAAATTTAGCACATAATTCATCAGACTTGAATAGCAGGTTCCTTTTGTGAGGCCCCAGGATTCCTAGCACCTCTTCTCTCCGTGTTTTGACCGTGGTAGTTTACAAAGCCCTCTGGGTCTTTGGAAAGGTTTTTCATGTTTGAATTGAAAGTTTCCTTGCATAACGTGGGTTGAATCTAATGCTAGCCGCTCAGTTGTGCCTCCCTCCCCCCCACCCTCCCCCAAATCTCTGGAGAAGCTATTAAATAAGTAATTTGCCTTGGGGTCACTCAGCTGGTAAACAATCTGACAGCCCCCATTTCCTAAGCCCTACCCCCCTGTGTCGTCGCTTCCTACTGTGAAATCTGCTTTATTGCCTTCATTAGGGGACCAGATTGAGTGTGGGATAGCCACCTGCAAGGAGTCACCTTGGAATCTTTGTGGATTACAAGAACTGCTTATTTCAAAACTGATCCATTCTGCTGTCTCAAGCTATAATTAGGGGCAGGTAAAGGTCTTCTTTTTAAATTACCATTTGACTAAGAAATAAATTTTTATTGTCCTAAGTCACTGGCTACTAAAGAAGGCACCTCCTCGAGCAAGTTCCATTAACACCTTTAAAGCTGTCATTTCCTTTTGTTCCACTCTAGAATTGTTTGGAGATACTTAAGGACCAGCCAAGGTCACCGAGCCACAGTGTGTTAGGCACGGGAGGTAAACTTAAGTCATTACGTTGAACTGAGCATGCTCACAAGCACCTGTGCTTTCTAGGGAAAGGTCTTGAGTACATTTTTTTCCTGCCTTCAGTCTCCCAGCCATATTGCAAAGAAGTCTGTGTGCCCTTCCCCTTAATAACTCATGGAAAAATGGGTAAGAAAATAAATTAGGGGCGGGTTTGCTGGGCTGGTGGCACACACCTGTAATCCTAGTACTCGGGAGGCAGTGAGAGAACAGTACTTCCTAAAATCTGCACTGGGATCTTGATGTTATTAAGGGGTGTGGAATAGGCGCTGTTTTGTATTTTGTTGTGGGTTAGGTAGAGGCTAAGTAATTTCTGACGGCTAGATTGAGCGCAGGAGGTCTTTGGTAGAAGAGAACAGGATAAAAGTACAAAGGTGGTTTGTTGTCTATTTTGTGGTACTGGTGGGCTACAGCTAGACATCTCTCTTTTCTTTTGCTTTTTGGGATGGATGCTGGGACGTCACAGCTGGTAGGAGCAGAAGATGCTGCAGAAAGTCAGCATAGTCTTCAGATTGAGACCACACATCAGAGCAAAGCTAAAAGTCTGGGAGGAAGAAGGTGCTCCGTCTGACTTCCTCCCTTATGTGTCCAGCTGCAGTGTGGCTGCGGTGCGGGTGCAGCTGCGGTGTGGCCGCGGTGCGGGTGCGAGTGCAGCTGCGGTGTGGCCGCGGTGCGGGTGCAGCTGCGGTGTGGCCGTGGTGCGGGGCAGCTGCGGTGTGGCCGCAGTGCGGGTGCAGCTGCGGTGTGGCCGCGGTGCGGGGCAGCTGCGGTGTGGCCGCGGTGCGGGTGCAGCTGCGGTGTGGCCGCGGTGCGGGTGCAGCTGCGGTGTGGCCGCGGTGCGGGTGCAGCTGCGGTGTGGCCGCAGTGCGGGGCAGCTGCGGTGTGGTTGTGGCCGCGGTGCGGGTGCAGCTGCGGTGTGGTTGTGGCCGCGGTGCGGGTGCAGCTGCGGTGTGGTTGTGGCCGCGGTGCGGGTGCAGCTGCGGTGTGGTTGTGGCTGTGGTGCGGGTGCAGCTGCGGTGTGGCTGCGGTGCGGGTCAAGCTGCGGTGTGGTTGTGGCTGCGGTGCGGGTGCAGCTGCGGTGTGGCCGCGGTGCGGGTGCAGCTGCGGTGTGGCTTAGGTGCGGGTCAAGCTGCGGTGTGGTTGTGGCAGCGGTGCGGGTGCAGCTGCGGTGTGGCTGCGGTGCGGGGGCAGCTGCGGTGTGTCAGGGCTGGAGGTGTGAATTCTCACGCTGCCCTGAGTCCAGCGGAGAAGGGCCAAGAGAAGCTGTGAGTTGGCTGGACTGCCGAGAGGAAGACAAGTGGAAATTCCTGCAGTGGGGCAGAAAGGTGGAGAAATGTCCCAGCCTAGCCTGCAAGCAAGGACAGGCCACTTGTAAGTGGCTCCAGGAAGTTCTTCAAGGGGCTCCACACTCATGAGAGAGAGCCAGTGGGAAAGGCCATACAGAGAACTGAGCCTCTTGCCAAGAACTAGACAGAACTGAATTAAAAGTTTATTTTAGGCTTGTCTAAAGGAGGTTTAAAAAAAAAAAAAGGCAAAGAAAGGGTCTTTGTTTTCTAAAAACCTTGAAAAGCAGCGTATACTGGTTTGTACCTGGTGAGGTGGGAGAGTTGCTTGAGTGCATGAGTTCAAAACCACCCTGGGCGACATTGATTGCCACTGGGAAACAAAAATTAAAAAACAAAACAAACAAACCAAAAAACTTTAAAAACAACTTGCCTAGGCCAGCAAGATGGCTCAGATCCCTGGAACCTATGTTTTAGAAGACTGTCTTGGCTGCCCTACATTCCTGCAGTGAGACAGGAGGATGTGGAAGACCAGCAGGAAGAAGCCTTAGTGGGGAACGGTGCTGACTGCCACACCCAGTGACTTGAGTTTGATCCCCAGGATCCATGTAGTAGGAGAGATTCCTGGAAGTTTCCCTCTTACTGTACATATGCCCTGACACATGCCCATCCCAAGTGTAGTAAAATTATATATTTGATTTATTTATTATGTATACAGTAATCTTGCCTCCATGCACGCCTACACACCAGAACAGGGCACCAGATCTCATTATAGATGGTTGTGAGCCGCTATGTGGTTGCTGAGACCTCTGCAAGAGCAGTCAGTGCTCTTAACCTCTGAGCCATTGCTCCAGTCCTAAAAAGCCAATCTTTATAACCACCCTTCCCTGAGCGCACAGTATATATTAAGCTCTGGGGTAAATACTTGACCTGTGCATTTCAACCTTTTTTTTTTTTTTTAAAGAGACAGGGTTTCTCTGTGTAGCCTTGGCTGTCCTGGACTCACTTTGTAGACCAGGCTGGCCTTGAACTCACAGAGATCCACCTGCCTCTGCCTCCCGAGTGCTGGGATTAAAGGCGTGCGCCACCACGCCCGGTGCATTTCAACTTTTAAAAAATTATTTATTTATTATATTTTATGTGCATTGGTGTTGTGCCTACATGTATGTCTGTGTGAGGGTGTTGGATCCCCTGGAACTGTTGCAGACAGTAGTGAGCCGCCATGTGGTTGCTGGGGATTGAACTCAGGTCCTCTGGAAGAACAGCCTGTGCTCTTAACCACTGAGCCATCTCTCCAGCCTACATTTTAACCTTTCCAGTGATTCTTTTAATGTAGCAGATTCTATTGTTTGGAGGAAATGAAAATTTAGAGCTGTCAAGTAAAAGCAGGATTTAGGATTCTGTTCACTACGTTTGGCCATAGTAACTTGGGTGCAGGCCTCTTAGGAGAAGCAAATTGCATTGTTTGATCCTGATCAGAAGTAAAGCGTGTCCTTTTCCTGGGAGCCCTCTCTGCTGGTCCCTGGCTGCTTTAGTTTAATCCTGGCTCACCTTTAGTCTGCCAGCATGATGGTGTTTTGTGAACGCAGCTTCTTGAGGCAGAAAGTCCCAAAAAGTTTATCTGATGAGTCCTGTTTCCTGCTCAGGAGGACTGGAGGGAGCGGAGTCTCTTTAGTCCTGATGAGCTGTGCCATCAGTTTTGATGGAAGACGATCCTGCAGTAATTAAACTGCGCGTCCGTTTATTCTGTGCTCAGCCTCGTTAGAAGACTTCACTCCAAACTGGTTCCTTCTCTGATTGAGTCCCCCTTTGGGGCAGCGTGCCTGGGCTGAAATGAATGTGTGGGTTTATGCTGCAGTGTTCAATCTGTCATCCCTCCTCACCGCCACACTAAGAAGCAACCATTTAATTGGCCAGACCCCGGGGGTGATATTTTGGCACAGCTCCACTGGTAGGAATTACTTTTCCTTGAACTTCGGAGCAGATGCTGAGATCCCTCTGCAGATATTTGTCATAGACTAGTTGGAACCAGGGAGTTTCCAAGAACATTTATAACTTGTGATTGTTATGTATGTTTTTCAGTTGTTTACAACGGCTCCCACTTCAGGAATAGAGTTCACTTGCTGCTAGCAGGAAGTGTGGTCTCTCTGCCATCCTCATTAGTCGGGGTGTCGTTTTAACCCTTTCACGTCCCAAGACCCTCTAGTGTGCTATTGCCTGTGTCTTTGTTGTTGCTTCCTGTGTGGGCTGTGCTAGGTGGGACGGGCAAGCTCCGCCCAGCCGTATCGAGTCGAGTTGTGTGTATCTCTGATTCCTAGTGTTTGTTGGCTGTTATTTTACTTCTTTGTATCTCGTTTTATGTGTTTCTTTGCATTTTTGCAGTTCCCATCACAGCTTTATGGCAAAGAGCTTGGATGCCTCCAAGCCTTCTGCACAGGGAAAGAAAGGGAGCCAAGGCCCTGTTTCCCTCCTGCTCCCCCTTCCTGGTCCCCTGCTGCTGGGACAACCTCCAGCATTGGCATCAGTCTCTTACTTTCAGGGCTGTCTCAGCGATCTGAGCTGCGTGGACACTTACTCGGAAGAAGTATCTTCTTGTTAGTGGCTCAGGTCACCCCCAAAAGGCACTGCTGCTGTTACCTGGACTTAAGCCCCTTAATTTCCTGGTCGTTTTAGAATCATGATTGTGGATCATAAATTCTGACCTTTTTGTTTGTTTGTTTGTTTGTTTGTTTGTTTTGTTTTTGAGACAGGTTGTTTGAGACAGCCTTGGCTGTCCTGGACTCACTTTGTAGTCACAGAGATCCACTTGCCTCTGAGTGCTGGGATTAAAGACATGAGCCACCACCAGCTAAATTCTGACTTTTAAAAAAAGGTTCTGTTATGATGATGTGTACCATAAAACCAGCAGTAATTACGGAGAATAAAGCTGTGAGATAGGCCCACTCTGACTCCCTGTCTTATCTCCCATTCCATAACTAAAGGGGAAAAATACTTTGGGGAAGATTATACAAGTAATTGGCGAGTGGATTTGGTACAGTGCTGCTGGACCCCTCACCCTCCAGGATGCAGTCACCTGCAGTGCTGCCCCTCCCCTGCCCCTCTCTGATCTCCAAGTGATCTCCAGTGGTATCGCCAGGGAGCACTTCTAACAGATTCTCTAATGAGTTAGAGCTACAGGGAGCTGCTTGAGATGTTGGGAGAGCCCAGCAAGCAGGGGTGATCTCTGAGAGGGAAATGATGAGGGAAGGACAGTGGTCCAGGTTGAGGACACTGGAGAATGATGCTTAGCGCCAAAATAAAATTGGCAGAAACAAAAATAGGGCAGGGGTTGGAGAGATGGTTCAGTGGCTGAGGACCAGGGTTCAGTTCCCAGCACCCACATGGCAGCTCATAAATGTCTGTAACTCCAGTTTCAAGGGTTTTGACACCCTGACCATGCACATAAAATAAATCCTAAAAAGAAAAAAAAAAAAGATAGGGCAGCTCGAGCTAAGAACAGGAGAGAGAGGCCCTGAGTGCTGGGATCCCCATTAGCACTCAGTAGATCTGGTGGAAGCCCTCATTAATAGGTCAGTAGAACATTAAGTGCAGGTTTTCTTTGTTTTTAGGTTTTTGAGACAAGGTTTCTCTATGTAGCCTTAGCTATCCTGGACTCACTTTGTAGAGCGCATTGGCCTCAAACTCACAGAGATCTGCCTACCTCTGCCTCTCTTAAGTGCTGGGAATACAGGCGTGTGCTACTTTGCCTGGTTTTTTTGTTTGTTTTGTTTTGTTCCAAGACAGGGTTTCTCTGGATAATAGCCCTGGCTGGCCTGAACTCACTTTATTGAACAGTCTGGCCTCGAACTCACAGAGCTCTGACTGCCTCTGTCTCCTGAGTGCTGAGATTAAAAGGCGTGCACCACCACTACCCAGCCTAATTGCAGTTTTGAGGCAAATTAGAAACCTCTCCTTGGGCTGAGAGTGTAGCTCAGCAGTAGAGCACTTGCATAGAATGTGTGAGCTTCTGGCCCTGGCACTGCAGAACAAGCAGCCAGCCTCAGCAGTTAGGACAAAGGTGTGCAACAATGGAAACTGAGCGGCACCTTGGATATTAAAGGCTTTATCTTTAGAAGTGTGCCAAACTATAAAGAGTAGGAAGAGCAATACCTCCCAGGTGTTTAAGTTAAACTTACGGTTTTCTGTTCTTTTGACGAAAGTGCTCAGTGTTGAAAGTTTGGTTTGGTAGGTAGCTTTCTTTCCTTGATGTCTTTGTTTGTTTTGGGTTTTTGAGATGAGGTTTCTCTGTGTAGCCTTGCCTGTCCTGGACTTACTTTGTATTTTCTTGGGGTCTAGAAGAGGTGAGAGCTATAATGAAGTGCTTTCCTGTGGCCCACTTCCACTTCAGCTCCTCCACCTTGTCTTCTCTCACAGTAAAACCCTTCAGTCCCTCCGCCGGACGTGGTGGTACACGCCTTTAATCGCAGCACTTGGGAGGCAGAGGCAGGCAGATCGCTGTGAGTTTGAGGCCAGCCTGGTCTACAAAGCGAGTCCAGGACAGCCAAGACTACACAGAGAAACCCTGTCTCAAAAATCCAAAATAAAGAAAAAAAAAACCCTTCAGTCCCACTGTGCCTACAGGCAAGTGGGTAGTGCTGGGGTGCTGCTCAAGCAGTCAGGTAATTTGCTCTTTGTCTCACCCAGTAGCTGTATGGCCCACTTTCTTCATTTTCACTTGGGTTAGTGTAAAATTAAGTTCTCAGTGAGACATTACATACATGCACAGCATAGCATGCATTAGGCCTTTTGGAACATTCTTTTTCTTTCTTTCTTTTAATATATTTATTTGTTTTATGTATATGAGTGCTCTGTCTGCATGTACACCTGCATGCCAGAAGAGGGTGCCAGATCTCACTATAAATGATTGTGAGTCACCATGTGGTTGCTGGGAATTTAACTCAGGAAGAGCAGTGTTCTTATCCACTGAGCCATCTCTCTAGCCCCCTTACTTTGTTCTTAAAAAATAAAATATAAGCCAGGTGGTGGTGCCTTGAATCCTAGAGGTAGTGAGTTTGAGGCCAACCTGGTTACAGAGTGAGTTCCAGAGCAGCCAAAGCTTAGAAACCCTGTCTCAAACAAGCAACTGGAAGGTATATATATGATAGGTTGGGTGGATGGATAGCTATTTTTCCAGGACCACTGAGGAACCTCAGGTGTGAGTAATTCTTCCAGTTTTTCTTTTGCTGCTCAAAACAGTATCACAAAAGATCTCTGCCAAGGCTCCAATCCTTTGCATTGAAGTATTTGGCTTGGGAGTAGAAAGGAGCCGCCAAGGCTACCTGTGCTAAAGACAGAGCGTGACTTTGCCTGGAGCCTCTGGAAGCTAGCTAGTATGGAGGGAAGCAGAAATCCTTACCAACCCCTTGTCCAGTAATGCTTATGCCTAGCACTACCGTGTGTGTGTGTGTGTGTGTGTGTGTGTGTGTGTGTGTGTGTGTGTGTTCGTGTTCTCACTTAGCCTTGAACTTCTTTCGATCCCCCTGCCCGCCCCCCTCTGGCAAGTGCTGGGATTACAGCCTTGGGCTGCCACCCTTGATTGCCCTCCACTCTTTTTTGGGGGAGGGGGCAGGGAGATTCCAGACAGGGTTTCTCTGTGTAGCCTTGACTGTCCTGGACTCACTTTGTTGACCAGGCTGACTTCGAACTCACAGCGGTCCGCCTGCCTCTGCCTCCCGAGTGCTGGGATTAAAGGTGTGTGGCCCTCTGCTCTTTATGGAGGGTTGAAAAACTTAGCACAAATATGATTTCTCCATGCAGAGCACTTCCTCTGCGGTCAGCCTGGGTGATGTAGAAATGTTTATTCCTGTTAGTGGGAAGCCCAGAGGCTATATTCAAGTATCTTCATTCAGTATGACTGATGCTAAAACCAAATTCAAACACATCATTTGAGCCGGGCGCATGCCTTTAATCCCAGCGCTTGGAGGGTGGGGTATCGCTCAGCATGGAAAGGCCTCAAAGTGAGTTCCCAGCTTATACAGTCTTTGTTGGTTATGTCTGGCCTGTGTAGTACTTCATCAGGATCTTTACTCAGCTGTGGGTTCTAAAGTTCCACCATACTCTTGTTTCCTCTGTGACTTAGATGTTCTGAGTTCTTTATTCTGAAATAAATATCTCAGGCTCAGAGAGCACATGCTCCGATTGCTGTACACCCAGCATGTGAGGCCGGTTGGTAAGATGGCTCACTCCGCAGGGTGCTTGCTTACAACCGCAGTAGTCACCTAGTTGATGTCCACTGTGGTGTCACCAGCATCTTAAATCTTCCCAAGTCAGGGTTAGATGCCCCAGGCAGGTTTGCTAGAAAAAATACTAATTGCAACCCTGAGATTCTAAAGTCTAACAGCTTCGGGGAGTTCAAGCTTCTTGCCTGGTGAACTTATTTTTAAAAGCAAGCAGTCTTCCAGGTTGAGAGATGATTTTAAATTTCAGGTGAGTTCTCTTGAACAGGAATTCTTTATCATGTGGGCAGTATAGTCAACCAGCTGTGTCCCAACCCTGTCCCACACAGTACCAGGTGACCAGGGAGACCAAAAGGAGTCACTGAAACAGCCGTTGCCATTTTAGAATTGTAGCACAGTTTAGTAATGTCTTCCGTGTGCTGTCTGTCAAATATTTCACTATTGGTTGGGTGCTTTTCATTACTTTCGTGCTTACAGTTTCTACCTCTGGGACGTATGCAGACTTTAAAATTAAGTAGGGGCTGAGTGAGGAGACAGCTGAGTTGGTATAGGGCTTTCTTCAAATCACAAGGACCTGCGCTTAGGTCCTCAGCACTAATGTAAACGCCAGGTACCGCTATGTGCATCTTTAATCCTAGCCACAGGAGAGGTGGATGCAGGCGGATCTCTACAGCTCGCTGGCCAGCCAGTTGTTGGCCAGCTCCAGGTTCAGTGAGAGACCTTGTTTCAAAAAGTAATGTAGAGGGGCTGGAGAGATGGCTCAGCAGTTAAGAGCACTGCCTGCTTTTCCAGAGGTCCGGAGTTCAATTCCCAGCAACCACATGGTGGTTCGCAACCATCAATAATGTGCTCTGATGCCTAATAATAAATAAATTTTTAAAAAATTACAAAAAAAAAATAAGGTAGAGAATGATTGAAGAAGACACCTGATGTTAACCTCTGGCCTTTACACACATTGGTACTCACGTGCACATGCGCCCTCCCACACTGTGCACACCCATACAGCAGGTACATATAACGCACACACAATCTTAAATTAGTTACCCTTCAGTTTTTTCCATGAAGGATTTTTCTTTGCTGTAAATATTGAGAATGAACTCTTGGTCCTAAGGAGAAATAATGAGAGTTCACCATCTCAGCTGTGCTGATAAAATATTAGTGTTGAGGGGCTGGAGAGATGGCTCAGTGGTTAAGAGCACTGCCTGCTCTTCCAAAGGACCCGGGTTCAATTCCTAGCACCCACATGGCAGCTCACAACTGTCTGTAACTCCAAAATTTGACACCCACACACCAACGCACATAAATTAAAATTAAATAAAATATAAAAAAAGTATTAGTGTTGAAAAAATATTAGTGTTGTCTGACCACACAGTCTCTTCATCCCACAGTTTGGGTGTCTAGAGTCGCATATTATGAAAGCAGTGAAGGAAAGTAGGCGGTAGCGGGCAGCATGTTTAAATGGGGAGGGTTCCAGAGACAGGGTCAGGCTTAAGCCCTGGGGGAGCTGTCCAGGCAGAAGACAGCCTGGAACCCTAAGAACCTAAGGAAGGAGAGTTGCTCATAGATAAAGAGCTGCCGGAGTGGAGGGGGTGTTGCGTTGCCGGGCATCTGCAGCTTAAGAAATGGTGAAAGCCACCTGAGGTTAAGGAACTGTAGTAAACTCTTGAGAGCCAGTTTGATGTATAAAAGAATTAACTTTACAGGGGTGGGCTCAAAATGGTTTCTTTTTTGTTATTACAAATTGTATATATGTTACTAGGTGCTTAAGAAATTCCATATAAGGTGGTATGGTGGCACATGCCTTTAATCCCAGCACTTAGAAGGCAGAACTCTGTGAGTTCAAGGCCAGCCTGGTTTACAGAGAGAGAGAGAGAGAGAGAGAGAGAGAGAGAGAGAGAGAGAGAGAGAGAGAGCGCTAGTCTCAAAAACAAACAAGTCCTGAATAAAGCTGCATGTGCCTGGTGGCAAATGGCTTTAATCCCAGCCTATGGAGGGCCAGAGGCAGGAGGATCATTACACGTTCATACTGCAGTGAGTACCAGGACAGCCCAGGGCTACCTTGGTTCAATGGTTTAACCAGTTTTGCTGCTCTTCTGCAAACCCTGGGTTCCATAGCCAGTGGCTCTTAACTGCCTGTAATTCCTGTCCCAAGGAAAGTTGATGCCATCTTCTGACCCCTTTGGGCATTGCACTCATGTGCTCATACAGACGAGCAGGCGCACACACTACACATAAAAAAACCGATGTAAAAGGAAACGATATTAGCAGAAGCCCCTGTGCCGCCTCCCATCTGTCGTCCCCTAAACACTGCCTTAGTTCCCGATTTTGCTCTTTGTGTCTTGCTGGCTCGCCCAGGCTGACCTTAAGTTCATGGGCTCAGGTGATTTAACTGCCTCAGTCCCCCAAGTAGGTGGGACTGTGGGAGATGGCACCTTGCCAGGATACGCTGTCCTTATTTCTACACTAGACTGCCTTTCCTACTTTTAAATGCGATCACTTAGTTATATGTCCATTTGTGCCTCTTTAAGTCAGCGTGAGACCTGTATAAGATTTGTCTGTATAAATATAAGACGTGCAGATAAGATTTGTGTGTACATCTCATTGTCATCGTATAAACATAGCTTGCTTCTCTGTTTTGCTGTCATGGGTTCCGACTGTTCCTAGCTTGGGGTTATTATAGTAGAGTAGCGCTTCCATGGGTATTTTTGTGATTTCTTTTGGTGAATGCATTATACTTAGGAAGTAGAATTGAAAAAAAAAAATGTGTATTTGTATGTGTGACACACAGGCTCTCACATGTATGTACACGTTGTCCCCCCCAGCCCTTTCTGGTGCCCACCTGGTTCCAGGTGGCTCCTCCTCCCCCCAGCAGTGTTAGACTCCGAGTTGCTCTCCAGCCTTATGAACGTTGGTTGGACTTTCTTCCGTTTTAACTGTGCCAGTGGGCATTTGGTGGCAGCACACTGGCTGGAATTTGTACTTGCCTTATGACAAGGAAAGGTTTTTAAAAACCCGGGGGATCCTGGAGCAGGCCAGCACATTGCCAACCAAGTTCTAAGAGTCAGAGCCCAGAGTGGGGCTCAGACTCACTTCTGAGTCCAGGGTCCTGTGCTTAGGGGCGGGCTCTGCTACCCACTTTCTGGGACTTTCAGTAACTTGTTTCTTTGAACCTTGGTTTTCTTACCTGCAAACAGACTGATGTGCCTGGTTGGAATTGCTGGAGCTGATAATGTTAGGTGAAGCACCTGCCTCCGCGCCTGGCAGGGAAGAAGGGTTTCTTCAGTCGGTGACTGCTCTTTCCTCACTTCGTAAATCCATAATTACTTACCAGTTGCTTCAGAGAACCTTGACTACGCCACAGGGATTGGGCTTCCATAGCATTTCCCGGGGAAACCTTCCCTACTGTACTTTAATTGCCTTTTAAGGATAATATACAAGACGAAGCGCAACCCGTTCTGTATTAACGATCCACAACACCGGATACTTTGCCTTATGCACTTAGAGCATAGATGCTGTCAGCCATTCCAGGAATACATTAGTGGCCATAGGTGTGCCACCCCGGGATAAACTAGGTGACTCAGCCATTTGATGATTTGCTCTGAGGTTTGGGGGATACTTTAACTGGGTAGTTTTAAGGGATCTTTGTAAGGTCGTATACAGTGACTTCCCTATGAATGTGTTAATTCCCGGATGTAGCTGTTTGCAGAGCTCTTGCTGCAGGGCTGCTTTGGTGCACAGAGCGGTTAATTAAAATCAGAGCAGATGCCATGCAGTCCTCGGAGACATTCCCGCCTTAGATTTTGGTGGCTAGTGAGGTGGTTTTGGAGCACCCACTCCTTTCAAGTGAGGGGGTTTCTATCCCCACTCCTCCCAAGGGCACGCCCGTGACAGCCAGTGATCCACTTTATTTGCCTTGGGCAGGTGTTGAAAACAGAGGAATGCTTTAAAATTACTTAGGAATCTAGTTGTTTGTTTGTTTGTTTTGAGAAACCATATTAGCTGCCCTCTTGCCGTTATGATTGTACCAAGCCCACCCCCAGGCAATTGTGCTTTATTACTAACACCATGGTTTTCCTCTTCTGCATCAGAAATACCAGCATGTTTCATAAGGTTACGGACCCCGCCTGCTCGCTAGGCACGCTTGGCCTCTCCTGCAGCCCTGCAGTGTTCCTCCGGAGCGGCAGTTTCCTCGCCCACTTCCCTCGCCCACTTCCCACTGTGCGTCCCCTCCTGCCCTCCATGCGTGGGGAAGCTTCAGCAACGCACAGGTGTTGGAGGATTAAACCCCAGAATCCATCTTCTCAGAATAGGGCTGGGGAGTAAGATCTAGAAAGGGGTTCACAGGACAGAGACCGGAGCTTTCCAAAGTGTCCTGTTTCCCACTCCCCATAGCTGGTTCCCTGGTTAGTTGGAGTCAGATGTTTGTCTGGGGGGAGGGGATCAGAGCTTGCAGAGTGGCCCTGTCAGTCAGCATGACAGCCTCTTGCCCCGGGAATTTAGCGTGAATGGAGTTGTTAAGTTGCCAGCTTACCAGCTCGGTCAGAAAGTATGTTATTTAAACTGGCCACATTAGCAGATGTTTCCTTTCTGATACTCAGATGTCTCAGTGAACAAAAGACTAGTCCCCTGACTTAGTTTGGACTTGTTCTGTTACACTGAGCCAGGTGTGAGGTGTTTTGACACTGCTACTCTTGCCTCTTGCCACCTCTGTTCCATATTTAACCTTCCCTGGGTGCACATACCAGATGGATGTGGACCTGTGGGGTCACAGCATGGCGTGGTGAGAGACAAGGCTTCTCAAGGGGCCGTCTGCTCCCTTTCTTACAGGGGATGTTTAGAAGAGGCCTTGAGGTCGGAGAGAATGAGGCAATGTGGAGGAAGCTAGGCCGCCATGACTCCCAGCTGAGAAGTGGGCCTGAGCCTGTACCACCACAGTGGCTTATGGTAGCTGGCGTGTCTTTCTGGGTCCCCAGCTCTCGTGGTTGAGGGCCTTATCCAGTCCCAGCGCCTCAGCATGGTGGCTGCTTCCCAGATGCTCACGCACTGAGGTGGAGTGCAGCACGCAGCCTCTGCGCTCTGCTCTGTGTAGGTCTGCTGCTTACACGGCAGCGCCCTTACCTCTTCCTTCGTTTGTTTGTTTTTAGGAATCCTTACCTCTTTGTCATGATGGAGATGGGGATGAGCCTAGGTCCGTGTGCATGCTAAATACTCTGCCTCTGAGCTGTTACCCAGAAATAATTTCAGTAGTCCAGTCTGTCCCCCTCCTTTTCATCTTATTCTTTCACTTTTCTGTTGTTAATGCCAACAGCTTCTTTTTGGTTCTGGCTGCCTTCATCTCCGTTCATGATGGGGAAAGGGATGGCTGTCCTTTGGCCAGGAGCGAGCGAGCCCCTGATGACATACAGTTCCTTGCCCTGTTGCCCTTGCTCCCCTCACTCACTGATGGCTGATGAAGTCTATGTGCCTGTGCTTACCCTAGTGACCTTGGGTCCTCTCCAGCTACTGTCTCTCTCTTCCTTCCAGATAGCTTAGCTTACCCTTGCAGTATCTCACATTCTTATTTCTCACTCCTTCCTGTGGTCACCAGTCAGCTGCTTTCCTCCCATACTGCTCAGGCAGAGCACACTCACGCTTGGTTAAAACAGAGAGGCCTTTGGACATCTTGAGTTCCTCACTGTGTTCCTTTCTCTGGGTTACTTGACAGCACTGTTCATTTCCGTTCTCCCACCTGTGAGCACGCTCTGCGCCTCCCTGGTTGGCTGTCCTCTGCCCTCCTCAGAGCCTTACACCCCCAGAGCACCTGATCAGTCTCTCACCCAACTCTGGCTCTATGCAGTTCCAGTACGTCAAACATTCTTAAACCCTTATCTTCAGCCTAGACGTGCACACGTGGACACATGCCTGTGCCACGGGTGTGAAACTCAAGTTTTATCATCCTAACTCACACCTACCTACACGTGCTCTCTTCTGAGGATGTCATCTTAGTGAGTGAGCCCATTGGTTACCCTGGTGTGTAGGCAGGAGACCCTTAGACTGGCCCTGTACCCGCCTCTTCCCCCTTTTCAGTTATTTGGCATATCTTGCTGATTCTGTCAGAGATCTACCGGCCTCTTCTCTTGTCCCCATGGCCTCCACTTCTGCGGCAGTTCCCTGTCCTAGCCTGCTTCTTGCCGATCTCTCCTAGTGGGGGCTCACTACCACAAGCGCACCCACATATCAAGTAAGGTTGTCGCAATAAAGTCCTGGTTCCTTCCCCTGGATTACGAGATGTTTCCACAGCTCCTGGTTAACTTGTGTCGTTCTGTTTACCTCCTCTATACCCCACTCCTGACCAAGCATTTCGTGGTTTCTCTCTCCTATGGCGCATATTATTTGTTTTTGTTTTTCGTAGAAAAAGTCTCTATTCCTGACTTTCTGATAAGCTCTCCCTGCTGTCATGTCAAGATATGGCACCTCATTAGTGAACTCTTTGTCATGCCTCTGCCTTGTTTGTACTAGCCCCACTCCTCAACTGCCTCCACACTGTGTTCAAACCTCCATTCGCGCACTGTCAACTCTGGTAGGCCATTAACTCCCTGGCGATGGCTACTGCACAGTGGCAAAGGACAAAGGGATTGGCATTAGTAACAGTGGCATATGCGTGAATGAGGAGATTCTGTTGTTGGCTTTTTTTTTTTTTGTATGGAGTCTTACTAGGTGCCTCTTGCTAGCCTAATAATACTCACTATGTAGACCAGGCTGGCTTTGAGCTCACAGAGATCTGCCTTTCTCATCCTCCTGAGTGCTGGAATTAAAGATGTGTACAGCATGCCTAGCTAAGGAGAGGTTTTACAGAAGTTACTGAGTAACTTGTTCCCTGTGCACAGGCCCAGGAAGCCGCATGGTAACTGGTGAAACCTCCAGCTTTACAGTCCACCTTTGCCTTTCCAGAGGAAATTGTAGTTAAAAGCATTTTTACAGTGCAGGCAGGAGCAACTAATACTTGCCTAGTGCTGTATTGTCCTGTGGAGTGTCCGGGGACAAACATGAAGCATGCAGAGGTGTGACCAGTTAGAGGGGGACGGGATCCGTGCCCTGTCTGCGCTCACTCAGACGCAGCAGCATGTAACTTTAGGAATTGCAGAACCTCCTTTTTAGAGAAATGCGCTCATGGTCTTGTCAACAAGGAACTCCTTTTAGGCTGGGCGTTCACGCTGAGTGTGGCAGTGCACTTGGGAGGTGGAGGTGGGAGCACCAGGATGTCTTAGCAGTGTGGTGAGCTCAAGCCTGGGCTACCTGACACCCTGCCTCAAAACCCACAAAAACTTCACGGTTATGCCATGTGTGCTGGGAGTTCGCAGGAAGGCAGATTGGTTCCTTACGTGGTAACTTAGAAGCTCAGGTAAGTGACAAAGACAGGGATGAATGGTTTCCATGTGTACATGGCCTAGACAGCTTGATTATTCACCAACCCTTCCCGAGCCACCTGTGTAAGAACCCGGATACTGCTGTATTCTCTGTTCTCACAGGGGTCATGGTCAGGTTGTGGAGTCAGGTGGTTGTTTTTTGTTTTGTAGTTGGTTTTGGCTTGGTTTGGTTTGGTTTGTTGAGACAGGCTTCCTCAGTGTGTAGCCCTGGATGTCCTGGAACTCATTTTGTAGACTAGGCTGGCCTTGAACTCACAGAGAACTGCTTGCCTCGGTCTCCCAAGTGCTGGGATTACAGGTGTGTGCCACCACTGCCCGGCTGGGAGTCAGGTTTTAATCCAAGGTACCTACAGAAGAAAACGAGAGTGTGTCAGAGACCATGTGAGAAAGTTTAAAAAGTACTGGAGAAGTCAAGAACCCTAAAATTGTAACCCATGGGACCCGCTTCTTCCTTTTCCTGTGTCCTGTTATTCCTTTTATGGAATGACCAGTGTTGGACTGATTTGCCTCTTAATTCCTTCCAATTTGTTATCTTTGAACTCTCTGAGGGAGAATGCCTTTGTTAAAAAGAGACACTGCAGGGGGCTGGAGAGACGTCTCAGAGGTTAAGAGCACTGCCTGCTCTTCCAGAGGTCCTGAGTTCAATTCCCAGCAACCACAAGGTGGCTCACAACCATCTGTAATGAGATTTGGTGCCCTCTTCTGGCCTGCAGGTGTACATGCAGGCAGAACACTGTATACATAATAAAGAAATATTTTTTTAAAAAGAGAGACACTGCAGTACTCGGGAGGCGGAGGCAGGTGGATCTCTGTGAGTACGAGGCGAGCCTGGTCTACCAAGCAAGTCCAGGACAGCCAAGGCTACTCAGAGAAACCCTGTCTCGAAAAACAATAACAAAACCCTGGGGGGGTGGGGGGAGAGAGAGAGACAATGCAGGAAGTATCCATTTGTGTGTGTGGATTTCAAATAACACCACTCGATGTTTCATCTATTACCTCTTTGAGCAAAGAGCTCAGGGTGTCCACACACTGTTAATCACCCTGCCCTGTCATCAGGCCATTCTGACATTGGAGGGGGTTGGATACTTTTTGCTCTGTGAACTTAAAATAACAACCTCTTTGGCCCTCAGTACGTAGGCTTGATTGATACGTGTGGTGAGAATAACTAAAACACTCTTTATTAAACCACCGAGGCACTAATTGACAAGGACCCAACATTGCTGGGCGTTTGTTGCATGCACAGCACTGCTAGTGTCCGTTATGGACGCTAGGGAGTTGTAGTCCCTGTCCTAGACGAGCTAACGGCTGCAAGTAGGAAGTGAATGATCTGTGTGGGGACCTATTAGCAGTGCTGCCACAGCGCTAGAACGGTGGCTCAGCTCCTGCTGCTCCCCTAGAGGGCCTGAGTTGTTCCCAGCACCCATGCAAGGCGGCTCACAACCTCCTGTCGCTCCCGCTCCGAGGTATCTGATGCCGTCTTCTGGCCTGTGTGCTTCCTGCACACACATGGCGTTCACTCACACAGACACATAAGAAGAACAGTGCAAGCGCAGAAGCTTAGCTGAGCAGGACTGTGGATGAAGAGGGTCACTCGTGCAGCCCAGTGGGAGGGAGAGTCAAAAGATAGCGTGGTTAAAGATAAGACTTCGGATTTAGAGCCAAGGGTGGTGGCGCACACCTTGAGGCAGAGGCAGAGGCAGAGGCAGAGGCAGAGGCAGAGGCAGGAGGGTCACTCTGAGTTTGAGGCCAGCCTGGTTTACAAAGTGAATCTAGGACAGCCAAGATAGCATAGAGAAAAAGACCTTGGATTTAGAGTCGAGCGTTAGCTAGATGCTTTGAGCCTGGATGGTTTATATACTTTCTTGTTTTGGTTTGTCTTTTAAGACACGGTCTCTCTGTATGCCCTGCCTGTCCTGGAACTCACTCTGAAGACCAGGCTGGCTTTGAACTCTGAGATCTGTCTAACTCTGCCTCCTGAGTCCTGGAATTAAAGGTGTCCGCCACCTCCATGTGGTTTATATGGTATTTTTTTCAGAGACGACCTTGTTATGTTGCCCAGGCTCAAGTTATCCTGTTTGTTTCTACTAGTTAGGTAGCTGGGCTGCAGGTATATGTCACTCACTGCATCTGGCTTTGCCCATTTATAATACACACCCTCCATGCTCGGTTGGTGTGTGTGTGTGTGTGTGTGTGTGTGTGTGTGTGTGTGTGTGTGTGTGTTGGAGAGAGACAGAGACAGAGAGAGAGAAGAGAGAGAGAGAGACAGACAGACAAACAGAGACAGAAGGCTCCACCCGGGCCTCAGGGCAAGACAATGCCCTTGAATAAAGTGGGTGTCTAGTTCTAATTGTAAGATAAGAATGAATTTTAGTGAAGTGAGATTTTAGATTAAACCAAACAGGACCAGGCAGCCTCACAAAGGTTTTATACCAGCCTGGTAGCTAACCTTGCTCTGGTAGATCAAACGTCTTTAACACATGGAGCACTAACTACAGTGGTAGACGAGGCAAGTCTTCCGTGGCCCCTCAAGTCATGACCTCATACTTGGCAGGTGTGGAGCCAAGTATGGTACATCCTAACTTTTACCTGTTCTTCTCCCGTGTCAGATTTTACCATGTGGGCATCCTGCTGCAACTGGTTCTGCTTGGATGGACAGCCTGAGGAGACACCACCACCACCGGGGGCCAGGACACAAGCCTATTCCAACCCTGGGTACAGCTCCTTCCCTTCCCCCACCGGCTCGGAACCTAGCTGCAAGGCCTGTGGGGTCCATTTTGCAAATACAACTCGGAAGGTAAGTGCCACTGCGCTATGACCCCAGGACCTCAGGCTAGCCACCTGTTTTCTACCTGTATGATAGGCCTATCCTGGTCACAGAATGTTCGAGAACAACTGTTCAAATGAAGGCAAAGCATCTCAGCATAGACCCCTGGCCTCAGACAGCAGCTGCACTGCTCACTAGCTGTATGACTGAACCTTATTTGTGAGTTACCCTTTCTAGTGCTGGGAAAGAAATAAGGCCTTAAGTGCCCAGTGCCATGCTGGAAACATGGCAGATGTTGGCTCTAAGCTGTCCCATACAAGACTTGGCCTCAGATTAACCTGGTCCTCATTATCAAAAGCCTGTCAAAAGTTTCTAAGAGACAAGGAAACCTTAGCAGAGAAACTGGAGCCCACTCACTGGCATAGGCACTGTCTGTAATGGGCCCTTTGCTAGAACCCTCAGTCAGCACGTGTCCTACAGAACAGGTTTGCAACCCAGATTGACTGGTAGGATTTGAGGCTGAATGATGCCAAGGGGAATGAGTCCTTTTAAGCTTTACTCTGTGAGGAACTGTTGAAGGCTTTAGCCAGGTGTGGTGAAACATGCCTGAGTTTGAGGTCACCCTGGGCTAAATAGTGAAACCCTACTTCAAAGAACAACAAAATTTAGACTTTTAATTTTACTATGACTTTTTGGGTTTTGTTGTTTTTGAGACACGGTCTTACTCTGTAACCTAAGCTAGCCTTGACCTCACCATGTTAATCTAGCTAGCTGGCCTCAACCTCAAGGCAGTCCCCCTCCCTCAGCCTCCCAAGTGCTGAGTTTACAGGTGTGCGGGCATACCGCTATTCCTCTGTGTTGTTTGAGACTGGGTTTCTCTGTGTGTAGCACAGGCTGTTCTTGAATTCGCTCGGTAGATTAGGATGGCCTTGAACTCACGGAGCTCCACCTGCTTCTGCCTCCCAAGTGCTGGGCTTAAAGGTGTGTGTCACCACTTCCCTGCAGATTTTGTTTGTTTGTTTGGTTGGTTTTTTGAGACACGGTTTCGGTTTCTCTGTGTAGCCTTGACTATCCTGAACTTGCTTTGTAGACCAGGCTGGCCTCACAGCGATCCACCTCTTTTGCCTCCCAAGTGCTGGGATTAAAGGCATGTGCCAATACCACCTGGCCCTAACAGATTTTTTTATTTTTTAATTTATATATTTTGTTTGTTTTCATTTAATCTTCACAGTAACTAGTAGTATTAGAAACCACATCTTTGCAACTGACAAAATCTTAGACTTTAAAAAGAAAACTGTACATGTCAGGTTTCTGGTAAGTATCAAGAGGCCTCAGCGTACTCATTGGTTTCCCCGTAATCAACACTCGACTAGGACATGGTTAAGTGCTAGAGTCAGGATTCGAACCCAGATCATAGACGTCAAGCAGCCCACAGGAAGACATTGGAATGTTGCGTTGAAGATGACAGGTTCTTGGGAGCATGGGATGATTGAAACTGCTCTCCTTCCCCCACTGGACAGAAGTACTAAAATCTAACTGGTGTCAGACCTTGCCGTGCCTAGGCAGACAGGGATGAAGGAGGTCGTCCCTGCTTAGGGAGCTTGCAACAGGATAGGGAGGTCAAGGGCAGAGTACACACAGTCAGATGAGAGAAAAGCTTCTGCGGCCTGCAGCACCCCACCAGGGGAGACAGATAGATCTCAATTTAGATGATGAAAGATGCTATTGGTATAATATTTTCTTGCTCTAAAGTATGAATTAATTTTGTGCAATTCACAGTGAATTTTGTAATTGTTAAGGATGTTTTCTGCTGCAAGTATTTTTCATTTGTAATTTTGTGCTTAAGTGGATCAGCGTTCTTAAGTGTTTGGCATTTACCAGCCAGAGGCTTTTTTTTTCCCCCGAAACAGTTTCTCTATATAGCCTTGGACTTGCTTTATAGACCAGGCTGGCCTTCAACTCACAGCAGCCCACCTGCCTCTGCCTCCTGAGTGCTGGGATTAAAAGTATGCACTACCACGCTTGGCCAGCCAGAGACTTTTAAAATAGCTTCTCTAGTAGTTGAAATGCATTGATTACATGGATCTTACCATCGGTTTGTTTGTGTGTTTCTTTCTTTCCTTTTCCTTTATGGTTAGTATTTTCTACTTGCTCACTGGCTACAAAACATAGACCACAGCAAAGGCTTGTAGAGAGAACACAGGTAAGATATGCCCCCTGGGTCCCCCGTGTTCCCAGTCCTGGAAAAAAAAGGGACAGGCTGCAGTTTTGGCACAAGCTAGCTATTCCATCTGTAGAGCCTGCCTGTAATGCTGCTGTGGCCTATCGGTGTCTGAGAGTTCTGGGGTCCAGCCTCTTCAGCTGGGCCAGTATGAATGGTAAAGGAGGCTATACTTGGCTGAACTTGGGCATACTGTTTTTGGCCATACCATTAAACTAACAGCAATGCCAAGCAGACGTGGAGTGGTTTTTCTCGGTGTTGAGAAGAGAGAGCTGAGACAGATCCGAGGGGAAAAGAGTGATAGGGGACCACGCCTTCCTGTGAGTGTCCGCCTTACGCTGTTTTTTTTTTTTTTTTGAACCATCTCTGATACGTCAGTGGTTCAGAAGCCAAGAGGATGAGAGTGTGGGCCTGTTCCATGCCAGGGAATTTGGCTGAGGACGTCCTAGGGAAGTGAGGACAGCCTGGTGAAGGGGGAAAGCCAAGGCGGGCAGTGCCTGCCCAAGGCTGGTGTGTAGCTAGCTCTTGGCGCGGGTGTTTATTTCAGGACAGGCCCAGAACCTCTTCTGCTTCCTCTTTGTTGCTCTTTTGTTTGTTCCTCCGGCCTGATCTGTTTGTTAGGATTTACACAGGCCTTTACTTTGCTTATTCTCCCCACCTTTGCTGACAGCCTTCTTCTCGCTGCCGTTCCCCACTGTTTCACTTCCCTCAGGAACGTGAGCCTCCAGTGTTTCAGAGGCAGGCTTGCTTCAGAGTCCCTCGTGGGCAGGGGCAGCAGAACCTGCCCTCGCCTTCTGATCTTGCACCCAGAAGCCGAGACATTTGGATCTAGCCTGTTGAGCACCACAGGCTTTGTGTCAAGCTAGGTCTTGTCAATGTGGCCTTGCATGTGGGAATCACAGCTTCGTGACACTGCAGCCTCATCTTCAGCCGGGCATCCTGAACCCCAGATACTCAGAGCTCCCACTTGGCACTTGCATGGCTGCTGGCCACAGCTGCTGTTGGCTGGGGTAGCTGCACGTCCTCTTCCCTCTCAGCACGGCTTCCTCTCCGGACATAGCTGAGGAGAGTGGGGCCCTGGTGCAACACCCAAGTTTTCATGCTTTGCACGGGCTGTGTGAATGGCAGCTAGACAGGCACTAACTAGAGTTCTTTTCACTATGTGGACTCCTCAGCCCCACACAGAGGCGGTCCCGATCCTGCCGCTGAGACGGTCTCAAGGCGTTCTTTTAGTAGCTGAATGGCTCTCCATATTGAAAAAAAGAGCAGCAGCAGAAACGGGAAGGGTAAATAACAGTTAAGTGATCATGAGACGAGAAGTTTCTAACCTCTTGAGTAGGTGCCCTTGAGTAGATCCCAGAATGTTCAGGAATGACCTCTTAGGAGAGTGACTTGTCATTGGCTGGAGCAGTGTTCAGCCAGATGTCACTGTGCTTGCACAGCTTGTGGGCTGAGCAGCCTTGGTGTGCTGTCTGTGACTGTGGGGCAGCTGCACCAGGCGGTGCCGGCTTGTGGGTCCCTCATACTTGTCTCTACACTGAGACACTGTGTGCTTTTCACAAAGGGGAGAGGAATGTTTATCTTGAGATGGCCTCGTGTCCCACCTACTTCCAGCACTCTGAGAATGGCCCTGCTGGAGCAGGGAAACTGAGCAGCCTCTGTGGACAGGGCACTGATTCCGCCCTGTTGGCTGCCTGTGTGGGACTCCTCACGGCACCGCCGCCACATGGCATGAACGTGACCGAGGGCACTGGACTAGTCCCAGCTCTGCCTTCACTCCCTGCCTTTGACTGTAGTACTCCATCCCCCTGATTCTCAGTTCTCTTTGTAAGTCAGGGAAGAACACTGATACTTATTTTTTAAAGAGCTTTGAGGATGGATTGACAAGCCAGTAGCATGTCTCTGTAGTGCCACAGCGATAGCTGTTAGCCGAGCGTGGTGACACACGCCTGAGCTAGATAGAGAGACCCTATCTTAAGAACCCTGGAGATGCAGCCTAGTGGCAGGTCACTTCCCTAGCTTCCAAAAGATTGTGGGTTCAATCTTGAGCCCTGAGAAAACAAGACGAACAAAATCCAGCAACAACAGACGAACCTCTACGGTTACCCTCCTCAGCAGTGAGATGGTTAAGCAGCACAGTGGGAACTAGATCCCAGCTCCTGACCTAGGACCTGGCAGATGGCAGGTTGTGCCTCAGTGCGTTATTTCTAGGTCTCCACAATGACCTTGGGAGAGAAGCCCTGGCGTTTGTTGTTGTTGTTTGTTTGTTTTGGTTTTGGGTTGTTTGTTTGTTTGGTTTTTCAAGACAGGGTTTCTCTGTATAGCTCTGGCTGTCCTGGAACTCACTCTGTAGGCCAGGCTGGCCTTGAACTCATAGAGCTCCACCTGCCTCTGCCTCCAAGTGCTGGAATTACAGGAATATGCCACCATGCCCAGCCTGAAAGGCCCTGTTTTCACCAGCTTTTTATGGGTAGGGAAGCCAAGCAGCAGAGAGGCCAATGTAACATACCCAGGATGACGACTCTGTGAGGCATTTGAGATGGTGACTTAAATAAAACGGCAGAGCTTTTTAAATTCCAAATATGGTGGTGCTATTAATAGCTCCAGGTTTGCGTGAATGAAGTGTTACATTACGCTTTCAATGAAATGGTAAATGTAAACGATTGTGCTGTGTATACACATAGTGTATAAATGTCAGGTGTCCTGTTGGTGGATACAGACCCAGGAGGTCTGTCACCTCCAAGTGCCCTTTAATCTGAAAGCTGCAGTGTGGCTCACACCTTGGATATAGGGAGCAGGAGGCCCCGCTGGCCCGGCAGCTCCCAGCGGTCTGACATGTCCTCTCAAGTTGACATGTTTCCCATCTCTTGCTCTAAGCAGCAGACCTGCTTGGACTGTAAGAAAAACTTCTGTACGACCTGTTCGAGCCAAGAGGGGAGTGGGCTGCGCCTCTGCCTTCTCTGCCTGCGGTTCCGAGCCACAGCCTTTCAGCGGGAGGAGCTCATGAAGATGAAGGTGAAGGAGTTGAGGGAATACCTCAGCCTCCATGACATCTCTACCGAAATGTGCCGGGAGAAAGAAGAGCTGGTGTTTCTGGTGCTTGGCCAGCAGCCTGTCATCTCTGAGGCGGACAGGACTCATGTCCCCACCTTGTCCCAGGACTTTCCCGAGCAGCAGGCCTTCCTGAGCCAGCCTCACATCAGCGCAGTGCCTCCTACCTCACCTGGCCTCACTTCTCCACCTGCACAAGCCACCTCCGTTCCCCCAGCCCAGGCTCAGGAAAATCAGCAGGTAGGGGCCAGCATGCAGTCTCTCAGCCCGTGTCTGCTCTGAGGCTCTTTTTCCTCTCCCACTGCATTGTGGGAATGGGGTGTGAAGCCATTCTCTCTCCCTGTTGGTTCTGGAAGTGCTGTTTGCTGGTCATTAGGCTCAGGTTCTGGCTTCAGGGGTGGTAGGCCTGGCGCCATGTTTTTGTGGATTTTGTTTATAATACTTTCATCCCCTAGTTAGACTTAATTTCTTTTTTTCCCTATTGCTCTGGGAAATTCTTTGAGGAAAGTCACCATTATTTCTAGTCTGGTTTAAATCTGCCCTCCAGCTTACTGTTTTTTGACTGGTTTCTCCTAATTGGCAAGAGAGGGGAGAGAAGGGAAGCCCTGTGGCAGGGCCCTGCTACTGTGTCGCTGTGTGGGAGCAGCGGTGGTCAGCAGGACATGAGTCTGTAAGCCGCCTCGGTGGTACCTGGTGGTACCTGGAAACCGTAAGCAGCAGGTTGAAGCATGGAGCGTCCATGGTGAGCAGACACCGTCTCCACACTTAGGAAGCCCTGGCAGACGGAAGCTAAACTTGAGGCCCATTCTGAGGTTTTCCGCTCAGATCTGCAGACCCCCACTGATGCCACAGTAAGATTAGGACCTAGGCCAGGGCCCTGCCCACACAGTTTGTTTTTCTTCTGAGACAAGGTTTCTCTGTGTAGCCCTGGCTGTCCTGAAACTCACTCTATAGACCAGGCTAGCCTCGATCTCAGAGAGTCGCCTGCCTCTGCCCAGGGAATGCCAGGATTAAAGGCGTGTGCTACTTCCGCCCTGCTGATTTTGTTGTTGTTGTTGTTGTTGACTTTTAGTGGTAGGTATTCAGCGTACTGGGCAAAGCTGCTCCACTGAGGTACACCACGAACACCACAATTATTTTTGTCCCCATCTCGGGTACACTTTGAGCCTAGACCAATGAAAGAACCCCCTTTGGGCTTGCTGGGTTAGAGGGGCTCATCTACCACAGATGGCTGTGGAACACAGAGCTGTGTGAACTGGCAGCTCCTCTCCCACATGTGACATGAATGGCTGTGCTTCCCGGTCGTGGTCACCTCCTTTCCCAGGACTGGCCATTCATTCAGCTCAACACGATAGCATGATCTAAGTGCGTAACAATCGTGTAGCTCCCTGGTTGGCCTACGTCTGTTTTGTCTGGGCAGCTGGTCATTAATGCTCTCCTCAGCCCTGGCTCTTGCTTGGTCTGTTTACCTCACTATATATTCTTTTCTGCTTGGTTTTTAGAGGTGCTCTAGTCTGTGTGTAGTGAGCAAGGAGAAGGAACCACAGGAGTTTTTTTTTGTTTTGTTTTGTTTTTGTTTTTTTGTTTTTTTCATGAAGAGCCTTCAGACAGGTCCAGTATGGCACTGTACACCTTAATCTCAGCACTTTGGAGATCGAGGCACCCAGGTCAGGATGTTGAGGCCAGCCTCTTCTACACACTGTGTTCAAGGCCAACTGAGGACTGCAAAGAGGGGTGGGGGGAAATGAACAAAACCTTTAGGAGATTTTCTTTTTCTTTCTTTCTTTTTTTCTTTTTTTTTTTTTTTTTCAAGATTTTTATTTTTTATGCACATGAGTGCTGTATTTGCATGTACACCAGCATGACAGAAGAGAGCATCAAATCTAAGTATAGATGGTTGTGAGTCACCATGTGGTTGCTGGGAGGTGAACTCAAGACCTCTGGAAGAGCCTACAAGTGCTCTTAGCCACTGAGTCATTCTCCAGCCTGGAGATTTTCAGTGTATGATTCTAAGCATCATTTTGTTACTAACCAGAATTTCCCTGTTCTGGCTGTCATACCGGATACCATGTGTTACTGGGTACCTTTCCCCTTGAGATTTTAGAGGCCTTCAGTCTCAGCTTCTCTTTGTGACACCTGAACTTTGCCAACAGGAAAACTGGCATGGGGAAGGGAAATAACTTGGGCAAGGCTGGATGCTAAGTCACAGCAAGTTGCTCCCAGTTCTAGCCCCTCCTGGCTTCTGTCCTCCTGCTTTGATATCCTAGCAGTGTTCGCTAGGGAAGGAGGTGCGTGCAGAGTCGTGGACGGGTAGATACTAATTGTAGATTTTTATTTAGCCAGTAGGCCGACTGGGAAGATAAGAGTATTTGCAGCATGGCTTCCAGTTGCTCTTTCTAGGGAACAAAATACATTCAAAAGCTCGGGAACAGGCTGGCCTCTGGAAGAGCCTGGGGTGATACCAAGGTGACAGTACCCAAGTGGCCAGGGAGTACCACATCTACGTGAAGCCAGGAGGAGAGCAGCGGTGTCGATGCGGACACGGTTGGCTGCATCCCTATATGGATGCTTCGTCACTTTAAGGTGTTTGACGCTCTGCTTTTTGTTCCCTCTGTAATTGTTTGTCGTTTGTCTCTGTTGAGGAGTGGCTGGAGCCCCAGATCCTCTCTTTACTATTCATGCGGCCTCTAGGCCCATGAACTTAGACGTGCCTTTGGCTCTGAGTTCACACAGGCCCTCGGCCTGAGACAGCTGGGCGTGGAGAGGAGCTGCGTAGGGATTTGTGGCAGAAGTGGCTAAGAGAGTCGGGAGGCCACAATTCCGAGCACGCTGACAAAGATGAGCCCTTCTGGGAAGTTAGAATGCTGAATAGAATGGAACCGTAGCCGAGGCGTCTGCGTTCTGTCGTCTCAGGGTGTTAGGTTCTTCAATTCCTTACACACACTTAAGCAGCTCCGGGTACGCCCTGTCCTGTCCTGTTGGTTAGCACACATTTCTAGAGTGTGAGAGACTGCAGAGTGAGCCTCACGGTGGTGGAGTTCGTCAGTGAGGAGGCCAGGGGGATTCATGTCAAGGACATGAGTGAGATGTTTGGAAACCGGTGGACTTTGGTCCAGAGGCAGAGCCGGGCTTGTGGGTAGAGGCTGTGCGTGCAGAAGGCATTTGGCATAGTATTCAGAGATAATGGGGCGGAAAGAAACCTTTCACCTCAACTGTCCAGGCTGAGAGCAAACTGTGATGAGTGCTGGCTAATGCCACTCTTTGGGATGGGCAGAATTAGATCACTTTGTTCCTGATGCGGGTTATCATCCGTTGTATTGTCTCTGCTGAGAGAGTTGCTGTGGAAAGCAGGCGTTTGGGGTAATGCTTCGGGAGCCTTGGTTTCTGGGGGGAGATGGGAATACATTCTGGACATTCATATGAGCTGAGAGAGGCCCATGCTTTGTAAGCCACTGGGACATCTCTGTGGATGTGATGGCACCTTTCTCTTCCCACAGGCCACTGGCCATGTGTCTCAGGACCCCGAGGAGCCCATCTTCCTGGAGAGCACAGCCAGAGCACCTGCCGAGGATGAGACCCAGGTGGGGCTCTGCGCGCTCTGCACCTTTGCCTCTGTTCTTTCCCTGCTCTTCTTGGGATGTTCCTGGGTGCCTCAGCAGACTCAGGTGGAACCAGGAGGATCAGTTTGTGAGGACAGTCCTGAAGTCCTTGAGTGTAGTAGTAGCGTTCCTTTGTTGTGTGTTGGTGTGAGCAAGCAGATGGGAGGCCACAGTGGAGGCAGGGGAGCCTCCTCGCCCACACTGTGTTCCCAGTCTTTTGACTTTCCAAGAGCTACCAGAGGGCACACTGGGGTGGTGCTAGGAAAGCCTTTTTCTTGTCCTGTGTGTTTAGGGTGCAGTAGCCTCTGCTGGGGAAGGAGGTAAGATGACGAAGCTTGGCGGCCTCAGCCACACAAGGGACCATTGCAGAGCACGGTTCTGTAGGGACCATAGGGCTTCATGTGTGAAGGCCATGTGTGAAGTCCTGCCAGGGAGGTCTGTACTGAGATGGGCCAGCACATACCCAGGGTTTCCTGTGCTGCCACATTTACTTTCCACAGGAACCCTGTGTGGCAGGACAGTGCTCTATCCTTTGTGGAGGGGCAATAGGCTCAGGGTAGTAAACAACTTGAAAAATAATGCCTAGTATTTGGTGGAGGCATCAGCATTGAGAATCAGGGCCGTCTGGCCAGCTAGTGCACCGTTTATGCAGAGTGCTGACATGCCAGTGTGTGACTTTTCTGCACAAAGCACATGACGGGGCAGGGAAAGACCAGTCTATTTTGCTGGGCCAGGCACCATTGCCAGATACCTCTGTGCATGCTTGAGATGCTCAACAAAGTTGATTTTTATGGGTGCTCTGGGGGTCATTGGAGAGAGCTTAAAGGACACAAGAGTCGAACCACCTGATCACGTCTATGCCATTGCAGTCCATCGATTCAGAGGACAGCTTCGTCCCAGGCCGGAGGGCCTCCCTGTCTGACCTGACCCACCTGGAGGACATTGAAGGCCTGACAGTGCGGCAGCTGAAGGAGATCCTGGCTCGCAACTTCGTCAACTACAAGGGCTGCTGTGAGAAGTGGGAACTGATGGAGCGGGTGACTCGGCTGTACAAGGATCAGAAAGGACTCCAGCACCTGGGTAAGGGGCAGCCTGGGTGGTGACTGAACAGAGCTCCCCATGTGTTTAGCCTCAGGGGAAGCCAGCCTACACATCTGTACTTCTCAAGTACCAAGCCTGGGGGCAGGCATTGGATAGTTCCATCCTCAGAGCAGCCTGTGCACCAGGCGCTATTGGTGTCACGTGAACCGCAGAGCCGAGGTTTGAACTGAGGATTTCCTAAGTCAGCGTCCTGCCAGATCCTAGTCACGCATGCTCATTCCCATCACCAGCGCTGTGTAATCTCAATCAGTTATGGCTTGGAAAGCAAACCCTAGCAAGTAGCATGGACTCGGGCTTTCCCTGGCGTTCACTTCCCAAAGCATTTTACATGGTGTCCTTTTCCAGTTTCCCTCTGTCTCATACTGACTCACTGTAGATGCCTTTCTGCTAAGTACAGAGAAGTCCTGCAGAAGAGAAACACGGTCGGCCGTGCGGCTAGGCAAGCACTTTACCAGTAAGCTGCATCCCCAGCACCCTAGTAGTAACGTAGATTTTCTGCCTGGTGCTGGGGATCACCAGCCCAGGGTCTACTTCCACAGGCTAAGCAAGCGTTCTCTCACCAAGCTACAGCCCTAGCCCTTCCTGTGACCATTGGGAACTGGACATTTTCTCAATTTTTAAATTTTGGTTTTTCAAGACAGGGTTTCTCTGTGTAGTCTTGGCTGTCCTGGACTCACTTTGTAGACCAAGCTGGCTTTGAACTCACAGCGATCTGCCTGCCTCTGCCTCCGAGTGCTGGGATTAAAGGCGTGCGCCACCATGCCTGGCTCTTTTTTGTTTGTTTTAGTTTTGGTTTTGTTTTAAACACAGATTTCTCATCGTCCTTCTCATCGCAAGCTAATAGTTCTTTGAGCATTTTGATTCCTTGTATGATAAATGGTTGTTGGAGTGGAGCTTCGGGCCCTCCTCTAACAAAATGGAACAACTCATACTGACTCCAACTGCACTGGTTATAGACTTGGGGCCTGACAAAGAGTCTGTCTTCCATTTGAGATGATCTCAGTCTCTTTAGAGTCCCAGAGACTTTGGGTCTCACTCTGTATCCCTGGCTGGGCAGGAACTTGCTGTAGAAATTAGGTTGGCTTCAAACTCAGAGAGGATCCACCTGCCTGTGCCTCCTCAACGCTTGGGATTACAGGTGCGCTCCTGTCCTCCTCCTCCCTTCTTTTTCTTCCTTCTTTTTTAAAATTTTTATTTATTTTTTTTCCTTCCTCCTTCTTCTTCCTCCTTCCTCCTTCTTCTTTCTTTCTTCCTCCTCATCCTCCTTCTCCCCCTTCTTCTGCTGCTTTTTAAAGACATAGTTTCAGTAGATAGCTCAGGCTGGCCTGGAACTCACGATCCATCCTGTGCTTCTTGTGCTGGGATTACAGGCATGTACCGCCATGCTTGACTACATGTGGGAGAGCTTGTCCAAAAATCCTTGGCTCATTGAAATACTCAAATTCTTCATTCTTTTTTTTTTTTTTTTTTTTTTAATAACCTCAATGTGGTGGCTTCAGAGGCAGTATCAACGGATATTGTGTATGTGCAGTGTCCTTTTAGCTGACAGTGGTCACTGTAGACCAGTGGATCTGCTTTTCTCAGACCAGAGCAGATGGAACAGCAAGAGCTTCATGACTTTTCAGCACACAGAATGGGGGAGGAGAGCAAGCATTTCTTTAGACTGCAGCCTTGGACCCCTTCTCGGGCCCTAGATGACCAGCATCCAGAAATGATGGCTGGGTGGTGACTACCTTTGTTTATACATCTTTTTCTTTCCTTTTCAGTGTCTGGTGATGAAGACCAAAACGGTATGTAATTGTTTCTGCTAAAGAGAGGCTTAGGCTCTTAGCCATTTTGTCCCTCTGACTTCAACAGGGATGGCTGTTCACAGTCTTGAGAATTCCAGGGAAGCTGTGGGAAAGCAAGTCAGGCAGGCATTCTCCTTGCCCCCCTCCTATCAGGGAAGTCCACAGCGGTGGGCCAGGCTGAGGGCCTTGGCTGAATTAGAGCAGACTCCCCGTGTGTGGGGGGTGGGACATCAGGCTCAGTTTCTCCATGACTCTGCCACCTAAGCACCACTAGGGTGTTAAAGGCCACTATTGGGGGCATCCTCAGAGCGCACTGAAGAACGAGTATCCCATGTAGCCTGTGGGATGTTTTCATATATAGTGTACTCTTTTGAAAGCCTTGAGGAATGTGGTTGTAAACTTCCTGAGCAAGAATATTCTTACTAGTGTTTCAGCCTACAGAACACTTTAAAACTGTTTTCAGAATTATCATAAGGAAAATGGCCCTTTGTGTGGAGTGAGCAGAGGTGAGCTTTCTTCTTCGTCCCTGTAACCATCTGGGTTAGCCCACCCAACCCCCAAAATACCAGTATCAGCTTAATCTACTTGTTACCATCCTTCTTTCTTCTCATGGTCTGAGAATGCTGACCACTGAGTTGATACATTTATCATTTCTCCTCAGGGAAGTAGTGAGTGTCTGAGATCCTGTCGATGACTCCAGTGTACCTTTCTAACCTCTGATTTAAGGCCACACCGGCTTTAAGTCAGTTGAACGCTCACAGCCAGCTGTCTCTGTGGGAAGTGCTCTTTAATTGATGTGTTTCATAGCTACATGAGAATATTTCAGAACCACCAAACTGTAGCAATAAACAAACGTACATGGATTTGTGCAATTCAGTGACTTGACTTTTTAGACTAGTCCAGAACAGAGAAAAGAAAGAGTAGAAGCCACAGATAAATGGGGACTTCCTCCGGAGGATGGCCATGCCCAGATGGGGCAAGGGGCTGGCATGAGAACAATTCTGTTCCGTGACTGGAAGAAGGTAGGTGTGCTGAGCTAGGATAGTAACTGTGCCCACTACCACCCCAAGCCAGTTAGCACTTGCTGAAACCTCTGTAGTGGACAGTTAGTAGTGTCTTGATGGTCTCTGCCCTTGGAGCCCTTATCCAGAGGCCGTATGTCCATGAGCCTCTCTGATTTGACTGTGGACTATCTTGGCAGCCCTGTGTCCTTGGGCAAGCCAAGGACTCTGGCCCAAGTTGTGTCATCTCTAAACCTACTTCAGCACCTTTGGGCTAATCTAGAAAGCTCTTAGGACCCTGCCCTGACACATGGTAGGCAGTTAGTCAGTGTGAGCAGTTATCCCCTGGGCAGAATGTTCATTATCAGATGTTTAAAGAATACATACTATGTGAATTGGGTTTTGGGAATTCAAAGATATGTATCTGATCTCAGAGCACAAAGCAAATGCTAAGCCTATGATTGCTGACTGAGTAAGTTGAATTAGAAGCTCTTCGTCTACTGTGGGAGATAAGTGAATTATCATGCAGTATGATAAGCAGTCAGGGTATGAATAAAATTCAATGGTTGTAGCACAGAAAAGGGAGCTGTGTGTCTGCCCATTTCCCTCTATCAGGAAGTCTTTTCAGAAGAAGCCCAGAGGTAGATTGTGGAATAGCACATGGGGTCCCCCAGGATTCTCGGCTTTATTAAACCAGGTCTATGTTTATAGATAAGCCTTATGATTCTTAATGAACTACTCATAACAGTTCTGTGTATAGCCAAACTTTTTTGAACCAGTTTTTTTTAATACATTCTGCCTTGGGCTGTGGTACCTAAGCAAGGCTCCCTCACTGTATCACAGCCTTCATGTCCTAAGTTCTTTCTTTCTAGTTCGTGAGTCCTGGGATTTTTCTGATCCTAGAGTACCATACTCAGACCCCTCTCTTAGCAGGAGTCGGGTTCAATCAGCAGCTGGATACGGTTTAGTTACTGAGATTGGGGCTTTTTTTTGAAGGCACTCTATTTGATAAAGTGTGGGTTTGGTGTTTTGCTTAGTGCAGCCCCTTGTGCACAGAGACATAATCTTTTCTTCCTTTCTGCGTTGTTTGTCCAGGAGGAGCGGTGACTTCTGGCCTGGAGGAGAACCTGTGTAAGATCTGCATGGACTCACCCATTGACTGTGTTTTGCTGGAGTGTGGCCACATGGTGACCTGTACCAAGTGTGGCAAACGCATGAATGAATGTCCTATCTGCCGGCAGTATGTCATCCGAGCAGTGCACGTCTTCCGATCCTGAGGGCTAGCATTAGCTTCTTCAGTGCCTTACAGAGGACATAGCCCAAGGTGTCTGGGCTCAGGGTTGGTCTGACGCACAAGGGCAGTCTATTGCAAGAAACTGGCAGTGTTCTTAAGACTAGGACAAGCAGAGGTGCTTGGCATGCCTGTCTTGCCATGGGGTGTACCTCTTAGGTGGCAGAGTCCAAAGTCAGGGGGAACTGATTCAGATCATGAGTGCCTGCTTCTGTGATCATTGGGTGATGTTAATCAATGAAGAGGACTTTCTAGAACATGGACCATGTCTTCTCCCTTCCTAAGAACCTAAGACACATTTCACATGTCCCATACACCACTACTCCTGTTTCATCAATCAAAAATCCTGCTGGAAATAGTCAGTGTCCTGAGTCATTACTCCCTACCCCTCAGAAAAGCACATTTGGATTTAAATTTCTGGATTCTCTGGTGTTCTGTGTGTTAACGTATCTTTTAAGTCTGCTCATTTGCCTAAGATCCACTTGTTTCTATGGACCAAGAGTTCAGTCAGACCAGTAGTATTCCTTAGGTCAGAATTTGGATCAGTAAACTCACCTCTAGTGAGAAATTAGGTCTAAACGCTGTAGAAAAAAAAAAAAAATTCTAGGTCGAGTCACTTGTTTAGTGTTGGAGTTAGAAACAACCAGTCTCCCCACATGACCCCCAGCTCCTGCAAGTCCTTAAAAGATGGTGTGTGGTTTTGACTTTGTACCATCCTTAGCTTTAGATTATGAGGAAAGAGATGGAGCTTTATCTTTGGCTTCCTTTCTCTTTTTGATTTTTCAAGACAGGGTCTCTTTGTTAACCTTGGCTGTCCTGGACTTTGTAGACCAGGCTGGCCTCGACTTCACAGCGATTCACCTCCTGGCTTCTTTAGCTTTTGATTCTCATTTTCCAGCAGGGTAAAGTCTTTTAAAAACCACTTAATAGTTTCTCTTCTCTGGGTTTTAAACTTGCTTACTGAAGGCTTAGGAACTTAGGCAAAGAGCTCTCCTCTAGCCTGGCTGCTCCAGAGTTCCCGGAGAGCAGATGCAGGACAGTGTATGAGGCCCTGGAAGGTTCTGAATGAGGCTGGACTATGCCTAGGCTAAAAAGCCTTAATTCCACTCCCTTCTCAGCTGTTGGGCAGGTCAGGACGAAGCATTCTCTAGATCATGGTTCTAGCTCTCTCCTGGAGTCTTTTACACCGCTGACACAACTGAAGGTTGAGTGTTTGCTGAACAGCTCAACAAAGCACAGAACATACAGTATCAGAAGAGCTGTGCAGTCCTCTGTGGGACGAACCCTCAGCACTATATTACATCTTGGCCAACACTACCCTTCACTGTGCAGCTACGTGAGGCTGGGAGAACCAGTCATGACTAGAAAGCAGAGGACCTAAGGGGGCTTCCTCTTCACCATTAACCACTGAATTCCTTCAGGGCATCAAGTAGTTCCTTGAAGTCAGAGATGCCTAGGCCACTTACCTCTGCATTCCAAGTCCAGATGACCAGATTTTGGGTCAAACCCTGTGTATCAGGGAACCAGCTCCTCCACAAAGACTACCTTTCCCTCCCTGAACATTGAGTACTGTAGTTTACAATGTCTTCAGTTTAGCACAGCCCACTGACTTTGCTGCTCCTGGACTCCACTGTGAAACAGGTCTGATTATGCAGCTCAGAAAGACCTAACAGTAACTTCAAAGCCGCCTCTCCCTATGACTGCTTTCTCTTCTGAGGCCTTACCGCCCTACCTCCTACACAGGAACAGAAAATAATGTACTGATGGGATAGCAACCCAAATAACAATCAGAACTGATTCACTTCTTGTAAGAACTTAACTTTAAATCTCTATCTTTTCATTTGGAGAAAAAAACGGATGTCAAACAACTTTATTGTTACGCCAAACGAAAGGTGGCGCCCGTTCCAGTTAACCAGGCAGAAGACCTGATTTTCCTTTCTGTTTTCCATGGATCCTTAGTCTTAATGTGAAAACGCCTAATCCTTCCAATTAATTCTGTGGATTTTGCTGTGATTGCGCAAAGATTGCAGTTAAGACTTCGTTTCAAAAGACGCTAACTGGTTCATAGATGGGAATAGCCAGGTCTAAACTAATAAGCTGTAGAGGAATTAATAGTCTACGTTGTACAGACTTGTTGCGATCTCTTGGATGTGAACGTGTTGCTCCAAGTGGCTTATATTAAGATTCTCTCACCTGGGTGTTAGAAAGCAAACCCAAATGTGTATTTTTTTGTTACAGAGCTCTGCTTTATAATTTTGTAATAAAGTTTAAATACAGATGCCTGTTCCATCTGGGGTGGGTGGGGGGCGGTAGCCAGAGGCAGAACTTGTAAATGCAGGCAACCACCAGGTCTCATGCACAGAGCTATTGCTCTTTAGACTGCGTCCACTTCTGCACATGCTTGGGCCACCTGGTCTTGGTCAAGGTGCTCCTACCCAGTGTTGTGATATGGGAGAAATTGTGGAACAGACTAGATAGCTAAGTGTAAGGATGATGCTCAGGAGCAAATAGGAAGTGCCATGTAAGTTATTTACAGTCCCACTATAGAGGAGCCTTCAAGAGCTAAGTAGAAAGGAACCTCTAAGTTTTCAGGTGGGCAGACTGGTACAGTTGTGACAGACAAGTGTGGCTGAAAGTTGGCCTAAAGAGCAGACTGCAGAGTAAACCTGTACCCACCTGGCAGGTGCCTGAGGAGGGGAGTGTGTTACCACTGGGAGAATTGGATGTCTCTTGTTTATGGCCCACCTGTTGAACATCCAGTGATGACCACTGTCATCAGTTGGCACTATGTAAAAAAGGTAGAAGGCGACAGGTTTCCAACTGCTTAGGGTTGGGTGCAAAAAGTCTAATCTCCCTGCAAAGGAAGTGTCAGACTGGACGAGGTGTACAAAGACCTGGAGTGGATAAATAGTAAGGCATTAAAGGGACAAGGGGCTGAAACTTCCAGCCATACTTGGTCCTGAGTGGTGCGGAAGAGTTGTCTGTGCCACTCTACTCAGCTGCTTGGTCCAAGAAAGGCAAGTGTTCAAATCACAAAAAGCAGCTTTTGCCTATGGTGTGTTAAAAAGCAGACTGGGTGTGTCTGCTCTGCCTGCCCTCCCAGATTAGTAACCAACCTGCTATTAGGATATTACATGGGTTAGTGGCTCCCATGTGGACAGGTAAGCCTGCTGAGTTGGTTAATGAGAACAAAGCTAATCTTCAAGAGGTGGCACAGCGCAGACATGGAAGCCAGTCCACCACAGTACCTGGACAAGCCCGTGCTCAGAGCCAAGTGTGAACTCTAACATGCAAGGTGGTAAGCCAGGCCTCTTCCTGGCTAACCTGTTCCAAGGGTCTGCACTGCACGTATTACACAAGGCATCTGAGCTTATTGCAGCCACTCAGTGATTCAGACTGTTGAGACTCTGCTTGGATGGTGTGACAGTCACTGGTAACTTGAGACCATTTGAAGTTGTCTTAAAATGAGGGCTTTAGTTCCTCAGTCATGCTAGCCACATTTCAAGGGCCTGACAAACAGGAGAGGCTACTTTCGGACACTCCCACTGTTGCAAAACATGATCCTCTGTGTGTATTTGTGCAGATACCATCTTCCTTTGGCCTTCAAGTACATCTGCCAAAGATGGCACAAGAGCCAGCCTTGGTAAGCAGGGTGTATACATTTTCTTGGCTGTGGACCTGTACTTCTGGGAGCAGTCAGGCTTTGAGGAGGCAAATTCTTTCAAGGAACCTCTGTCTCTGAAGAGGTCACTGGGGCCTGGGAACTATAATCATCAGAGGCCACTTAGTAGTTCTTTCACATGAGGGTTTGGATCAGGCACAATAAGGCGTTGCCATATACAAGAAGTGTTTGAAGATAGTTTAAATACAGCTTTTAAAAGATGCACATGGAAGTGAGGAGCATCAAGGAGAGTAGATTCTGCTCAGCCTTCATTCCTTAGTCACTGAGGAAAACTGCAGGTGGAACAAGTAGGGAAGAGGATGCTTTTGTTTAAATTCTTACTTCAGGCTAGCCTTGAACTTCTGATCCCTGATTTCTTGCTCCTCATGCACTATCATGCCTGGCTTACGATTTCTTAGTCATGAAATTCTAGTTCAATGGCCTAGCTTGAGTAAGGGTCTAGGCTGGTTATCAGCACCTCACACAACTAAGGTTGGCTTCTTTTTAAATAAGATAGAGCTAGCACCCAGATCTGAAAGAGCTAGTTGACTGCTCGTGCTCACAGCAACTAACTCCCGATCCATAAGAGGTGTAAGAGGACACACTGCTTAACAAAGAGGCCCCCACCATCCAGGCTGAGCCACACGTCGTAGAAGAGTGGGGAGGTGAGGACAGCCCAAGGAGAAAGGCCAAAATCCTAGCAGGGAGCTATCAGCCTCCGCTTCCGGATACATGCCCAAATCCACTCGGAGGAGACCAACTGGGCCTCAGAGTTCTTGTCCCTGGTACCCAGCACATGTGTGGCTGAGGCCATGTCAAATTCCTGAACCAGGTCCCCGTTGAATGCCACAAAGTAGCGTTTGAGCTGTTTGAAGTCTGGTGTGGAAGGTGGCAAGTAGAGACGGACCCCAGTGAAGACATCCAACAGCACCTGTAAACAGAGTGGTCCACACAGAGTGAGCCCTGGCCTGGATGCAGATGGAAGGACAGTAGAGATGTCTGGACTCCACAGAATTTAGGACAGATAGTTTGCTGGAGAAAAGACATGCTGCTATGCCATCCTCCAGTCGCTCTGAATGGACCCGCGACTGACAGTTCTCTCTAAGAAGGGAAAAAGTACGGCTCCAACATCTGAGACAGGATATGGAAAGGGACATCTCCAAGAGCCATCCGATGCAAAATAGCCCTGAAAGATCAGTCTGCTCTACACAGCTACCTAGTCAGAGGGCCTGGCTGGCTTGCTCATCAGTGTGGATGAGTTCAAAGGCTTCAGGGAGGGCAGAGAGATGAAAATGGTTGGGCTCAGGCCCTGAGATACCAACTTCCGTACTTATGCTTGGGCAGGCGTGTGATCTCTGTTGACCGTGGCCAGAAGCTACCCAGGTACCACTGACTACCTAGTTCCTGATCTCAGTAGGTACTGAACACATGCTGCCAGACCAGGCACTAACAAAAGGGGAAATAGGTTCTTTAGCTGGGAGCTGTCTGTCATGGCACTCTCCCTCTCCTTGCTGGGTGGACCTGCTCCAGTAGACACACAAACATCCTCCTGCACCCTGCACTCAGAGTGGTCTTCGTTCTTTAATGTCAACTGTAACGACATTGGCAGCTGGGTGGGCCCCTGCAGCCCTCCTGCTAGGCCGGCTCTATCTCCTGCCTGCTGGCACAGCTCTCCTTCCTCTTTGTCGGCTGACTTGCCGCCTCTGCAAGGCAACAAGAGGGCACAGGTTGGAGCAGCAGGACTGCTTCCTTGCCCAGAACAGGAAGGTGAAGGCCCCGGGACCCTTCCCTGAAACCAACAGGGACACCTTTTCAAGTTCACACACACAGGAGCCTGAAACTCCAGGCCCTGAGCCAAACTGGCCTGTCTTGTGCACTACTATTCTTAGCCTCACCTTTGTTGGACAGGGGGTCTCATCAGCAGCTTTCCTCTTTACCCCTACTTTCACTGGAGAAGACTTCATGGCCAGCTTCTCTCCTGGGTTCATCGGAGAAGGCTTTGGAATCAGCTTGTTGCCTGCGGCATAGCAGAGGTCAGGGTAGGAAGTTAGTAAGGTAACTTGCCAAGCACATATAAGACGCTCCGTCTGATCCCTAGCACTGCACAGATACATGCCTATGACACACTAAGGACCTAGAGGCAGGAGGCTCAGAAGTTCAAGGTCACTATGAACTACATAGTGAGTTAAAGGCCAGCCTAGTGTAGAAACCTGGTATAAAATACCCAGTCTCAGGCTGGGTGTGGCGGCGCACACCTTTAATCCCAGCACTCGGGAGGCAGAGGCAGAGGCAGGCGGATCTCTGTGAGTTCGAGGGCTGCCTGTCTACAAAGTGAAGCCACGACAGTCAGGACTACACAGAGAAACCCTGTCTTGAAAAACCAAAACCAAACCAACCAAACAACCCTGTCTTAAAGTCACAAAACCAAAATTACAAAACCAAACCAAGAACAAGGAGGAAGAAGGCCAGGGGGGAATGGCTGACGGCCCTGGAAGTCCAAAGTGGGGTTGGGGGAGGGAGACCAGGTACGTCTGCTATAATGATGAAAGAAAGGGGGGCAAGGCTATCAGCCAGATCCTTCAGCCTCAAGGTGGCTCATTTTCCTAGTCTGAGGGCTCTCACTGGGTACTGCATTATTCAGGTTTGCTGAGCAGCTAGGGGTACCTAGTAGAACAGTCTCTGGCCCATGGCTAGTCGCATGCTAGGAACGTACTGAATGTCTTCGGTGGTGGAAACCCAATCACGGGACCCCAGAGTTGAAATGTATGTCTGCCCTACTGTCTGTCTTACTCACACCCTCCCCATCAATCAGGCCCTCTTACCACCTCTGCTATTGGGGTTATTCAGCTTCTGTTCCGTCTTCTTGGCACTGGCAGGAGACTTACTGGGAGGGCCCTTGGGGGCCTTGCGGGGCACAGAGGACGTAGCAGTGCCCTCATTCTCACCGCTGCTGCCCCCAGTAGTGGAACTCCCTTCATCTCCAGCCACCACAGCGAAGTCGGCCTTCTCTTTGGACAGCTGGTACAGTTCCTAAGAAATGAGGGCAAGTCAGCTGCTGCCAATCCCTGACCTGTGTGTGGGACAAGCGCTGCCTGGCACATGTAGCTAAGAGACAAAGTGGGGCCCTGTAACCTGAGTAACTGGGGTCCAAGTCACCTTCTGTGGCCCCCAAGTTTGTTTATTTTTTCTTCTGGTTTTTCGAGACAGGGTCTCTCTATTATCCTTGGCTGTCCTGGACTAGTTTTATAGACCAGGCTGGCCTCGAACTTATAGAGATCCGCCTGCCTCTGCTTCCTGAGTGCTCCAAGTTTTTTTTTAAATACATTTTTTTTTTTGGCTTAAAAATGTATTTGTTATATATACCGTCTTCTGCCTGCATGTGTGCATGCATGCCATAACACAGCTCATTATAGATGGTTGTGAGCCACCATATGGTTGCTGGCAATTGAACTCAGGACCTTTGGGAAAGCAGCCAGTCCTCTTGACCTGAGTCATCTCTCCAGCCTCCCCCGACATTTCTAAATGTTTGATTGGCTTTAAACTTGACCTTGTCTGAGCCTCTCCAGTGATGAGATTATAGACTCAGATGAACCAGTTTGGTTGGTTTTGTTACTTTTTGAGGTAGGGTCTCACTATGTAGCTTTGCCTAGCCTGGAATTCACCATGTACATCAGGCTGGCCTTGAACTCAAGGGAAATTTTTGTCTTTGCCTCCTGAGTGCTAGAATGTTAAAAGTGTGCAATACTACATTCTGCCTAAATCCCAAAGTGCCAGGTATGATGCACGCCTTTAATCCAAGAGGCAAAGGCAGGCAGATTGCTATGAGTTGAGGCCAGGACAGCCATGGCTATTACACAGAAACCCTGTCTCGAAAAAACAAACAAAAAGTAGGGACTGGAGAGATGGCTCAGTAGTTAAGAGCACTGTCTACTCTTCAAAAGAACTCAGGTTCAATTCCCAGCACCCACATGGCAGCTCACAACTGTCTGTAACTCCAGTTCCAGGGGATCTGACACCCTCACACCAATGCACATAAAATAAAAAAAATAAATAAATTAATTAAAAAACAAACTCTTAACTTTTAACTGCTTTCCTTGCTTTGTCCCTGTGGAATGCAGATACCAAGCCAAAAGATGTGAAAAAGCCAGATGCCCAGCACACCCAGGGCAAGACAGTGGGGTTGAGGACACTTAGAAAGCCAAGGAGCTGGCACCTTGAGTTGGGGGAGGTTAGTGGCAGATTTCCAGTCCTTGTCATCCCGAATCCGGGTGCATCGAGGAAATCGGATGGAGATCCCATCAGCAGTGTGAGCCTCAGATTTGGAGAACTCTGCCCCTGTGATCTCCCACACAGCCGCTTTCTGTCAGGATTAAAACAGGTAGATTATCTCTGGTCAGGAAAGAAGTCTCCAGCAGGCAGAACGTGCCAAACAAGCCAAAGTGCAGAGGCTCTCGCTGGCAGCCAGGAGGTGCCTGTGCCTGTTCTGTCTCCTCTTGAAACCTGTCTGCTAAGGAAGGCCCTCGGACAAGCCGACAGGAGTTTGCTTCCCTTCCAGTCAAGTCGAGTCGTCAGTGCTGGCTGGTTAGCCCTGTGCTTGCCATTTGCTAAATGTCCAAGTCCCATCGTGGGTGGACCTTAGCAAGGCTGGGCTAACTTCTGTGGTCCTGGAGAACTACAAGCTACTTCTGGGGTCGGGGCCACAGAGCATCAGGTGATACCTTTGGGTCTGGGACAATAAAGTCAGGATAGTAGATCTTGTTGATCTTCAGCCAACTGGGTATCTTGCTGGGATCCTGAAGGGGAAAAGACAGTTTTGGGTTGCTGTCATGCTAGAGCAAGGCTTAAACCCAATCTTTGGCAATAAGACTGTGAAATGTGGCTTAGTTAAAACGGCTGCCCCTCTCATCCCAGGTGATCCTCTCCAGGGAGGCTGAAGCCCATCCTCCACAAGGCAGGTCCTCCCTCAGACTGAGAAGCCTAACCCTGCTTCTACAGCTGAGAGGCGAGCTCCTTTCTGAATTAAGAAACAAGACCTACAGACCTCAGTCCTGAATGCATAGCCTGTCTCAGGAGGGATGACTTCCTCACCTTGCTGATCTTCACCATATCTAGCTCCTTCTGCAGGCGGGCAAGTGTGGCATCATCATGGCCACCAGCACATTTGGTGACAGTGCACCACTTCTGGCTGTCAGGGTCATAGCAGCCCATGAGGAAGATGGACATCATGCCGCCTGGGAGGGAAGCATGGGTTGAGCGTGGCTAGAAGAGATGGGCTAGAGCCCCCTCTGCCAGGCCCACTGTAAGCGCCTGGAGTCGAATGGGCCAAGGCCTTAGCACAAATAAAGTAATTACACTCGACTTACTGGGCTCTGGGCACCAGCCTGACATAACCTGACACCACTTCAAGTGTTTGGTCCTCAGACCTCATCCTTCTCCCCAGTCAGGAAACTCCCCAGTTTCTGGAAAGAAAGGGTCAAGCCTCGAAACAACTGGTAGTTGAGCTTTCTTGTGCCAGGACAGCAGAAGGTGTTCTTGACCAACTTCTTTTTATTATTTTTCTTTCTTATTAAAACATGTTTTATTATTTGCTCTTTTGTGAGAGTGTACTTATGTGCAGCCAAACATACTCCAGTATTTATACATGCTACAGTAAGCATGTGGCAGTCAAAGGACAACTTGTGGGCGTCAGTTCTCTCCTTTACCAAGTGGGCACTGGTGATCAGTTTAGGCTGGAAGGCTTGGAAGTAAGTGTGTTCCCCACTGAGCTACCTCAGCTCTTACCCGACTTCTGTACGTAAGCCTGTAGCTTCCCAGATGTCCTGCCTGATGCCACCAGGGCCCCAGCTCCCAAGACCATCATCAAGCTAGTAAGGCCAGTGTGTGTCTTCTGATAGAGTAATACCACAGGGATCAAACGCCACTGACCTTTGCTTCCTTGGCCATAGAAGGCCCCAAGAACCACCAGATCAGCTGTATCAGCCATGGCCCCCTCGTTCAAATAATCTTTCTTAACTTTCAGCCAGTGCCGCTTCCCAGGCTCGTATGTACCCTGAGGGAACACAATATACAGATCACAGAGAATGGCGACTCCAGAAGGATGGGTCCATCGTTTCACCGCTGTGGGCCGGATCTCAGTGTCTAGGCACTACAGGACACACAAAGCCATTTCAGATCTAGGACCAGCCTGCCCAGTTAAGTAGGCAAGACTCCTCCATAGCTTTCACTCTCTCCCTCCTTCAATGCCTTTGTCTTCCCCAGCAGAAAAAGACAAAAGGTGTGGCCATCTTACCTTCACATCCTTCAGCACCAGCCCTTCCAAGCCCTCTCGGATCACTCGGTTTATCATGTCAGCCAGGTCTGAGGCTTTCTAAGGGACAGGAGATGTGCAAGGTCATGTGAGAATAGGTACAGTGTTCACTTCTACACACTAGTGTAAAGCAGCCTAACTTGCAGGGAAGGAGGAGGTCCTAAGGAGCCGCTGTGGCTGCTTCCCTAGGAAGGACTTTCATACCCTGCCGTTCTGGGGGAAGACAGCACCCCATAACGAACACCTAAGGCTTATCCTCTCACACTCCATGGAGGGCTCTGTTTTCAAACCATTAGATCTCTGCCTAGGATAGGAACTTCACTTACTGTGACTTGCTTCATTTCTGAGAACATGATCCGGTTTTGGATTTCAACCATGTTGTCATGAAGAAACTTCCGTCGCTCACATAGAGGCCTAAGGGAAACATCAGAGCTGAGGAAAGAGCCTCCCTCCCACTCCTATAAGGAATTCTGACACAGAACAGTGCCCTGTGAGCAAAACTGATGCTTCAGGAGACAGCCAGGTATGGATCCAAGCTCCTGTATGAACAGCTCTGCTGTCAAGGGTTGCAAGGACTCCATCAACATTGGAGATGACGACTGTAGGCTACAGTTCATAGCCAGGTCATAGCTGTGCTTTCTACTCTACCGAGGCAAGAGACTACCAGTCTCCAGCCCATACCACAGGGTCTGGTCTCACTCAAAGAATGTTACAAGTCTTGTGCCAGTGCCCCTCTGTTAATCCTAAACCCTAGGCTGGCTAGCCTCTGAGTGAACAGGCTGACACAAGTTATGTCCTACACCTTACCTGATCCCAATCTGAGGCTTGCCTGAGCTCTAGGACCCTACCCCAACAATTCTTTCTACTCTCTTTCATAACGATGCATATAGCAGCTATAGAAATGGGATTAGGGAGACATCCTAATACACAAAGGACAAGCATCAGCTGGGCAGGTCCAAGCCTTTGGATATAGCTCACTCTAGACTGCCAATTTCCCCCCAGATGTTTCACCCATGGCTTCCCCTATAAGTTGATAGATACAATACCCAAATGCTAGCCCTACCCCTATCTCTTTACAAACTAAAGCCTCTAAAGGTCCAACCCAAATAAATCCCCAGTGAAAATAGATTCTGGGTTTAAAGATAGTAGCCAGGAGCCAGGCGCAGTGGCACACATCTGTAAGCCCAGTACTCAGAAGGCAGAGGCAGGCAGATCTCTGTGACCTCAAGGCCAGCCTGGTCTACAAAAGGAGTCCAGGAATGCCAAGATTACACACAGAAACCCTGTCTTGGTGATTAAAAAAAAAGATGGTAGCCATATGTAAGGCCCTGGATTTCATCTGCAGTGCTGCAAAAAATGAAAAATACAAACAAAAGAAAACATATCAAAAACTAGATAACTCACCTGTCCATCAAGCTGACATCATTAAAGTAGATACAATCAAAAACAAACAGGCAGACATTAGCATCCTGGAAGGCAGCTTTCTGTAAGGGAAATGAGGAGCAAGCACATTAGGGCTTCTGCAGCCTCAGTGCTCGGCAGGCCCATGGCCACAGAACTCTCCATAGATGGTGATCCCTGCACTTCAGATTTCCAAAACCACCCAAAGGCTTAGTCCCGGGGGGTGGGGTGGGGATGGGGGTGGGGGTGGGGGTTAGTCTTAAGTCATTAAGGGATTGTGGGACTCGCCACTCCCTATCTGTGCTCCTCAGCTCATGATGTATATATTTTGCTCTGCTGTATGTTCTTGCCATGATGTGCTGCATTAATAGTGATGTAAAGCTATGGCCCCTGTAGTCTCTGACCCTAACTCTAGAACCAAAAACCAATTCTAAGTTGGTTCCTAATAGCAACTCCTTTCTGTGGAAGGACAGAAATGGAGCAGAACCTGTCCTACAAGACTCACCTTCCCTCCACCCACTTTTCAGACTGACAGCACATTCTTGCACACAGAACTCTCAGCATGTACCTTGTGCACTCCCAGAGTCCCAAAGGGCAGTGGTTTGCCTGTGTTGTTGTCAATCAGGAGCACTTCAGAATCCAAGATCATGCTTTGACCCCCAGGAAAAGCTTTGGGAATGTAGTCCTTAAAGTGGGCCACCTAGAAGTAGAAAGTAGGCTTGGCAAGGATAACTTGGCAGTTAAGAGCCAAAACCAAACCACAGTGATCAAAGTCCAGGCAAAATAGTTCAGAGACATGACACCCAAGCAACGGGTGAAATGCACAGCGAGGCTGCATCAGTCCCATGAAAGAGGACCAGGCAATCTGTTTTATTACCTCCAGCTGGATCCAGAAAATGGTCAGCCTACTCTGAGTCACTTCCTATGGGATGTACAAAAGGCTTGGAGGGAAAAGGAAGAAACAGGGAGTCTGTCAGGGAGGATGTGGAGGTGACAAATACAGGAGGGAAGAGGAAAGATGGGCAGACGCAGACTAGTGTAGTGTCCATTACAGAAGACTGGTGTTATCAGGCTGAGGAGAAGGATGGGGCAAACAGATGGGTTGCAGGCCAGACAGAAACAAAGCCCTGGGAACAGCAAAGAATGAGAGCAGGATCTCCTCTCAGCAGAGCTCTGAAGCCCCTGATGTCTTCAGAGTAAGAGTCTTCAGAGTGGTCTACATAGGGTCCAGGATAGCCAAGGCTACACAGAGAAACCCTATCTCGAAAAAATAAATAAATAAATAAAAATAACGACTACTGCTCAGCATATAAAACAAGTGGCCCAAGCACCGTGTCTCTACTGGACCATAGAACACATCCTCAATCCACAGAGTCTGAGAAACTGAGTCAGAACTGGGAAAGAAGGAGGCAGTGAAGCTAGGACTTCCATTTACTCACAAGTTATTGGAGCCAGATAATCCCAGCTGCTTCTCTTCCACAGACCCCAAAGGACTGGCCCTGGGAGCTGAGCAGGGCTGAGGAGTGAGGTTTTTAATTCCCATCAGTCCTGGCGAGGGCAGGACGAGGACCCCAGACACCCGACAATGTTGTGCACTTATCAAACTATTAGCTCCACAAAGCCACAACCCTCATCTACTGTGCATCTTCGCTCTGTCCACTAGCTTCAACAGCGCACAGCATACGAGAAATACTTGCTGAGCAAACCAATGAACGAGAGCCCAACAGTTCCTTGGACACGAACCTTAATGTAGCCCAGCAGGAGCACAGGGGGCATGAAACACCAAAGCTCTGCACCGAGCTCACTGTCTGCACTGCACCGTCCCTGGGGGCTTTCCTGCCCGACCTAGCCAAGCCTGGCTCTCTGGCTATCCCAGCTAGGCTTCTATTACTACAAGAACCAGGAGTGAATTCCTTCCATTCATTTCCAGAAAAAACCAAATTCCCTTCTGAGAAGCACAGCTGGAAAGGTCCTGCAATTCTGGCCCAGTGATCCTCAGAGGCAGGGAGAAGAAAGTCCTGGCTGACAGGCTATTACCTTGTGAGGCAGGACAGGCTTGAGACTGCGGCTGAAGTAGCTGAAGTGGTCCCCCTTCTTATGCACCTGGACTCGCTCACCGTCATACTTGATCTCAGAGAACATGCCGTTGGGACACTTCTTCATTGCATACTCGATGGACTTGCATGCCTCAGCCTTGGGATAGAAAAAGCAAAGCCTGGAGCCTGGGGCTGGGGTCATCAGGACAGAACTAGGTTCTGGAACTGACTCAGGATAGACTGCTGAGGGGTCATGGTATTGCAAAGGCCTGGGCAAAGCTGTATTCCGATTATAAGATCATCAGTTGATATCCTGGGGTCCACAGCACGATTGTCTCAAATAAAAAATAACTCATCACCAGAGTTAGCTTTGCATTCTGAATAAGTAAAATTTTTCTGAACTAAGATTTATTTTGTCAGTAATTTAGAATCTTACAAGGAAGCTGGTTTATTAAACATACTTGTTATCATGGTGTGATGTTGGAGGTTAGACTGAAGAGGACCAGTGACAGTGAGGCTGGCAGGGTGACTAATCAGAGACTGCCAGGACACCCAGACACAGACACTCATTCACAAATTAGCACCAGTCAGACCCAAACAATAACTACCATTTTGAGGATTGTCAAGCCACAAAACACAATGTCCTTTCATCTTTGATATGACTAATCCCTTCCATGACCAGTGCTGAACGAGAGATCTGAAGATCAGGGAGCTTTGCTTACTATGACAGGCAGCCAGTAGGCAGGCAGACTCAGATGTGTATCTAAGCCCTCATCCCAAGCCTGTGGATGCTAAAGCACTAAGTGTGTAACCCCCACACCTCCTCAGACAAGGCTGAGGAAGCAGGAAGGGACAGCCCCTCCTCACTAAAGGTGCAGAAATCTAAGCTACCTGTTGGAGTGAGGCTTTATCCCTAGAGCTTCTCCTTGTCACAGGAGCCTGGCTCTCTTGCCAGCTCTGTTGCTATCCTGCAGGAGGTCACAGCCAAGTGTGATGCTAACTGCTTGGTCTCACATGCCACTCCCACAGGAATGATTCCAGGGCTTGCTCGACAGTGCTGGAGGCTAGGCTCAGGTTTACTAGACGGCCTGCCTTCTTCCGAACCTTTACCTCCTGGCCTAGACTGCTCTGCTCTGCTCTCCCTTCCCCACACTTTTCTAGGCAACCTACATAGAGCCCTTGCCTTTCATCCCCTTTCAGATGCCAGCAACTTAAGAAGACACAGATGACAGGGACAAGGCAGGGTTCCTCACCAGCATGGGCTGCACAGGTGTCATCAGTGAGGCCTGGACACTCAGAGTCCGTCTCCGGCCTGGGTCCTTCTCCACCTCCTGCTCATTGAGAAGGACCCGCTCCACCACATCCTGCAGGTTGCGTGACGCTTTGAAGGCTTCATAAGCATTGGGGTCAAGGGCATCTAACCTGCCAAGGGGACAGGAGCAGGGAAACAAACCTCTACATCTGACATCATGGCTCAGGGTAGCAGTCTGTCAGACAGGAGAGGTGCTGGGGAGGTAGCCTTGTTGCATCCTATAACTTGAAGTCACATGGGATCAAAGACAGTTATAAATGTGCCAACACAAAATGGTCACATTTATTTTAAAACCCCTGAGATTTTTTCTTTGAATTTCAGGGTTTTGAAACCCTGTCCTTACTTGGTGCAGCCTTGACAGAGGGTGAGACTGGAATGGGCAAGAAGCCTATTCCAGACTTTCAGTTGTAGCAGCTTTGTGTTAAAGACAATTATCTCCACTTTACAAGTGTGGGGTGTGTTAGGGTCCCAGAGGAAATAACAATGGGGTCACATCTGTAGCAGGCTCCCAAGTCTTGAGAGCAGCAGGGAACAGGCAGCTGCCGCTCAGGCTGTCAGAACAGCTATGGTACTTACACATGTTTTGCACCTGAGTTCATCTTCAGATCATGTTTGATCAGGCGGATGATGCACTTGAGGTCATTGGCTGTACACCTAGAGACGAGGCACAGTCAACTTGATCTCTGAAGAACTGATCCCCCAGACCTTCCTTCCCAGAGAAGTCCACTTTCCTACCCCATCCCCAGTGACTCTGGTTGGAACAGGGCAGTGTCCCCCACCCCACCTGGAAGCAATGTCCTGCAGGGCCTGCTGCTGCTCATCCTCTTTGGTGAGCTTGGAGAGGTGCAGGAGGAAGGCGTCCACTTCCTGGATGGTGAGGAGGCTCTTGGCAGCTGGGGGAAAAGACTTGCTCTGCTCAAAGAAGACTCTGATCGTCTCTGACACGTCACCCTGTCTCCAAAAACCAAAATGCCACTGCTGCAACCCCAGGGGGCTTGGGACTAGATAATTAAGAGTTCAGACAGGGACTCTCTCCCAGGCAGTTCCTAGAAGGGGCCCACCCATCTATCCACATAAGGTCACCCACTCGCTTTAGCTGAGCAGACACACAGCACTGATCCAAGACTGAGCCAGTCGACCTGTTTAAGGACACTGACATGGTCCTTCCACGATAGAAGTTTAGATAAAAAACTTTACATGGCACCAAGGCTGGAGTCATGAACAAGCCAAAGGTGACTGGAAAGTCCAAAGAAAGAGGGGGAAAGCAAGCAAGCAAATAAAGCCCAGAACAGGAGAGACAAAAGGAAGTCTCAAGCCCCGACTTTTCAGATAAGGCCTTCTGTGGCCTGGCAGTGGTATGTTCAGTCACTAAACTCATGAAAGAACAGCTGTATCCTCACATGCAGCTTCCCCGGCCTAACAAAGTCTTGTTCACCAAGCTTCTGTTTCCAGCACCAGTATGTGCTCAGCTATATTTAAAACTGGCTGTGGGAAGGCTTATCCTGGCAGAGTGCCACCTGGGGTGCAGCCTCCCTCCACCTGCTTCTGACCTGTTCTAGGTCCCGGGCCATATCATCTGGGTTGCAGTTAAAAATGCGGCTGAAAAGTTTCACAATCTGCTTATCGTTCAAGTTGTAGACACTCTTAATGACGCCGGGCAGCAGTAGCTTCACTGTTAGGTACACATCACCGCGGAAGCCATCTGAAAACAAAAGAAAGGAACTCCCCTTCAGAAATGGAGCTGCCAGCTATGGTGGTGTATGCCTTTAATCCCAGCACTCAGGAAGATAGAAACCTGCAGATCTCTGTGAGTTCAAGGCCAGCTTGGCCTACACAGTAAGTTCTTCCACAGCCAAGGATACACTGTAAGTCCCTATCTAAACTAAAAACAAAACAACAACAACAAAACCAAAAAGCAGAGTCTGCTTCCCACAGTTCCTGGCAAGCAGCAGTAGTCAGTGGCTGTGGTTTGTGTCTACCTAGCCTTTTTTCCACCATCCTCCACTGGGCAAAGCCCTGACTTTCACTTTGTCATTCGAGATCTAGGAAAGAAACAGAACCAGGTGATTCTAGTCTACAGTGGGCATGTGGCTCACCTAATCACCTATGTTGAATGGCTCATTTCTCTATTAGTCAATTGGGTAGATTCTTCTGCCTCCTAGGGACAGAATAAGGGCAGAGGAAGAGAATGGCCAAGCACCCTGAGCAGAATCAGCAATATAACAGGTAGGGTTATATTTGCAACTATGGGATCCCATGGCTTGGGGGCTGGAGAGATGGCTCAGTGGTTAAGAGCACTATCTGCTCTTCTAGAGGTCTTGAGTTCAATTCCCAGCAACCACATAGTGGGTCACAACCGTCTCTAATGTGATTTGATGCCCTCTTCTGGCATGCAGGTGTACATGCAGAATTTTTGTTTTTTTGTTTTTTGTTTTATTTTGTTTTTTCGAGACAGGGTTTCTCTGTGTATCCTTGGCTGTCCTAGACTCGCTTTGTAGACCAGGCTGGCCTCAAACTCACAGTGATCTGCCTGCCTCTGCCTCCCAAGTGCTGGGATTAAAGGCGTACACTACCACTGCCCAGCTATAAATAAATCTTTAAAAAGGAAAGAAAGAAAGAAAGAAAGAAATGAAAGAAAGCTGGCCATGGCTCTGTACTTTTCAGAGGAGAAGCAGCCTCAGGATGGGCACAGCCCTACCTCCTGTGGAGCCTTTCTGCAAGAAGTCCTGGATGATCTGGGTCTTTGTGTTGTAGCTAGGATTTTCAGCCACCATGGCGCATAGCTTCCGGAACTCTCGTAGTAGACAATCTTTGTGCTTGGGGTCACATTTACTTGCAGACAGACTTGTCCTAGGGGCAGGGCTTGAGGGGGATTGCTCAGAGTTGTTGGGCTTGGCTGCTGGAGAGAGAAACATCACAGATAATTCATTTCCTTTTTGAAAAGCACAAAAAGGAAGGAAGAACATTAACACTTTATTGGGGCTTCATATATAGTTTTATTTAATCCCCCAAAAGTCACTGGAAGTAGAATTGGATACACATCGCAGGTGCAGATATGGAGGTCGAGTAATTGGCCCAAATGCTACTGCTTTAAGACTGGCCCAAGAAGTACCAGTTTGTGTGAACATTTCACACTGGGGCAAGGGCTGCTTTCATGCCACAAACCATCAGGCGGATCTCATAGCAGTTGTCATTCTGACTCCAGAAAGGTGAGGGTGAGAAGGGGACAAGAAACCAAAGGACCTGCACATCTGAAATTATTGCCATCATGGCTTGTCAGAGCTGTTGCAAACATGATGAATTATAGAGTTCACTGTCCAAGATCTTACTGATGAGACCAAGACCTGAGAACAGAAAGCTTTCAAGACCACCTACCTCCTTGGTAGAAGAGCCCAAGACAGGGATGCCAACAAGAAAGTCAGAACCCATCAGGCACTACAGTTCGTCTTTCCTTATTGCCAAAATAAATGGCAGTTTTATTTTAAGAGCAAGAATCCTCAGTGATTCTCTCTCACCTCTTTGTGACCATTTACAAGGCCTTGGCAGAGTTGTTATGGCAAGGAGCTGCTGACCAAGGCTTCTTGTTTGGGTTTTCTAAGTTGTAAACCTGTCATCCTGTCTGACCTGGAGTCCAATCTGAGGCAGGAATCTTTCCAAAGCACTGGGGTTCAGCCAGGTTCTAGGAGAGCACCCTGTTCCTCTCAGTTCTTCTAAACTCCATGCACAAGCCCAGGGCCCTTCCAGGATCATGCTCATTCTTGTCACCTGCACTCTTCTACATCCCTGTCATTGGCTTACTAAAGCAACAATCAAACCAGTTTTCAAATAATCAGAACTGCTAGAGATGGCAGCACATGCCTCTACTTCTAGCACCTAGGACACAGAGGCAGGAGGATTGTAATTTCAGAATAGGCTGGACAAGAAGATCCTCTTTCTCTTATATTTTTGGGTTGGGAGACTAGCCTTTAATGAGTGAGCCAGCTCTCCAACCCAAGACTCTCTCTTAAAACAAACTCTGGGGACTGGAGATGACTTAGAGGTTGGGAACACTGCCTGCTCTTCCAAAGGTCCTGAGTTCGGTTCCCAGCCACCACATGGTGGCTCACAATCATCTATGGTGAGATCTGGTGCCCTCTTCTGGCATGTAGGCATATATGAAGGTGAAATACTGTATACTTAAATAAATATAAACAAACAAACAAACAAAAAACCCTGTGTGCATGCATGTGCAATAAAACTCCTACAGAACCAGGCATCATTTCTGTAACGTTATCTCTACAGTCCTCTGACAGGAATAATGTCTTGATTCACAGACAAAGCCACACATGCCCAAAGAGGTGAGGACTTGCTCAAAGCACCAAGCTGTCAACCATGGACCAAACCTTGATTCTTTTGACTTTACATCTAGGCTTCTTTGAATTCCTAGATTACTTAAGTCCAAAAGGGTTTAATTTTTTTTTTTTTAAATTCAACTGAGACAGTCATAAGAATTGTTTATCTCAAGGGTACAGGGTAAATAATACACTACTCGGACAAGCAATGCAATACTAGCTCCGTTGTGAACCTGACCTTCAGTCCACTCATAGAATAAGCATAATGATCTAACAGAAAGGCACTCCGGGGGTTAGGTGAAGAACAAAGCCCCTAAGCCAATGCTTTCTCTCACCTACAGCCAATAACTGGCCTTCTCAATCCCCATCTGCAGTATAGGTTCTAACAACGCTTTACTGACTCCATGTCCACAAGCAGTAGTTTGTTACACAACACAAACAACTTACATGTGTGTATGCTTGACTAAAAATCATTATTTAACTTGCCAAGACAAACAAGAGATAGGAGACGGAACCTGAATCCTGAGCCTGTTAACTCCCAAGTCTTCCTGCTTTATAACTGGGCTCCACTGCCTCCCAACAAAACAAAACACAACACCCTTCATTCAGATCTGGCCACTCATGCACCTCAACTCTAGGAATATATGGGCACAGAGTACCAAGAGAAATCAAAGGAAAATGTTCTATGCATGACCTGTCCTCAGTTCAGGCAAGTTTGGGGAGACATTTTCTCAGAAGTCTATCATTAAAGAAAAGCAAGAAGAACAGGTTAGAAAAATCTTTTTGACCTACGTAATAATTTAAAATGGAAGAAGTCCTGATAAAAGCAACATGTTCCTGCTGTAACAGAGACTAAAGCACACAAAGAAATGCTATCCTTGTGGAGCATTAGAGTCAGCCATGGCCAGACTGCCCAGACAGAAGCCAGGACTGACACTTGGTAATACAGTATCTCCACTTAGCCAGAGACCTAAAGAAGACCCAAAAAAAGGAGGGCCTTAGCAGGAAACACAGCCTTAACCATCTTACCTGAAAAGCCAGAAAATTTCCGTGGATTGGTACTGGTAACAAATGAGGCCCCTTTCATTGGGGATGTCACCTGGCCAGTGGTCGTCAGCTTAGCCTGGACAGCAGCCTTCTTCTTCGGTGTGCCAGCTGCCTTGGAGGACAGGTCTACAGGACCCACAAGGAACAAAAATACCCTTCAGAGAAAGAGTGCTGAGAAAGCTTCTGCAGAGTTTATCAACAATTCTCAGACCCTTTTTTGCTAACTTTCTATTACACTACAACCCTAGGCTAGTTGCTCTTTTTGAGTGGAGGAAGGACTTAAAAGGATATTGAGCAGAAAGGGAGAAAAAAGGTATTTTGGGGGGCCATTTACCTCTATTAGTAACTTGAATTTTCACCAAAATTCCTTACCACTTATCCAATATATAAGAACTTCTGATCTCTGTGTGTGAGTGGTACCAGTGTGTGTATAAGTCCCTCTGCTCTGTATCATGAGTCTCAGCCTGGGATGACCAAAGAGCAGAAGGCATATTTCCTGGGAAGATCTGACCAAGCTCCACCTACCTCTCCTGTTCTCTGTCCATCTCCCCAGATAGTAAAGAGGGATCTGGGTATATAATGGTCCCTACCCTGGCACCCTGAATCATGATGCAACTTCTAATAAAAATTCACTGGAAAAGTTAAAAAACAATAACAAAAAAAATTCCAAAAGTACAGATTTGGGGGAAATCAATAATCTTTTTTTTTTTTTTTTTTTTTTGAGACAGGTTTTCTCTGTGTTATCTTGGCTGTCCTGAACTCGTTTTGTAGACCAGGCTGGCCTTGAACTCACAGTGATCTGCCTGTCTCTGCCTCCCAAGTGCTGGGATTAAATGCGTGCACTACCATGCCCAGCCAATAACCATTTTTTTATCTTTAAAGATTTTTATTTTATGTACATGGATGTCTGCATATATGTCTGTGTATATGTGTGTGTCTAGTACCTAGGGAGGCCAGAAAAGGGCACTGGATCCCTTGGGACTGGAGTTATAGATGGCTGTGAGCTGCCATGGGGGTGCTGAGAATTGAACCCAGGTCCTCTGGAAAAGCCACCTTTGCTTTTAACTGCTGAGCCAAGTGATCACATTTTGATAGATGAAACTTGGACCTAGCTCTGTAGAATAGCACCAATACACAGAAACAACGAAGTAAAAACGAATAAACAACGAAGTAAAAATGAATAACCAGAGCATGTCTATTTGGCCCAGGTATGTAAACTGATTGCACTTCTGAGTGAGATACAAGTCAGCAACAGATGCTGAGAAGAACAGAGGCTCATCTTCAGAGCCACAGCCTTTAGATCTATTACTTTATAGCCTCTGAGAGTCCTCAAATATGCATATAAAACTGAGTAAGTATGTATGTGTGGATACATGTATGTGATTGTGCATGTGTATATACATGCACACCTTTCTAGTTGTCTGTTGCAAGGTCCTGGAAGCAAAGATACCCTATCATGATGAGACAAACAGCATCCCTATTTTAGTTTCAAAAAATTATTTTCTGGGGCTGGAGAGATGGCTCAGCAGTTAAGAGCACTGACTGTTCTTCCAAAGGACCCAGGTTCAATTCCCAGCACCCACATGGCAGCTCACAACTGCCTATAACTCCAAGATCTGACACCCTCACACAGACATACATGCAGGCAAAACACCAATGCACATACAATAAAAATAAATAAATAATTTTTTAAAAAAACTATTTTCCATGAATGGGAATCAAGACTCCTCAGAAGGAGTGGCTGCCTTTAAGGCTAGGGAGGACACACCGAAGGTAAAGAGCATCCTCTTGCGCCTAATGCATAAGTACTCATAAGATTTTTTTGAGACAGGGATTTGCTAGCCTTGAACTCACTCTGTAGCCCAAACAGGCCTTAAACTCACTCCTGAGTACCTAAGACTGCAGACTTGTGCCACCTCAACTAGCAAAAATTCTCAAGGAAAATGATGTGCCTGGTGTGGTTGGCAGATACATGCAATTTCTGGACTTGAGGCTAATGCAGAAAAGACTGATATAAGGTCAGCTAGGGCTACCCAGCAAGGTTGCCCCTGAGAGAGTTGGGGGGTGGGGAGGAGAGAACAAAGAAACTATGGTATATAAATGAAACAAATGGCCGGGTAGTGGTGGCTATGCCTTTAATCCCAGTACTTGGGAGGCAGAGGTAGGTGGATTGCTGTGAGTTTGAGGCCAGCCTGATCTACAAAGCAAGTCCAGAACAAGCTACACAGAGAAACCCTGTCTTGAAAAACAAACAAAACAAAACAAAATTGAATACATGAAACAAACAGGATATAGAAGCTAGCCTAAAGGGACTGGTAGCTGGCTAAATATGGGATGAATAAGTGCCAAACTGAATACAATAATGAACTGTAAGTCTCTGGGGAAAAGTAATAATCTAAAAATTCATAAAGATAACAAGTTGAGGGGGCTGGAGAGATGGCTGAGAGGTTAAGAGCACTGTCTGCTCTTTCAAAGGACCGGAGTTCAATTCCCAGCAACCACATGGTAGCTCATAACCATCTGTACTGAGATCTAGTGCCCTCTTCTGGTCTGCAGGCATACATGCAGGCAGAGCATTGTATACATAATAAATAAATGTTAAAAAACAAAACAAAACAAAACAAAACCAAGTTGAGCCTGGCAGTGGTGGCACACGCCTTTAATCCCAGCAGTCAGGAGGCAGAGGCAGATGGATTGCTGTGAGTTCGAGGGCAGCCTGGTCTATAAGCGAGTCCAGGATAGTCAAGACTACATAGAGAAACAATGTCTCGAAAAATCAAAAACAAAACAAAACAAAACAAAAAAAAGATAACAAGTTGACAGCTAAAAGGGTGGTGGTAGTGGATATTCTTTAAAAAATATCAATATCCAAAAGATGGTGGAGTACCAGCCTTGGTGGTACAAGCTTATAATCTTAGTCTTGAGGAAACAAGACAAGACGACTGTTTCAAGTTTGAGGCCAGCCCAAGCTACATGACATGGCAAGAACAAATCTCCTAACAAACAAACCCTCTGGAAATGCTGCAGAGCAAAGGAGGCCAAAGAGGCATGACAATTAAATGCAATGCCTAGTGTGACCCTAGACCTGAACCCTGCAATGGAGGAAAAGGTACCACTACATTATAACATTCAGTCAACGGACAAAACAGTGAACAGTAGCTGGACAGTGGTGGCACACACCTTTAATCCCAGCAAGCAGGAGGCAGAGGCAGGCTGATCTCAAGGCCAGCCTGAGTTCAAGGCCAGCCTGGTCTACAAAGCGAGTCTAGGACAGCCAGGACTACAAGAGAAACACTGTACCAAAAATCAAAGAACCCCCACCTCAAAAAAACCCAAAACCCCCAAAAAGCCCAGTTTGCTGAGGTTGACAGTTAAACCACACTCACATACGAGAAGATCCTGGACTTAATATCCACACTGGAGCACCTCCAGGGCCTGATGATACAACTTTCTCTGAATGGCTCAATAAAAACCAAGCCTGACGTGAAGACAGAATGAGCACGTCACAGAAATGATGACTAACTGTTATCAAGAGGGGCATCTGTGGAAGGAGAGCATCAGTGTTCTTGGTATTTTTATTCTTATAGCTACACTGTGAATTTGAAATTATGTTGAAGCAAGACACACAAAGAAATCAATCTCCTAGACTCTGGTCTCCTGGCGCCCTGTCCTATCAGCACCAGCACACTGAGAAAGCAAGCTCTCCCCGCACCTGCAATGTGCTGGCTTATCTGTTCCTTTTCATTATCTTCCAGCTCTTCCCAGCCTTCCAGCTCCGTGAGGTCTTCGATTTTTTTTGTGGTGGCCCGTGCCCGCTCCAGTTTCTCAAACATGCACTTGATGTGGTACCACTCTTTCATGTCGCCCCCAGACTCTGAGAAGGGATTGGGTACCACCTTGCCAATGCGGCATACGCCCTTTACAATCTTCTCCTTGCATTTCTTGCAGCCAGCTGTGCCCCGCTTGGCATAGTCCACACAGAATCGCTGCTCCGCCATCTCACAGGGACCAGTACAGAGTCCCACATGCGACCCTGGGAAGAAAACAAGGTGGGTGGCACGTGGTCTTGGACGACCTCCTTGGAAAGACACTACAGGCTTTCTTCTCTGGAGGAGACAGCACCCATGAAGGAGATCTGTTTCTGACCACTGGCCGAACTGTCTTACGGCAGGCCAGTGAGTCTGTTCTGGGAACAGGCACAGTTCTTTTCTGCCAAGGGCACCAAGGTATCTTGGGAAGAGGATCTTGAGAGCCAGAGTCATATAAGCTGCATGAAAGGGTGGGAAACAGACAGACAGACAGACATGAAGAAGCCAGGCTTCCAATTTCTCAATGCCCAGAATCTCATTCAGAGCACATGCTTAAGCAAGTGCTTGCCAATACATTAAAGACTTACCATCTAGAGTTCCAATACAGGAAAAACCAGTTTCCAAAGGGGCATCAACAACATGAGACGCTCATAATGGATGGTGACCTTAAACAATACCAAGTGCCCAAAGCTTTGTCTTAATAACCAAGAAAAATTACAACATGTTTATGAAGTTTCCCTATGAAGTGTAACACATGAGCCACTACTTGGATTTCTGAAGAAGCCCTGCTTTGAGAGGCAACTAATCAGAACCAATAATCAGATTGACTCACTGAGTTCAAAATACCACGTAGCCATCTATCAGCTGTGTGGCCTGGGTAATTACTTCACCTTTCCCACTTCATCACAGTAGTACCTAATTCAAGTAGTAGTTCTTCTCAGTCATGCCCTTAGGAACAGAGTAAGCAATTCTCTTGTTTAATTTGGCAACCTGAATCAGGGGAAGTTAAAATAGCTGGACTGTACGAATCAAAGGACGAGCCAGACACAGTGGTGCCTGCCCGTAATCCCAGCAGCCAGGGAGGCAGAGGCAGGTGGATCTCTGAGTTTGAGGCCAGCCTGGTCTACAGAGTGAGCTCCAGGCCAACCAGACTACACAGAAAAACCCTATCTCAAAAGAACCAAAAGATTAAAAAAAAAAAAAAAAGGGAGGGGGGAGATAAACCAATTCAAATGGAAAGTGACTATACCTACCCTTCTTCTTTTTTTTTTTTTTTTTAATTTAATTTTTTGAGACAGGGTTTCTCTGTGTAACCTCGGCTGTCCTGGACTCACTGGAAACCATTTTGAGTCGGCACACTGCTAAGAAGTAAAACAGATACTGTGTCAGAATAGAAAGCTGGGGTTTGTTTTGTTTGTTTGTTTGTTTGTTTGTTTTCCCAACAGGGTCTCTCTGTGTAGCCTTGGCTGTCCTGGACTCGTTTTGTAGATCAGGCTGGCCTCGAACTCACATCAATCCACCTGCCTCTGCCTCCCGGAGTGCTAGGATTAGAGACGTGTGCCACCACCGCCCAAAACTTGTTCCACTCACTGCAACACAGAGCAGAGCACAGCGAGTGCACTGAATAAGGGATTGGAGGCCAAGCTTACCCATCTTGGGGTGGGGGGCAGAAAGGTGGGGGGGGGCATTTACCAGGTGACTTGGTTTCCTCTAACAAGGCCTACCCTAGAGTGCCGAGGCTCCTAACCTTTAGTTCTCCAGTGCTGAGATTATAGGTGTGAGCTACCAAGTCTGATTTCAGTTTATAATTACTTCTTTCTTTCTTTCTTTCTTTTTTTAAAGACAGACTATTTCTATGTAGGCCTGGAAGTCACTATGTAGAGCAGGCTGGTGTTCTGAGTACGGGGATTAAAGGCGTGTACCACCACACCCGGCCCAATTTTATTTTATTTATTTATTTTTTAATTGTCTTTTCGAGACAGGGTTTCTCTGTGTAGCCTTAGTGGTCCTGGACTCGCTTTGTAGACCAGGCTAGCCTCGAACTCACAGTGATCCACCCGCCTCTGCCTTCCGAGTGCTGGGATTATAGGCATGTGCCACCACCGCCCAGCTTTATTTTTAAACTAAGGGTTAGTTATTGTGGCTCTTGCCTATAATCCCATCACTCAGAAGGCAAAGATAGGATTGCTGATGCTAGTCTGGTTTACTTCGTAAATTTCAGTCTAGCGAGGGCTATATAGCAAGTACATCTCAAAAGGAAAAAAAAAACAAACAAAACAACAAAAACCCAAAGGATTAAAACTATTTCATGGGGTGGTTAGGAAAATTACAACGAATTCGAAGGCAGGCTGGTGGTGGAGTTCTGAACTCCCGGAGAATGTATAACCGAACTTGTCTATTTGACAATGTACGACTTGGGGGAGGGGAGGTCCGTAACTGGGAGACTCACAGTGGGTCACACAAGCCTCTAACAGTTAAGAAATCAGAAAGGCGTATGAAGACACTGGCTGGGCTAGGGAGGAGCTAGGGGCGAGAAGTTCAACTTTCCTCGGATTAGGATGGGTGGAGTGCAGCCCCCAGCCCGGGATAGGACAATTAACCGCAGGGCCTGACTGGCGCGGGGAGGCTCCTGCAGCACACAGGCACTGCCGGAGCCCGAGGCCGCGGCCGCACAGCAAGGCGGCGGGAAAGGACCGACAGCAGCCCGGCCCCGATCCCTGGGGATGCCCACTCCGGCGCTGGCGGCATCCTGTCCTCTCCGGTGCCCGCCTGGGGTCCTGGGGGCCTCGGGCCTCCCGTGGGGCCGCCACGTCACGGAGGGTGTGCCCCCAGGCTGAGCGGCGGGCGGGGGAGGAGCCACGGCCACTCCAGCCACGCCGCGCTCGGCCGGGGCCCCGGCCCTCCCCACACAGCGCCCCGCGCCCCGCCGCCCTGTCCCTCACCTGCCTTGCCCACTGCCCGGGCTCCAACGCTTCCCCACCGGCCGCCGGACCAGGAGCCCACAAGGCCGCGCGCCGACCTCGCTCGATGACTAGACCGCCTGTCTCTTTAAATACGGGTCCTTGAAACCGGAGGCAGTGCGCAGGCGCAGTAACCGATCTGGAACCTGAGCCTTAGGACCCCGCCCCCTCCAGCCGCCACGTGTGTCGCCGTTCAGGCCTGGAGGGTTTGAACTGGTGAGAAGTTGTGGGGTTCAAGTGGCGGCTCGGGGCACTGCTGAACTAACTAGAATTTCTGAGATTATTAGGTATTGAAGATAGTAATTTAAAAAGTATTGCAGTGAGCCCAGGGAAGAAAAGATCGAGTCGTTCTACCTGTGTTTTCTATTCCTGACCACATGGGTTTTGCTGAATTAAAAAAGAGGCTACTTTATTTAATTAAAAAGGTTATTCGGAGATGTGAAGGAGCGACGGGGACAGTGGCCCCGATTATATCATTTAGTGTGCTACTATTTCTAAACCTCAACCCGATTTTGTGAGTTTGAGGTAGCTGTTTTTACAAAAAGAAAAGTATCCAGGCTGGGAGGCACGGGCACGTGACCTTGTTTAGTCTGAGGAGGGCAAACAGTTGAGCTTTGGTAAGTAAACAAAGAGCAAAGTTCTATTTGTGTGGTAGAATTCAGCCTTTATTCCATAGGGAGAGAACGCTATGAAGGGTCCTGGCAATAGTTAACTATAGCTGAAACTCTGGTCAGGGCAGAGACTTAGGCCAGTGAACCCACTAAAAGGCTGTTCTCTGTATCAAAGTGGCCTTGGGCTGGACAGGAAGGTGCATGTTTGAAAAGATGCTCAGCCCGGCGTGGTGGCTGCATGCTTTTAATTCTAGCACTCGGGAGGCAGAGGCAGGCGGATCTCTGTGAGTTCAAGGCCAGCCTGGTCTACACAGACAAACCCTGTCTCGAAGCACCACCACCCCTCCCCCCGGGGGAAAAAAGAAGATGCTCAGTTAATCTGCTGATAAAGATAAGAGGGAGCTTTCCTTCCACTCCTAACAGGCTGCCTTCTGCGCTCATTCTCCAGTTCTGTAAATGACCCCTGTTTGAAATGCCTCCTCTCGCCCTGCGGCAGGCTAAACCTGAGTTTGGGACTTGGAAGGGCTTAAGAGGCTCAAGGCCTTCGGTGAGGAAGCATCAACATTTTGACTGCAGAGTCTTGCGACTTCCCCCTTTGCTCGGCACTGGAAATGTGAGCAGTCTGAAAGGAGAGCTGCTGTGAGTCAACACTGCACACTGACAAGTCCCCAACCGGTCCCCAGAGAGTGTAAAATATCTCAGATAGTAATGGTGCATATACTCCAATAATCTGATGAAAGAATTTTTGATGTGTTGGGTTAAATAAGATATTTTTAATAAACTTTTTTTTGGTCACCTGTTTAGAACTTTTTTGAAAATGGGGCGTCAGAAAATAAGAGGCTACAACAGTTGGCTCCCACTGTGTTTCTACAGGACAGCACTCCACAGATGTAAAGCCTTTGGTAAGGGGCGCGAGTGCCTGCTCCTCTGTCCCTGTATTTTTAAAGGTTTTCACCGTAGAACCCAGGCTTGTCTGAGACCAGTATTCATCTGAAACCCCCAGATCTGCCCCTTCCCTCTGCCTCCAGACTGCTTTACACTTCTTTTTATCCTCACTGTCTAGAAAAGTCTCCTGTACATAGTGGGTACACAGCATATACTCTTTATTTATTTGTTGTTCTTTTGGGGGGGGCATTGTTTCTTTGTTTGGGTTTTTTGTGTGTTTTGTTTTTGGAGACAGGGTTTCTGTGTGTAGCCTTGGCTGTCCTGGAACTCTCTGTAGACCAGGCTGGTCTAGAACTCACAGAGATCCTCCTGCCTTTGCCTCCCAAGCTGGGATTCAAGGCCTGTGCCACCACTGCCTAGCTGTTTTTGTCTTCCTTTTAATGTTCTTGTTCCTTAAAAAAAAAAAAAAAGTCTTTTTAAGCAGGGCTTGGTGGCACGTGCCTTTCACTGAGAAGAGGCAGTAAGCAGCTCTCTGAGTTGACGGCCAGTCTGATTTTCACAGAGAGGGCTTCATAGTGAGACCTTGTTTCAGAAATTGATAAATAAACAAGTCTGTGTTTCAGGTTGGTGTGCAAAGTGATGGATTTCGTCGTGTTGATCACGTTTTGCTGTCTTCCGTTGCCCTCCCCGCCTCCAGCTGGGTCCCTCCTAGTTTGTCTTCCCTTCTGCTTTCCCATTGCAGGAGTTACCCCGCGACCATTACGAGCTCTACCTCCCCCTCCTGATCTGATTTCTAGTTTCGTGATGGACAAACACGCACACATGAACACATATGCATCCGTTTAAAGTTAGGCCGCACGCGTGGGAGGAAGCATGCAGCCCTTGTCTTTGTGGTTTTGCTCCTTGTCCGAGACCATTTGACTGTGTGAAGGCCTGTTTCTTGGGCTCTGTACTCCTGCCACTGGGGTGCATTATTGTTATCGTTATTATTGTTATTATTGATTTTTCCAGATGGTTTCTCTGTGTAGCCTTGCCTATCCTGGACTTGCTCTGTAGACCAGGCTGGCCTTGAACTCAGAAATTCTCCCACCTCTGCCTCTGGAGTGCTGGGATTAAAGGCATGTATCACCATGCCCAGTGATTTTCTTTGTTTTTTGTTTTTGTTTTTCAAGACAGGGTCTTTCTGTGCAGCCTTGACTGTCCTGGACTCACTTTGTAGAGCAGATCACAACGATCTGCCAGCCTCTGCCTCCCGAGTACTGGGATTAAAGGTGAACACCACCACACTCGGCTCGTGATTTTCTACTTAAAAAAAAAACAAACAAATAAAATGATTTTTAAAATGTATTCTTTGGGGGCTGGAGAGATGGCTCAGTGGTTGAGAGCACTGCTTGCTCTTCCAAAGGACCTGGGTTCAATTCCCAGCAACCACATGGCAGCTCACAACTGGCTGTAACTCCAACATCTGACAATCTCACACCAATGCACATAAATTAAAATTAAATAAGTTTTTAAAAAAAATTATTCTTTGGCAATCTCATACATGTAAGCAGTGCATCTTGATCATGTACGCCCCTAGCTCTCCCCCTCCTCCCTCCTAGGAACTCCCAGAACATCACCGTCCTCCTTCATGTCCTCTCCTATTATTTTTATTTTTTTTTAAAGATTTATTTATTTATTATTATGTACACAGTACTCTGCCTGCATGTACAACTGCAGGCCAGAAGAGGGCACCAAATCTCATCATAGATGGTTGTGAGCCACCATGTGGTTACTGGGAATTGAACTCAGGACCTTTGGAAGAGCAGGCAGTGCTCTTAACCACTGAGCCATCTCTCCAGCCCTATTTTTATTTTTGATAACCCACCCAGTTCAGTTAGTGCTACCTCTTGGAGTGCTGATTGAGCTTGTTGACCTGATGTTGGTCAGATCACCAGAGCACCAGTGAGTTCCTGGGTTCTGTGGCCACGCTGAACAGCATTTCACAGCACTCCTCCCCATCCACCGGATCTTTTTTTTTTTTTTTTCCTCACCCGAAGAAGCCATTCCAGGGTCGACTGATGTCCAGCGGCGATCGCACCACACAGCACATCCTCCGGATCTTAAGTTCCTTTCTACCAGTCTTCTCCAACATTCTCTGAGCCTTTGTGGGAGGGGTTATGGTGATTGATATAGTAGCCCCATTTAGGGATAAGCACTCAGTAGATACCACAGAGAGAAGTTCTGTGGCCAAAGCTGAGGACAACACTATGAGGATTTAGAAGGCACCTGGGCAACATGTTATTTAGTAAAACAACAGTGATCGGTCTTCTGTAGAGACTCTGACCTCCTGAGTTACACTTTTGGCTAGCTTGTAATCAGGTCTCAAGTCCAATCCACAAGCAGTTGGTTACCCCACAACCTTCATGCCACAATGGCACCCCTGGGCACATCTTGCTTGGAAGGTCAGTGTTGTAACATGTGATGCTGCCTGCAAGGGTGCCAATGATGTATTATCCTCAGCATCCTGTACAGCGCCTTCCACTGACAGGTGTTAGTGGGTTATTATGGGAAACAAAAATAAGCAAAATAGCTGCTGCTGGTGGTGCACGCCTTTAATCCCAGTACTCAGGAGGCAAAGGCAGGGTGGTTCTGTGAGTTTGAGGCCAGCCTGGTCTACAGAGTGAATCCAGGGCAGTCAGGGCTATTCCACAGAGGAACCCTGTCTCAAAAAACCAAAGAAGAAAAGAAAAGAAGAAATGTAGCAGCCTGTAAGAGAAAAGGGCAGGACCAGAGGTGTGGGGACAATGGAAGGATTGCAGTTTTTAAAAGATGTCAAGAAGGTTTCACCAACCAAGTGACAGCTAACTAAGACTTACAGGGTTGGAAGTGTCACTTGGAGATCTTAGATAGAGAGCATCAAAGATCTGCTGGGAGAGCGGCAAGGAGAGCCCCTGCGGCTAAGAGGAGCTCTAGACTGAGAAGCGTAGCAGCAGGCGAGGGAAGCAAGGAGGGCTCTCCCGAGGGGCCTTGCGCACCACTGTAAAAAGACTGGCTTTTATCCCAGCGGAGATGGGAAGCTCATGGGTTGGACTGCACAGAGAGGAGACATGATCTGACCTGGGTTTAAACAGGATCTCTGTCAACGGCGGCTGCTCTGGAGAGAAGGCAGGAGCTGATAGGTGGCCAACAGTCATTACTAACTAGGTGAGGAGGGAAGGCAGCCTCACTAGCAAAAGTGAAAGGAGAAGTAGTGGGCTCTCAGGCCCCCTAGAACAGCGGGGTTCTTAGCCTTTGAGTCTCAACCCCTTTGGGGTCACGTATCAGATACTTACATTATGATTCATAAGAGTAGCAAATTACAGATATGAAGTAGCAACAAAATAATTTTATGATGGACGGGGGGGGGGGGGGGGGGGAGGGGTTCACCACAATGTGAGGAACTGTATTAAGGGATCACATCATTAGGAAGGTTGAGAGCCACACTGCCCTTGAGGATCTGAGGGTGGCCTCGGACATCCTTCAGTCTCCTAATATTTTAATATAAAAGTTTTTGTGTGAAAGCGTTTTGGAGAGGAGGACTTTGGTTGAAGTCTTAAAGTAATTCTCTGAGCCAAATCAGGAGATACTAAGTCCCTTTGTGGTAAATAATCAGGATATCCCATGCTTTTTCTACCTACCCAGAAGCCAACAGTTCTTAGACTCGAGTCATATTCTCCAGGGCACTGATCTTATTTATTCGGGTCTCAGAGCTAACACACTACTACCGACCCCTTTAATATGACTGTCCCTGACTTCCAGGGACTGGATGAACTTGAAGTTCATCTTCACCGTCAGCAGCCTTCTTCCTCCTCTTCTTTTCCTTTTTTTCTTTCTCTCCACATTCAGAATGGGCCTTCCCTCCTCGATGTAAGCTCTCTGGGAATGGCCTCACAGGCACACCCAGAGCAACAGTCAGATGGCTCAGTGGGTAAAAATCTCTTGCCGCATCTGCCTGACAGCCTGAGTTGAATCACCAGAACCCATAGCCGAAAGGAGAGAATGGACTCCCACAGGCTGACCTCTGACCTCCACACAGGCTGTGGCTAGCATGCATGTACCTGACTAACACATACAGCATACACACGTAAAGTAATAAGAATTAAAATTAAAAAGTAAGAAACACCCTTTGGTAGTTGAATAAGAATGGTCCAGGCTGGAGAGATGGCTCAGAGGTTAAGAGCACTGTCCGTTCTTCCAAAGGTCATGAGTTCAGTTCCCAGCAATCACATGATGACTCACAACCATTTATACTGAGAGCTGGTGCCCTCTTCTGGCCTGCAGGTGTTACATGCAGGCAGAACACTGTATACATAAACAAACAAACAAATAAATAAGTACATACATCTTTAAAAAAAAATGGCCCACATAGACTCGCAGATTTGAATGCTTCGTCGATAGGGACTGGCACTGTTTGAAAGGATTAGAAGTATGGGCCTTGTGGGAGGAAGCGTGTCAGTGGGGTTGGGCCTTGAGGTTTCAAAGGACCATGCCAAGCCCAGTGTCGTTCTCTCACTGCTGCCTGTGGATCAGGGTGTAGACCTCTCAGCTGCTTCTCCAGCACTATGTCTGCCTGCACGCTCCCCTGCTTCCACCAGGATGACGACGGGCTAAACCTCTGAAAACTGTAAGCCAGCCCCCACGAAATGCTGTCCTTTGCAAAAGTTGCTGTGGTCATGGTGTCTCTTCACAGCAACAGAACAGACACAACTAGAGGTGTGTCTCCTAGGTGATTCCAAATTCGGCCAGGTGGACAGTGAAGATTAATCACTGGAGGAAGAAGATGGCTGATTCCATATCCTCCACTGGAACCAGTGCGGGTTAGCGGGCAGTGCTGGTCAGTTGGTCTCACTGAGACCAGCTTTGGTCTGGTAGCTAGGAGAGATTAAAGCTCACTGCTTTCTACCATTCTTTTTTTTTTTTTAATGTATTTATTTATTTATTACATCCACAGTTCTCTGCTTGCATGCCTACACACCAGAAGAGGGCATCAGATCACATTATAGATGGTTGTGAGCCACCATGTGGTTGCTGGGAATTGAACTCAGGACCTTTGGAAGAGCAGCCAGTGCCCTTAACCTCTGAGCCATCTCTCCAGCCCCCTTTCTGCCATTCTTGTTGGTGCCAGTTTCCTTAGACTTGAAGAGCCATTCCCCTTTCTCAGTGCTTTGATGAGTCCACCATCTCCATCGCCCCGAGCTCTCGCTGGAGGCCTCAGATCTGCAGCCTGCTGGGCTCTCCCTGCTCACTCCCCGTTTGGTCTCGGTGATAGACATATGTGGGAGAGTCCTTACAGAGTACACAGACTATGTAATCCTTAAGAGGACAATAGGTAGGGAGCACATAGCGGGTGGAATGGACACTGTGACCCTAGATTAAAAACCTGTGGGGTATTTTTTGTATTGTTTTTGAGGCAGGGTTTCTCTGTGTAGCCTCGGCTGACCTGGACTTGCTTTGTAGACCAGGCTGGCCTTGCACTCACAGAAATCCGCCTGCCTCTGCCTCCCCGGTAGTGGGACTAAAGGCGTGTGCCACCACTGCCCGGCTAAAGATGTGTTTTTAATTTAAACAGTCTTAATATATAGCCCAGGTTACCATCAAATGCATGATGTGCCTACCTGAGCCTTCTAGTAATTACAGCCGCACAGCACCCCTGTCCTGCCAGCCTGAGTTACCCCTTCCCATTGCCTGTACTGGTACCTTAATAAGTACTTGGGTCCTATCAAGTACCTATATTGTTTACAAGACTGCATCCCTTTTGGACGGAGGATTTTTGTTGTTGTTTGGGGGTTTGTTTTTGGTGTGTGTGAGAGGGGGAAGGGGAGAGGAGAGGAGAGAGAGAGAGAGAGAGAGACAGACAGACAGACAGACACACACACACACACACACACACACACACACACACACACACACACACAGAGACAGACAGAGACAGACAGAGAGAACCAGGACACTATACCGTCCTGGCTGTTTTGAAACTCATTATGTAGACCAGACTAGTCTCAAAATCATAGATCTGCAGCCTTTGCCTCCGGAGTGCTGGGATTAGAGGTGTGGCCACTGAGCCCTGTGCCTGGCCAAGGGCTACTTTTTAGTTAACTTTCTGAACAGGTACTATGTGTCAGCTCTGTACAAGGCACTGGTTGGGTCTAGATGGATACTGTTAATGCTGTTGACATTTCTGAATTTCCTATAAACCCTAATGTGGTAGCTACAGAAAAGGAATACCCAGTGAATGCTTAGTGTCAGTGCTTCTCACACGCTGAACAATGTCAGGAAGTGTGGCCAAGTATGTGTTGGTTTCACCTTTACAGTGATGGTGAGACAGGTTCATTATTATTTCTCAGATCCTAGTTTGACAGGATTCTCTGTTGTGTTATTACTGGTTGGTTACTGTAGAACTGACTGAAGTTCTTTTTTTTTTGGTTTTTGGAGACAGGGTTTCTCTGTGTAGACTTGGCTGTCCTGGACTCACTTTGTAGAACCAGGCTAGCCTCGAACTCACAGCAATCCACTTGCCTCTGCCTCCCGAGTGCTGGGACTAAAGGCATGCGCCACCACACCTGGTCCATCTGAAGTTCTTTACGGTGTTGTTCCCACATCCCCAGTGAAGATCCAATGACCAGTAATAATCTAGGCCAGGCTGGGCTATTGGGAGTACTTAGGGAACCCACTGCCTTAGGGATGGGTCTGTGTGGGCCAAGTCGGACAGCCCTTTGTCCATGGTGTAACGCTGATGTCTGATGCTGCAAATGCTGCCTAGGTGTCCCTAGCGAAATCACCTGGAATTAACTCTTATTTTTATTTTATGTTCATTAGTGTTTTGCCTGCATTAATGTTTGTGTGAGGGTGTCAGAAGCCCTAGAGCTGGAGGTGGTGTGAACCGCCATGTGGGTCCTCTGGTAAGTCAGCCAATGCTGTTAACTACAGAGCCATCTGTCCAGCCCCCTGGAACTCTCTTCCAGAGCTCTCACTGAGATATTCCAGGCAGCCTGGGCCTAGGTCTATAGGTCAGTGGCAGTGCCCGCCTAGCCATGTGTGAGGCACTGGGTTTGAGGCCCCGCACCATAAATAAGGCAATTCAGAACCTGCCTACTTCACAACCTTGAGTTTTAGCTAGTGACGGTGCTTTTTCCTTTCCTTTTTTGAGCCTGTTTTTTTTTTTTTCCTGGAACTCATTATGTAGCCATGGTTGGTCTTCAAAACCTAATCCCCCTATCTCTACTTCCCAAATTCTGGGTTTATAGGAGTGCAGCATTATGTCTGCCTTTGTACTTTTCTCTCTATGTGTACACTTTTCTCTCTGCTTATTTTTCATAATTAAAATTTTCAAGAATTTCTACCCCCACCTCCACCCTGCACCCAGCTCGAGGTCAACTTCATTATGAAGACTTCTTAAACAGCTTCTATAACTAGAAGTGAAATTCCAAGCTATTTCCCTAATCAAGTATTAGTGTTTGTTTGATTTTGGTTTTTTTGAAGCAGGGTTTCTCTGTGTAGCCCTGGCTGTCCTGGACTCACTTTGTAGACCATGCTGGCCTCAAACTCACAGAGATCGGCCTGCCTCTGCCTCCCGAGTGCTGGGATTACAGGTGTGTGCCACTGCCCCTGGCTGTATAATGTTTTTGTTTGTTTGTTTGTTTGTTTTTTGTTTTCCAAGACAGGGTTTCTCTGTGTAGCCCTGGCTGTCCTGGACTTGCTTTGTAGACCAGGCTGGCCTAGAACTCACAGTGATCTGCCTGCCTCTGCCTCCCGAGTGCTGGGATTAAAGGCATGCACCACCATACCCGGCTGTATTAAAGTTCTTAAAGAGGAACCCACTATCTCCTTTGGATGCCTCTAGAAGCTGTGGCAATAGAGGTAATCCTTAACTGCAAGAAAAGTCTAGATAAAAAGAACATTCCATTTTCTCACTATTACTGTCATCTTCCAATTGAGGACAGTAATTATGTCTGTGCCCTCATCTTTACCACACTGCAATTCTGGCTTTGAATAGGAGTCTAAACTCAGGGTGGCATGTAAAGTTGCTTATAGTCTAACCCAGGCAGACATCCTGCCCTGCCTCTCACGCTTCTTTCCAGGTGCCTGAAGCTACTATTTCCTGAGAAGTCTGTACACTTTGCATATCTATCTTGGCCCACTTTTCTCTCCCAATGCTAGCTCTTATTTTATTTATTTTTAATTTATTTATTTATTATTTGTACAGTACTCTGCCCCCATGTGTGCCTGCATGCCAGCAGAGGGCACCAGATCTCATTCTAGATGGTTGTGAGCCACCATGCGGTTGCTGGGAATTGAACTCAGGACCTTTGGAAGAACAGCCAGTGCTCTTAACCTCTGAGCCATCTCTCCAGCTCCTAGCTGGTACTTTAAACCTACTTTACCTTTTCTCACCCCTTGTGCCCAGTTGCTTACACCTCTAACACACACACATTTAATATGCTGCACTGACAGTTCATTACTGCTTGCTTTTTTTTTCCCCCCAAGCCTTGGCTGTCCTGGCTTTGTAGACCAGGTTGGCCTCCAACTCACAGCGATCTGCCTGCCTCTGCCTCCCTAAAGGTGTGTGCCACCACTGCCAGCCTCTACATCTCTGCAATGCTCTTAGCTCTGCTCTGGCTGTAGATTGAAGGGCAAGGCTGGTATAAACTTGGAATCTTCAGTACAAAGGTGGTATTTAAACCCACATGAATGGATGAGATCAGCTGATGGTGGAAACGTAAGTAGAAAACACAAGGCAGACACAGTAACATCGACAAGAAAAATAATTCAATCTTGACTTTTGTTCCTGTTGAAACATAAACCTATCCAGCATCACAGATTTAGTCTTAAAAAGACAACTGATGTCCACCTAACCATCATTCTCACTGATAAACCCAAAGTTGCTAGCCAACTGGTGCTTCTGACAGAAAATTTCGTTTTCATTAAGAATTTTGCTGGGTGTGGTGGCGCATGCCTTTAATCCCAGCACTTGGGAGGCAGAGGCAGGCAGTTCGCTGTGAGTTCGAGGCCAGCCTGGTCTACAAAGTGAGTCCAGGACAGCCAAAGCTACACAGAGAAACCCTGTCTCGAAAAACAAAACAAAAAACAAAAAACAAAAAAAGAATTTCTGTTCTATATTTAGAATAAGTCATAGATTCTCACTGCACCCCGTGAGGATTATGTCCTTTCAATACTTGAGCACACTGAAGTCTAGAGAGGTGACTTGGCTTCGCTGGAGCAGGCTGACGATCAGCTCAGCGATGGACCCCTTGCCTCGTATACCTGAGGCCCTGAGTTCAAATCCCCAGTACTGCAAAATAGAGTGGTGCAGGCTTGAACTAGGCTGTGATGCTAACTGCTTTGTTTTATTAGTCCATATTAATCTGGTGTTTGTTACTATTAAAGATTTTAGGCCTACATTTTACATTATTTTCCTGCAAGCACCATAAAAGCAGCTAATACTTCCATCGTAAGTGGAATACATGTAAAAAAACAGCTCATAACTGTAAGGCCCTGGATAAGTGTGTATTTGAAGGCCAGTTGGATTAGCACTCTTTTTCTTGCAAGTGAGGAAGATTGGACTGTTTTAAATAAAGAAGATACCTCTTTGTTCTTTGCAATAATTCTGTATTGTGACAGTGGCTGAGTTAGGGACCTCTTTAAAAAGAGAAGCGACTAGAAGCAATCTCTATGACCAATTCTGTCAGGGAACAGCACAACGGAACATCAAACGTGACCCTGCTCAGAGGATGGAGTCATCTGTGCAGTTCGTGAAGCTGCCTACTCCCACAGCTGTTCCCTGGATCCTAAATTCTCCCCACCCCCCAAAGTCAACAAGGGCTCACTGAGCACTGGTACAGTCAGGGGTCTTTCTCTATTGCTCTTCAGAGCGACCACTGAGATCATATTTTGACATTCTTGGCCCTCTTAAAAGCCAGTGGTAGTTCACGTGCATTGGCACACCTGACATTCCTTATGTCTTCAGAAGAATAAAATGTTAACTGAGCTGCAGGATTGCTGATTGGTTAAGAGCACTTGTTCTCCCAAAGGGCAGTGGCTGTTCTCCTAAAGGACACACACACACACACACACACACACACACACACACACACACACACACACAAGCAAATCTTATTTTTTACATCATGATGTTCAATAATAAGCTACCTTACCACATCTAACCTCCACTGCTGCCGAGAATGAACCTGTTTGTTTTGTTTTGTTTTTTCACCTATGTAACTTTTAGATCTGTGCTGTCCCTTAGGGAAGCTGATGGCTTCCTTTAGTCACCGATGGCTATTGAACACTTAAAATGTATATGCTGTTAAGATTCTAAAAATGTAAGCAAAAGTATCCAGTAATCTGTAAATATCACTGAAATGTTAGCATTCTGGATATAGCAGAGTGAACAAAACACTGAAACTTTACCTGTTTCTTTTTAAACTGGCTACTAGAGGATTTAAAAAATATATATGGTTTTGCTCTTTAGTTAATGATAGGGCTTATTATCAAATGGATGGCCTCAAAATAACAGCAATTCTCCTGCCTCAGTTTTCCCTAGTGCTGGGATTACAGATATGACCCATGATGTCCAGCTTTGCATTTCTTTTTCTTTCTTTCTTTCCTTTTTCTTGGAGGGGAGGTTCAAGATAGGGTTTCTCTGTGTAGCCTTGGCTGTCCTAGACTAGCTATGTAGACCAGGCTGGCCTCACAGAGATAGGCCTGCCTCACCTCCCGATTGCTGAGATTAAAGGTATGCGCCACTACACCTGGCTCAACTTTGCATTTCTTTCTTTCTTTCTTTTTTTAAATCTTTTTTTTGCTGGTCTCTAACTCACAGCGACCCGCCTGCTTCGGCCTCCAGAGTGAGCCACCATGCCCGGCTATTTCAGCTCTGCATGTCTAATAAAGGTGTTCCTACAGATCATTACTCACCTTTCAAACCATCTTTATATTTTCTTGAATGCTGAAATCCCTGAAAAATTCAGTGTGTGGGGTCATTCATCAGAGGCAGGGGTACCCTTGGTGACTGTCAAACTGAAACAGCCATCGCTAATCAGTTGGCAAAGAATTCAGACTTCGTGTCACAGGCAGCAAGATCATTAATTATGTGTGGCACATACCAAGTCAGACAATGTCTTCTTGGTACCCACACCTAAAAGAAAACCCTTTGATATCCTGTCCTTATCCATCCACATTTTTTTTTAAGTTCTACTTCTAGTCTTTAAAATGTTAGCTCCTCCTGAGGAAGTCTGCTACTTCCCCCCTTTGCCCAAGACTAACCATTCCTAGTCACCTCACGTCTGAGGTCATTTCTACATAATCCCCAGTCCCTGCCCTTCACTCCTTCCATACCATACACTACTCCAGAGCAATACCTAATTGTCACAAAATTCTTTGGTTTAAGAACAAAACAAAAATCCTCCATTATTTCCACATTGCCTGTACAAACAATTCTTTAGAATGAAAGGCTGTTTTTCCTCTTCATTTTAGACAAGTTGTCACTATGTGATCCATCCCTTTCCATCTGCTTCCCAAAAGCTGAGATGTCATGTGTAAGTCACCACATCCAGTTTTCAAGGCTTTTTAGACCTTTTTTCTTGGTGCTTTCCCCATAAACTCTGAACTAGAATGGCTTAATATAGATAGGTAAAATACTCAGAATCTCGTTTGGCCTATGCTTAGTACAGTATATCTTAGCTATTATTATTATTAGATTTGAACATGCTGTATATAAAATACTGCTATTTATTTTCCTTTTTGAACACCTCACCCTCCAAAGTGAGGAGTACTTTAAACTATCAACAGCTAGCATAAGGCATTGTCATTACTTTCCTAGCAACTTAAATATCTTCCTGCCATTGAAAGAACCTGTAAACACAACCCTAATTTACCACAAAAATCAAATTTCAGACTCAATGAGGTAGAAATGAAAGGTATTATTTCCTTCATTTGAAAATCAGCTCAGCTGGTCATGGTGGTACACACCTTTAATTCCAGCACTTGGGAGGCAAAGGCAGAGGGAGAGGCAGGTGGATCTCTCTGAGTTTGATGCCAGCCTGGTCTACACAAAGTGAGTCCAGAGGCCAGGGCTCTGTTACACAGAGGTACTCTGTCTCAAAAAAAAAAAAAAAAAAAAAAAGCAAGCAAGCTCATGGCCCTGATTAGGTAGGTACAGCAAATTCACAGAACATGTTAGAGGAAAACAAATCCTGGGGGGGGGGGGGAAATATATATATATATATATATATATATATATATGTATGTATGTATGTATGTTCTGGACTTAGGGCAGTTGCTCTCCAACTTGGGCATATATTAGAATAACCTGGAAACACTAAAATATATTGTCATCTGGATCCTACTTAGATTTATGGAATCTAGGGTTAGGGCTCAGGCACTAAAGCTTCACAGGTGACTGACATTCTGTGAACAATGAAAAGTTTCACAAGAGACTGACCTACACTTGACAATCACTGGTCTTGTCAAAAGAAACACTGGCTTACGAAGCTTGGGCATTTGTGGCATGTGGTCTCATGAAGTATGTTTTTGAAAACAATACTCACTCACTACTTTATGAAGAATATATGTTTATGAGTAGCCTTCCAAAAACAACTTTCCCAAAGCCCCAACCCTTGGAGTTTAAGGTGGGTGGGGTAGATTATATATCTCTGTCATACAAACATGTGTCTTTTTGGTCTGACTTCTATTTATAAGCTTCAAAACAGTGATGTATGCAAATATATACTTAGCTTTGTACAACTTCGACTTTACAGCTGAAAACCAACATTAAGCCTGTACATATGAAAAAGTTGGCAACTTGTGGTTATAATTTCAAAGATGTGAAAAATGGTTTTACCTCAAACATTTTATAATAAATAGCACCTCAGTACCTTCCCCGAAGTAGTACTGCTCATTACTTTATCCCACAACTCAGGGTACCCAAGGACAGAGTAACCCCAGTATTTGGACACAGCACTTTTTACAGGGCAGTGGAGACCGATGGAAAGCTTGGCTCTTCAAAACCTTACAGCAAAGCCCCTTTTACCCTCCAGTCCTGAGACAGCAAATCCTGTAATTCTCCCTCATCATCACTGTCCACGTTCTCTTCTTCCTTTTTCTGCAGTTCTTTTATCGTCAGAACCTCCTTAAGTCTGTTTTTTATTTCATCCTGGCGATTCCGCAGGTTCTCCACCCGCCGGTAACACTCTATCTGCTCATCGATCTCTCCAATCTGCCGGTCCAACCGTCCCTCCTCATCCTCTTCGGCCACTATAGCTTCGGAGATGGTGTTGACTTGCCTCATGGCCTTCTGAAACTCGTCCCATTCTTTGTCCATCTGATCTTTTGGGGCATCAACCTTCCGGACCTTTGCATCGACCTCAGGGTCATCGAAGAATCCTTCTGGTAAGGCTTCGGCGGTGTTCTCTCTCCTTTCCACCACCTTTTCGTGTATTTCCGCTTTCTCAATTGACCCTGAATGAGGAACTAAGGGGGCTTTGGGAGGGTTTGTATTAAAGGGATCGTTTGGCAGCATATTGCTTGTTGTCTCCCTTGGAGGGGCAAGCGAATGTTCTCTGCCTTGCGCATCAGGAAGATGCTTGCTGCTGTCCCTTCTTTCTTCTCCACCTCCCTCTTCTTCTTCCTCCTCCTCCTCCTCGTCCTCATCTTCATAATCAGGGAGTAAACCGAGTGCGGAAGGTTTACTGGAGGTCACTCTAGCAGCCTCCTTTCCCGATTTCTCAAAGTTGGCGGGCAAGGCCGAGGTAGAGGGCTGTACCTGAGGCCCCACGGAGGCCTTGGCTCTCTTGGCGTCTTGGCTCTCCACATCCGTCGCTCTCCTCTTGGTGGGCGGAGGCGCTGTACTGGCCGCCGGGCCCTGGGTCGTTGCCTTGGCGCCTTTCAGCTCCGCTACTCTCTCCCGGTGCTGCTTCCCCAGAACATGGGTCTGCCACAGGAGCTCGCTCTTGACGGGGGTGTTGCAAAGCGCGCAGCTCAACTGCCCCAGACGGTTGTACTTGGCGAACGGGGATTCTATCCTCTTCCGGTTGGTGTTCAGGCGCTGCTTCTCCCTCATCAACCGCCTCAGTTCTTCCTGATTCACTACCCGCTTCCCCGCCGGAGTCCGAGCGGAGGCGGAGGACGCCATGTTTGCGCCGGGGACTCTAGCGATTCTGGCTTCCGTCCCGGCGAGGCGTGATAGCGTCACTTCCTGTTATGGCGCCGATTGGCCGGAGCTCAGCAGTGTGGGCGTGGCGCCAGGGTTCGGAGTCTGCAAGTTGGGGGCTGGACCGTTGAGCCATGGCTGCGATCAAAGTCGCCAACCCTCGGGCCGAGGTGACACGGAGCCAGGAGGCCTTGGCTGTGAACATATCCGCCGCCCGAGGGCTGCAGGATGTGCTGCGGCCCAGCTTGGGGCCCAAGGGCGCGCTAAAAATGTGAGATGCCGCTAGAGTGTGCGGGGTGTCGCGGCGCTCTCTGGGGCTGATGATGGTCAGTGTGAAGACCTGAGAGCAATGCTGACGCACTTAAGATGCCCGGTTCTCCTCCCTCTCGTTCCCGTTCTCAGAAATCTCTAGCTTGTTTGTAGAGGAGAAAGCTGTGACGCCCTCCATTTCCACGAGGATTCATAAACAGCCTATTTTATACTGTGGCTCACTGGAAACTTGAGTCTGGAAAACGCTTCCCTCCACCCCTTTCCTTTTGAGGATGAACTTAGCCTTGTGCGTGTGCTCAGCAGTTGGCTTGCAGCCCTGCTGTAGACACTATTGTTTTTAACGGTGTGTTGTACTGGCTTTGAGCTAGACAGGTTCAAATTCAAGTCCCGTTGTCTTCCAGCTGTTAGCACTCAGTCACGTGCTTGCAACTCTCTGTACGTACAGTTCTTCATATTTATTTATCCATTTGGACATATGTTTATTTACCCCCGCTGTATATTGTTGTTGAAAGATTTATGTATACAAGTGCTCTGTTTTCATGCACACCAGAAGAGGGAATCAGATTCCATTACAGATGGTTGTGAGCCACCGTGTGGTTGCTGGGAATTGAACTCAGGACCTCTAGAAGAGCAGCCAGTGCTCTTAACCGCTGAGCCATCTCTCTGGCCCTCGTTGTTGTTGTTTAGATTTATTTATTTATTTTATGTATATGATGAGTACACTGTCTTCATGCACACCAGAAAAGAGCATCGGATCCTATTACAGATGGTTGTGAGCCACCATGTGGTCGCTGGGAATTGACCTCAGGAGAGCAGCCAGTGCGCCTCTCTGCTGAACCATTTCTCCAGCCCCATTGTTCGTTCTTACACAGGAAGAAAAGAGAGTGGGGAGATCAAAAGGTCCCTTAGGAAAGTGACCACCCTGAGAGGAATGAGGAAACTAATATTAATAGTAAACAAGTCTGCTTAACACTAGATGCTGGAAAAATGGAGGATGTAGTTTCTGTTCTTTTCTAAAAAGATTGATTTATTTTATATTGACATGTGAACACCTGTCTGAGTTTATGTGCATCAGGTGTGTGCAGATGCCCCCAGAGGTCAGAGGATGTCAGATCTCCAGGACTTGAGTTATAGGCAGTTGTAAATCATCTGATATGGGTGCTGAAAACCAAGCTCAGATCCTCTGCAAAAACAATAAATGCTTTTTAACTGCTGAGGCATCGCTCCAGCCCTTGAGATAGTATCTATTCGTAAAGTGACATGGTAGTGACAGGTATGTCAATTACATATAGATGCAAACGGTTCTTACAGAGGAAAGGGTCCAATTACTGATGACTGAAGGAAAAGCCTCTCAAATCACAGGTGCTGTTTGATCAGAGTTGAGCAGTTGATGGAGGGAATCAGGGCTTCCCAGTGGTGTAAATCCATCAGACACAGACATTACTAATGTATTAAAGGAACTAATGATGGTCGATGGGACAGGAGAGTCTGGGGAAGGTCAATATGGTACTGCTAAACTACTTAAATGCTACAATTTTTATCTTGAAGATGGTGGAGACCATAAAGGCATTGAAGGGCTGTTGATTAAAAGACTGAGTTACATTGCCTTTTAGAAAAAAAATATGGCATGGAGAACTCATTTAAATTTGGAGACGAGGGGCTGGAGAGATGGCTCGGAGGTTAAAGGCATTGACTGCTCCTCCAGAGGTCCTGAGTTCAATTCCCAGCAACCATATGATGGCTCACAACCATCTATAATGAGATCTGGTGCCCTCTTTTGGCAGGCAGGTTTACCTGCAGGCAGAACACGTATACATAGTAATAAATAAATAAATAAATAAATAAATAAATAAATAAATTTAAAATAAATTTGGAGATGAGATGCTGTCTAAGCAGTCTAGGAAGGATAATAACGAAACTGGAGAGAAGAGGTCCAAAAGTGTTTAAATTGTGGAATTGACGAAGCTTGGTGATTTAATAAGTGTAAGGGATGAGACAACTTTGATGTGACTGAATTATGACATCGTTCCCCAAGATAAGAACTGACAGGATATTTGCAAATTTGTGCTTCGTTTTTTTTTGTGTGTGTGTGTGTGTTACATTTGCCAATGTGTACAACCCTTCAGCTGCTCTGTAAACCAATAAACGCTCCACTGGAATGTGATCACTGTAAGGTCATCTGGGAGAAATAATTCCATAAAATGCAAGTGGCAGTTCTCACCGCAGTATCACCCCATGGCTCAAAATAGAGTTTCCAAGCCCGGTCACCTGTGTTTAGGACCATCAATGGCAAGAGTCAGGAGTGTTCTCTGATTCTTGCCTTGTGGTATTAATAAATTAATAAATACCATTGTTCTTTTAACAGGCTGGTTTCTGGCGCCGGTGACATCAAACTCACCAAAGATGGCAATGTACTGCTTCATGAGATGGTGAGTTCTTCTCTGAGATAGGATCTGCCTGTGTAGCCCTGGCTGACCACAAACTCACAATCCCCACCACACCCACACCCCCCCAAGCCCCCACCAGCCTCCTGAGTGTTAGATACTATATATACAATGCCCAGCTGCTGCTGGCTTTGATAACCCTTATAAGCCATAATTAAAAACATGGCTGACATGAACTCTGGTGCCCCAAATTTGACCACCACCTCTGGGTGAGGAGCCTGATGGCACTCAAAGAAAGAATAAGCAGGCTACCAAGATGAGGCTTGATAGCCTATGACCATATAGTGGGGAGGAGGTCCTCCTCGGTCATAGACGTAGAGGAGGGGAATAGGGTGAAAGGGGGAGGGAGGGAGGAATGGGAGGATACAAGTGAGGGGATAACAATTGAGTTGTAATCTGAATAAATTAATTTAAAAAATAAAAACAAAAACAAAAACAAACAAACAAACATGGCACATGCGCTGTGAATGCAACTCAGTGGTAGAGCTCTTTCCCAGGATGTGCAAGGCTCTAGGTTCAACACTGGGTGTGTGTGTGTGTGTGTGTGTGTGTGTGTGTGTGTGTGTGTGTGTGTGTGTGTGTGTGTGTGTGTATGCATCCAGGCTGGAGTGGTTAAGAGTGCTGGCTGTTTGTTCTTCCAGAAGACCTGAGTTCAATTCCCAGAACCCGCACGGCAGCTCACAACTCTCTGTACCTCCAGTTCCAGGGTATCTAACACCTCACATAAATGTACATGCAGGCAAAACACCAATGCACATAAAATGAAAAAAAACATTATTTTAGCTGGGCTTGGTGACGCACATCTTTAATCCAAGTACTCGGGGGTAGGGGGGCAGAGGCAGGCAGATCTCCGAGTTTGAGGCCAACCTGGTCTGTAGATCAAGTTCCAGGACAGCTAGGGCTACAGAGAAAAACCTTATCTTGAAAAAAGTAAAAAAAAGATAATTTTCCGCCTAATTCTAGGGATTGAGCATTGGGCCCTCACATGCTATGCAAGTCCTCTTACTACTAAGCTGTTGGCATAGTTTTAAAACACTAGTTTTATTTGGGTTCCTTAAATCTCTTTCTCCGCACCCCAACCTCTTCCAACACCCCAACACCATGTAGGAGAGAAAGAGGGTTAGTGGGGAGAGGGGATGAGGTTTTCCTTGCCTACTTCCTGCTGTTCAGGGGTGTCAGGTTCCTTGAGGCAAGTTCAATCCTTGTTTTAGGGTATCTCCGACTTCTTCCTGTCACCACATCAACAGCCATCAGGAGCAGCAGGGGGAAGCACCGGCAGCCTCCACTCTCTCTTTGGGTCTGGCTTTTGTCCTGACTGAATAAGACCACACCCCCACACGAGGTGGTCCCCCCCTACTAGACAAGCACCTTCTACCCTCTTAGGAGGCAGTTATCAGCTGTGGATAAACTGGAGCAGCCCCATTGCCAACACCTGGGATTGAAACAAAACCACGTTTACATATAAGCCAACCCTTCCACAACACTAAGCTTTACCCTCAACCTTACAGTTTGTATTTGAAAGGATTAATTGATTTTATATTTTATGTATATGAGGGCCTATCTGTACGAGTGTATGCCACATGTATGCTGATGCTGGCAGAGGCCAGAAAAGGGTGTCAGAGTCCCTAGAGCTAGACTTAAGGCAATGATGAGCCACCTGTTGTGGGTGTTGGGCACCAAATTCCACTACTCTGGAAGAACAGAACTTACTTTGTTTGAGACAAGGTTTCTCTGTGTAGCCTTGGCTGTCCTGGAACTCTCTCTGTAATCTTTGAACTCAGAGGTCCGCCTGCCTTTGCCTCCCAAGTGCTGGGATAAAGGTGTGCACCTCCACAGCCTGGCTCCAGACACACTTTTTAAAAACAATTAATTACTTACTTAATTAATTTATTATGTATGTAGTGCTCTATCTGCAAGTACACCTGCAGGCCAGAAGAGGGCACTGGATCTCATTATAGATGGTTATGAGCTACCAGTAGTGGCTGGGAATTGAACTCAGGACCTCTGGAAGAGCAAACAGTGCTTTTAATCTGAGCCATCTCTCCAGCTCTTTTCTTTCTTTCTCTCCTGGTTTTTGAGACAGGGTTTCTCTGTGTAGCCCTGGCTATCCTGAAACTCTCTTTGTAGATCAGGCTGGCCTCAACTCAAGGAGCTCCACCTGCCTCTGCCTTCTGAGTGCTGGGATTAAAGGCATGCACCAACCACTGCCCAGGCCCAGAACACAGAACACACTCTTTTTTTTCTTAAGATTTATTTATTTATTATGTATACAGTGCTCTATCTGCATGTACACCTTCAGGACAGAGAGGGCACCAGATCTCATTACAGATGGCTGTGAGCCACCATGTGGCTTCTGGAAGTTGAACTCAGGACCTTTGGAAGAGCAGTCAGTGCTCTTAACCTCTGAGTCATCTCTCCAGCCTCAGAATAACACTGTTCATGCCTAAGCTAGCTCTCTAGCCCAACAACTTTTTTCTTGTTTTTGTTTTTTGATTAAAGGTGTGCTCCAACACCACCTGGGCCACAATTTGTACTTTTGAGGCTGTCAGCTAACTACTGCAGATACGGTTGTTGGAGTAAACCTCAACAGAACTGATTTTGGGCTATTTTCAAATGTTTATAGAGTCTAATATCTTAGGGATACTTACAAATTAATAACATCTTTTCCGAGTACTTTATTGTAGTCTTTGTAATCATGGAAAAGAAGAAGTCCTTTGCAGTTATCATAAATATTTTCATCTTTGAGATTGAAGGGCTAATCTCTTCCTGGAAATGTCATTGCATTTTGAAGTAGAGAGTTTCATAAAATGTTCAAACCTCATTAATTCTCCACTTTAAAACTTTGGGTTTGGCATTTACTAAGCATTGATAGTGTAAAGCTTGTGACTGTGCAGCATGACGCTTGTTTCCTCGTTGTCTTGTTGACCCTTGGGTTATCTTGGGATTAGTGGCTGTCTCTATCACAGTCTCCCCTTTGAAATCTGGTGTTTACCTTTTCCAGCAAATTCAACACCCAACAGCGTCCATCATAGCAAAAGTGGCGGCAGCCCAGGACCATGTCACAGGGGATGGCACCACTTCGAATGTCCTGATTATTGGAGAGTTGCTAAAGCAAGCTGATCTTTACATTTCTGAGGTATTAAAATTTCTCTCCCTCCCCCCTCTTAATTTCACACTATTTCTTTTTCTTTCTTTCTTATTTATTTATTTATTTATTTATTTATTTATTTTTTGGTTTTTCTAGACAGGGTCTCTCTGTGTAGCCTTGGCTGTCCTGGACTTGCTTTGTAGACCAGGCTGGCCTCGAACTCACAGCGATCCACCTGCCTCTGCCTCCCGAGTGCTGGGATTAAAAGCGTGCGCCACCATGCCCGGCTTCACACTATTTCAAAGCAAGTTTTTTTGTTAAGTTTAATTTTAGAAAATAAGAACTGATTTTAAACAGCCAGGCCTGGTGGTGCACACCTGTAATCCCAGTACTCAGGGAGGCAGAGGCAGGTGGATCTCTATGAGTCAGAGGCCAACCTGGTCTATAAATTGAGTCAGGACAGCCAAGGCTACACAGAGAAACTCTGTCTCAAAGGTAAAAACAAAAAAACAAAAAAAAAAAAGGGAACTAATTTTAATTAAGATAATCTTAGGTAGTTATAAATGGAAACTGACTTTTATTGTTTGCCAAAGTTATGGCTTTAATTACAAATATATGCTTTAAAAATATAAAATATTTAACAATATATAGAAAAGTTAAGAAAATTAAAACTCCCATGTACCCATGAGTTGTGCTTACAAAAGAGAATGTAACCAGCGTGAAATCAACATTCACATTTCTATGTCTGTGCCTTTGTTCAATCGTGTTCTTTTCTCAACATCACATATGATTTTTTTCTATGATTATTTAAGTTTCCCCCTTACTCAGAGACTATCTCCGCAAAGCATAAGCATAAAAAAGAGAGTACGGGTAAATGGTCCCAAAAGGGAATAACTGTGCTGCTGCTGCTTTTGATGACGGTTTCAAAGACCTAGGACTTCACTCATCCTAGGGAACTGCATTATGTCCTTTATCTCAGCAGTATCTGAAAACCTTTAATTTTGCAAGTCAGGCATGGTGGTACATATCTAAATCTAGAACTCAGGAGGCTGAGGCAGAGAGGTTGCAAGTTTGAGGGCAGCATGGGCTCATAATGAGGTACTGTCTCAAAAAATTTGTTTTTGAGAAAAGATGCAAAGGATCATCGGGTTTCTGAGTGAACCTCTGTTATGTTCTCTGTGAGACATGTAATTAATATAAGGCATCTAAAGTTTTCTGAATTGGTGAGTGGATGTTGCAAATGTGTCCTAATTATTTCAGTGTGACTTTGTTTTCCCCTCCCCGACTCCCTCTTCTTTTGTTTTTGTTTTTAGACATGGTTTCACTATGAAACTCAGTCTGGTCTCAAACTTGCTGTGTAGATTGGATGACTTCTAACTCACCACCTTCTTGCCTCTGTCTCCTAAGTGCTGGAGTATAGCCATGTTCTCCTCGCTCTTAGTGTAGAATTTTTAGAATCACTGAATTCTCATATATAGTCACTCTGTGTGTGTGTGCGTGCGCGTGCGTGCGTGCCCGTGCACACACAGATTAATCTTAACATCAACAGCTCACAGAGTGTACCGCAACCCAGTCTGCAGATTTATTTCAAAGTAAACCTCTATCCACAAATTCTCTAGTTGTACAGCTAACTCTGCAATCCTTCCCCAAATGATAGAATTTACTGACCATTCAGGTTTTCATATCTTATTGGTCTTTCCTTCAATCTTTTAAAAAATGTAATACAGTAAAAAGGCAAAGAAAAAACAAAAATTCCCTCTGGGTATAAGGCAGGAAAGAACTTTGCAACAAGAGCTGCGATTTTGCTGACACCCTGGAACAGCACGTCTCTATCTTCAAAGCCTGTATCTCCCTCCACAACATTAGAAGTTAAGTTACCCATGATGCCCAAAGCACTTCGAGTGCCACCTGTAGGCTTTGACCTTTTTCCAAACCTACTTTATTCGGGGTTCTTTAATGCTTATACCTCCCTTCCAACGCACCTATCCTAGATAGGAGAGAAAAGAGGTTAATGGGAACAGGAGTAGACCTTTTTGGACTCAGGTCCTGGGAGCGATTCCCCTGGCATGGTAGGCAGGATTTCAGCAGACCAGCAATTCAACCAAAGTTGCTGCTGGAATCTGGAACAGCATCCAGAACTTCGGAGCCCCGAAGTTTCCTCTGGAGCGAGTCTCTCTAGGAGTGTCTTGAAGTGGAGCGATGACCAGCCAAACAATACCAAGACCCAATAAGCCCCGCCCCCTTTTGGGGGTAACTTATGTATCTCCTCTCAGAGTCTGTACTGAGATATGTTTCAGCTGGGAAAAACCAAGCCCCTGCACAAAGTGGTTCGCCTTCTAGTGGATAAACATCACCTGTTCTCTCATGAGTCTGTTCCCCATCCCACACTTGGGATCAAAACAAAAACATGTCTATATCCACACACAAGCTATTTTAGATTCATTTATTTTTATTTTATTTATGTGTATGTTTTACCTGCACTTATGTATGATAACAATGTGTGTGCCTGGTGCCCCTGGAATCCAGGTGAAGACATTAGATCCCCTGGCACTGGAGTTACAGATGACTATGAGGATTCTGGGAACTGAACCCAGGTTGTCTACAAGAGCAAAAAGTGCTCTTAACTGCTGAGCCATCTCTCCAGTCCTGACATTGCTACTTTTTTTTTTTTTGAGACAGGATCTCTTTACATAGCTCTAACTGTCCCAGAACTCAATTTGTAGACCAGCTTGGCCTTGAACTCACAGAGATCTGCTTGCCTCTACCTCTTATGATCTGGGACTAAGGGTTCGTGCAATCACACCTGACTGCCATTGCTACTTTTAAGTTGCATAGGCCACTTATTTTGTAGAAAGGCCTTCACCTGAGTCTAGTTATGTTTGTTTCCTCACGACTAGACTCAGGTTATTAATTTTTGGCAAGACTACAGTAGAAGTTCTGTCGTGTTCTGAATGTTGGGGGTGTGAGATGACTACCTGACACATGACTGTGATGCACTCTTCTCAGTCAGTGCTCCCCTGCTGTCTGTGCTGAAAGAAATATTTTGTGCCTAGACGTAGTTGTAACTTTTGAAAAAGACTTTGACTGTTATGCCATACACCCCGCCACACACCTTTCATTGGGGAAGCTGAGTCAGGAAGATCGTATATTGGAAGCTAGCCTAAACTATGCACACAGCAAGACCCTGTTTCCAAATGAATGAATGAATTTATAGGATTTTTTGTACTTGCAACTTTTTAAAAATAGGTTTAAGATTGATTCAGGGCAATGGCTCGGTGGCTAAGAGCTCCTGTTGCTCTTGCAGAGGACCTGGGGGTTTGGTTCTCAGCACCCTCATGGTATCTCAAAACCGTGTGTAACTCCAATTTCAGGGAGCTTGACTCCCTCTTCTGACCTCTGTGGGTATCAGGATGCACATGGTGCACATACATACATGCAGGCAAAACACTCATACATTTTAAAAGATTGTTTCAGAGATGAAGCCTGAGTAATTATTTGTGAATGATACATTTATGTTAGTTCCACATTATTTTTTTTAGCATACTTATATTAAGAGAGCATAGCTAACTTTTTTTGTTTTGTTTTGTTTTCTCTGTATAGCCTTGACTGTCCTGGACTCACTCTGTAGACCAGGCTGGCCTCGAACTTACAGAGATCCGCCTGCCTCTGCCTTCCAAGTGCTGAGATTAAAGGCGTGCGCCACCACGCCTGGCCAGCATAGCTAATGTTTACTCTGCACAGTTTTCTGTATGATTTGTGTATTTATGTTGTGACATCAGGGCCTGCACCCTAGAGTCATAGCTGAAGGATTTGATGCTGCAAAGACGAAAGCACTTCAAGTTTTGGATGGAATGAAAGTAGAAAAGGAGATGAGAAGAGAAATCCTCTTAGATGTGGCTAGAACATCCCTGCGGACAAAAGTCCATGCCGAGCTGGCCGACGTGCTGACAGAGGTATGTGTCCAAACTGTGTCTAGCTAGGATAGTCAGGTTCGCGGCAATGTTTTCGTTTTTCTATAAGACAACCAAATATTGCACATGCCTTTTCAGAAATGTAAAACAAGAGGTGAGCCTGCAAGATGGCTCGGTAGTTAAGAGCACTGGCTGCTCTTTCAAACGACTGTGGTTCATAATCCACATGGTGGTTCATAACCATCTCTCACTTCAGTTCCAGGGGCTCCAATGACCTCTTCTCACCTCTGCAGACACCAGGCATGCACATCGTACACAGACATATGTGAAGACAAACACCCACACCATAAGATAGTTAAAAAACCACCAGCAGCAGCAGAAAAGCCAAACCGAAGCAAACCAAAACAAAACAAAAGAAAAAAAAAAAAGACAAAGCAAGCATTTAAAATTCAATTGAACACACATTTAATTTTTCAAAGATGTCACATTAGCAATGACAGGACTTGACATTTGGGAGGGACTTGGCTTCCTGTGGCTTACCTCTTCTGAAAGTTCTTGGCTAGTGTATTCGGCTAAACCTAGAGGTCTATATTTGACTATCTTGGGTGACTCATGAGCAGGCCGTTTTGTCAGTGCACCTTGTCATTAGGATTGCTGCTTTAATGAGGCTAACTTGACCTAATATGTAAGATTCACATTTGGGAAGTGATTGTTCATTTGATTTACTTCTAGAGGAAAACATATATAAGGTAAAGACATAACTGCCCGGGTGATTCTGAAGACTTGGTTCAGGAGGTTGTCGTTTGATTATGTTGTTGTTCCTCCACATTGCTGTTTCTGAAACTGAAAACCAGGAACGAGGAATTCATAATAACCAAATCCACAGGACACTGCCATGTGAAGCAGAATGTTCCATTATTAATTTACTTTAAGAAACACAAGTGTGTGCTGGGCGTGGTGGCGCACGCCTGTAATCACAGCTCTCGGGAAGCAGAGGCAGGTGGATCTCTATGAGTCTGAGGACAGCCTGGTCTACAAAGTGAGTCCAGGACAGCCAGAACTATTACACAGAGAGACCCTATCTCAAAAAAAGAAAAAGAAAAGAAAGAAGAAAAAAAAGGAAAGGAACACAAGTATACCAGGTGTGGCACTTGGTGACCATGCCGTTGACTTTGAGGCTTTCCCTGTTAAGTCTGGTGACAGGTCACTTGCACCAGGAGTTTCTTTTACTCCAGATAATATGCCTCTCATATGCTTCTCTTTCAGGCTGTGGTGGATTCTGTCTTGGCTATTAGAAGACCAGGTTCCCCTATCGATCTCTTCATGGTGGAAATCGTGGAGATGAGGCATAAGTCAGAAACGGATACACAGTAAATTGCATAACATTTACAATTAAAAAGTTCTCCCTCCCCCGTGTGGGAGGGAGGGAGGGAGGGGGGGGGCGAGAGTGTGTGTGTTTGTGTAATGACAATTTGTAGAAGGTCTCCCTCAGTGCTTTGTGAACTCCAGGGATCAAACTCAGGCTGTCAGGGTTGTTACCCGCTGAGCCATCGCACCAGCCACACTTTGACAATACGCAAGTTGTGAACTATTTGGCTGTCTAGTTTTGCTCAGTGGCAGTGTAGTCATCTCACATATCAGTCAGCTACAAAGAGCCTGTCCCTTCTACGTGCTGCAGTGGGGAGTAAGCAGAGCACACTCTCCTCAAGGACGCTTTCCAATCAAACTAGAGAGCGAAACATAGTCTAGCGTGCAATTTCATAGCGTTCAGAGAAAATCATTCTGATAAGAAACTGAACCACAAAGCAAAGAGACCTCTAATGAAATGGGAGCTGGCTATGTCAAAAGAAAAGAAAAGGCATTGTAAGCAGAGAAAATAATATCCTGAAGCCGGAAGGGCTTGGGGTGCTCCCGTGTGCCTGAGGAGCCCTGATGACAGCGGATTGAGGCTTCAGAGTAGACAACCCAACATATATGGAACCTCGGGGCAGAGAGCTCTCGAGCTCCTCTTATTTTTATCTTTATCAGTTTTCAATCTAAGTTCAGCTCTATACTCCCCCCGCCCCATGGCCTCCTCTTCACCCTCCTCCCTACAGATATTTTTTCTCATGTTTGAGAGGAGGACTCACGGTAGCCTAGACTTAGACTTGAGAGTCTCCTGCCTCCCAAGTGCTAGGACTAACCTAGATTAGTTTGAAGCAAATCTTGAAATGATATTTAACTTTTGTGGTGGTTTGAATAGGTATGCTTGGCTTACCGTCAATCTTTTTGTCCTTATATTCTGTAAGTGACATACTGGGACATGTAAAAATTCTTAATCAGATAGTTTTTAATATACTTTTTAAAAATGTTATTTATTATTATGTATATAGTACTCTGCCTGCATATACACCTGCAGGCCAGAAGAGGGCATCAGATCACATTACAGATGGCTGTGAGCCACTATGTGGTTGCTGGGAATTGAACTCAGGACCTCTGGAGGAGCAGAAAGTGCTCTTCACCACTGAGTCATCTCTCTAGACCCCAGTTTTTAGTATTTTAATTGAAATAATTAATCTATGACAGTTAACATTGTTAATGAATATATTTGATTTCATATCTCTTTTTAAAAAAACTTTCTATTTATAGCCAGGCAGTGGTGGCGCATGCCTTTAATCCCAGCACTCAGGAGGCAGAGGCAGGTGGATTGCTGTGAGTTCAAGGCCAGTCTGGTCTACAAAGTGAGTCCAGGACAGCAATGATAACATACTGAAACCCTGTCTCAAAAAAAAAAAAAAAAAAAAACCAGCCAAACAAAAAACTTTTATTTCCCATTGTCCCATATTTCTTCTAATTGACTTTTCATTTTGTTGGTTTTACCATTATATTTTACTCCTCTGCTAATTTGCAAATTTCACACTTTTACTATTTCTCAATTAGTAGAAAATATTTAATTTATAGTAACTTATAGGAGTCTAGCCTTAATATCTTTGCTCTGCATAATATCCCCATTTACACCTTCTTGAAGCACGATACTGTTACTTTGTGTGTGTGTGTGTGCGTGTGCGTGTGTGTGTGACTGTTTTTTAAAAATCCCACCTGTTACTACTGTTATTTCATACCACGTGTGCAAAGATTTATCTTCATTATTCCAACTTGCTTTGCTGCTTATGGGTTTTTACATCTCAGCTTCCGCTTGAGATTGCAGCTCTCTCCCACTTATTTGCTGGAGACATTTTCTGGGCCCCAGTGGATGTCTGCAGTACTGCTCAACTGCCCCCCCCTCCCCCCCCTTGCCAGCACTCCTGGAGCTAACACATTCAGTTCCGCTTCTTCTTTTTCACCTTCCTTTTCCCCTGTAGATGACTCTGCAAGTTCCTGCACTTCCTTAGTTAACATTTCTTGATGTGACAGTGGCTCACTGAGAGCAGAGATGAAACCCAGGGACCTCCTTCAGACAAGGGAGCTGTTGTAGTTTTTTTTCTCTGCTTACTGTCATCCTCCAGATGTCCTCTACTCAGTTTTCTGAAGGCATCCTGTCAATGACGGTTTGCTTTCATTTTCACTTTCTGGGGTTTTTATTGTGCACAAAAACTAGGCTTATGTTTATAGATGGTTCACTTACAGTTCTTCAGCATTACAGTGCTGTGAGGATGGTAGGCGTTCAGGAGAACCCATTCTTTGAGTTTCAGATTTTGATTTCCCCCCAGCAATATAGTGTACGATAGTTTCTTGTGATGCCGAGGCGTGCCAGTGAGCCATAGCTCTTGGCTAAGCCTGCAGTCGGGACACTACACAGCCACGCCTCTGCACTCTACAGCTAAATGACGACGGCAAGGAGGTCACGTAGGTTCAATGCATTGACATGTACTTGTGAGAGTATTTCAGGAGATGTCAGTGAAGAGAGAAGATGTGTTCCACACGTGGATGACATGAGCTGAGATCCTGGGATGAGTTCAGAATAGAGGTCAGAATGGGAGATGTATATCTGAGAATCACTGCTGTGTGACTGCAACCATGGCTTTCAGAGACACCAGGAAGGAGCCTGGAGAGACGGCTCAGCGCTCACAAGCCCTGGCTGCTCTTCCAGAAGTTCTGAGTTCAATTCTCAGCAACCACTATCTGTCCCTCCAGCTCTAGGAGATCTCTGTTGTTACTGCATGTACATGGTGCACAGACATACATGCAGGCAAGAATCCAGTCACATTGAAGAAGAGGAAGAAGGAAGAAGGAAGAAGAAACCAGAAAGATGCCTGTAGAATTAGAAGTGGCAATCCACCAAATTCAAATCACCATCACCAGCTATGATGGGAAGCTTCTGGAAAGGTGTGTGCTGCCCCATCAGCGGTGCTGACGACAAGAGTCTGCAGGGAAAGGGCCAGCTGACACATCTACAACGACACTAGCAGTCACTACAAGAAAAGCACCTTGTGGTGAAGGTTCTAAGACACAGGATCGTTTCCAGATGAGAATCTATGAGCAACTCATTGACGTTCGCAGTCCGCGAGCGACTCATCGATCTGCAGAGTCCTTCTGAGATCGTTAAGTGACTACTTCCATCAGCATTGAGCGGGAGTGGAGGTCGAAGTTACTATTGCGGTTGCCTAAGTCAACTATTTTAATATATTGACCCAATCAGTTAAAAATAACCTGAACTTTGGAAGCTGCAATGTTTAGAATATGAAAAGAGATTAAAAATTCCCCAGTGGAGACTAAGAATGGGTGATGAGGGAGGTGGGGCATCAAAGGGGAGTGGTGTCTCAGCATCCAAGCAGGAAGAGTCAACTGTAGTGATGTTTAAGCATATTGTTGTGAACTGAAAATTGATCATATACTGCTTCAGGAAAGGGCCAGAGTTGATAAGTCCGATGAAGGCAAGCTCAGGAGGATGGGAAGGGAGGAGGTGTACTGTGGATGGCAACTGGGCCACAACTTAGAATTGCCTGAGCGGGGTCCCCATGTGGGGAGACTCACCCTGGCGGTGGGTGGCATCTTCTCGGAGCAGCACGGATACAAGGTGTGTCAGGAGGAAGGCCATCCGGCCTTTTGCTTGGCCTCCCTCTTGCCCTGAATCTGTTTTCTCTGTTGCTGGCTGCAGCTGCTGATTCTTTGCCAGTATCAGAAACTGTTTCTACATTTTCATCCTGGACTGGAGGCAGTGCCTTTACAGGACCCTTCTGAGCTTCCTATACCAGATTGGGCCTGCTGAGGTACCCAGCACTGTGGACTAAGCACCCACCTTAGTGAGAGATGGCCCCTGTGGCACTGCTGCCGAGGCACCCAGTCTTCAGTGACTACCACGTTCCCAGCTCTCAGGTGTACTTCTGCTGTTGTTCCTATTTTAAAGCTGACTTCATAAATTCTTTAAATAATATATTCATTCCATTGGTTCTGCTCCTCTAGAGAGCCCTTGCTAATTCAAGGTGGAATTGCAAATGCCAACAAATCAGAGTGTAGCTGTAAACAAGAGCAGTGAAACAGGGACAGCTTCTGTCCTGGAAGGGAATTTGCTAGTGGAGTGAGGAGAGGAATTCTATGTTTTAAAGAAGCGGGGACTGGGGCAGGTGGGGATTTGTGGAGGAGGTGGTGATGGGACAGTTCTTTCTTTCTTTCTTTCTTCCTTTTTTTTTTTTTTTTTTGAGACAAGGTTTCTCTGTGTAGCCCTGGCTGTCTTGGAACTCACTCTGTAGACCAGGCTGGCCTTGAACTGAGAGATCGACCAGCCTCTGCCTCTAGAGTGCTGGGATTAAAGATGTGCACCATGATGGTCCAAACTAGTTTCTATTTTCTCAAAGAAGCATATTCATTTTCTTGGAATATGGAGAGAGAGTAAGCATGACAGAAGCTTGAAAAGTAGAGAATATTGGATATATATATTTTTCTAAATACAGTATCTTTATCTTCATTTGGGAGGGTATTCTAGGTATTAAAAGCTCTTTTATATCTGTGTTAAATATTTAAAGATGCCCTCCCTCACTCCTTCCCTCCCTTTCTTCCTTCCTTCCTGACAGGATTTTTCTTTATAGCTCAGGCTGGTCTGGAACTCACTGTGTAGACTAGGCTTATTTCAGATTTGTGGCAATCCTCTTGTTTATGCCTCCCAAGTACTGGGATTATAGATGTGTGCTACTATGCCTGGATAAGAATGTGCTTCTTTACTACATAGTAAATATTGGGTATAAACACTTATTAAGGGGCTGGGAGTATAGGTTAGTGGTAGAGGATTAACATAAAATGTACAGGCCTTGGTCCAATCCCTAGCACCACACATACTCCAGAAAGATTCTTATAGGCCAAGGAGAGGGGTTGGCAGGTAACAGCGTTAGCTCTGTACAATCCTGATGACCTGTGTTTGATCCCTGGAATGCATGGGCTAGCGTGGAGTACGTTGCTCAGGGGCAGAAGCAACAGGAGAGACCATGTATCATCAAGGTGGAAGGTGAGAACTGACTCCTTAGAGTTGCCCTCTGACCCATACATACCCACTCTCACACCTGCAACAAATAATCCTTTAAAAATTTTCAAAGAGATTATTAAGTAGAAATGCTACCACTTAAATATGTATAAGTGACTTTTACAGATAAGAACATATTTACTCTATGAAAAATATATTTGAAAAACTAAAAAAAAAGGGGGGCTCATAGTCTGTATTCCAATCATCCAATTCTAATCATACCCTCAGAGTCCTCTATCTATATGTTGATCTATCTATCTATCTATCTATCTATCTATCTATATATCTATCTATCATCTATCTGTCTAATTACCTGTCTAGCTAGTGAAGTTTTTAAAATTTTGTTTTATGTATATGGGTGTGTTGCCTGCAGGTATGTGTGTGTATCACATGCATGCCTAGTGTCAAGAGATGGCAGAGGAGGGCATCAGACCCTTTGGTTGTAAGTTATCCCATGGGTGCTGGGAACCAAACACTGGTCCTCTGCAAGAGCAGCAGTGTTCTTAACTGCTGAGCTATCTCTCTAGCTCTTCTGTATTTATTTGGTTTTTTGAGACAGGGTTTCTCTGTGTAGCCTTGCCTATCCTGGACTCGCTTTGTAGGCCAGGCTGGCCTGAACTCACAGTGATCCATGCCTGCCTCTGCCTCCCGAGTGCTGGGATTAGAGGTGTGCGCCATCACGCCTGGCTTTGTATTTATTTTTCTGGTGCTGGGAATCAAAGAATGCAGAATTTCAAGCATGCTAGAGATGCACTTGACCAACCAAGCTACATCCCCTTTAATTGTCAACATATTTCAAAAAAGAAAATAGTTATAATCATGTTTTACATACAGTATCCAATGGGTTATTCTGTACTTACTGGCTATCACTGTAAATATTTTCCTCGTTACTACATAGTTTTCCTAACCACTGACTTGTTAGGCCATTATTTGCTGAACAATATCCTATTGTGCTGGACATTTAGGTTAACGATTTTTAGTAACTCTATATAATTATTTTGAACAAATGTCTCTAAGAAACTCATTGTGTGCCTACCTTTTATTATTTGATCAGCTACTCCTATTTTTGAGCCGTATAACTTAGAGGATAATTCTGGATTGGCTTTTCATTTTGACTTACAGTCACACTGTTAAAACAGATTCTTCCCCTCATTCTACTAATTATATGTTAGGTTGAAGTTATACTAGGAAACACTGTGTGTCCTGGCTGTTGCCAGCTTTCAGTGGCTTTCTAATTTTAGAACGTGTATTCCATGAAACATTGCGTATTTTAATAGGTTGATCCGAGGACTGGTTTTGGACCATGGTGCCCGTCATCCAAGTATGAAGAAGCAAGTGCAAGATGCCTTCATCCTCATTTGCAATGTATCACTAGAGTATGAAAAAACGTGCGTGCCATATTGTCTTTATGACAGTCAAAACTCTTCTAACAGTTTCTATTTTGTAAATTTACTTTTATTTTTAATTATGTGTATGTATCTGTATGTGGCTATGTGCATATGAGCGAAGGTGCCAAAGAGGGCCAGAAGAGGGCACCCATTCCCTGAAGCTGACATTACAGGCGGTTGTGAGCTGTTTGCCATGGGTGCTGGGAACTGAACTCAGCTCTCTTTAGACCGAGCCATCTCTCATAACTCCAATTTTTAAAAAATTATTTTTCCATCTCCCTTCTCCTCCTCCTTTCACCCATCTCTCTCTAGATAAAATTTCACCCTTTTTTCATTTTTGTTTTTTTGTTTGTTTGTTTGTTGGTTTTTGAGACAGAGTTTCTCTGGGAAGTCCTGGCTGTCCTGACTCACTTTGTAGACCAGGCTGACCTCAAACTCACAGCGATCTGTCTGCCTCTGTTTCCCTGAGTGCTGGGATTAAAGGTGTGGCCACCACGCCTTGCAGAACTTCACTCTTTAGCCCAGGATTTGGTCTCAAACATGCAGCATTCCTCCTGCCTTTTTCTTCTGAATGTTGGGATTACAAAAATGAGCCATTATGCCCAGCTTTCTTTTCTCTAAAGGTGTTTAATACTCTCTTTTTCTCTCTTCTACTCCCACCTTTATTAGCTTTTCCTGTCTGTTTTTATTTTCTTGAGAAAGGGATTTACATTGCCCTGGGTGGCTTCAAACTTGTGAACTTCTTGCTTTAGCCGCCAAACCTGGGTTACTAACTTGTTCTTATTAATTCCTTAGAGAAGTGAGCTCTGGTTTCTTTTATAAGACTGTAGAAGAGAAAGAGAAATTGGTAAAAGCTGAAAGAAAATTTATTGAAGATAGAGTGCAGAAAATAATAGACCTAAAACAGAAAGTCTGTGCTGAGTCCAATAGAGGATTTGTTGTCATTAATCAGAAGGTGAGAAAGAAGCTTACAGCTTTAGTGCTTGTCCCTGTCCTCAGCATTTCTAAAGGGCCCCTGCGACATTTTCGGGGAGTTTGGGGAGGAAACTCTTCATGCTAACAAAACCTTTTGTACTGTGTTGGCATTTGTAATGGCTTCTTCCTACAGAGCAACACCACTTACATGCCTCCCCAACCCTCCTGTCATCCCCCCCCCCCACCCCGCCGTCATATCCTCTATCACCACAGCGCTAGGGAAAGAAAGGGCGGCTCAGTTCAGAGCGCTTGATGATGGTTCTGGAAAGGCGGCTCAGCAGTTAAGAACATCTGAGTTCAGCTCTTAGCACCCACCCGTGTGGCTCCCAACTGCCTGGGCCTGCAGCTCCAGGGGATCTCATGCCTGCAGGCCTCCACACACCTGCACTCAGGTGCACGTGCCCACATACAGAGATACTGTACACACAATGAACTGTAATGGTTTTAGTAAACATTAATGCTTTATTCTTAATTTTATAACTTTGTGTGATAAAATATGAAATATACATAAAGCATTTCTGTGTAGCAAAACATGATGGTTGTCTTGAGGAAAGCCTTTGTGTAATTGGATTTTGAGCCAACTAGGTACTTTTTCGTGGAAAGCCATTTTTCATTGACAAAAGGACCAACAGATAAGCTATGGTTGTCTAGATTTGGATGTTCAGTGGATTTTTTTTTTCCTTAAAAAATAAACGCAGCAATCCTACCTACCCGAGGAAGATACCTCACAGAGTGTGCTGCGTGTAATTGAGCCCAGCTCAATAAACCAGTAGTTTCTTTTTTTTTTTTTTTTTTTTGGTTTTTCGAGACAGGGTCTCTCTGTGTAGCCTTGGCTGTCCTGGACTCGCTTTGTAGACCAGGCTGACCTCGAACTCACAGTGATCCACCTGCCTCTGCCTCCCAAGTGCTGGGATTAAAGGCGTGCGCCAACCAGTAGTTTCTAAATGACTGAAACCACATGCTTCTACAAAGGCATACATAAATAAATAACACATAATATACTAGTAATGACTTAGAAAACCTTTAAGATGTTTGTCTTTTAAAACTTATGTTTAAGAGTGTGTGTCTGACACTGGAGTTGGAGGCACTTGTGAGCCACCTCACATGGGTGCTAGGAACTGAACTGGGGTCCTCTGTAAAGATCAGCAAGGGCTCTTAACCACTGACCCGTCTCTCTAGCCCCTGTTTTTATCATTTGATACAGATACAACTCACTGTATAGCTTAGGCTGACATGGAACGTACTTCGTAGTCTATGTTGCCTGGAACTTGAGAGCTTCCTTGCATCAGCCTCCTGGGTGCTGTGATCACAGGTGTGTGCCACCTTGCCCAGCACTGACTCTTCTCCATCTTTAAGAATGTACAGTGGAAAAAAAAAAAAGAATGTACAGTGGTGCTGGGACAAAAAAGCCTGAGAAATACTGGCTTACATTTTATAAATTAGGGTAGAGCTCAGTGGTAGAGCACTTGCCTGGTGTAGAACAAAAACCATGTAACTTTTGTGTTAACTTGACTACAGGGAATTGATCCGTTTTCCTTAGAAATGCTTGCAAAACATGACATCGTAGCTCTTCGCAGGGCAAAAAGAAGAAATCTCGAAAGGTAAGTGCAAGTTATGTATCTGAAGTGTTTTCTGTTGCTCTTGGCACAGGTTTCCTTTTTGTTTGTAGTTCCTCGGATTAAACCTAAAGCTTTCTACTTTTTTTTTTTTAAACAAGTGGTGGGGCCTGGAGAGATGGCTCAGTGCTTAAGAGCACTATCTGTTCTTTGAGAAGTACTAAGTTCAATTCCCAGCAACCACATGGTGGCCCACGACCATCTGTAATGTGATCTGATGTCACCCTCTTGCTTGGATTAAAGGCCTGCACCACCATGCCCAGCCTATATGTATTATTGAGAAATACTAAAAAAGTAGTTTTAAGTGTTTTCACTACAGAATGATAACTACGAAAGGTAGTAACTGTCATACTGCACCTGACCAACACATACCATTTCATTTGCCTCCTAACAATGAGCTGCTCCCCCACAGACAGTGCCACACCATGTAGTCTGTTTTAGATAGCACTTCATCCTAGGAAATTAGCTGTAGCTGGGCACAGTGGCTCGTACTTTGTCCTAGTACTTGAGGGTTTGAAGTAGGAGGGTTGTCATGAGTTTGAGACCAGCTTGGACTACAAAGTAAGCGAGAAAAAAAAAAAGTAAGTGCCAAAAAAGGAAAAAAGAAATTAGCTGTTGTACTTTCAGTAACCAAAGGGGCATAAATGTCATTGCAGGCTTACCCTTGCTTGTGGAGGAATAGCTGTCAACTCCTTTGAAGGCCTTACTGAAGAATGCTTGGGGCATGCTGGCCTTGTATTTGAGTATTCATTAGTGAGTATTTCTATGGATAGCAGGTACACCGTGATTCCTAAGTCCTTTCTGGTATTTTATACCTTTTAATTCATATTTTGCATTTTGAGGCCTGACATGACAGAGTTTAAAGATTATTTACCTAACTGTCCAGAGACTTGCTATGTAGCCCAGGTTGGTCTTGAGCTGTCTTTCTAACCCAGCCACCCCAAATGGTGGGATAATTTAACCACTTTAAAATATACCTTTAAAGCTGGGTGTGGTGGCACATGCCCTTAATCCCAGCACTTGGGGAAGTAGAGGCAGGAGGATCGCTGTGAGTTCGAGGCCAGCCTGGTCTACAAAGTGACTCTAGGACAGCCAAGGCTACACAGAGAAACCTGTCTCAAAAAAAACAAAAACAAAAACAAAAACAAAAACCCAAGAAAAATATATTTACGTATCTCTATATATCTTTAGTTATACTTGATAAAAACTCACATGAAGATTAGATTCTAATAGAAAATAGGTTTGAATTTCATGATGACATTGTTATTTTATATAAATGTAATAATACAATGTGTTAAATGTTATACTGCCGTGTATGTGTGTGTGTGTGTGTGTGTGTGTGTGTGTGTGTGTTTGTGTGTGTGTGTCTGTTACTGGGAATCTAAGTCAGGATCTCATGCATGCTAGACAAAGTGTTCCATCACCTGTACCCCTAAGCTATGTCCTAGACCTTAAAGTTATATTTTTCTGGTCATCTCTTAGGGTGAAGAAAAGTTCACTTTTATTGAGGACTGTGTTAACCCTCTCTCTGTCACCTTGTTGGTCAGAGGACCAAATAAGCATACCCTTGTACAGATCAAGGATGCCTTAAGAGATGGACTTCGTGCAGTCAAAAATGCCATTGAAGACGGTAAGCAAGCTCTTTTGTGGTGGATATGAACCTCATGCTTTTTAGTGGCAATAAATCTGTATCTATAGTGTTTTAAGGTCCAGGTGATTAGTCTTCATGTCACTTTAGACAGTTTTCTAATTTTCCTTTGGGATATCTGTTAAGAATAAAGATAAGGTATGTTGCCCTACTCATTAGCCCCTCTCTTAAGAGATGACAACCACTTAACTTCTTAGATTGTTAAGTTTTGTATTTAGGAATTTGTTTTTGAAACCATGAGAGCTTATATAGCTTGAAACTTGCTCCTTTACCTCTAGTGTAGTGTAATTGTAAGGAGGATTAGGAAGGAATGCTAACATTTTAAATGTATTGATAATTTATAACTCTCTTGTATCTAAAACAGAGTATTTGGCATGTGAGAAGATGTTGAAAATCAGTCACTAAGGAAATGGAAATCGCTGGGCATGGTGGCACATGCTTTTAATCCCAGAACTCAGAGAGGCACAGGCAGGCAGATTGCTGTGAGTTCCAGGCCAGCCTGGTCTACAAAGCAATTCTAGGACAGCCAAGGCTACACAGAGAGGCTCTGTCTTGAAAAACCAAAAAGACTGTAATACAAAAGGTGAAACATAAGTGCCCTTCTTTGGCAAGGACATAAAGAAAAACTGAAACCCTGGTGAGGATTGTTGGGAGACAGGTAGTTCCTGGCTTGACCATATAGTTCTGACATTTAGTTGTTTGATGAGCCTCCACACACTGGTTTTGGTAGTGACTGTACAAGTTCATATCACTACCAGAGTTTAAGAGTTCATTTCTCCCACATCCTCAGCAACATTTGTTGTCATTTGATGATGGCCATTCTGACTGGGGTGAGGGGAGATGTTGTGTAAGTTTGCATTTGTATTACAGTTATGGATAAGGATGGTTTTTTATGTATTTATTGACTATTTGTATTTGTTGGTCTATTTATCTCTTTAGTGACTGAGTTGTTTGTTGATTTGGAGCCCTTTATGCATTCTGGATAATAATTTCCCAAGCAGAGGAACACCTAGGAGAGTCTTATCCCACTGTTAGCTTCTCCACTGTTTCCTCTGCTATGCAGAAGTGTGTTAATTTCATGAAGCGACATTCGTCAGGCTTTGCTGTTTGGTTGGGCTTTAGGGGTGCATATTCAGAAACGCTCATCTATGCCTGTGTCATTTATCTATCCTATGTCTGTCTGTCTGTCTGTCTATCCATCTATCTAGTTTTTTGAGTCTCCTCTTCCTCCTCCTCCTCTTTTGGTTTTTCAAGACAGGGTTTCTCTGTGTAGCCCGGGCTATCCTGGAACTCGCTCTGAACTCACAGAGATCCACTTGCTTCTGCCTCCTGAGGACTGGGAATAAAGATGCACGCCAATGTGCTTGACATATGTCTGCATCTTGAAGAGTTTTTTTTTTTCCTAGTAGTTTTAAAGTTCCAGGCCTTAATGCTAATGTCTTTGGTCTGTTTTGAATTGACTTTAGTCCTCGGTGAGAGATAAGATCTAGTTTGATTCTGCTACATATGGATATCTACTTTCCCCAGCACAATTTGTTGTAGAGGCTGCCCTTTCTCCAACTGTACTTTTTGGGCATCTCTGTTTAAAAGCCTGTGGCCACAGCACTGTGGGTTTGTTACAGGATCCTCTGTTCCATTAGTCTGTGTGGTTTTGTGGTAATAAAAAAAAATTCCTAAGTTAGGAGCACCAGACTATTGCCTGTGAGTGAAATATGATTTGCTGCATGTTTTTAGTAAATTTAGTAATTTTACTGAATTTTAGTAGAATTTTAGGTTTTATTGTAACTCAGTCACACCCCCTTTGTGGGTATTGACTGTGGCTGCTTTGTGTTGTAGTAGTGAGATGAAACAGTTGTAAAGGGAATGGTGGAACACACAGAACCTAAACTGTTAGCTGGCTTTAATGGTGGTGGTGGAGGTTTTTAATTAATTTATTTTTTTCAGTATAGAGATTGGATCAAGCAAGCCTTCTTCCCACCACTATAATTAAGAATCATGTTAGCATGTGTGAGTGCGGATGTGCTCATGTCTCTTGCCTGTATGGAGGTCACGGGACAACTTTCAAGGGGCGCTTCTTTCCTTCAGTCTTGCATGGGAGTTGCTTTCACCTGCTGAGTCATCCTGCTGGCCCGTACTCGGCCTTTTGCATTAAGTTTATTAACACTGATCTAAGTTGTTAACTTTACTGGCGTAAAGTTGTTTATAACATTCCTTGCTTTTTCTTTTCTGTCTGTAAGGATGCATTTTCCCTGTTCGTCTGTTTTTCCTTCTTCCTTCCTTTTTTCCTTCTATCCTTCTCCTCTTCCTTCCTTCTTTTCCTCCTCCTCCTCCTCCTCCTCTTCTTTTGTTTTTTCAAGACAAGGTTTCTCTGTGTAGCCCTGGCTGTCCTGTAGCTAGCTCTGTCTGTCTCGAAAAACCAAAACCAAACAAACAAAATGCCACATAATTTTGCATGGTTTTAATTCCTTTTAAAAGAAACCATGTAGACTCGTTTTCAGATGTGTGTACAGTGTAATCACTCTGCAGAGCATGCTGAATACATGATGCACCGTCAGCAAGCCATTGCCCCCACCAAAGACGTCCACACACTGAGATTGGGTGGGATCAGGTACATTCAGCAAAGCGTGGCTCTATGCATTGCTTCAGTTGATCGGAAGTGTGGACATATTGTGGATGCTGCTGTTGAGCTGCCCTGCTGAGACAGGAATAGTGGTCCAGAGTTGTTACGTCTTGCCTTGGCTCCAGCAAAGATTGACGAGTTCTTTTTTCATTAAAGAATTTATTATGTATATTCATTGTATATAGTACTGTGTTACATAAGAGCATTTCATACACCTGTGTAATGCATATTGAATGTGCTTCCCTCCATATTCCCCTTCCCACCTCCCCCTTCCCATTAATTCCCTCTGTTTCCCCTAGCCAGTGTCACTTATACTTTTATGTCCTATGCGAGGCAAGATGAAAGTCAGGGAAAATTATGGGGAAGTGGGAAGGAAAGGGAGCCCCTCTCTGGGGTCTGCTTAAAGCTTCTCACCTGCTGAGAGTTCCAGCACTGTTAACAGCGTTCTGTGAAGGTTACCTACATAGAGATGCTCTCCCTTTAATTTAGTAGTGATTCAAATCAGAATGTTCAAATAGCAATGAACCATGCCTGAGGCCTAAGTGTAGGTGACCTTTTTTTCCATTCCCATCTGTAAACCTGCAATTTTCTAGGACTCTCCTAAGAATATCCACTTATAATCAAAGCCGTTTCTTAGCCCCCTTGTCCAACCCTTGTGGCTCATGGTTTTATCTTTATCAGATTATAATCCCATACAAGGCACTCCTGGAACTACCCTACAATCTCACTTATAATTGCATAAAAAGGGACGGGGCTGCCAAGATTGCTCAGTAAATACAGACTCTGCCTGCTAAGTTTGACACCCTGAGTTCAATTTTGGGATCCTCATGATGGAAGGAGAAAGCTGGTGCCCTAACATTGTCTTCAGACCTCCAGTGAACACTGAGGCATGCATGTACCCATGCACACACATAAATAAGTTAATATAATAAAGAAAAAAAAGGAAAAAGCAACCACTAAGAGCTATCATTTTAGAGCCACCAAAATAGTGTAGAACTTGTGCTGAGACACTCGAGCAGGACTCTCTTGAGAAGCCGTGCCTATTCGTCCCTAAGCACCTCTCTTCATTAACCCCAGGCTTAACTCTGTGTCAAAGCCTTCTTCATTAACCTTTTTACATTTATTTATTTATCATGTATGTGTTCTCTGCATGGACACACGTGTGCCATGACGTGTGGGCCTGGTAATGGGAGGGCAATTTCAGGAGTTGGTTTTCTCCTCCCACCATGTGGGTTCTGAGAACTGAACTCAGGTTATCAGGTATGGCAACAAGCACCCTGCTATAGTGTGATAAACTCCATGACCAAAAGCAACTAAGGGAGGAAAGGGTTCATTCCATATTACAAGTTTTTATCCGCTGAGGAAGGCCAGTGCAGGAATTCAAGACAGGAACTTGACGGAGAAACCATGGAGGAACCTTGTTGCTTACTGGCTTGCTCCCAGGCTCATGGTCAGCTGCCTTTCTTATATAGCCCAGGCTCTCTTGCCTTGCTGTGGCATTGCCAACAGTGGACCGGAGCCTCCTGTGTCAATTAGCAGTAAACAACCTGCCCCTCCACAGGCCACTGTGATGGAGGCACTTCTTTACTTGAGAGTCCCTCTGCGCAGGTTGACAATGAAGATTAGCTATCACACACTCTTACCCACTGGGCCATGTTGCCGGACCTAACCTTTCTCCTTAGTAAATCCCAACCCTGCTGTAAATGTGTTCCTTCTGAATTTTCTCTTCTGTGGGGAAGTCAAGGATGCATCTTCACCATAGTGGGGGTCTCTGAAAGAGAGTTCTCCAGACTGCTGGCTGCCGTTCAGGGCTTCTCTTCTGTGGCACTGTCTCTGACGGTGTGTACACACTCACCTGACTTTGTGTACCTAATACTGTCTGGGAATGGCAAGTTAGAAAAAAAAAAAAACCATGTGATATTTGTCTGAGTCTGAAAATTTGAATATCGGCAGTTTCAGCCATTTCCCTGCAGATGATGACCCCTCCCCCTTCATGGCTAAAACCCATCAATTGTGTGCGTTAGCCACACTTTTAGCTACTCTTGTCTGGTTAGTATCTTATCTGGTCCCCTGACTTAGCTGTTGTGAACAGTGCGCAACAAACCTTCATGGAGATGACAGCTGAGGAAGAGCACAGGCTGTTCTTTCAGAGGTCCCGGGTTCAATTCCCAGCACCCATATGGTGGCTCACAACTGTCTGTGACACCAAATTGAGGGGATCAAATGTCCTCTTCTGGTCTCCTTGGACAACAGGCATGCACATGGTGCACAGACACATATGCAGGCAAAACACCCATGCACATAAATTAATAGACATTAAAACAAAACAAAACCTTAATGCATAAGCATGTCTGTGGTGTGCTGACGTAGGAGTCCTTTAGGCACAGCTGGGAGTGGAAAGGCTGGGTCGCATGGTAGGGCTGCGCTTGGTTCGTTGAGGACCTCCATGACCAGTTTATAGCAGTATGTACTATTCGCTTTTGTCCATATCCTCACCAGCATTTGGATTTGTTTTCTCTTTCTTTGTTTCTTTTCTTTTTTTGTGTGGGTTTTTTTGTTTATTTTTTGTTTTGTTTTGTTTTTTTTGAAACAGGGTTTCTCTGTGTAGCCCTGGCTATCCTGGACTCACTCTGTAGACCAGGCTGGCCTTGAACTCAGAGATCCACCTGCCTCTGCTCCTGAGTGCTGGGATGAAAGATGTATGCCATCACTGCCCAGCATGCCTGTACCTTTATCCTAAAGTGTTTATCCTCAAATACTTTCAGAGATCCAGGTTTTGCATTAAGGTGTTTGATCCATTTGCAGTTGGTTTTTGTATGGATGTGGGGGGGGGTTCTAGTTTTATTTTTCTACGTATTACTATTCAGTTGTCCCCAGCTCATTTGGTGAAGAAGCTGTCTTTCCCCCAAAGCATAGCTTTGGCTCCTTTGCCAAAAACCCAGTGGCTGTAGCTGCAGCTATGGGACTGGAGTTACATCTGGCTGTGGGCTACCTTATGGGTGCTGGGGGTCAAAACGAGGTCCCCTGGAAGAGCAGCAGTGCTCTCAAGCACTGAATTATCTCTCCATGCCTGAGTGGAGTATTTTATGTTTTCACATGACTCTTAGGATTTTCTTTTTATTTCTATGAAGAATGGTGCTGGGATTTTGAGGAGGACTGCACTGAGTCTGTAGATTACTTTTTGTAGAACAGCCATTTCACACTATTAATTCTTTCAATCATGAGCGTGGGAAGTTTTTCTATCTTCTAGTGTTTTCCTCAATGGAGTTTTAAAACTTACATTATAGAGATCTTTCAATTCCTTGATTAGGTTTATTCCAAGGTATTTCATTTTATTTTTTGGAACTAATTTAAATGATGTTGCTTCCTTGATTCTCGGTGTGTTTTCCATTAGTGTATAGAAAGGGCACTTGATGTTTTGTGTCATCTCATCTGGCTGTAAGTGTATCAAATGTAAAAATTTTATGGTGGAGCCTCTGTGTATGGTATCATATCACCTGCAAATAAGGATATTTTAGACTATTCTTTTTATGTTTGGTTGCTTTTTGTTTTGTTTTGTTTTTCAAGATAGAGTTTCTCTGTGTATTCCTGCCTGTCCTGGAATTCACTCTGCAGACCAGGTTGGCCTTGAGCTCACAGAGCACAAAGATCCACCTGCCTCAGCCTCCTGATTGCTGGGGATTAAAGGTGTGGTTCTCCTCTTCCCTTCACTATTTATATCCCTTTTTTCTTCTCTGGTCTTATTACAAGCTCTAGCTAAACCTCCCAGGCTCTGTGTTGACTAGGAATGGAGAGAGCGGGCACCGTTACCTTGTTCCTGACCTAAGTGGGAATGTTTTGAGTTTTCCTCTGTTTTGCGTGACATCGACTGTAAGGTTATTGTACGTGGCCTTTACTGTGCTGGGCTGTATTCCATCTGTCCCTAGTCTCTTCAGTGTTTTGTCAGATTCAGTGTTTGAAAAGATGTGAGATTTTGTCAAAGGCCTTTTCTGCATCTATTAAAATGATCCTGTGATGTCTGTTCTTGAGTCTATTTATATGCTGGATGTACATTAAACCATCCCTGCATCTCGGAATGAAGTGAACTTAATAATGAGGGGTGTTCTTCTTGATGTATTCAGTTTGCAAGTATTTTATTGAGAATTTCTGGCTTTGTGTGGTGGCGCATGCCTTTGATCCCAGCACTCAGGAGGCAGAGGCGGGCGGATCGCTGTGTCTTAACCTCTAGTAGTGTTGGGTGCACTCATGTCCAGTGTGTATATATTCATGACAGTAGTAGAGTGTTTGTTAGATAGTATAAAGTGACTTTATTTCTTTTTTACTAATTTTGGTTTGGAGTTTATTTTGTCAAATATGAGAATTCTGTTATAAATCCTTTTAGTCTGTCTTCTATGTAGGGAGTTGAGACCATTGATGTTCAGAGTTATTACTGAGTGGTGTGCTTTGGTTCCCATCAGATTGTTGGGTCCATGATGTTTGATGAATCCTATCTTTCATCTGCTTACCTTCTGTTCCGGCATCACTTATTCTTTCCTATAGTCCCATAGTGCAGCTTTTTTTTTTTTCAGTCCTCAGGATTCTTTTGAGTATCTTTGGTAGAGCTGGCTTAGTGACCATGAATTCCTGGTCTATCATGGGATGTTTTTCTTTCCCCTTCAATTATGAGAGACAGTTTTGTAGATAAAAGAGCCTGGATTAGCAGTTATTATCCTTGAAAGATTGAAATACTAAGGCCTCCTAAGTTTTTAGACCAAACATTGTATCCATCTATTTGCTACTATAAATTATAAATAACATTTTAATGTAGTCATATAACTATAAGATATAAGCAAAAGAGATGTCTACCTAAAAAAGGTTTATTTTTATTTGTATGTGTGTGCCTGCATTAGTTTGTGAGCGCCATGTTAATACAGGGGCCTATAGAGCACAGAGGTGTCAGATCCCCTGGAATGTAGTTACAAGTGCTTGTGAGCTGCCTGATGGGGGAACTGGGAACTGCCCGGCCCCAGAAATCCCACTCTTATTTTCCAGAGAATAAACAATGAAGTGAACTGTTTGTGACCAGTGTTTGTACTGTGCTTAATTATTTAGTTCCAGAATGCTTTATACAGAAGCCTAACAATTGCTGAATTATGGAATTTATTTGACTTCTGAATATATTCAAAACATTTCAAAGGTTGTCAAAAGTAATCAAACACGCTCACGTTTGTAGCTAGTTGTTTCTCTTGCTCCCTCTCCTTGCCTGACATCTCTCCGTTATTTGGCTCTGGTAGGCTGTGTGGTTCCAGGCGCCGGGGCGGTTGAAGTTGCAATAGCAGAAGCTCTTGTTGACTACAAGCACCATGTACAGGGAAGAGTTCGCCTTGGAATTCAAGCCTTTGCTGATGCCTTACTTATTATCCCAAAGGTACAACTGTCTCTTGGCCAGATAACAATCGGGTACCCCTGCAGACCCTTGATTGCACATTGCCCAGATCTCAGAGTTAGAAATGTGCTTATTTGCATTTCCTGTTGTGTTAAATGTTTTACAAACCCAGCAGAGCAACTGTGAAGACTGAAGCTTACACTACTCTCAGGAGCTCCAGGAAGCAGTCAGGTTTTCCCTGTGCCCCAGGCTTCTTCAGAAAGTTCAGTACTAGCCATCTTAGAGCAGGTTGGGATTCAAGTTTTGTTTGATATTTTTTATTTATTTATTTTATTTTTTTGATATTTTTTTAAATCATAGATTCCTGTTTTGTTGGTGGCATCCAAGAGGATATTACTGTAGTTGTAGGAAGTGAAGGACTTCAAGATGTTTAGCATCCCAAATACTACCAGCTTAAATTTGTTGTAATTCCTAGACATGGAGCAAAGCAACGAGAGGGCAGAGAGCGGCCTTTCCTTCCATTAGTTGTCAGCAATGTAGAAATATAGAAAACTGTTTCAAGTATGCTATTATCCCGAATTACACCAGTATTAACAATGCTAGCAAAGACTTAAATAATTTATATTACAATTATTCATAACGTGGTTGTTTGTGAAGCAGATATCTATTTTTTTTTTCTTTTCTCCAAGCAGCAAAACCATTAAGTAATGATGCTGTGGGCATGAATGGCAGCCCTGGTATACAGGGCCCTTTTTCTTATCAGCTGTTAGATTACAAATTAGGTTGGCATGGAGTACAGCCATCTCTATCAAAATTGCTATAGGGCATGGCTGTCCATCCTGAAGCTGAGGGACACAGAGTGCTGTGGATGCTCTGGTTTTTAGCAAGTGCTGGGGAAAAGAGGAGGGCATGTGACCCAAGAGGCCAGAGAAAATAAGAATAGTTTAAATTATTTTTATAAGGAAAGGCATAAGGTGGGTGTAAGAATAGGCCTGTGCCACGTGGGCATGGAAGCAGGAGGATCAGGAGCTCAAGACGCTTCCTGCTACATAAGGGGAAAGGAGGCTTGAGGCTAACCTGGACTACAGGAGACCTTGCCTAAAAAATATGTGGGGTCGGGGAAGTCTGATGTCCTTAGAGCTTCGTGTGCTGTTCACTGGTCAAGTATATATATGTTAGGTAGGCCGGGTGGTGGTGGTGCACACCTTTAATCCCAGCACTCGGGAGGCAGAGGCAGGTTGGATCCCTGTGAGTTTGAGGCCAGCCTGGTCTACAAAGTGAGTCCAGGACAGCCAAGGCTAACACAGAGAAACCCTGTCTCAAAACAAAACAAAACAAAACAAACAAACAAACAAAACAAAACAAAAAAACAACCAAACAAACAAAAAGTGTGTTAAGTAGATAAAGCAATAATTTGGTTTAGGTTAGCAATGGGTTCTTTTAAAGGAGATGGCCATTGTATTATGGTTGTGTTTCACAAGACTAAAGAATAGTGCCCCTTTTTGTACTTGATTTTCAAATACATTTCTGAAGGTGTTCCACACATATATTTTTTCTCATAAAGGTTCTTGCTCAGAATTCTGGTTATGATCTGCAGGAAACATTGATAAAAATTCAGGCTGAACGTGCTGAGTCAAAAGAACTTGTGGGAATAGACCTAAATACAGGTAAGAAACTGAAAAAAAAAATGTAGCTGTTTACTCATGAGGTTGTTGTTCAAGGACCCAAATCTTATAACAGAGTGGTAGGTTGGGACATTATATTACACCTATCTTAAGTGCATCTAGCTACTTCAAAAATATTTAATGTGTATAGGTGTTTTGCCCATGTGTGTGTCTGTGCACAATTTACATGCAGTGTCTGTGAAGGTCAGAAGAGAGAGCATCAGATCCCCTGGAACTGGGCCTGAACCCTGGCCTTTTTTTTTTTAGTTTGTTTTGTTTGTTTTGCTTTTTGGAGACAAGGTTTCTCTGTGTAGCTTTGGCTGTCCTGGACTCACTTTGTAGACCAGGCTGGCCTGGAACTCACAGCGATCCGCCTGCCTCTGCCTCCCGAGTGCTGGGATTAAAGGCTTGCGCCACCACGCCTGGCTCTGAACCCTGGTCTTAAATGGTGAAATATCTCACCAGCCCTAAAACAAAAAAAAATTTTAAATGTGGGTTCTGGGGACCAAACTCAGACTCAATCCTTGTGTTTGTACAACAGTCAATGACTGAACTTCTGTGTCTCCAGTCCTCCCTACCCTCCCCAGTGTTTAAAAGGATAGACTTATTGAATGCTTATTATTTGGATCCACACTGGGAAGAATAGACTAAGATTGTGAGCTTCTCTTATAGTGAAAACAATAATCTTAACAAATAAATTATTTAGCATCTGTAAAGATGATCATGAATGCTAAGTAGGGAAGAGATGAAAATTAAAACATTTGTACGTAAACTAGGAAAATGCCCACTAAGCAGTTGATGAGGAAACTGATGTGTTACCCATGAGGGGACAGTAGTAAGTGGTCTCTCAGAAGAGGGAACAGCCAGTGGAGAAGGAAGGAGACGACAGATGTGATAGGTCAGATTATATAGTGGCATGTGGGCTAGTCTGAGGACTTTGGCTTTAAAAAAATTGTAAAATGTGACATAATATGTGTTTAAAAGGATCACTGTGGCCGGGTGTGGTGGCGCACGCCTTTAATCCTAGCACTTGGGAGGCAGAGGCAGGCTGATCACTGTGAGTTGGAGGCCAGCTTGGTCTACAAAGTGAGTCCAGGACAGCCAAGGCTACACAGAGAAACCTTGTCTCAAAAACCAAAACCAAAACCAAACAAAAAAAGAACCACAGTGGCCACTCTCCACTCTGCAAAGAGGAATTAGCTGAACAACCAATGGTTAGAATTGCACTGACCATTGGAGAAGACCGGCTAGAGCTGGCTGTGGGTTGAGAGACTGTTTAGTTTAACAAAGTTAGCTTTGAAGTACTTATGGCCTTTTGGAGAAAGTAGTTTGATATATTGAGCTTAAGAAAAAGATATGTGTTGTAGGTAAGAGAGTTACCAGAGTGTAGATAGCTCAAACCTCGAAAACTGGATGAGACCACACGGGAAGATATTTGTGCTGGGTAGTTTTATGTCAAATTGATACAAGCTAAAAGTCTCTGCAAGGAGGAGCCTCAATTGAGAAGCCTTCATAAGACTGGGCTGTAGGCAAGCCTGTGGGGCATTTTCTTAACTAGTGATTGATGGGGCACGGCCCAGCCCATTGTGTGTGATGACATCCCTGTGCTGATGGTCTTGGGTTCTATAAGAAAGCAGACCGGCAAGCCGTGATGAGCAAGCTAGTAAGCGGCACTCCTCCATAGCCTCTATATCAGCTCCAGCCTCCAGGTTCCTGCCCTGTTTGAGTTCTTGTCTTGACTTCCTTTGATGATGAATAATATGGCAATGTAGGAGGAAAAACCCCTTCCCTCCGAAGTTGCCTTGGTCTTGGTGCTTCGTCACAGCAACAGTGACCTTGTATGTACAGCAACTGAGACATGTATAGTGAGAGACCAGAAGTCTGAGACTGAATGGGTATTCAGCAGAAAGATCATTAGAGGAAAAGAAGCCAATAGTGAAAAAGAAAGGGGGTGTGGTGCCTGAAAGCCGAGAAGGAGTCAGCTAGCAGGGGGCGATGAGCTGTTTGGCGCTGGTAGATAAGGCTGGCAGTCATCCACAGAGGTCATTGGTGACTTTGACAAAAGTAGTTCTGTACGAGATTCAATATTGTTAGAGTTTACCAATCAGCATTGACAGGCGTGTCAAGATCGCTGCATTAAATGGTTTGTTCTTGCTTTGCAGGGGAGCCGATGGTAGCAGCAGAAGCAGGGGTTTGGGATAATTATTGTGTGAAAAAGCATCTTCTTCACTCTTGGTAAGTGAGCAATGAAGAGAGGCCTTTAGGGATATAACTGATGACTTTGAATATTTCCTGTTATTTTTGTTTCGAAAACATTGTGAAGTGTATGACACTGTGGTTCTCAGCTGCTGAGTCTAGCTTCCGTCCCCTTCGCACTGTGCTGGCAGCAGTTAAGTCACAAGCAGAGCTAACCTTACCCTCGCTGCTTGAGTTGGAAGGGGAGGATACTACAACGGCACCGTCAGTGTAGCAGGGAGGGGCAACGACTTGTGTAAATTAAGCGCAGCTTTGCTGGGGAGTAAATTAGACTTCCACTGAGTCAGCAAAGCAGTGGAAATTGCAGTGTGAGGAGGGGTGCTTTCTTCATAATATCTCTGTTTCATAAACTCTCGCTCCAACATACCAAAGAGTGAAGTACCCCATACCACTGAAGATTGCTGGGGAGACATGGGCATGCGCTAGGAGCCTCAACTCACTCCTGTCGTTTCATCTTTAGCACAGTGATTGCCACCAACATCCTCCTGGTTGATGAAATTATGCGAGCAGGGATGTCTTCTCTCAGAGAGTGATTGAATTCAAAATCAATTCATCTGGAAGACAAGATTTCATATGTGTCATATTCAACACTGTCAATGTGGCCTTAACTGTTACAAAATAAAAGTGGTGTGTATCTTTTGGTCTCAACTGTTTCAAAAACACTTAATCAAAGTGTAAAGAACGCACAAATTTTCCCAGCAAAGGGATAATAATGGTAATGTTTTCTGAGTCTTAACTCCCTACCCTGTAATATATGCTATTTCAGTTTTCATAAAATAAAATGTGTCACGATGCCTATACCTTCTGGGCACAGGTTTTAGAGTATCCAAGTCAATTTCCAGTTTATAAGAGATCATAAATACAGTCAGATAAATGTTCTCTTTTCTTTCAGAAGTCCTTCAGTAATTTCTTGCTGCTCACTCTTTTACAAATGTGGCATCACTTGTAATATGCATTTGGATTGTTTTCATGTACAGTCCCTGGCCCAACCTATTTACTATATAGTTTATTATAGTTTGCTTAGCCCTTAAAAATGTGGGCAGGGTCTAGCTATGTAGCTGGGGTTGGGATTTAGAATCCTGCCTCAGCTTCTGAGTGCTGGTGTTATAACCCTGCTCTTTTCAGTGACCTGCGCTCTGCCCTGGCTTTGACAGCCCTGACTAGGCAAGGCAGCCCCTGGAGAGGTAGGACTCATTGGCTTTGGCTCTGTGAGGTAGTTGCTTTTGGTTCAAATATAGCTGTTCTATAGAGAAAGTCCTGATAAGCATTAGTCCAAAACTCCGTTTATCGTTTGTACTCATCACTGGTCGGTCCTTTGTTTATGGTCTTTGCAGGGATCCAAGCTTATAAGATATAAAATATCTCAGGTGCATTCTTGCAATTGTGTATAGCTTTAGGAGAAGGTTCCTTTGACCATCTCATGCCTTGGTTGAAAAATCTACAATTTTATAGCCTACTTTATTTCCACTTGACATATTTGTCAACATCTTCTTAAGTCAGTAACCAATGCTTCTAAACATTCTTGCATGACAGCTCATTCACACTTGTATTTAGTTTACTATTTGCATTTTAAGTTTCCATTATCAGCAACGATCTTGTTCTTAAAATTCTGCTTCATTAAGCTGGGTGTGGTGGCACACGCCTTTAATCCCAGCACTCGGGAGGCAGAGGTAGGCACATCATTGTGAGTTCAAGGCCAGCCTGGACTACAAAGCAAGTGCCAGGACAGCCAGGGCTGTTACACAAAGAAACCCTGTTTTGAAAAACCAAAAAAGAAAGGAAGGAAGAGAGAGAGAGAGAGAGAGAGAGAGAGAGAGAGAGAGAGGAAAAGAGAGGAACTTGTGAAAGTACCTAGTAAATATAAGATAGAGACTAAACTCTTAACACTCCATTTCCCAGAAGACATGTACAAAGAACTTCATCATGTGATGACTTAAGTCATGTAGATTTAGAGATAACCAAAAAGTCCATTAATAAGATGAATATGTTTGGTTTGGTGCAAAAATGTACTATAATACTTCAAAATTACTAAGTTGCTAAATATCAAAAACATCTAGTAGGAAATAAAAGCAGTAAAAATATATCTACATAATAATTTATTTATAGTTTCATTTTTTGTTTGTTTGTTTTTTGGTTTTGCTTTGTTTTGTTTTGTTTTAAGAGAGAGTTTCTCTGTGTATCCTTGGCTGACCTGGACTCGCTTTGTAGACCAGGCTGGCTTGGAACTCACAGCAGTCGCATGCCTCTGCCTTTCTTTTTTTTTTTTTTTTTTTTTCTTTCTTGGTTTTTCGAGACAGGGTTTCTCTGTGTAGCCTTGGCTGTCCTGGACTCACTTTGTAGACCAGGCTGGCCTCAAACTCACAGTGATCCACCTGCTTCTGCCTCCCAAGTGCTGGGATTAAAGGCGTGTGCTACTACACTTGGCCCTATTTATAGATTTAAAAAACTTAGGAAGAATGCTTTATGTCATCCAAGTATGTGCATACATATTAAACACTTAAAAAGAGAGCATATAGGGGCTGGAGAGATGGCTCAGTGGTTAAGATCACTGATTGCTCTTCCAAAGGACCCTGGTTCAATTCCCAGCACCCACATGACAGCTCACAACTGTCTGTAACTCCAAGATCTGACACCCTCACACAGACATACATGCAGGCAAAACTGTAATGCACATAAAATAAAAAAGAGAGCATATGGAATTCAAAGACCACACCTTATGGTAGAAGATGAGGTAGGAAAGCACATGATAGGGAGAGAAACAGGTGGCTCTTCACCATCCTCTTAAAGCATGGTGTATACATGTGTGTGTGCAAGGACACACACATGTTTGCACATGCATGTGGGAACCACAGGACAACCTCAGATGTCACCTTTAGATACACTGCCCACCTTCCTTTGAGACGGGCTGTCTTTGGCCTGGAACCAGCAAGCCCTAGGGATCATTCCCTCCTGTCTCTGTCTCACTGGTGCTGGGGCAGCCAGCACAGGCCACACCAGGCATTTTTCTGTGGGAACTGAACTCAGACCTTCATGCTTGTGAAGGGAATGCTTTCCTGAGTGTGCTCCTTCACACTCATCTAGATGTCTGTAATTTTTAAAATATTTAATTTTAATTTATGTGCATTGGTGTGAGGGTGTCAGATCTTAGAGTTACAGTTGTGAGCTGCCATGTGGGTGCTGGGAATTGAACCTGGGTCCTTTGGAAGAGCAGGCAGTGCTCTTAAGCACCAAGCCATCATTCCAGCCCTGTCTGGAGTGATGCATATATATGTGTGTGTGTATGTATAATAAATATATAATATAATAAATATATAATAAAATCTCTGCCTTAAGAAATTTCTCTCTACTTAAAGATATTACCTATATTTTATAATTAAAATTTTTACAATTGTTTTTGTATATGACATAGTACGGCTCTAAATATTTGACATGCTGCCAACCAAGTGTTCTCATGCCCACTTATGTGATAACACCTTTATTGTATACTGAGGTTTCTTGTATTCCATTGGATTGGTCACATTTTCTTTTAAAAATTATTGTGTGTGTGTGTAATACACACACACACACACACACACACACACACACACACACGCATGCGGAAGTAAGGGGACAGCTTGTGGGAGTCAGTTCTCTCACTAGATGGGTTCTGAGGCTCGGCCATTTATCCTTAACCACTGATCAGTTTTCATGATGTGAGAGAGCACCGAATCCTAGCCATTAGACTGCTGGGGAGGCTAAGGTATTGTTTGAGTTTGTTTTGGTTTAAACCTCTTGTTCCATGGTTCTTTCAGATTGGCATAATGTCATTACCACATTTAGTTTAATTTTTAAAATGTAATAAACATTCTTAGAACCTAATAGTGTGATGAAGTACTCCTACTTTCACGTTTTCTTTATTTTCTCTAAAATTGTTTTGGCTGTTCATGGATCTGATTTTTCTCTCTCTCTTACATATGAGTTTTACTGTGTGCTCATTGAGGGACTTAATTTATTAGGATTACAACGATTTTATAAATTATCTCATGTAGAATTTGTATAACCTCATTTATGTCTTCCTCATGCTCCAAGTTTTTAATTAGTCAACGTTTTGCATTTAATTTTTAAATGATTCTTATAATTTTGGTTAGAATTGTTCCTGTGTATTTTATCTTAGAAACTTTTATAAGACCTTTTATGAAAGTTGTATTTTTAAATTGTTTGCTGCTGTACTATAATTCCTCTATAGATTTTTCTTTCCTTAAGGGAGCGTAAAGGGATAGAGAGGTAGGTGGGGTTTTTTGTTTGTTTGTTTGTTTGTTTGTTTGTGTTGTTTTAAATATTGGATTCTGTCTTTCACAACTGTTCTGGATTCTCCCATTAGTACAGTCTTGTGGATGTAGATTATCTTAACAAATCTCTGTTGAGCTCATGTTACCATGAATAACAGCTGTGTAGTTCTTACCCCCATCCTAATCTTTATATCAGTATCAGCTGCTTCTATGTCTTACTGAGCTGCTTAACTCCTTTGGTATATTATTGTATAGAAGTTGACAGCAGTCATCTTTAGCTTGTCTTGCCTTCAGAGAGTGCGTCTGGTTCTTCCTTTCCTGTGCTAGCTAGTTTTATGTCAACCTGACACAGGCTAGAGTCACCAGAGAGGAAGGAACCTTAATTGAGAAGATGCCTCCATAGGATGAGGCTCTAGGCCAGCCTGTAGGGCGTTTTCTTAATTAGTGATTGATGTGAGAGGGCCCAGCCTGACTAAGGCATCTTCCTTCCCTCCATGTATTTTGCTGTGAAATATTAGCAGGTAGCTACATGAGATTAAATCTGTTCCTTTCTGCTTTGCTAAGAGTTCAAATTTTGGTTTACAAAGCAAGTCCAGGACAGCCAAGGCTACACAGAGAAACCCTGTCTCAGGGGTGGGGGTTGGGGGGTTGGGGGGGGCAGAGGGTGGGGAGTTGAATTTTTGTTGTTTCTCAAGTTCAAGTGATTTTTCTCCATACACTGAAATGTTTTTCTTTAACATGGAAATATGGTCAGCTATTTTAATAACTTTTTTTAAAAGACAGATCTTACCATATAACCCTAGCTGGTGTGAAACTAGCTATGTAGACCAGGCTATGTAGACCTTGAACTCACAGAGATCTGCCTGCCTCTTCCTCCCAAGTGCTGAGATTAAAGGCACATGCCATCACATTTGGCCTATTTTAATTTATTTTGTAACTATGTTTTCATTCCTGAGATAAACACTATTTGTTATGATATGCCATCTTCATCAGTTCTGATGAACATACTTTTCATACTTTAATTTCTGTAATTAGAATATGCTTTACTGACAATGGCATCTTCTAGTTTCTCTTGCTTAAACGTGGTCACTTGTAATCCTTGTAATCCCTGATAGACCATTTGAGGAAGGAAAATGAATCTTGGTTTCCTGAAGCCTTACTGTTGTCATTTTCTGACAAGTCAAAGAAATCTTTAGCATCAAAACTTGCAGAATGCATGCAGAGCTTCGTGGGGAACACATCTGAGGTACAGTAGGACTCCTAGGAAATCTTGTGTCACCACCGATTGATTCCAGGAGTGATAGTAACTGTGTTGGAGCGTGACTTAGAAGCGTGAGACTCTTAAGTATGGAGTTGGGAGAGTGTCTTGTTTATCTTGCCTGTGCTTTATTATGAATGCTTTGACATTGATCTATGGTAAGAATCTGTATAAACAAGTCTAAAAAGCTCCTCTGGTAAATATAAATAAAATGCGTGAGTGTCAAGAAAGCATGGTTGTCACGGTTGAAGTGACAATATATTTTTCTCTTAGTATATAAAGAGATGGTATATCTCATAGGCAGTGATGTTTTAGATGTGATGAAATATTACATTTTATGCATTTCTGGGCACAATGCTAATATTTATTTAGAAAGGTTTTTGGGGGTGAGTTTTTATTGAGTTGACAACTCACACAGCAGCAGATAAGCAGCAAGTCAGCAAACTTCCACTTTCCTCAAACAAACACATTTAGTTCTCAAATGTGCTCAGTGCATCACTGGCCTGTTCTCCTTCTCCTCCTCCTCCTCCTCCTCCTCCTCCTCCTCCTCCTCCTCCTCCTCCTCCTCCTCCTCCTTCTTCTTCTCTCTCTCTCTCTCTCTCTCTCTCTCTCTCTCTCTCTCTCTCTCTCTCATATACAGGTTTCTCTGTGTAGCCTTGGCTGTCCTGGACTCCCTTTGTAGATCTGGCTGGCCTCAAACTCACAGAGATCTGTCTGCCTTTGCCTCCTGAGTGCTGGGATTACAGGGGTGCACCAATGTGCTCGGTGGCAGCTTCTTCTTCTTTCTAAGTCTGGTGTTGGTGGCATGTTAGGCTTACAGCACGAGCTATGTGGGGAGCTTTCTTTGTCCTCCCTGTGACACAGTTTGAGTCATAATGATGAAGGGTTATCTATTTCTTGAAAGCTTGGACTGCTCTAGTAGTTTCTTAAATGGAGGATAGAATTTTGACTCAATTTTCTTTATTGCTTGAGGTCTTAGATTTTCTATCATTATGAGACTGTTTTGGTAATTTATATTTTTATAGAAATCTATTATAAAATGATTTTTAAAGTTTATTTTATGTTGTTCTAGATATGCTACGTCTTTTGATGTGGGGGATGAGAAAGGAACCATTTTATTTTTAGTTTTCATATGCTAATGGTTGAACCTAGGGCCTTGCCTGTGCTCAGTGACTGTTCTGCCACTGAGGAACATTCCTTGCTCTAGATAATATCTCTCTCAAGCAGTGGTTTCGGTTAAATTTCCCGTTATTACTGATGTGGTGAATTTATTTCTAACACACAGTTTTGGTGTGTTTAACTTACATTTATAAACTCCCCTTTCATCCTCTTAATTAAAAAAAAATTATACCTGTGTTGGGGGGACACACGGGTCACACTGAGCATGTGGAGGTCAGAGGGTAACTTTGTGAAGTTGGTTCTCTACTGCCACTTTTATATGACAAGTTCCCTTATCTGCTGGGCCATCTTTCTGCCCTACCCCACATCTTTCACTGTCTTTTGTTATATCTATTTTGTCTCTTGTTCCTCTTTCTCCTCTGCTGGTTTGAAAATGATACACCCAGACCACGAACCCCTGTCAAGCTCATTTTTATCTCATTTCTAACTCATTTTTATCTCTTCTTTATTAAATATCCAGTGCCAGCCAAGCAGACCAGCCCTGTCTCCTTGGCTCTCATCTCTATTTTCTGTTTAATTCTCTATTCTTATTTCATTTTCCTTTTGATAGACTTTCCCAAAGAACATCAAGGAGACCACTCTTTTGAGAGAGGTCTCCTTGCCTCAGCCTCTAGAGAGGCTGGCTATGTACCTAATTGAATGTATTTTTCCTCTTTTTATTTGTAATTCTTCCTTTAGCTTCCTCTTCCCTTGCCCCCACTCCATCCATGTAAAGCACAAACAACACATGAGATCTGTGGGGCACTATGAAAAGGTGAAACTCATGAACCATGGCCATGGAAGTATAATTTTACACTAAAAGAATAGAAAAATTTCAATAAGGCCACTGTAGAAAATTGACCAAATTTAGGGATAGAGATGTTCATCTGGGTATAGGAGGCATTTGGAACACCCAACTAGGAAAGAGCCCCTGTGTCAAATTATAGTTAAAAACACAGATCAAAGAAACCATATTGAAAGCAGCAAAAGAGAAAAAAGACATGAAGACCGACCATCAGAATAACAGCAGAATTCTTAACAAAATCCCTAAAAGTCAGGAGGGCTTGGAATGATGTCTTTGAATATTTTAAAGACTCCCTGCCCCCAGCTCTTTGCTGCCTGCAGCAAGTGGGAGAGCTGGCCTCGAGGTCCTGAGAACAGGAGAGCCATCCCTGCTGCCCCTCACCAGCTGCAGCACTCAGGAGAGTGGGCCTCTTGCTTGGGCAGCCAGTAGAGCTAACCCTGGTGATGTGGGTGTGGGACAGCTGGCAGGCTGACCAACTCAGCTTCCACCCAGGCCCAGATCCCCGGGCTTTGAGTTGGCTCACCCCAACATCTGCCCCTACCTATGAAGCGCTGGAGCGCTGGAAGGGCTGGTCCTGCAGAACCAAAGCTGCAGGATCTCCATGACAGGACAGCAGCAGGAGTCCCTGAGGATCCAGTATTGGTGGTGTAGCAGAAGCCAGAGGCCTCAGACCAGCCCAATAAATCATTGCAACGAACATTCGCAAGCCAGTATGGGTGAACAAAGGGGTACACTGCGATACACTACAGCTTTCATGATTTAAAAAAAAAAAACAACTTTTATTTTGAGGGGAGGTTGCAAGGCCAGAGGATGGATATAAAGGGACAGGGACACGAGTAAGATTGACAAGCATGAGGTGAAATGCACAAAGACTCAGTAAAAAGTAAAAACAAAATCAAAAACATGCGGAAGACAAAATAGAAATTTAGATACGAAGAAGGGTGAAGAGATGGTGTCTTAGTTAGGGTCTCATTGCTGTGAGGAGACCGTGACCATGACTCTTCCAAAGGAAAACATGTAATTGGGGCTGGTTTACAGTTTCAGGGGTTTAGTCCTTTATCATCACGGTATGAAGCATGGTGGCACATGGGCAGACACGGTGCTGGAGCAGTAGCCTGCCCCCACAGTGACACACTTTCTCCAACCAGGCCACACCTCCTAATAGTCCCCTCCCTATGGGCCAGACATTTAAACACATGAGTCTGGGGGGGGGTACTCAGGGGCATTCCTATTTAAACCACCACAGATCACTTAGTATTGAAGAGCCCTGGCTGCTCTTCCAGAGGACTGGAGTTCACCAGCACCCACATGGTAGTTCACAACTCCAGTTTCAGGAGATCCAGTGCCCTCTTTTGGCCCCATGGGGCACCAGGTCTACATGTGGTACAAAGGCATTACATGCCAACTGTCTTAGTTACTTTTCTATTGCTGTGATGAGACACAACAATCAGACAGGCAGGCGGACAGGCAGACAGGCAGGAGGCGGGTGGCTGGGCAGGCAGGCAGGCAGGAGGCAGGCAGGCAGACAGGAGGCAGGCAGGCAGCCAGCAGACAGGCAGGCAGGCAGGCAGCAGGCAGGCAGACAGGCAGGCAGCAGACAGGCAGACAGGCAGGCAGCAGACAGGCAGGCAGCAGACAGGCAGGCAGATAGCAGACAGGCAAGGAGACAGGCAGGCAGGCAGCAGGCAGGCAGGCAGCGGGCAGGCAGGCAGCGGGCAGGTGGGCAGGCAGGCAGCAGGCAGGTGGGCAGGCAGGCAGGCAGGCATGGCACTGGAGCAGTAGTCGAGAGCATACATCCTGATTTGCAAATTGGAGATAGAGACACTGGGCCTGGCGTAGGCTTTTAAAATCTCAAAGCCCACCCCTAATGACACATCTCCGACAAAGCCTCACACTTCCTAATCCTTCCCCAAACAGCTCCACCAACTACAAACAAACATTCAAATGTATGAGCCTGTGGGAGTCATTCTCATTCAAACCACACAGGCAAAGTACCATATACAACAAAAATTAAAAAGGTGGGTTTTGTTTGTTTGTTTTTATTTTCAGAGACAGGGTTTCTCTGTGTAGCCTTGGTTGGTCTGGACTCGCTCTGTAGACCAGGCTGGCCTCGAACTCACAGCGATCCGCCCACCTCTGCCTCCCAGGTGCTGAGATTAAAGGTGTGTGCCACCACGCCAGGCATAAAAGAGGTTTTAAATGTGAAACAAACCAAGATTCATCCATTTGCTGCTTCCAAGTTATATACTTCACTCTTAAAATCAGATAGATGAAACTTGACAGTAAAAGGGTGGAAAAAGTCATTTCTGTGAAATTTTAAAAACCCATTGGTTCTTTGTGAATTTCACATCACGCACACCAATCCCACTCATTTCCCCATCCCTTCATATCTGCCCTTGCAACCTCCCTGTCAAAGGAAATCAAAAATAAAAATAAAGGGAAAAAAACTCAACAAAATCATCTCATGGAAGCTGTAGTGTGGCATACAGAATATCCTCTTGTCCACACCTCTTTGTTTTTGTTTTTGCTTTTCTTTTAAACAGATTTATTATGCATGCAGTGTTCTAGCTGCACACCAGAAGAGGGCGCCATATTTCATTGTGGATGGTTGTTAGCCATCATGTGGTTCCTGGGAATTGAACCTCGGAACCTTTCGAGGAGAGCCAATGCTCTTAACCTCTGAGCCATCTCTCCAGGCCCTGCCCTCATACTTTTACTTAGAAATGTTCATTGCAACAAGTTATTGGTCTGGTTTCAGGCTTCTGAGTTCTGCTACAGTATCAGTGCTGGATAGCCACTGGGTCTCCTCCTGGGGATCCTGTTGCTGCCCTGTGTCATAGAGATCCTGCAGCTTTGGATGTGCAGGACCAGGCCCTTCCTGAGCCCCAGCAGTTCATAGACGGGGTAGATGTTGGGGTGGGTCAACTCAAAGCCCTGCATCTGGGCCTGGGTGAGAGCTGAGTTGGTCAGTCTGCCAGCTCTTCCATACCCACACCACCAGGCCAGCTCCGCAACACTGCCCTGGCTAGCTCACCCAATGACACAGCCAGTGAGGGGCTGGACCAGTCCTCCCGCTCTCCCACCCTTGGGGCCAGCTTACCCATGACTCTGCCACCAGTGTCAACTCAAAAGGACATGATAACCCTAATCACTCACCAAGCATGGGTGTATCCAGTTTTGTAAAATAAACATGGCTAAAAGTACGGACATAGGTCAACCCAGTACAACCTATAAATGCTGTCACCCATTGTCACCAAATAGGCAGATCATCTTGGCAGTGAACACTGAGACACTGAGTAAATGACAGATCAAATGGACCTTGTGAGAAGTTACATAAAATACCACCCTGAAAGTACAAAACACATTCTCAGCAGCCCATTGAAGTTGCTTTAAAATAGACCCCACAATGAGATACAAAGCGAGTCTTTGCTTTTGTTTGTTTGTTTTGTTTTGTTTTGTTTTGTTTTGTTGAGACAAGGTTTCTCTGTGTAACAGCTCTGACTGTCCTGGAACTAGCTCTGTAGACCAGGCTGGCCTCGAACTCACAGAGATCCGCCTGCCTCTGCCTCTCAAGTGCTGGGATTAAAGGTGTGTGCCACCACCACCTGGTTTACAAAGTGAGTCTTAACAAATACAGGAAAATTGAAATAATTCCTTGGTAGTCTATCTGACCACAACAGAATAAAACAAAAATCCACTGCAAGAAGAGTGTGGAACACGTACAAACTCACGGGTATTGAGCAACCCCCCCCCCCCACTGAATAACATATCAATGGAGAAATCAAGAAGGAAACAAAAAAATGTCCTAAAACTGAATGAAAACCCGTTATCCAAACCCATGTTACAGGCTGGAGAGATGGCTCAGCGGTTAAGAGCACTGTCTTGCTCTTCCAGAGGTCCTGAGTTCAATTACCAGCAACCATTCGGTGGCTCACAACTATCTGTAATGAAATCTGGTGCCCTCTTCTGGTGGACAGGCAGAACACTGTATACATAATAAATAAATCTTTAAAACAGAACAAAACCATGTTACAGGGAAAGCAGCCCTAAGGGGAAAGTTTATAGCTACAAATGCTTACATTAAAAGCTCAAAGAAATCAACAACAATGGATCTTAGGGTCCTGAAAAAGCAAGAATAATCCAATTCCTAAATGAGTAGACCAAGAGAGCATAGAGGTATGTGTGGCAGGGAATACACTCAATGCACTAGATACATATATACATATGACATACATTTATATGGAAGTGTCACATGACATAGTACTGTGGGTAATAAACATGCACTGTGACAAAAATTTAAAACCTGCATACTTGATAGTTGGACCTATACTTCTTTGTTCTTCACAAGAGCTTTTTAAACATTTTAAAAGCTGTCTGTTTATTGTAGTGCATGTATGCTTGTTAGATGGTGTGTGTGTGTGTGTGTGTGTGTGTGTGTGTGTGTGTGTGTTGCTAGAACTCGGACCCAGGGCCTCTGTTCACGCTGGGCAAGTGCTCTGTCTCTGACAAAACTCCTCCCGAGTGAGACAAACCCCTAACTGTTGTTTTAAATGCATTCTTTAAAATGCTCTTCATCCGATGTCTTCATTTTTTTATTTTAGGTGCGACTGTTTCTTCTTCGTATGTACGTGTGTGCACCACTTGAATGCTTAGTGTCCACGGAGATCAGAAGAGGGAGCTGGGTCCCTTGAAGCTGGGGTACGGATGGTTGTGAATCACCATGTGGGTGTTGGGAAATGAAATGGGCTTCTCTGCAAGGAGAAGGGTTCTTAACTGCTGAGCCATCTCTCTAGCCCTCTGAAATGTGTTCTTAATCAGTGTTGAGACTCGTACACGCGTCCAGTCCTCTGGTCACTGCTATTGGCCTTACTGTTGTCCTACTGTTGTCTTCTTCCTTCCGGGTTTAGTTTGATGCTGGGGCCCCTAGCCCTGGACTGCAGCTGTGGTCGCAGTGTGTGTGCTCCTCTTAGATTGTCCCCACTGCCCTTTACTGTCAGGCGTTAGTTTACCTGCGTAGAGAACTCTCACTCTGTTGTTTTCCTCAGCATTTTGAAGACATGGTCCCATGGTTTTTCTGCTACCACATTCTTCATCCTTTGAAAACATTTCCAGGTTCCCATCTACAGGGGCCTGTTTTGATGCCCCCAAGCATGGCGTAGCTCTTGGTCTTCAGTTTCTTGTCACAGATGGAGCAGAGCACATCCTCTGCTTTCAGTCTTTTTTTTTTTTAATAGAAACAGGAAGTGGAGTGGAGGAATCTATGCTCGTTTTGCTTTTAATTTTTCTTAGGCATTGGCAGGCCCAGCAGCGATATCCAAGTTCCTCTCCACCCTCACCTGGTAATAGTTACTCCTGGTAATAACCGCCTTAATAGATGGGAAATGGCATCTCATTGTGAGCTGTCTGTCTCCCACGGCATTTTTATGTCTGTAAATTGGGGTGAGGTGGCGGATAGTCTACCTTAGTAAGAGTCGCTACGCGCTGGAACTGCCAGACCTCTGTATTTTTAATGCAATTTGTCTAACTCGTTTTTTCTATCTTTTGGAGAGTATCCAACTTATAAGTACATAAAAAATTCATGACAGTTCTCTTAAAAAAAAAAAAAAGAAGAGAGGCCTTTATCCTAAGATTGTTTTATAAATCTCCTGGTTTCTGTTAAAGTATCATGGAGCCAAGAATCGTTATCCCCTTGTCTGCTGTCCTCCTATTTGTTTCTCTCTTCTTTTTTTTTTTCTTTTACAATCCTTTCTGTAACAATAACTATTTCTCTGCAATCATTTTATTGGTGCCATCACTGTGGCTTTATGTTTTGATCCTGTCTCGTACTCTCCCACAGTAAGTACCACTGCCATCTCAGGGGTTTGGCTCGGGAACGTATTTCAGCTTAATATCTCCAGGTATTAAGGCTTGTAACAATCCATTCACTTTCCCTTTACAGCTGCCTATATAATTGTCAAAGAGATCTAGGGGAACAAGGATGCGGTCATTAAGGGCATCCTCGGCGGCTCCGTAAATAGCTTTTCTTCTCTTACTCTGCTCCAGATTGGAGTCTTTGAGAGTTCCAGGGAGGAGATCAGGGGCTTCATGAATTAGATACAATCTCCAACCATAGTTTCTCCTGGCCAGATGTTTTCTCTGTACAGGTGGTCCCCGATTTACGGTTCGATTTATGACCTGTCGACTTTAAGGTGGTGGAAACGGAAACTGATACACACTGAGTAGAAATGGCTCTTCAGTTTCAAATTCCGGATCTTTTTCCAGGCCAGCAAGAGTGTCTTACAGCATCTTCTAGTGTTGCCGAGCAGCGATAGTGGCCCAGCCCCCAGCTAGCCACCCAATCGTGAGGGTAAAAGACAGATGGTGTTGCTGGTTGGTAGGTTAGGGATATTAAATGTTTTCTTTTCTTTTGTTTTGTTTTTCTTGACAGGGTTTCTCTGTGTAGCCTTGGCTGTCCTGGATTCTTTTTGTAGACCAGGCTGGCCTCGAACTTACAGTGATCCACCTGCCTCTGCCTCCCGAGTGCTGGGATTAAAGGCATGTGCCACCATGCCCGGCTTTTATTTTTTATTTTTTTATTTTTTTTGTAAATGCTTTTTTAAAAAATCAACAATTTAACCTTCTTAATTAAAAATTAGATTTTATTATTTTTATATGCATAGGTATAAGTGTTTTGCCCTCACATATGTCTGTGACCGTCTGCCCGGTAGCTTCAAAGGCCAGAAGAGGGAGCCTTATCGCCTGGAACTGGAGGTACAGTGCCATGTGGGTGTTGCGAGTCAGACTTGGGTGCTTCTGGAAGAGCATCCAGTGCTTTTGACTGTTGAGCCATCTTTTCAGCCCTCTAAATGCATTTCAACATATGGTATCTTCCATTTATGTTGGGTAGCCATAGTATGTCAAGGAGCCTCAGCATAAGGAGGGAACAGAGCCTGGACCCTGCTAAGAGAGTCCTTTGTAGATTCCTGATCCTTCTGCCTTTTTTTTTAATTTTAAAAAGCCATTTATACTTTTGTCTTCTTGTATTAGTATTCTTTTTTTTTTTCGTTTTGTTTTGTTTTGTTTTTTTTTTTTTTTGAGACAGGGTCTCTCTGTAGCCTTTGCTGTCCTGGACTCACTTTGTAGACCAGGCTGGCCTCGAACTCACAGTGATCCGCCCGCCTCTGCCTCCCGAGTGCTGGGATTAAAGGTGTGCGCCATCACGCCCGGCCATATTAGTATTCTTGTTGCTGTGACAAAGTACATGACAGGGACATCTGAAGGAAGGAAGGGTTCATTCTGGTTTACAAGGGTGTGGCCCATCACAGCCCGAAGGCGCAGTGGCAGGAGCATGAAGTAACTGGCCACAGGACCCCGGCCCATGGAGTAATGCTGTCCACATTTAGGGTGAGTCTCAATACCTCAATTAATGCAGGCTAGGACCCTTCTCCAGACATGCTCAGGGGCTAGTCTCCTAGGTGGCTCTAGAGCCTGCCGCAGTACTAGCCATCAGACGGAGTCCTGAATGCGGCCTTTGCAGAAGGATATTATATGTACGGACACACAGAAAGTGAGGTGTGCTGGCACTTCCTTACAGTCCCCAGATGATAAGTGTACCTTCCCCATGGTCTTGGCCTGCCATCTTCCCCATACTCAGCAGAGTCCTTGACAGTACAGAACTGAAATGGTGACAGTCACGATGAGAAGCAATGGCAGTTTCCTCTTGTCTGGAACGCTGTCAACATTTTCTAAGTGCTTGGTCCAGGAATTGGATGGCCTTACCTCCTATCTGTCCACTTCCCCTGGCCAGCATAGAGCCGAGCGTCTTGTTGGACAAATAGCCTTTGCACTTGAATCTGGCTCTTGTCCATGTTTTTGGAGGTGGATTTAGTTAGAGGTTGGGAAAAAGGTTTAAGCACCTAGCAGGTGCTATATAAAACTTTCACAGTGTGTAACAGAAGGCTTTGAAAGCAGAGAGCCTAAAAGGGTCTTTCCTGTGGCCTCTTCCGTCAGTGCCTCTGGGGTTGTACAGGGCGGTTTGACTACGTGGTAGCGTCTGTGGGCTGCAGTGCTACTGACATGGGCATCGTCATTTGTTGACTTTGACTCTTCAGTGTCTCTAGGAATCTTCCTGTTTCTGGAATGCAGGCACCGAAGGCTAGCACCACCCTTCATTTCTAGAAAAGCCGCCCCCCCCCCATATTTTCACGTGTTTTCTGGAGGGTGCGTCTCACTGCTCAGGGGTCTTTCTGCTTATACACCAGTGTTTAGCTTGGTTCTTTGCTTTCACTAAACCTGAGTCTCCAAAACTCTCCTTTTCTATGCTCTACCCCAGTCCAGATGGGAGACCCAGGCCAGCCTACGAAGAGGAGGGTGTTGGAAGTCTCTCTATCATGGAGTTGTCTCTGTGAAGAAGGATGACGTCAGCTGCTGAGAAGGCTGCGTCTGGAACTACAGTGGGAGGTGAGCTTCTACTTCATCTCTGCCCTGTAAGTCACTGCTTGCCCCAGGACCACTCGGCTTCAGTCTCTGCATCTCTTCTCTGTAAGGGAGATGATGCCCCTATCTTAAGGACTGCTGTGAGAAAGAGCCCATGGAAGTGGCTTCTCACAGCGCTAGGCCCATTCTTTGAGCCTAACTGCTCGATATTGTCATCATTTATTGTGTGAGTGAGAGAAGGGTCGGATGTACAGTTTTCAGCATGAGGAGAGGGAAATCAAGAGATGGCAATTGCCCTGAGGACCTGGGCTCCGTAGGTGGAGAGATGTTGTTGGTGCTGCTTTCGTCTTGGCTGCGCTGGTGGGGGCCAGTAGGTTAAGTGGTTAGTGTCGGCCTTCCTGGTTTCCTCTTTGGTGGTGTTCTCTCAGTCTCTGCCCTAGCACTGGTGTTGGTGAACTTGCCTTAGTAGGGCTAAAATTGCTGAAAAGCCACAAGGCCTAAGAAACCATTTTCTGCACAAGGGTGGTACCCAAGCACTTCTGCCGTTCCAGTGTAAACATTGTAGGGATGTGCCTAACTCACACACACATATGGATAAGCCAAGGAAATGTGTTTTCAAGCTTTCCTGTCTCCTGAGGCCCAAGTTCTGACACTGACATTTAATTTTTGTAGCATTAAGCGTTATCTACTTTCTGAGTTTTTTTTGTTTGAAATGCAGATGTATGGGGAAAGTTTATCATCACACGAAGGGCCTGGTTGGTCCTTGATTGGCAGCTGAGAACTCGGGTTTGGCCAGTGTTCCTACTATCCCGATAAGAACATCTCACAGTGTCTACACCGCCAATATAATTGGGCCTGTTTTGAGTCTGGAATTTGAGTACACGTCAGGCATGGGGTGTGCCTAACCTTCCACGTACATATGGGTAAGCTAAGGAAATGTGTTTTCGGGGAAACTGTGTGACCAGCCATGACCCTGGGTACTAAGTCTTTAGTGATGCTCTGTTTGTTAACATTTCACACGACGCAGGTCTTGCTGGAGACCCTCCTTTGTCTCATCTCTCTGTAACAAGCTGTGGCCATACAGATGCTCTGTGCCGACCCCCAAGTGACTCTAGTGAATCACCCAACCTTGATGTGGTCTCCGGGAATCTCTGTCACAACAAAGAATTCTCGCCATCACAAGGAAACTATGAGCAACATCTGAGCTAAGAGCCTTAATAAGATATTAGCAAACTAAATCTAACATCACATGAAGTAATTTATACAGCACAACCCAGTGGGATTTACCCAAGAGTCAACTACTGTAATATACTATATTAATAGAACAAATGACAAAGCCCACAGAACCATTCCAACATTCCTGTGCCAGCCCTCACGAAATTCATGATGAAAACTCAAACCTTTACCTGAGCAACAGCACTTATAAAAACCAACCATAAGAAGAACGCCTGGCCGGGCGTGGTGGCGCACGCCTTTAATCCCAGCACTCGGGAGGCAGAGGCAGGTGGATCTCTGTAAGTTCGAGGCCAGCCTGGTCTACAAAGTGAGTCCAGGACATCCAAGGCTACACAGAGAAACCCTGTCTCCAAAAAAAACAAAAACAAAAGCAAAACAAACAAACATAAGAAGAAGAAGAAGGAGGAGGAGGAGGAGGAGGAGGACTGTAGACGGCGGGTGAAGCCTCAGTGCTCCCCACCTGAGATCAGGAACACAGCACAGTAAATGTTCAAGTTCATTCCTTGATATGGGCCCAGAAGGCCTCGGTCAATGCTGTTACGGGAATTAGAGAAAGAAGCAGGATTCACACTTGAGTCTTTCTGGCTCCAAAAGCCACAATCTTCCCATCCCTTTGGGAAGAGGGTTGGACAACTCCCTCTCTGGACTTTGTTGCCCAGGCAACTTGGCTTTTCTAGACAACATGATCCAGCCTCCAGAACATTCTAAGGATTATATAAGTACAAGTATTTCCGAGAAAAGGGCGCCTGCTGAGTTTGAGTGAGAAAGGGTTTATGGGGCTTCTTTCCCAGCGTCCTTGAAAAAAAGTGGCAGCTTGCAACTCCAAGCCCGAGGAGGTGTAGGATGGGTTAGCGGTGTGTCTTCTGCCTGTCTGCGGGTAGTTACCTACCAGAGTACATAGGTGGAAGTGGAGATCTGCTGTACCGTCTCCCTCTCCTTTTTTTTTCTCTTGCTTGTGCTTGGAGCTAGGCTCTGACTACGGAGCCCAGGCTGGCCTCAAGTCCCGGGATCTTCCGAAGAGCTCAGCTTACAGCTGTGTGCCCTCACCTTGGCTTTGTGGAGCTCTAAGAAAAGAGCAGGAAGGTAGAGAAGTAGTTTGCCACCTTCAATTCTAATGCAATTCCTGGGCCTCACGAATCCTGAGCCTCTTACTGAAGTGTAAAAAAAAAAAAAAAAAAAGTGGCTTTTGAGGCCCTAAAGATTCAAATGTAAATCCTGCTCCTTGCCTGGAACAGTGAGATTTGTGGACAACAGCCAGTTTCCAACGGGGTGGGGGTGGGGTGGGGGGTGGGGGGTGGGGGGGTAGGGGGGGTGGAGAAGGGAGGGGGGGATGCTGAGAGTGCTGCTGCAGCAAGCCCCGTGAACGGCCAGGCCTCAGTCGGAACCTCCAGTCTGGCAAAGCTGGATCCTTAGCGCCACCATAGAAAAAGTGTGGACAAGTCATAGTGAAACAAAAGGTTACTAATTATTAAGAGAGAGACATATAGGGAGAGACAGTGCACATGTAAAATATGGGCTGGGCTTCTCCAGAGAGAGTGACATTTGTGTGTCTTTGCAATGGTTACGTATCGATTTTGTAGCTTTCTAAATCACATTCCTCAAAAGATGCAATTTTCTTTTTTTTATCTTTCAAAAATATTTATTTATTAATTATTATGTATACAGTGAGAGCACTGTACACCTACAGGCCAGGCAAGGGCATCAGATCACATTATAGATGGTTGTGAACCACCATGTGGTTTGCTGGGAATTGAACTCAGGACCTCTGGAGGAGCAGTCGGTGCCCTTAACCTCTGAGCCATCTCTCCAGTCCAAAAGATGCAATTTTCAACAAGGCTTAATGACTACATAACACTTTGAGTTTAAAAATTAAGCAACAATAGGTCTAGTGAGATGACTCAGTGAATAAAGTTGTGTGCGCCACCATGCCTAATGATTAGAGTTTGATCCGTGGGACCCACGTGGTAGGAGGGGAGAAGCCATTCCTGTGAGTTGTCCTAGACCTCTGTGTATGTGCACACCCCACAAAAATTAAATTTAAGTAAGTATATGTGAGTGGGCTTCTTTTTGTAAACAGAATGCAAAATTTCTCAGGGTGCATTGTTGAGGGCTAGTGATGGGAAAGGTGTGTTGACACACTTAAACTCAAGACCACAACCACTCTGGCCCCAAGGAAGTAGTTTGTTGTTTTCTGCACCCTTGTTTGAAGTATATTTAAGAAGTTAGGTAATTTTGTTTTTCTCTGTTGAGTTGAAGTTTCTCATTCCCAGTCAGATTCTAGTGTGAGTGGCTTCTTTCTTTTCTTACATCTTGTTAATATTTCCCCTGTTTTTATCCTTCCTCAAGAATACCGGTCAGGGGGCTGGAGAGCTGGCTCAGAGGTTAAGAGCGCTGACTGCTCTTCCAGAGGTCCTGCGTTGAGGTTAAGAGCGCTGACTGCTCTTCCAGAGGTCCTGCGTTGAACTCCCAGCAACCACATGGTGGCTCACAACCGTCCGTAATGTGATCTGACGCCCTCTTCTGGCCTGCAGGTGTACATGCAAGCAGAGCGTTATATACACAATAGTAAATAAATACATCTTTAAAAAAAAATAAAGAGTATTGATCAGGTGAAGTGTTGACCAAGGCCAGCAACCTGACTGCCGCCAGCACCTGGGGTCAGGAATAATGTCAATTCTTAAATGATGCAGAAGTTTACTTCTCTCTCAAGTCCAGAAGCACAGAGAATAGACTTGGAGATCTTCTTATTACCTAGAGCCCAGGCTCCTAACTGTCCTGACCATATAATTTTCCTGGGGGGGGGGGGGGAGGGGAGGGCGTGGTGTGGAGGAAGTTGTTTTGAGTCAGGGTTTCACTCTGTAGTCCAAGCTCTCCTAGAACTCTCGAGTCTTCTAGATCAGCCTCCCTGGTGCTGGCTGGGGTTCCAGATGTGCTCCACCACACCCCGTTGGGCATACGAGTTTCATCCTCAAGGCTGCCTCATGAGCCACGGTGCCCTCTGAAGCTCCAGCCACCACCACTGAGTTCTAGGCAAGAGGCAGGAGACGAGGAGAAAGGCCTCATTTCAGCAGCCTTCCCCGTATCCTTTTAGGGAACGGTCCCAAAAGTCCGGCTGAGTGACTTCCTAATATTTCTTTAGGCAGAATTTAGCCATCTGGGTCTACTTAATTACCACAGAGGCTTTAAAATGTAGTCTTCAGTTAGGGGCACAGGCAATAAACAGGGTTTTCATGCTGTAGAGTGGCTTCACTGCCTGGGTCTCAGCCACATGTTCCCTGCCGAGCTGATGGAAGGGTTCAGGGATATAGCACATGAAAAACAGTAAGCAGGAGCCAGCGGCTGCTGCCACACCTTCCTCCCCTGTGGAGTGCTTTAGCCAGGAGTTATGGGGCTGGATAGAGGATGCAGCTGACAGAGGCACTAACCGAGGAATTCTTTCAAGGTCAATGCTTCTTGCTTAAATACTTTGCTCAGCGCCTGACACTAAATAGAGGGAGTCCGTAAGCGGCATTTGGACACATAAAATGGCACGGCTTTGCAGTTAGGCAGACCTTGTATTTGAACACCCCCTCCTTCCCCCAGTAAGCCCCCCCCCCCCAGAATGTTAGCACTGCCAGTGTGCGCCATCAGGCTCACCTGGCTCGGGTTAGGAGTTTTGACTTCTTCAGTCTCAGCATCTTCATCTGTAGCCCGGGGGCAGCCACTCCACAGAGGTTTTGAAAGGACCAGCTCGGCAGACACTGTAAACATCCCAAGCACGGGAGGAAGAACACGCCCATGGATTATTGGGGGGGGGGGGAGACAGAAAATAGTATGACCCAAAATTTGTTCCCAAAACATTGCTCCCCGCCCCTCTCTCTCTCCTCAGTCTTATTTGAGTTGCCTTTGACCAGGTTCCAATCCTGGATATCCCACCTGGCTATAAGCATAGACTCAAGCCTGCCTGCCTGGTTACTCAACTGCTCTGCCTTGATCTTCTCATCTGGACCATGAGCACCCATTCCATAGAGCTCTCGGGAGGACGAGGAGACCACGTAAAGCTTCAGAACAGCGTCCACCCTCTCAGCATTAGCAGCTGTCACCTGGCAGCGTCCTCATCTCCATCTCTGCCTGGCTTGCTGACACCTTATGTTCCTCTTTGTCCCTTTCCCTATGGAAACCCACACTCTCTTGTCCCATAATAAAGCAGGGCCTCTTCCTCCATCCCTGCAGGCCTCCCCTACCACTCCACAGTGAGTGACAGTTCCCTATGTCCGTGTCCTCATAAGGCCATGGGCGGCAGTTGAACATGGGCTTGGGAGCCAGGTTGTTGTAGGACATCAGAGGAAGGCTCTGGAAGGAAAGGTCCTCTGCACCCCCAGTCCCCAGCCATCTGGCTGTCCCACAGAGCTCTGCATTATTTCCTCATCCAGCCGCACCCCTTATTCTCCCCAACCCCCACTCACTCGTCAGCCCCAATGACCTCCCTGCTGCTCCTTCTGCCAAGCTCGTCTCTGCCTTGTGTGCTCTGCCTCTGCTTTTCCTTCCGTCAGACTTTTGCATCATTACGCTTTAAAAAGGAAATAAAAGCCCTGCTTGACACATTCTCTGTCTCCTGCTTTCTGTTCCTTAAGACCCTCACTACCCGACATTCAGTAGAATACTGACTGGATTTGGGTATCCTCCCCCCACCCCCCACTAAACCAGACTAGAAGATGCTTTCTTGTATCCAGAGTGGTCCCTGCACATCGTAGAGGCTCTGGGCTCTCACTGAATGGCTACCCAACACTGCTTTAGAGATGCGTTCTCTGGCCTTGCTTTCCTTTTTACAAGACGAGCAAAGGCTCCCAAGAAGTGAGGACAGACTGAGGAGGGGTGGGACATGGAGAGGATGCAACTGGGATGTTTCTTACCTTCTCTTCTCCTGGCTCCATCTTTCAGGCTCCAGAAATCCTCAGCACTATGCTCAGTTTTCAAAGCAACTTTCTATAGCCTGTCTTCTCTGACTTTCACTCCAGGTCTGTAGCTAAGGATGGCCTTGAACTCCTGATACCTGAGCCTCTGGCTGTCAGGAGTATGGGCATGCGCCAGCACACCTGGCACAATTATCACAACATACGCAGGGAGGCAGGGTTTTTTTTTTCCTAGTGACAGTTTTCTAGCAGTGTCGACTACAGATCAGTGTAGTGTTGGTGGTCCTGAGGTCTCCGGCTCGGAGAGCAGACCGACTCTTTGTGGGAGAATCTGGTAGGTTTGCAAGCCCCGCTGGTTCAACTGCATGGACTTTATGATCCATTCAAGCCTGTAGTTTATGATTCGTCTATCGTTATCTTCCTCCTGAGGACACTAAGGCTTAGCGACAACGTTATATGACTTGCTCAATATAGAAAACTGGGGAAGAAAGGAAGGAAGGAGAGTTCCTCTGATCTGTGCAGAGCAGCAGGCCCTTCCACGTCCTCCTCCTCTTCCTATGTGTTGGCACGGAGCCAAGAATCTCAGGCTTGTGACCTTCCCGTGTTCAGGACTAGCCGTGGCTGGCCTTACGTGCCACACGTTAGGGCCACCGTGAAGGAGCCAGGGCTAGAGGGCATGGTTCCCTCCTGCTCCTCGCTCAGGCATCAGCAGCTCCTTATCCAGGACCTGCTTTAAGCCAGCTCCACCCCACCCCCTCCCCATCTCTTATATGTTGCTGCAGGCTATTAAGGGCCCCCTGATCTGCACCATCTCTCATTAATTAAAAATGCCACAAACCATCTGTTTGAGGAAGCCTCTGAGAGGGGTCTGCCTGCTCCAGGCTGCATTCTCTCATACTTTTTAGCTTTAATTGAAAACTTTTTTTTTTTTTTAAAGAATAAAATCTAGCCACCTAAGCCCTTCTCGTAGCTGCTGGCAATGATGGTGACGGTGGTGGGACGAATCTGGTGGACTGTATTTGACCGAGGCTCTGGAGTCGAGGTTGGTGACATTGGCAGGATTTAGCAGGCTTGGTTTAGCCAGCCTGCTCAGGCTGCGGAGGAGGAGGACAAGGGGCCTGAGATGTGGAGATACGAAGTTAGATGATAAAGGCAGCCATACAAATAGCTCAGCTTAGGGCTTGGAGAGCCCAGGAGACCTAATCCTAACTCTGCCCTATGCTATGTGGGACCAGCAGCACCTGCCTGTGTCCCTGAGACCCTGGAGTCAGCATTGGTCCTTGACTGTCTGCAGTGGATGACCCTGTGATGGGGATGCAGGGTCTCCACCGAGGACCTTCTTAGGAAGGAGGGCACACCTCTTACCTTTCTCCTGGCTCCGAGTTGCTTCCTCACGCTGTCCTGGCCCGTGTCTGATCTCTTGGAAGCAAGCAAGGAAAAGGTGGTAGACCCTCCCCAACCTATAGATAATGGTCCCCCAGCTTGATAATCACGATTGTGTGAGCTATCCTCTAGCAAGGTGGAACAGGATTCTCATTTGTGGTTTCCCCATCTTTGTGGAGAAGGCAACTGATGCCTAGAAATAGAAAGTGACATGTTCAAAGTCAGGCAGCAGTTGGATCTGGTGTCGGTGGGAGCACCGGGGCCTCTGGCATCAAGGCCAGTTCTCTTCCCTCGCCATTGTAGCTTGTGTCTGATCCTCCTCCTCTAGAGCTTGTAATAAATCTATGATGCCAAGTTGGCCCAGCCACAGGGGTACTGCTGACCTTTGACCTTATCAACCGGAAGTAGCTGATTTGTATCTATCGCCAGCACCTACTGTAGAGCCTCACAGAGCTTTACTTTCAGTCCTGTAAGGGGGTGGGGAGTGGGCAGATGGATGGGGGGAGGGAGAAAGAAGGAGGGAGGCCAGTTAGTTCTGAGATGGGGGAGCTTTTCTGTCAGCTTCTAAACCTCAGGAGGCAAAGCTATGGAGGCCAGGAGAGACTCCAGAACAAAAGTGACTCATCCAAGCCTCTTGTCTTGACAAAGATGGCCTAGCGAGAGAGTGACAAGCCCAAGGTCACAGGCCACCCCAGGGGAGCCAGGCCTGGAACTCTCATCTCCTGATTCTTGGTCTTTGCTCTTGCCCCAGCAGAGATCAAGGTCAGGGAGGCTCCGAGCCATTTACAATGGGCTCCACGTCAAGTCACGCCAGCCTCTCACCACCTAATCTCCCCAAATCAATTTGCAAAACTTCCATTAATACTGTCAGGAAATCTGCAAGCTGTTCCAAGCCTGGGCACTGTAATAACTACAGGTTGTAACGACTACCTGGGGGAGACGGATATTAACGGGATAATTAAAGATGAGCGTGGCCTTGGGCAGTTCGGCAAAATTTACCTTTCTCAGCAGCTGGTTTCAAAAGAACCTTGAATCACAGAAGAGCCTCTTCTCACTAAGCCTGCCACGCCACCTCTTTTATTAATGCTTTGCTCTCTCGCAGGAGGCTGTCTTCTGGGACAGAGCACACAGGATTGTGTGCCTAGCTGTGGTCAGTCTGGCCCAAACGAACGGCTTCTTGAGCTCTAAGGGGGGTAGCGTGTCATTTAGGCACTCACCACTGCAGATTCTGATACAGAAAAGTGGTGCAGACTCCGCATTGCTAATGGGTACCTTCCCAGGTGACATCCATGCTTTGCGCTGTTGGACCACACCGAGGAGTAAAACTACCAGAGGGAGTCGGAGATGAGGACAGGAGCCATGGTCTGGGTGCTGATGAATGCTTTTGTTGTTGTTGGTGGTGGTGGTGGTGGTTATTTATTTATTTATTTTTATTTATTTATTTTTAGAGACAGGGTTTTTCTGTGTAGCCTTGGCTGTCCTGGACTAACTTTGTAGACCAGCCTGGCCTCAAACTCACAGTGATCTGCCTGCCTCTGCCTCTTGAGTGCTGGGATTAAAGGTGTGTGCCACCATGCCACCATGCCCGGCTGCTGCTGAATGGTTTTGTTGCATTTCGTTTCACTGGAGGGAAGGAACAGGTACCAGGCTGTTGGTAGCTGTACTTTAAGCTGGTCCCTGTGGTAGATGCCTTTTCATAAGGATCAAGGCAGATGCTCTGAAACTCTGACTGTTTAGGTCAGAAGTCCAGCTTTAGGGTCCAGGCAGTGATGATAAGAATACATACTTTACAGAATTGTTGTAAAGGTTAAACAAAATTCATTTAAAGTATTAGTTCTTAGCATGTGGGATGTACAGTAGTCTAGTGGCAGTTGTTTTCAGTCCCAACACACACACACACACACACACACACACACACACACACACACACACACACACAAATTAGTATCACTTTAAGGGACCTTTAGATGCTGTTCATTCCATGCACAAAATTAACCAAATGTTTTCAAATATTTAAAATAGCACTTGAAAAATTCAGCATGTTTAAGCTCTACATTCATTCCTTGAGTGATAAGCCTTCCCAGAATATTAAGTATGTCTTACAAGTCTAAGAGCTCCTTAAGTGTGTTCAAAGGTAAATGACTTTTTTCAACAGAAAAATTTAAAAACTTAAGTTAATAACTAAGTTATATTTTAGGTTGGAAAGAGCAGACCTGTTTCTCAAATAGGTCAAATTCTTAAACACCCCAAACACTTGGAGTACCAAACACAACCACACCCTTCAACATCTAAAAATTTCATTCCATAGGTTTGTGTATTTCGGCCATTTCTCTGTTGAAGGATGAAAAAAAAATTTTTTTTTACCCACTAGGAAGATTATTGTAATTTCCAAGTAGTTTTGGGGGTCACCTTCTCAAACAGCTGAAGCTGCTGTTCTGTAAGAGCTGTCAGCACTCAGACTGGATTTTCACCAGTGGCATCGATGGAGTCCGTTGAGCTTGGTGTTCTTGCTATTTTGCCAGGGACTCCATAAATGAAAGGAGGGAGCAGCACACAGTTGGGGCCCCAGGAATCGAGGCTCTTTGTTACTCCACTCTTCAGTTTACTCAGTTCCTAGACTTCTTCTCCTAGGCCACTACGGCGCATGATAGCAGGCCGGCTTGCCAGTAGCTGCCTTCCAGAGAGAGGAGGGAGAGGGGAGAGAACGGTTCTGTTCACTCCTGCTGTCTCTCAGCCACACTTTCCAAAACATAAAACCATCATCCTTTGGATTCTGGTCATAGGCATGTTTTCATAAATAAGTGTTAGCATTGAGCACTGTTGCTCATAACTCCGATGTTCTTAGAATGTTGAAGGGATTCTCTGAAGACCTTGAGACACCTCGGAGGATGTGATGCGATGGCGCTTGGGCTTCTTGAACCCTGCAGAGCTCTGATTGTTCCTTGTTGACATTGATGTCTGAGAAGGTGACCCCCAAACTACTTGGAAGTTACAATTATCTTCTTAGTGGGTGAGGGTTTTTTTTGCTTTTTTGTTTTTGTTTTTTTAAGCCTTCAATATAGAAATGGCTGATTGGTTCTCAACCTTCCTAATGCTTCAACCTTTTAATACAGTTTCTCATGTTGTGGTGACCCTTAAGCGTGAAATGATTTCATTGCTACTTCCTACTGTAATTTTGCCATGATTGTGAGTCATAATGTAAATATCTCATATGCAGGATATCTGATATGTGATCCCCAAGGGGGCGGCGGGCCACAAGTTGAAAACTGCTGATGTAGGGGATGGGAAATCAGAGCAGGCTCCCATCTGACACCTGTCAGGGGGCGTCACCTCTCTGGGGGTCTGTTTCCTGATTTGTACAATTGGAGATTGGGGCAGTTTAAATATTTCCGTGGGCAGAGTGTCAGGAAGAGTCATGAGCAAGAGTTATGTTCCTGAGCCGGGCGTGGTGGCGCACGCCTTTAATCCCAGCACTCGGGAGGCTGAGGCAGGCAGATCGCTGTGAGTTCGAGGCCAGCCTGGTCTACAAAGCAAGTCCAGGACAGCCAAGGCTACACAGAGATACCCTGTCTCAAAAAACCAGAAAAAAAAAAGAGTCATGTTCCTATTTCTTCAGTCAAATTTCAAAATAGCAGCTGATAACAGAGACACTCCCAGGCCCCCTGCGCCCCCCCCCCCCGGCCACTCCATTCCCCAATGCACAGACACGACTCTGTAACTACAGGGCAAATGCAAATCCAAGTCAACAGAATAGATGTCTTTTCTTCAAAATCATTTTATTTTGAGATAGAGTTTTGCTGCGTAGCTTGGCTGGCCTGAAACTTGCAATGTAGACCAGGCTGGCCTTGAACACACAGAGATATCCCTGCGTCTGTCTCCTGGGTACTAGGACTAAAGGTGTCGACCAACTAGACACCCCACTTCTTCAAAATCTTACTGAATGAAAAAAAAAATGACCGTTTCTAGGTATGGTGAAGGAGAAGGTTTATTGTAGAAATGAGGGAGAGCATAGGCAGAGGCAGGGGCATTGGGAAGAGTCCAGAGTGGATATGACCCTGAGCCAGGCCTTGTAAGGAGAGGTAGGGAGAGGGAATGCTGACAAGGAGGGGCAGCCTGGGCCAAGAGCCTCGCATAGCCAAAATGGCTGAGTTATATAGTGGCCAGAGGAGCTAGGGAAGGGGAGGGAAGTCCAGCCTGGATTGGAGAGTTCAGGATAGGGGGTGGGGTATGTCAGCCAGGAGGAACCAGTAACAGGTAGAGACTGAGGGATGCTGGGAGAACCTGGCAGCCAGCATCCACTTTGATCACTTTAGTGGGCACTTCAGTTAGCCATGTGTTCCTGGTTTGAGACCTAGTATTTAGCAAGATGCATCGTCCACTGTGGTTGGCCGGTGAAGACACGTGATCATCCTGAGAACAAGGGCTCTCTCAGTGCGGACCTAGTCATATGTGCAGACAGGGAGGCCTGTCGGAGTCACAGCCATTGGTCCACCTGCCCTCCTTGACTCCACTTTGGGTCCATTTCACTCTCAATGCTTTCCCTGTAGCACCCTTCTCCCGGGGGCCACACAGACATCTCTGTGGTGGGGGGGGGGAGGGGAGGGGAGGGGGGTGGGAAGAGAAGAACAGGAGTTTTAATTGTCAGACGGATATGATTTTGAACTCCAGCTCTGCCATTCACAGGCCATGGAGAGCCAGGCCCAAGCGTCTTCCCAGGATCTTTACTTCTTCGTTTTTAGAATAGTGACAATCATGAGATGGTGTGCGACAGTGTTCTGCTGACTGCAGAACCCTACGCTCATTCTCGCTGGAGTGTAAAATGTCATAATTAACACGATATGTTTCTGCGCCCTTCATCTGACTAGCAATTAAGTTGGGGGGGGGGCAATACAAACACACCCTACACACTTCAAAGCCTTCTTCTTGCTACCCTGGAACCCAGCACAGCCTCTATCAGAGCTGGATATTGATGAAATCTAGGTGTGTAGGTTAATAAACTCCCACATGATGACCGGGGCCTATGTTTTTTCCCCCTAATATATAGCGCAATGATCTTAGGTAGAGGAAAGCAAGCTTGGGTGCCTTGGGTGTCCAAGCCTTACACGGAGAGCTAAATCACCCCTGAGCCCTCCCTGGAACCCACTGCCCTCCACTACCCCTGGCTGGGCCTTGAGCTCCCTCCCGGTTTGTGCTGAGGACCCTAAGCAGAGTTCCTGCTCCTTGCCTGAAGCATTGAGTGCAGGAATGAGAAGTGTGTTTTCTTATTGTTTTAGGAAACCGCTCGGGGAGGCGGGGAGGGAAGGAGGAGAAATTGAATCAGAAGAAACGATTTCTCGTATGTTAAAGGGGACTGCAAGGATTCCCAGAAGCCAGGTGCTAACTGAGCCCGCATCTATTCGGAAGGCAACTAGCTGGAATAGCTGGAGCCTCGTGCACTGCCCCGGGGCAGGAGAAGGAGGAGTCAGTGGCCTGGACTGGCGGTCTGGCTCTGAAGGCTCTTTCTCAGCACGGTAAGGACATGCGGGGGCCTTGGTTATTTCTCTCGATCTTCCTTCCTCCTCCTCCTCCTCCTCCTCCTCTTCTTCTTCTTCTTCTTCTCTTCTTCTTCTCTTCTTCTTCTTCCTCCTCCTCCTCCTCTTCTTCTTCTTTTCTTCTTCTTCTCTTCTTCTCTTCTTCTTCTTCTCTTCCTCCTCCTCCTCCTCCTCCTCCTCCTCCTTCTTCTTCTTCTTCTTCTTCTTTCTCTCTCTCTCTCTCTCTCTCTCTCTCTCTCTCTCTCTCTCTCTTCTTTAGTTCTTGTTTCTGTTTTTGAGACGGGGTTTCTCTGTGTAACCCTGGTTGTTTTAGAACTCACTCTATAGACCAGGCTGGCCTCGAACTCAGTGACCGGCCTACCTCTACCTCTTGAGTGCTGGGATTAGAGCTGTGTGCCGCCACCACCAGGCTCACCCTTGCTTACGGACTGTTCTAAATCCTCCTCGCCACCACCACCTATGACCATGTTTCTGAGGCTCTTCCGTTCTTGAAGAGATGGGTCAGGAAGGATGTGACAGCTGCAGTTCTGTCACCACCGGGTGGGCCAGCTTAGATTTCTTGCCCTGTCTGAAAATAGAGAAAGAGACACAATCCTCATGTGGGCTGGCTTCGTCCCATAACCTGCTAAAGCTTGACAACCCAGTGTTGGGGCTGGGGAGACAGATGGCTCAGGGAAGTGTGTGGCATGCAGGCGTGAGAGCCTGAGCTTGATCCCCAATACCCATAAAAAGCAGAGTGTGATGGAGCGTGTTTGCTACCCAAGTACCAGGGAGGTGGAGACAGGAGGGTTCTAGAGTTCACTGGCCAGCCAGCCTAGCCCGACAAGCCCCAGGTTCCAATGAGAAATGCTGTGTTAAAAAAGAGTGCACAAGCAAAGCTGGGCACGATGGTGGTGCATGTCTTTTTCGCTCTAGAGGCAGAGGCCAGCCTGGTCTTCAGATCGAGCTCCAGGACAGCCAGGGTGGTTATACAGAGAGATCCTGTCTCGAAACAAACAAACAAACAAACAACACAAAGCACACATATGCACATGCACACTCGTGCAAACCCAGTTTGATCTTACACTTAGAGAGGTCCTTTGGGGTGGGGGTGGGGTCATTCTGACAGATAGCTCTAAGAAGCAAGGGCACACACTTTAGAGGTGACCCTCTGGTTATACAGAGAACTGCCACTGCCAGGTGGACGATATGCCCAGGTGGTGGCAGAAAAGCCCAGGTCCAATGTGGGCCTTGACACTGAGCTGCTGTGAGAATGCCTATGGTGGGGCTTCAGTGTCTCTTCCAGGAAATGGGGAAAACGGTGACAAGGCTGTTGGATGGGACAATCAATCTGCTGGGTGCTTAGCAAGGCTTGGCATTTAGGAAACACACCGTAATGTGCCAGCCATGCCGAGGGTGTTAGAAATAGTTAAGCGGGGCTTGGCATCACTCAGGAAGAGCTGCTAAGAAAGGTAAGCTGGCTCAGTCTCCTCACCCAAAGTGGCCCATCCTTCAGGGGGCGGGGTCTGGTCAGGCAGTGTCAGGATTTGTTTCAAAAAGATCATTTGGGCCGTTTTCATTACTGATCAAACACCTGCACTCATCACACAGCTCCAGCAGGCTCCTCAGCCACCTTGGCCATCTGGGCCTTGCCGTATAGAGACTCCTCGTTCTTAAGGGGGTGGAAGGGTGACTTGCCCACTCGAGGTCTTCTCTCCCATGGTCATTCAGCCCCTACTGGTCCTGAGCACGGCAGTAGTTTACTCAGAGTGATGTTAGCTCTTGGCGCTTCTGAGACCTTCCTGCACACCAGCTCGCTTTATGTACACACACATACACACACACACACACACACACACACACACACACACACACACACACGATACAACCCGTTCTCAGGCTGACTCCCTTAATCTCATCTCACAGAAAAGGAAACTGAAGCCCAGAGAGGGGTCTACCCCAGAGGCCCAGTAGTGAGTTGTTGTGCTCAAAGTGTGTGTGTGTGTGTGTGCGCGCGCGCGCTTGTACGTGTGCGCTGTAGATGGGCTATGCTGTCTTCACAGAACAATCCATTCCTAGACGATGGTGTACTGGGATCAAATCCCGCCAAGCTGCACCTAATAGAAATGCTATCAGCCTACAGCCATAACCTTCAGAGTCTCAGCCTTCTGGTTTCCCCAAAAAGAACATGACCAAACCTAAACTTGTTCCCAGGGCATATAAACAATGCCGGGGTCCTGCTCTAGCTCCGGCCTGTCCCTCTTGTTACCGAGAGTGCAGCCCTCACGATATATTGGGTTGTTCTACCCTTCCTTTGTGAACCACCTGATTATGTGGCTCATGTATCTTTAGAATGGGATCTTTGTCTTTTTCTCATGAATTTCCAGCTCTTTTAGCAATCTGACTGTAGACCAATGAGTATCACCCTTCAGTTTACCACTTGTCTTTTAATTTTGTTTTGATTTTTTTTTCCCATGTAAGTTAATGATTTTCTGTGGAGCTGAGATTCATGCACTTTGACTTTCCTTGGGTATGGCTTGCATCCTACTTAGAATTTTGCTCATATTAAGATTTCTTTCTCTCTCTCTCTCTCTCTCTCTCTCTCTCTCTCTCTCTCTCTCTCTCTCTGAGAGGACGTCTGTGGTTTCATTGTGTATGTTTAAACACTGACATCCATCTGGCATTTATTTTGGTGTATGGAGTGAGGTAAAGACCTAGCTTCAAATGTCTCCCAGATGGCTTGTTCCTCAAATCCCAAGAAATAAGAATCTGGAGAGAAGTGGCAGTTTGTTTGGGCTCGCATAGACCGGCTGGCCAACAGTACCATAGCCCCGAGAGTGGAGAGTGGCCAACGGAATAATTTCACAGGAGCCAGCCAAGGGACAAGCCAGCCCCATGGTTCCAGGAGTCCCTCAGCAGTGCTCTAACCTGGAGGGTGGTGGGGGTAACTACAGACCCCATTTAAACAGAAGGATGGCCCAGGTTGCTCCTACACAAGGCTCTGTTCCCATGGGGAGCAAGGGCCCTAGGTCATGCTCTCACCACAGTGGGGAGCTCCCAGCTCCCAGGCCTCTCAGGGTTTGAGAACAGGGGCAGTGTCCTTGTCTAGGCCCCAGACTCTGGCTGGTAAGTGAAGCCCCGCCCCTGTGCCCCAGCCACAGCAGGATCTCCCAGGGGTGCAGAGAATTCATGGAGTGAAAGGCTGAGCCTGTGTTAGATCTTTGGAAATGAATCTTCCCTTTGGAAAATTGAATTTTGCTTTGGAAAACAAACATGCCGCCTAGCTTTCACAATACAAACCACAGAGAGGGCATAGATCTTAAAGGTACCCCTGCACATTCATTGGGATTCTCCAAAGAAATAGCCAGCAGGTCACAGTTGCCTACATTTGTTACACACAGACATTTAATATACAGAACTCACAGGCTCATTTTCTAATGGACATGGGCAAACCTTAGATCAGCAGGGTGGGTTGCCAGGCAGAGAGGCAGGAGAATTGAAGGTTTCCCTTCTGTCTGCATCCCCAGAGAGAACGAGAGAGAGAGAGAGAGAGAGAGAGAGAGAGAGAGAGAGAGAGAGAGAGAGAGAGAGAAGGGTGGGGGGGGAGGGAGGGAGGGAGGGGAGAGGGAGAGGGAGAGGGAGAGGGAGAGGGAGAGGGAGAGAGGATGGTGTGGCTCCCATCCAAAGACGCACAGGCCCAGAACCAGGAACCAGTCATCACTTCCTTGAAGCAAAAAGGAGACAAGAGAAAGCCCAAGTCAGTTTGGTGGCACACACACAAGAGCAGGAGAACCTGCCTTCTTCTTTTTCTTTTCTTTTTTCGGCTTTTTTTTTTTTTTTTTTTTTTTTTGTTTTGTTTTGTTTTTCGAGACAGGGTTTCTCTGTGTAGCTTTGGCTGTCCTGGACTCACTTTGTAGACCAGGCTGGCCTCGAACTCACAGCGATCCGCCTGCCTCTGCCTCCCGAGTGCTGGGATTAAAGGCGTGCGCCACCACCGCCCAGCGAGAACTGCCTTCTTTAGAAGGGCAAGATCAGGCCTTCATCCAACCTGAGTGAGGACAGCCGCTTTTCTCATCTATTGGCCCAAGTGTTAATCTCAACCATACATACACCCTCAGAGACACACTCAGAGGACACCTAGTGCCCAGTGAAGTTGGCACCAGGAAGTAACAGGCACATGGGTGTAAAAAACAAAAACAGAAGAAAGGAGAAGAAACGGCCATTCAATCTCAGGTTTACATTCAGAAGGCGGAAGGGGCCCAAGGTCACCAAGGTCACAGGAAAAAAGTTGGGCAGGGAAACCAGAATTTAACATCCTACCACTTGCGGCCTGAAAGTGGTCCACCTTCACAGGCTCTCTTAAGCGCATCCCTTCATGTAAAAGGGGGAGGCTACTTAGCTCACCATAGATGGCTGACTGTAGTAGGGTTTCCAGGTAATGAATTCCTGTCCAGCTTGTCACTTACCAGGGGCTCCTACGTCCCTGTTCACTCCGTGCAGAGCTGGTCTTGGCAGCTCATTTGAGGCCTGGGAGCTCTGAGACTGGCCCACAGCTGTGGCTGCTTCTTTCTCCCGTCTTCTCCTGCCCTTGCTCTGACAACCTCCCGAACCCTCAGTACCCTTTCCCCTGCGGCAGAGATGGGGCGGGCACTGTCCTCTGTGGGATGGAGGATGCTCTGGTGGGGGCCCGGGGAACCTGCTTGGGAGCCGCTCAGGAACTGCAGTTCCTGTTTGGAAATACAAATTGCAGCAAATCTGTCGTCTCCGGAGAGAAATTGCATTTGGCAATTTCGATGTTTTTTTCCATGCTTTGATGCTCCCGTCTGTTTAAGGGGAGGGGGAGGGGAGGGGGAAGGGGAAGGGGAAGGGGGAGGGGGAGGGGGAGGGGGGGCAGGAACGGAACTGGGCTATGGTCAGCAGGAAGCAGAGGAGCAAAGCGAGTAAGGAAAGCCACTGCCCAGGCATTTTGCAAAAGGCTTCTCTCCAGGTGTCAGCAGCCAGCTCCAGGCTTGACGTTACAGTCTGACGCGTCATGGGGCCGCGCCTTAGCGGTGCTGGGCAAGGAGCTGCTGGATTCCTAGAAGGAAAGGACTAGGAGTTAGACGGACTCCAGGCAGGCAGACAGATGGGGGAGGGGCCACAGCTAGGTAATAAAGGCGGTGAATTACCAAGATGTCCGGCTTCTTCCTCGTCTAACCCAAGACAAAGGCCAGGCAGCTTAAAACAAAGGCCCTGCAGGCTTTTCTTTTGCCCCTGCTGACGGACTGGCTCTAGTTCCAGGCTGCAACACTAAGCGTAACACAACAGTTGCGGGCCAATCAACCACCCTTTCTTTCTTCAAACTGGCCAGCCCTAAATTAGGGAAGGAAGACTCTTCAGAGACTAAAACCCCAGCCCTAGAGAGAAGAGACCCCTTCTGGTCTGCAGAGGGTCTTTCCCTGGGTGTGTCTGCAGCGTTTGAATGCTTCCTCACTCTTAGTAAAAGCCTGTTTTCAATAGCTGGTTCTTTTTTCAACAGTCTGCTCCGGCTTGCGGTGTTTTGAGATGTCCCCCTTGCTACCTGTTGAACTTTTAATTTTTTAACTGACAGAGAAATCGGACTCAGTGAGACCCTTGGGCACTAACAGAACCTCACTAGGGCAGGATCCTGGTTGTTAGATCCGGAACACAACGGGACAATGAAGGAGAAAAATGAGAGCACAACCCTGGGCCTGGCCTGAAGCAGACTGTTCTTTAGTGAGAACAGTGGAGGACGGTGGGAATGGAGGCTGGCCTCAGGAGGCCATTGGGGCAGGCTTGTTTATCAGGGACTGAGGGTAGAGAAGTTGCAGGTGTTGACTCTGAACCACTTGTAGTTTTCTCAGAACATAAAGGGACAGGGGTTCACTAGCTCCCCCCACCCCCCCCCCCCCAACAAGCGGAATGTCCCTGACCAGGGTTGGGCAAACACAGCAGACCATCCCTAGGTCTAACTAATTTAGCCCAACACTAGGTCTGTCACCTTGCTGGTGGCCTTGCCCAGGTTGGGGACTTGTGTTGGGTGGGGAGGAAAACTCCAGTCCAGTAGTTAGCTTTCCCTCTTTGTCCGAAAGAGGAGCGGATGGTAGCTTCCATGACTGTCCTGCCCCAATTCTAGTGCCTATTACTTCTAAATCCTCAGAGCGGTCCTTTGAAGAGAACACTGCTGTTGTCCCTGTTTCATTGATGGGAAACCCCAAGGCACAGAGAAGTGACTGGCCCCAGGTCACGTGGGAAGTTAGTGCGGGGACCCAAGCCTCTCCACGGTCCCAGATTTGTTCCTAAGTCTGGTTTGGCTGCCCCTTCAATGTCAGGAATAGGAATTGAAGCTGGTGTGTTGAGTCAGGCAGGATCAGAGGGTTCTCTCTGGTGAATCTTGAGGAGGCTGTGTGTTCTGAGGCAGCTAAGCAATGAGCGTTTTCTTGGTATTGGAGGCATCCCAGGTGTGGAGGACTGTGTGGGTCAGCGTCAGGATGGTTGGGAAGAATGGGGCTAGGGTATCATAGCAACCAAGGAAGTTTATCTGTGCAAGAACAGCAGACAAGTGTCCATCCATGTGCCGGGACCTCCGTGCCAGAGAGCCAGGGTCTTAGCTCCTAAGGTGAGGGTGGGGCTAATGTCCTGAGCCTAGGACTACAAGAGGCAAAGTAGAGGCAGAAGCCCCTGAAGGTAGCCGAGGAGGAGACCACAGATTAGCCTATGCCTTGGTCCAGGCAGGTGCATTGTGGGTACCAGTGGCCTTGTGTGAGCTGGGTTTGCTGGTAAGGCCCTGCTTTCTGGCAAGCTTCATCTGTGGCCCTCCTGGCCCTGACTGTGGCCGTAGAGTCACAGTGTGCTGGAAGTTGGCCAGATATGAAGCCCAGTCCTACGGGGTTGCTGCAGTTTACTCTCATTGTGGGAAGCAGGCTTGTCTTCCTGGGTGGGTTTTTAAGACTGATTTTTTTAATATAGAAGGACATATGGGAGTTCACTCATATAGAAGCACTCTGTATGTGCTTCCTGTTCCCCCTTACCCCCCCTCTTCCATATCGCCTTTCTCCAACACTTCCTAGTGGTGAGGAACTTTGGGATTTTACAGCTGTATTTTTCCGAACAAGGTCTCACGTAGCTCTGGATCCTGTGTGAACGGCTCAGGCTGAGCCGTGACATCCCTCTGCCCATTCCAGGGCAATCGCTCCTCCGGTCTCCACGCAGAATATCCCAACACCTTGTCGTCAAGGCTCCCAGCAAGGCTCCCATTTGTCTTCCGGCCCGGGAGCCTGCCCTAGAAGATGTGTGGGATGTGGAGGAGGGCGGCTGAATTGCAGAAGAGGAGGCAGTAGGCAATTTAGGAAGAATTTGGGAGAGATGCTTGTTGCTAGGTGACCAGCAGGGGCCAGTTAGGAGAGGTAGTGCCAGGCGGTGGTGAGCCTGGTCTTTATCTTTTTTAACTCTGTGGTGATTCCTTCCCCCTCAGAGATCCTAGTCTACTTCCCCCTCTTCCTCTTCATTGGGTCCCTTCATCTAGTGTCATCAAGACTACATGTGTGCACGGATAGGATAGAATCTTACACTGCTGGCAGATTTTAATTTACGTTTACTGATATTTTCAGTTTGTGTGTGAGTGGGTGGTGAGTTTGTGAGTGGGAAGTGCCAGTGTGTGAGCACATAGGCATGTGCCCCTGGTGTTGCACGCTTGTGAAGACGGTGGTGATAGTGGTGGCTTACCTAACTGCATTCTTTTCATGGACCAAGTACACCCTGCATTCTTCTGTAAAGTTTCTTTTTTTTTCCAGCGGGGCGTGGTGGCGCACACCTTTAATCCCAGCACTCGGGAGACAGAGGCAGGCAGATCGCTGTGAGTTCGAGGCCAGCCTGGTCTACAAAGCGAGTCCAGGACAGCCAAGGCTATACAGAGAGACCCTGTCTCGAAAACAAACAAACAAACAAACAGTGTCTTTCTTCTTTTTGTGAGGCAGGGTTTGTGCCTGTGCGTGCGTGCGTGCGTGCGTGCGTGCGTGCGTGCGTGTGTGTGTGTAGCATGGTTCTTCCTAAGAAGGGTTCTTGTCTCTGACCATAGTCCTACTACCCCAGATATGGGGGCTCTGAAAGACCCTGCCTTAGCTATGGACAGAACAGCTCTGGGGACAGAGCCAGAAAAAAGTGATCGCTGGACTCAAGGAGTCAGAGTCACACAGTGGCTGGTGCCAGGAATCATTGACTCAGAATACAGGGGGAACGCTGACACCTCTCACACCCGTATGGAGAGCGCCCTGCCCTCCCACTAAGGGAGGAGTCTGAGATGCAGACAGGAAACTAGTTTGCCTGCCCTGTCCATCAGAGGCAGCCTCATAGCAATCTCCGGGCCAGCCTGGGCTACATGAGACCCTGTCTCAAAAATATAAAACATAGCCATGCAAGATGGCTCTGTGGGTCTGAGTCTTTGCCCTGTATGCCTGGTGATCTGTGTTGCACTCTCAGAGCGGGATGACGTGGCAAGTGTCTGTAGTCCTAGCACATGTTTAGCGACATGGGAGATAGAGTCAGGATGACTTCCCTGAAGTGTGAGTTAGCCTGGACTGTACCCACCGCATGATAGAAACACCAAGGCACCCTGCTTCAACAAGGCGGAAGGGGAGAACGGCTCCCGGGAGTTCTCTTCTGACTGTCACACCTGGCACGAGCATGCCCACCATGCTAACAATAATAAATAAATAAGTAAATAAATAAATACAGACATAGTATACAAAAGCAACAAAAAGACCCAGGGATGACCTAGCTGGGAGGGAGGGACAGCCATGTCTAGACTGGAGCTGACTCTGAAACAAGGACTAGAAGTTTTAAAGTTGATGGGGCCCAGGCTCCTTGCTATAGCTATGTTCCAGTGGGGCAAAAGAGAAGGTAGCTTGTCTTTGAGGAAACCAGGCTTTGGGCCAACACATGCATTTGTCTTGTAGAGATGCTCTCAGCTGTGCTGTGCTGTGCTGTGCTGTGTCGTCCCTCCCCTGGCCTGCAGCTTCTAATTTTGTCACCCACAGACTCCTTTCTCACACTCGCTCTGTCTTGTCTTCTCCCGTCATGGTGCCCTGAACTCATCTCTTTCCATCCTGGACAATCAGGACTCCAGGCAGGCTTTGGGACTCAGCTGCAGCTGCAGCAGGAGAGATCTTGGTTGGATCTCTGAAAGAACTTCTGGACAACTGGAAGCTAGGAGAGGAAGGAGATGGAAGGACCACCGGGTCAGCAGTCCAGGACAGGGAAGGGGCATGCGGTCGGTCGTAAGGCAGTGTCCTCTGACACGGTGCTGAGTGAGGGAAGTGACTCTGGAATTCTCCCTGCCCAAGTCCCTCATCCTAATGCAGGGCTTAGAAACCCTCAGGCCCACCCGAGATCTGAGTTCTCTCTTGACATCGTTTAAATGGATTTCTCTCTGCCTCGGGGAGAGGTTGAAGATCACGGAGATAATCCAGCGAAGAGATTCTACACAGGCCCACACCCTTTCTCCCGGTGCTGAAGAAGAGATTAACCACTGAACCCGGAGACCTTGTCCTCCGACTGCCTGTAGGGGGCAGCCTTGCCCCATGCACCCTCTGCAGAGACCACTGGCTCCCAGGGTTAGGTGGGAGCTCTAGCAGGGGGTGGGAGAAGGGCAGGGTGGGTCCCTTGCTCCCTTCCCAAGTCACACAGGAAGGAAGAAGAGATCTCGGCCTTCAGAACTCAGGGTGCCCTAGGTGTTGGGCATGTGTCTGAGTATTGGGGACCCTGGGCTCCAGCTTGGGTCCCCCAGGGTAAGGCTCTTCCCTAGACCTCAGAGTTGCTGGTGCCTGCCAACATCCACATTAGGCCTCTCCCAGGTATGGCCGTGGAAGCAGATGGCGGCAGCAGATGGTTGCCTGAGCGGTGAGAGAGGGACGTGCCACACTAGGATACACAGGGCAGGGTGTCAGCTCACTTGCCCATTCCCAGGATGCTCAGTTACTGGTACAACAGGGGCTTTGGCAAGGCAGGTGGCAGGAGGGTGGGGCGGTTGGAGACTAAGCAATAGGGAAGGCAGCATTTGCCAACGTGGGTGTAGCCCTCCAGCAAGGGACCCTTGATCGTGGGCGTCAGTGTCCTGCCAATGAGGGCGCTTCACTGCAGCTGTGTAGTGAGAGAGTGAGGTCCGCATCACAGAGACGCTTGTTTCTTCCCCTTGAACCCAGCTCAGTAGGGGCTGCAGGCCTCAGTGGTCATAGAAGGGCCTAGAGCTACTAGCCGGCAGCATTCCCCATAGCTCACTGGTTGTGAGGGTGAGTGAACATCCACAAAACCCTTAGATTAGTCCTGCTGACATCAGCAAACTTTAACCAGCGTCACAGTTTCTTATATCCACACACCCTCGGCTCCTTACAGAGATGTCCCCAACATGAGCTGCCTGAAATGCCCAGAAGTCACACCTCTCCTCCGCTCCAGATGTGGAGGCTCAGGTGTCATAGAGACTTGCCCAGGATCCTGGCATCTGTTCTGCACATATGCATGCTTATATGTATGATTTTTTAAAAAAAATATTATTTTATGTGTATGAGTGGCTTGCCTGTCTGTGCACCACATGCATGCCTGGTACCCAAGGAAGTCAGAAGAAGGCACTGGGTCCCCTGGACCTGGGGTTACAGATGATTGTGAACCATCACGCAGGTACTGGGGACTGAACCCTGGTCCTCGGCAGCAGCACCATGCGCTCTTCAATCCTGAGCAATCTTTTCAGGCCCCTGTACGTACGCTTTCCAAGATGGAGTTTCACATAGCTCAGGCTGACCTCAAGCTTCTGGCCCTTTTCTGCCTCTATCTCCGAGTGCTGCCATTATAAGTGTGCTTTGTTACACTGGGCCTCATCCTTTTCCTTAAAAGTGGCTCTCAAGTTCTCTCCAGCACACACGCACACGTTGTCTGAGGACTCTCTTTCTCTCAGCCTGGTGCCTCTCAGCCTCCAGCACCGAACCAGAGAAGATGACTCCCGCCCCCGCCCCCCCCCCCCCACTCATTTCTTCTTTTCCATCTCCTTGTCTCTTTCCTTGCCTCTCCTCCTTCCTCCTCCCCTCCTCCTCTTCTTCCTCCCTCCTTTTCCTCCATTCTTCTACCCCTGTCCTTTCCCCCTTTCTTTCTTCTCTCTTCCCTTTCCCTCCTGCTCTTTCTTGTTTCCCTTCCTCCATAGTGGGGAACACAGGAGGAGACGGAGCTGCCTCGCAGGGCCTGCTGGGAACTTCAAGGCTTCCAAGGGCCATCTTCCCTGTCACTTCATTAGTGTTTGTATGTGGCTAGGTTCCTGCAAGAGATAAAAGATAAGCCGTTCACCTGTCAGGTGAGGACTAGCTTTCCCCACTGCTGGGAAACTGACTCCCTATCTTTAATGCTTTGGGGAGGGGTCTGGGTCCTGGTGTGGTATGGCACAAGTGACACTTCTGGTCTCAGCTGAGCCTCTCTGATCCTTTCCATCCTCACACCAAATGCCCCCTGGGGTCCTGTGATGGGTGTGAACACCCTGTCACCAACAGATCCTCCGGGAGGATTTCAGCCAAGGACCCAGAGGCAGCCAGACCTCTTTGTGCCCCGTTTCATTTAGTCATTGCATTGCCTTGGTCAGCTCAATTAACCCCTTGGATCTTTCATTTCCCCCACCTGAAAATGGTGCTAATGGTGTCCTGTGACCTGGCTATTGTGAGGACTAAATAGGATAATGAGAGTTAAGTGCTGAGCACAGCACCCATTGCCCCTGAAGCGCCCAGCTAGACGCTGGCTGTACTTGTACTGCTGTTGGTGAGTGATGCTCTGAGACCCTGACTTTTGGCTACTTTATTGGGTTTACCTCCCTACACCACCCCTACCCCTTCCAACCCCACTACACCAGGTAGGAGAGAAAGGTTAGAGGGGAAAGGTGACTTTGATATCATTAGACTTACTTCCTGCTGACTAGGTGCCTTGGGTTCCTTGGGGGCAAATTTGATCTTTGCCCTCAGGAGATCTCCAATCAGAAACCCAGCAAACAGTAATCACACCGCCTCTCAGGGCCCTGGCATTATATACCCTCTGAAGGGTCCCCACAATTCCAAGCACAAACTATCTTCAGCTGCCAAAATCACTCCCCTGCCAGAGCATGAGACAAACCATAGTCAACTGCAGTCGTCCACCGGAAGCAGCCCTACATCTCATTCCTGGGATTGAGACAAAAACATATTCATATAAATTTCTATGTTTTTGAAAAAAAAAAAAAACCAAAATTCTTACTATAATACAGTGCCAGGGTCCCACCTGCACACTGCCTATGAGCCAGGGGAGATCTGCAGAGGTTTGTCTGACACCCTCACCCTCCCTTTGGGCCCCAACCCAGAGAAAAGGCAAGGTCTTCTCTATTCAGCCTTTACTGAGCACCTGTGTGATAGCACCAAGCAACCCTGTGGTTACTCCCAGGGACACATCTCCATCACAGGGAGGAGTGTCCCTGATTAAGGGAGGATGGACTCCCGGTGTGTGACTAGGTGGCTTTCCAGAGGAGGTGATGCAGATACCTAAGCTCCAGGTCAGGGTCAGTGGAGTGGTTTCTTTCTTTCTTCTTTTTTAAAAATATATTTTATTAATTTATTCATATTCCATTCAATTCTTATTCCATCCCTTGTATCCTCCCATTCCCCCCTCCCTCCCATTTCCCCCTTACTCCCTTCCCCTATGACTGTGACTGAGGGGGACCTCTTCCCCCTGTATATGCTCATAGGGTATCATGTCTCTTTTTGGTAGCCTGCTATCCTTCCTCTGAGTGTCACCAGGCCTCCCCATCCAGGGGACCTGGTCAAATATGGGGCACCAGAGTTCATGTGAAAGTCAGACCTCACTCTCCACTCAACTGTCCTGTCCATTGGGTAGATCTGGGTAGGGGTTCGAAGTTTACTGCATGTGTTGTCCTTGGCTGGTGCCATAGTTTGAGCAGGAAGGAGAAATCTGAGTGGAGTGGTTTCTCTGAGCACAAAACAGCATTTGCAACGGGTGGAGAGAGAGGCTAGGCCATACCTCTAACTTCCAGGAACACAGATATGGTCCAAGTGAGACTGAGGGGCAGGGCCTCAGGTGGGAGATGCAGAGTAAGGCAGGCCTATCCTTGGAGGGCCATGGAAGCCAGCTTTGAATGACTGGGACTGGACTAGGGTGGTGGCTTCTGTGTGTGGCAGGAAGGTTACCCAACAAACAAATCAAGAGGCAAACAGAGGAGGCGTAGATGGGAGCTAGACCCTGTGACACTCTTCCTTTGCCTGAGGAGAGCTATGGCCAAGACCCCCCCAGAAGGACAGGAAATGCTAGGGGTGTGGTCTTTTTATACCGTTGGGTTGGGTTTTTCACAGTATTGGGGCTCTTTGGATGCTTCTCAGCAGGGGCTGCCTGTCAGAGCTGAGCCCAATGTTGAGGGACGACACGACAGCTTCCAGGCTGCCGAAGCCTAAGCCGAGGCTCTCATCTGGTCGGCATGTGTCATAATGACTCTTCTCACCCCAAGGACCTGTTTACTCATTGATGCCTAGCAGAGTAAGACTTTGGGGTACAGAAGACCCAAACACTGCTTTGTCCACAACTAGGGTCATTTCTCTAGAGTTATGTCTATTGGAACAAGAGGTGCTAGAGAAGGTGTGTCCCCAAGAGAGATGTCATTGTGGGAGCTGAAGGGGTCCAGCTGCTGCTAAGTGCCTGGGGTCAGTGGAGGCAGTTGTTTTGGGGTACATGTATAGTGGGTCATCAAACCCTTCCCAACCCAAGGCACTGGTGGCCTATGTGTCCCTGGAGAGAAACACTGTGTGTGCCTGTGTGTGTGTGTGTGTGTGTGTGTGTGTGTGTGAATGCATGTATGTGTATGTGCATATATGTGCATGTGTGTACATGTGTGCATGTGATTGAGTCTGTATGCTTCGTTGTGTGTGTGTGTGTGTGAATGCATGTATGTGTATGTGCATATATGTGCATGTGTGTACATGTGTGCATGTGATTGAGTCTGTATGCTTTGTTTTGTGTGTGTGTGTGTGAATGCATGTATGTGTATGTGCATATATGTGCATGTGTGTACATGTGTGCATGTGATTGAGTCTGTATGCTTCGTTGTGTGTGTGTGTGTGTGTGTGTGTGTGTGTATGCTTGTAGAACAGGAGTTGTTTCTGCCCTCTAAGTCTTTGGGGTCAGGCAAAAGGCAAGGTTTTTGGGCCTCTTGTTCTGACATGTGCCCCCGCTGTTTGCACTCTTTTCAAGAGGAGGACGCACCTCCCATAAAGGAGTGCTTGAAATGCTTGGCTAAAGCAGTACTACATTTCAATTTTAAAAGCGCTCATTTAGTAAATCTTTTTTTTTTCCCCTTGTCATTGCCAATTTGCAGGGGTCTGGAGGGAAGAGAGACGCCTGCAGAGTAACAAGTGAATGAAAAACCCAGGCTCTCCATGATGAGACACCCCCGGGGCTCCTGGAAACGGGAGCAGGTTTTATGAAGACGTGAAGTCCCCAGTTGGCAGGCAGGTTCTTGCGGCTTGCACTATCCGAGGCGGAAGCTGTTAGTGTCATTCACACCCACGCTGGTGAAGAAAGGGTTTGTCGATGCCTTCTGCGTGAGGAGAGAGTGACTTGTCGACACAAGATCTGGGGCTAAGTGGGAGCAACCCAACTGAGTCTTTGGCAATGATGAGAACGGTTCAATACTTGTCTTGTGTTTACAACTTTGCTTTTGTCTTTTCCTCTTGTCGTATTGATGTGCCAGCCCCAGCACATTCTGGTGGTCTTGAGTGTATAAGAGCCTGGAGCCCCCAGTGGGGGCAGGAACCAGGCTTTCTAACGCCCACACCCCAAGAATGGTCTCTGTAGGAGGCTTGAAAGCCTAGGTAGGCAGAGGGGTTAAGTGCTGTGCTCTCCTCTTGAGGTACCCACAGACCTCGTGGTCTTCTCCCCCTCCTTATCCTCAGCGATATAAGATCAAAGGCTGTAAATTATTCATTCACAGTTGAGTGGAGTGCATTTCAAAGTCAAGGCTGCTGGGCTTTTCTTCCTAGGACTGCCAAGGGCAAAGACTCACACTTTTGGGTATATAGGTTCCACTCTGTTGCAGCCCTGTCTGTCCTACCTTAGCTTTGGTTCCCGCTGGTCTCACTTCTTCCCCAATCTTTCCCTTCCCCAGTTCTGCACTCCTGGCCTCAGACTTGCCCCCGATGGAAGCCAATATTAACTTTTCTTCAAGCAGCGTGGCTGTGGGTTCTGAGGCCCCCATGCCCAAGGCTGCTAGCCTGCCCCCTGGAGGTGGGAGGATAACCTACAGGTTGGTGCCAATCACCACACAGCAGGCACTTTCTGTGAGGTATCCTCCTTGTCAGTCCCTACAGCAACACCATGCAGGAGACACCAATTCTACGCTGATTGGACAGAAAAGGAGCCCAGTGCTGGGAGAAACCAAAGGACGCAGCTTGTAAGAGGCAGAGCTGGGAATCTCACGGTGTGGCTGACGTTGGGGACAGCACCACGTGTCCCTAAGTGAAAGTGCTTTCGCCCATCCTTATACCCACCTCAGGTACAGAGAGGGCAACTGAGGTATTGAGAACATAAGCGACTCATTTTTGATTACTTAGCTAGTGATGCAGGATTTGAATGCAAGCCATACTGACTAGAAGCCCGTATTTGTTTGCTTTAACCATATTTCTTTGAGACCAATTGTTGCTGTCCACATCCATGGAGGAGAGGAACGGGGAGAGACCCACACAAGGTCCATACAGCTCACCCTGCGTGTGTTGGGATGGGGTGGGGTACCAAGGCACACTGGCTGTTCTAGGACTTGGTTGAGCACGAACTTCCACGTATGTATCTGGGATACGGATTAAATCTAAAGTCATCCCCATTTCAAGACTTGCAAGAACCAACAAAGGGCGAAGACAGATGTGAGTTCTCCCAGCCTTTGCTTATCTCCCGGGAGCAGAGTGATCACGGCACGTAGCGCCCAAGTGGGGCTAATTCGCTTTGTTGTAAGTTTTATTTGATTACAACAGCAAAAGTCTGTTCGTGACTTAGAGTGCAGCTGTATGGCTGCCTGCTCACAAACAAACAAACAAAACAGGATAGAAGCAGAGGGACCAGCAGGGACCAGGAGCCTCAGATAATGAGGCTGGTGCTTAAGAGCGTGTTAATCAGCGGAGGCCCTGTGCTGGGGCCCTCGATATGCAGAGCCCATGCTGGCTTAATGGCTGTCATAGCAGCCTGGGGCTTCCTTCCTGCAGCCAAGAGTTTGGCCGTTCATGGGGATGAGGTTGAAGGGTAATAGATGAATAGGAGGGACTACAGAGTGGGATTCTAATGACTGGTGCTATCTGCTTCCTTTCCTCATTCATACCCGCATACACGTGTGTGTGTGTGTGTGTGTGTGTGTGCGCGCGCGCGCGCATGCGTGTGTGTATGTGTCTTAGGATGGAACCTGGGCCTTGTACACTTGTACATGCTAAGCAAATACTCTACTATTGTGCCAGCTAGTTTTTTGTTTGTTTGTTTGTTTTGGTGCCAGCTAGTTTTATGTTAACTTGACACAAGTTAAAGTCATCTGGGAGGAGGGAACATCAGTTAAGGAAACGCTGCCCTAAGATTGTCAAAGCTGTAGAGTGTTTTCTTATGTAGTGATTGATGGGGTAGGGCCCAGCGATTGTGGGTGGTGCCATCCCTGGCCTGGTGGGGCTGGGTTCTATAAGAAAGTAGGCAGAAGCTGGGCACAGTGACACAAGTGTGTGATCCCAGCACTTGGGGGAGGCAGAGGCAGGCAGATGTCTGTGAGTTTCAGGTTAGCCTGGCCTACAGAGTGAATTCCAGGACAGCCAAGGTTACCTAGAGAAACACTGCCTTGAAAAACTAAAAAAACAAAAACAAAACCCTCTTTTTAATTAAAAGAAAAAAGAAAGAAAGAAAGAAAGAAAGTAAGTTGGCTGAGCAAGTCTCGAGGAGCAAGCCAGCAAGCAGCACCCGCTATTGTTTCTGCATCAGCTCCTGCCTCCGTGTCTTGCCCTGTTTGAGTTCCTAACCTGACTTCCCTCAGTGAAGGACTATTATTACCAGGAAGTGTAAGCTGAAATACACCCTCTCCTCCCCAAGTGGCTGTGGTCATGATGTCCCTCCATAGCAGTAGTGACCCTAACAAGACAGCCACCTAGTTCCACCTAGCTCCAGCTCCAGCCTTGTTTTGTTTTAAAGACAAAATAAAAATCCCCCAACTTGTCTCAGACCATTTGGATTTTTGTTTGCTTTTCTTTTTGAGACAGGGTTTCTCTGTATATCCCTGGCTGGTCAGGAACTCATTTTGTAGACCAGGCTGGCCTGGAACTCAGAGATTTGTCTGTCTCTGCTTCCCTGAGTGTTGAAATTAAAGGTGTGTGCTACCACTGTCGGGCTTGGCCTATATGATTTTATTTTAAATCTCCCCTCTGTGTGTTTTGTTTGTTTGTTTGTTTTTTGAGACAGGATTTCTCTGTGTAGCCTTGGCTGTCCTGGACTCACTTTGTAGAGCAGGCTGGCCTTAAACTCACAGCGATCTGCCTGCCTCTGCCTCCCGAGTGCTGGGATTAAAGGCGTGTGCCACCCCCCCCCCCCCCCCCGTGTGTGTGTGTGTGTGTGTGTGTGTGTGTGTGTGTGTGTGTGTGTGTTCTTTCTATACATTCCTGGCTCGCCTGGAACTCTTCTCTCCCCAGGTTAGCCTTGAACTCATGACAGCTCTCCCAAGAGCTAGGATAGCAGGCGTGTACACCACTTCTGCCTGATGAGGGAGTCTGGAGTGCCAGCTCTGTAAGTACTGTGTCAAGTGTCTGCACAGCGGCCTTACCAAGCAAGTGTCTGAGCTCATTGCACAGATGAGGAAACGGAGGCTTCGTCAAGTGCTGCGAACAGGGTGGTGGTGGGGACTGGGAACCTATGTGGTGTCCATTGTGGCCTGCAGTAGTGTGTTTCAGTGGAGTTCTAGGAGTGACAGGAGGGACTCATGCTGACCCAAGCTGTGCCATTCAGCTTCTCCCAGAAGAAAGCATCTGGAAATCTCCCTCTCTCTCTTTGAGAATTGGGAATCTGCTGTAGCTCTCTCTCTCTCTCTCTCTCTCTCTCTCTCTCTCTCTCTCTCTCTCTCTCTCTCTCTCTCTCTCTCTCTCACACACACACACACACACACACACGGTGTGTGGGGTGAGCATTTATTGCCAGGAAGTGAGTCCTCACAGCAACTAAACACACACACTAAACTAGCATGCACGGGGCAGGTGCATGCTAGTGAGATGTATTTTATTCACTGGTCCCTCCCAGGAACAACTCTGTCATCTGCCAACACAGACACCTGGGCCTTAACAGAGCTACACCCTGCTGTTCCCCATGATATAGAGAGAAGGGCTGTGGCTGGCAACAGGCAGAAATGTTTTTTGGGTGGTTCTGTGTAGATTGATGTTTTTGATTTAAAAAGGGGTGGGATCATCGCTCGGTGAGGGGTAGAGGGAACAAGGGAGCAGCGCACCAACCGAAGCCTCCCTCTTTCAGCTGCGGGTGCTCCAGGGCCTGCATGCATCCCCACTGTTTTTACTGGCTCAGATGCAGCTGGGGGCTGTTTTTCAAGTTCACACTGAAAGGCGATGAGCGTTGTGAGGGGACCTTCTTTCCTGGGGTACAGGCTTTGTATGTCCCCACATGAGTCTTGGCAACTCCCGGCTGGACAGGTTCCAAGGCGCTACAGATGTGCTGTGAGCCCTGATCATTCCTCCTGTCTTTCAGCACTGGAGCATTTAGCCTGCGGAATCAGGTGAGGCTCCACTGACTGGCCGTGACCATAGCTACACAGCAAGGTCATTAATGTACTTGATGCCACTGAACTGTGCACTAAAGATGTTTTTACTTCAAACGTGTTTTAGTTTAAAATAAATAAATAAATAAAAAGGTTGAATCTGAGATTTCATGTCAGTTTTTTTTTTAATTAAATAAGGGTCTCACATACCAGGCTGGCCTGAAACTCCCTATGTAGGATGACTTTGAACATCTTGATCATCCTTTTGCCTCTACTTCTTAAGTGCTAGGATTCTAGGTGTGCATCATCACACCTGGTTTATGGGTGCTGGAGATGGAGCCCAAGGCTTTGTGCACTCTGAACAAGCCCTTTACCCTCTGACCACAATCGGGCAATTGCTCTAATCTGCTTTCCCGTTGCATCCCTAGCCTTTCTGTGGAGTGGTGTCCTTGGATTTGAAGAAATGTGGCCACTCATGTCCTAGGGGAAGACTGTGTGCTTGGTGGGCACCCCTCTTCAGATTCTACCTCCTGTAGTAGCAGCTTACCCCGGCTCCTTCAGACCTGGCCAGCGGCCTTCCAGAAACTTCCATCCACACGTGTCCTTCCGAGACTGACAGGTCCCTCCCACTTCTGCCACTGGTCTCAGCCTCTAGAGCTTCTATTATGGGCCAAAGAGACCTCAGCTTGGTGGTCCACTAAACCACTGGAAAATTTCATGGATAATTCAGGAACACAAATCAAACAGAAGTCTGGAAGCTCTGGATTTATGAAGAAAAATGAGTCAAACTTGGTGATTTATGAGCAGCTCAGAATAGCAACAGAGGGAGCTGCTGGGGCAGGGAGAAGGTTGGAGGGCTGGTCTGCAGGCCTGGGGCACCTTGAGGGGGTGTTAAGAGAGTGGGATAGAACAAAGGGACCCCGTGCCTTAGCACCCAGACTGTGAACTCTGGCGATTGTGTCTGGGACACCTGGGGAAGGCTGAGGGGTCTAATGTGGGGCAAAACTTCTGATCTCAGGAAGGGAGGATCTAGCCCAGAGATCTGACTGGGCCTTGACTGAGTATCAAGAAGATGTGGGTACAGAAAGAAGTAAGGGGGCACTGTCTAGCCTTGCAGGACACTAGGCCAGAGTCCAGGGGCCTGATTAGACTTCTAGAACAGTGCTGAGAGGGGGATATATGCCTTCTTCAGGTTTGTGTGTGTGTGTGTGTATGTGTGTGTGTGTGTGTGTGTGTGTGTGTGTGTGATAGAGACAGACAGACAGACAGACAGACAGAGTGTGTGTGAGAGTGTATGTATGAGAGAAGGGGGGGAAGGGAGGGAGAAAGAGACAGACAGACAGACAGACAGAGACATAGACAGATAGAGAGACAGAGAGACAGAGAGAGAGTGTGTGTGTGTTGAGAGTGTGTGTATGTGAGAGAGACGAGAGAGAGACTGACTTAGCTGCTCAGGAGGCTTTCCTTGCCCGCTTCTCAGTGGGTGCTGGTCCTCCATGGAGGTCTAACCCCAAGAAGGACACAGAGGTCATGTCCAAGAGAAAGGCCTCAGAGGTTAAGGATGACAGCAGAGTTGGAGATCTGACTGGCTTCACTCTTATGTTAAACAGCAAAGGCTGGCTCCTGTCACCTACCTGGTGTGGGTCCTCTGACCAGAGATGAGCACAAAGTAGAGGGACAGTGGAGCAAGCCATGTCCCCTTGTAGGGTCTCAAGTTCCTCATTTGTCAAAAGGGACTAAGGCTCCCTTCCTGCAGCTCTCCTTACAGCTCATAAACAAAATAGGAATGGAAACAAAACAAAACAAAACATGTCTTTGTAGTCTTTTGTGGCGCTGTGTTAAAGGGATGTTAATGTTTTTCTTTCTCTTTTGGCTTTCTGAGGCTGGCAGCATCCCGGGTGCACCAGTTATTTAGGCATGCACCACCATGCTTGGTTAATGGAGTCTTCCTTTATGAGTTTTCCACGGGAGCCCGGAGACTCTGCATCAATCCTGCACCCCCTCCCCAAATTTCTTCTTCCATGAGAATCTACCTCTGTTCCTCAATGCTGGCCATCAGAGCCCGACGCCAGAGTGATGGAGTCACAGTGAATTTTAGCTTGACTTCTCAGCTGAGGGCAGAGCCTGTAGCATGAGGTTATGGGAGAGGCGGGGCTCTGTTAGCTAGCCCTTAAGCAAAAATAAAGTCTAGGTAGGTATTGGGGTCCAAGCTATGGGTCTCTCATTTCACATGGTGCTTTGGTCCACTGAGTGAGGGGAAACTGGGGAGCCCAGAAAAGCAAGAAGGTAACTGGCTTTCTCCAGCCTTCAACCCGGAAGGATGGCCATTGAGAATTGTCACCTGACAGTAGGTCATGAGACCCGTACGTCAGAAGGGTTCAGCCCTATAGTCAGAGGCCAAGAAAATGCAAATAAACAGCCCATGACAACAAATCCCTTCTCCTCTCTAACGAGGAGATCATACCTTTTGTTTTTAATCAGACTTCTGTATGACTATAAGGTGCCCAGTTTCCCCTGGGTCTTTGGCCTTCATTCCAGAAGGTTCTCATGGTATGCCAAACCGAGATTGAGTATGTTTGTTACGTTTTTCTTTTCTTTGTGGATCTGTCCTCTGCTACAGACGCTTTCCTATGTGTGAGAGAAAGATACTGTGTCTTTGTTGCCTGGGGAGTGGGGAGGGGCTCTGTTTCTCTTTTAATCTCTCCCAGTGTTCTGCTGAAGTTGTGGCTGGATGCTGGTGAGGTTCTCGGAGAATGTTGTTTGAAAGTTTCCCAGACTTCAGGTTACTGGATGAAAAAAAATTATTATTTTGATTCAGGGCTTCTCTGTATAGCCTTGGCTCTCCTGGAACTCACTCTGTAGAGCAGGTTGAATTCTAACTCAGATTCTATATGTCTCTATCTCCCAAATGTTGGGATTAAAGGCGTGCACCACCATGACCTACTCTAAGAACATATTCTCTCTCTCTCTCTCCCTCTCTCTTTCCCCCACCCCCAGTTTTCAAGACAGGGTTTCTCTGTGTAACAGCCCTGGCTGTCCTGGACTTGCTTTGTAGACCAGGCTGACCTTGAACTCATAGGGATCCGTCTGCCTCTGCCTCCCAAGTGCTGGGATTAAAGATGTGCGCCACCACACTCAGCTTCCAAAAACATTTTAAAAAGCTGACAGGAATGGAATGTTGAACATAAAGACTTCCAAGATTTCGGTGGGACATGGGGAATCAATTCGACATCGGCATTGTTTTAGGCACTTTTGGGTTTGTTACTTCACTTAGCTTCACAGTTCTCATGAGAGGCCTAGCTACGTCAGCCTCTCAGGGCAGAAGAGAAAACAGAGACTCCCAAAAGCAAAGAAACTAAACATCCCAGGGCACATACCTGTGCGTGGTGAGGCTGGAGCTGGAACCCAGGCTTTTTGTTCTCAGAGGAAGCTTCCTCTTCAAATGATTTCTTATTTCACACGCACTTTTGTGTGCATTGAAGGTACAACGTCACCCCACCACTGATGTCCTTGATGGCCTCTTGAGTAAGGCCACATCTCCCTATTTCTTCATATGTCTAGTAATTTAGATTGTGCTGTGAATGACACGTTGAAGGGACTCTGCGTTCTGTTACATCTCTCCGAAGTGTGTTGATTTTTTTTTTTTTTTAAAGATAAGCCCTCAAGCAATAGTAATAAAACCCACACAGTATTGGTATAAAAACAGACAAGTAGATCAATGGGGCCAAATAGAAGATAAGCCTTTACCTATCCCAAGCTGGACTTGAACTTGCTGTGTAGCTGAAGATGACCTTGAACTCCTCATCCTCTTTTCCTCCGCTTCCTAGGTGCCAGAGCTGGAACTCAGGGCTTTTATACATCCTAGGCAAGCTCCCTGCTTAGGGAATTACAGCCACAGTTTTCAATTGGGCTGAACTCAATCTTCAAGCCATCCCTCCTCTGGGATTTTGTAGTCTCAGCGGGTTGACTGGAGCTCTCCTATGCAGGCATCCTGAAGGACCAGGCAAGGGCTGGCCAGACTTGATATACAGGGACCAGGGCTTGCTCTCTGTTATTCTTTCTGTCACTAGCTCCCATTTTCTGACTCTTCCAGCTACTTCAATGGTTTTTTCTATAAATTTAGCTACTGCGTGTGACATCTGCTCTAAGGAGCATCTTACCGACGCCTTTAAAAAATTCTTTATCCAAAGTGTGCATTATTGTCTGTGGGAGGAGAGACTCGGTCGAGCTGCTTGGCTGTTGTTGGAAGCCTCATTCCTCTCATTGGGTGGATGGTTCCTTCTGTGGGTTTGATCAGGCAGGGGCTATGCCTAATACTACATGAGGCCCAGCTTGTTAGGACTCTGCTTCCGTCCACCTACCTATGATGTCATTGCTTGCCTGCCATGCGGGTGTGGGCCTGCCCAGGGCTATATAAATGAATATATAAATGAATAGACCTTCCTGCACACTAGCCCAAGGGACATGTCCCATGAAAGTCTTCACTACCAGGAAACTGGGACAGAGCTGAGGACATCCTACTGGGACTCTAGATGAGAGAAGCATGGGAGAATGGCAAAGTAGAAGGACCCAGAGGGCCTTAGAAACCTACAAGAAGAGCATTATGATAGGCAGATTTGGGCCCAGGGGTCCCGCTCAAACTTTGGCACCAGCCAAGGACAGTACAGGCCGTAAACCTCAAACCTCTACCCAGATCTAGCCAACGGACAGGACATTCTCCACAGTTGAGTGGAGAGTGGGGTATGACTTCCACACGTACTCTGGTGCCTTATAATTGACCACGTCCCCTGGATGGGGAGACCTGGTGGCACTCGAGGAAGGATAGCAGGGTACCAAGAAGAGACTTGATACCCTATGAGCATATACAGAGGGAGGAAGTCCCCCCCAGTCATAGTCATAGGGGAGGGGAGTAAGGGGAAAATGGGAGGGAGGGAGGAATGGGAGGATACAAGGGATGGGATAACTATTGAGATGTAATATGAATAAATTAATAAAATAAAAATTAAAAAAAAAAGAATAGACCTTCCTTGTGGTCTCCGTCTCTACTCTCTCTCTTCTTCTTACTCTTCCTGTCTCTGTCTCTCTCTGAGGTACCCTCCCCCTTTCCTTTTCCCCGCCATGCTCATTTAATAAATCTCATATAACATAATATCTGGTACCTTGTATCTATCATTATCTTATATTCTTATATATAAAACAACTGTCCCTGGAAGTCTCCGGGCAGTGGTGCGGCTCTTGGGGGCACTGGGATGTGGTGTCAGTGACAACCCTTGGGGTGGCCTTGTCTGTACAGGTGTTCATTTCTGTGTCACTTTTTTGGGGCACCCAGCCTCAGCCATCATTCCAGATGCTCTGGTCTCCAGGGGTGGGAAGTGGGCGCTGTTCCTCTCTCAGGCACATCCTTGGTGCCTGTCCACTGGGAAAAGCACACCAGGAGCAGTTGCCAATACTCCCTGAGGCAAGTCTCTCTAAACTCTGTTCATAGCATTTGTCAGATGGTTGTCCACTGCTCAGCTCCCCACAGCCACCTTCGTGAGCAGCAGGCATACACCAGGGGCTGGGGCAAGTTGGCTCCCACCCAAAGTCCCTCTTTCTTTGAAGATGGCAGGACGGCCAGTGCCTGGTGGCGACAGCAGCAAGCACATACTTTATAGGGTGCTTGCTTCCCTCCTGCCTTTCTTTAAAAAAAAAAAATCTTTTATGTATCATAAAGATGAAGACAGAAGAGAGACGTCCCTTAAGTGGCCAAGAATTTTTGCTTTCAAGGTTTTACGTAAACTGCTCCTAACAAAACTTGAACATCTGGCTTGCAGTGCCTGTGTGCCAATGGTCAGTTGGAGGGAGTGTGTGAGTTTGGCAAGTGCCCAGGCTGAGGGAGAGGAAGGTGGAGGCTGCAAAATCCAATGTGGCTGCAGTACCCTCTGCCTTTGAGTGACTTCCCAGTGGGGCTGCACGAGAGGAGAAAGAGCCCACCAGCTGGGGCATGGCTTTATCGCAGACACATTTGCTGAGGTGAATCTATCCACGTCTAAACCCTAGGGTTTAAGACTCAAGAGAGGCAGGGACTGAGCCTGAGAGATGCTGTAACCTGGCTGTGAGGAAGCAGTGGGAGAGCCATGTCCTCACATCAGATACCTTCTTATAGCATCGAGGTGGGTGTGGCCCATCCACTCCAAACCAGAAAATCAGTGTTGTAAGTTGCTCACACTGGGGGCTGGGGAGACGGCTCAGTGGGTAAGTCACTTGCCTCACAAGTGTGAGGACTGGTGAGGACCCACATAAAAGCTGGGCAGGTGTGGCAGCCATCTGTGATCTCAGCACTCAGGATGCACAGACAGGGGTGCCTGGGGCAGGCTGGTTAGACTAGCTGAAATCAGTCAGTTTCAAATTCAGTGGGAGACCATGCCCCAGTAAATTGGATGGAAGAGCCTTCAAGAAAGACATCTAATGACAATTTTGGGCCTCTATACACACACATGCACCCATGGACTCAGGGGTGGGTGTGCCCACACAAATGAAAACGTGCACGTGCACGCACACACACACCATACTCATGCACACAAACATAGCACATATATACACACACGAAGAAAAGAGTATCTCTTCCATTGTTGTATCTTGTCACCTCTCACATGAGCTGCAAACAAGGCAACACGCTACTTTCTTCTTCCACAACACCCAGGCTCTTCTCTGGCTTGGGGAGCAGAGAGCAGAGGACTCTCACACTGCAGGTGGCTTTTCAGGCAATGTGAAGGTAACCCGTATGGTTCCCAGGCTGGGCTTCTGGCCTTGGCATGCAAGACCTGTGTGATGTTGTACATGTGACTTGACATCTCTGAACCCTAGCTTCCTCAGGTAGGGATAAGTTAGTAGGGGCCTAATAGGCGATGTCTGGAAAAGCCCACAGTTGCGTATGACAGAAGAGAGGTGCTTACCAAGGGTTCTCCTTTCTTCTCCAGCTGTGAGAAGCGCAGGGTCCATTTCCAAGAACAAAGGACCTGAGGGAAGCAAGGGAGGTTAGGATGTTAGGCTCTGGGGTGGGGGTGGGGGGTGGGGGAGGGGCTGAGGAGAGGGGGGAGGGGTGGGGAAGGGTGGGGGTGGGAGGAATGGGCTCCAGCTGTACCAATTCATTTATTGGCTCGTGGAGGCTTGTGTTAGGTCTGTGAGGGGATCAGGCTAGAGAGTGTGAGTCTCACTGTGGGGTCCAGCCTGCTGGTGCTTTTAACCTCAGGTGTCTTAGCCTGGAGCGTCTCTTTCCACACAGGCCCCCCTCCAAAAGCTGTCACCTTCAGCCTTCATATTTTACAGCTGGAGACTATCCAGAGGGGAAAAAAACACTAAGGGACTTCGTTACAAAGCAGGCAGGAGGCAGACCTGACACCGGGTCTCTGCTATTCAGCCTTGGAAAGCCAGTGCTGGGATTGAAGGCACCAGGTTGTGTCCTTCCTCAGAATTGGGGCCTCTATGGGGCCCAGTATCCCATATTTGACACTAGCAGCATCTGGAAAGAGGCCTGGAATGGCTCCTCTCCTGTTCATGTGGCTCTTGTTTGCCAGTGAGCGTCTGGTTCCTGTGCAATGACTATGTGCTGTATGGCGTGTAATGGTGCACACCCGCAGTCCTAACTCTCAGCAGGAGGAAGCAGGAACATGCTAAGTTCAAAGCCAACATCGGCAACACAGTGAGACCTCATGGAAAAGGAAGAGAAAAAGAAAGAAAGAAAGAAGAGGAGGGAGGGAGGAAAGGGGAAGATTTCTTCTTCTTCTTTTTTGTTTTTTGTTTTTTGTTTTTGTTTTTGTTTTTTGAGACAGGGTATCTCTGTGTTAGCTTTGGCTGTCCTGGACTCACTTTGTAGACCAGGCTGGCCTCAAACTCACAGTGATCCGCCTGCCTCTGCCTCCCGAGTGCTGGGATTAAAGGCATGCATGTCGGGCCAAGGGAAGCTTTCTTAAGCACACAATGAGGCACAACAGCAAAACACCCTGGTCTCAGACTGCTGACTGCTTTGTGCAGGGACTCTACCCTTTTGAGAGCAGTTCTCAACTTTCCTCATGCTGTGACCCTTTCTTTAACACAGTTTCTTGTGTTGTGGTGACCCCCCAACCATAAAGATATTTTATTGTTACTTCATAACTGTAATGTTATGAATCTTAATGTAAATATTTTTGGAGCTAGAGGTTTGCCAAGGGGGTCATGACCCACAGGTTGAGGACACCCAGGGGTTCAGCACAGGCAGGCTGAGGATGCCTGAGACCAGGGACTCATGCTGTTGCGGCTCAATGTACTTAAGAAAACTTCCCTCCTCCCCATCTCCTCTTTTTTCTTTCTTTCCTTTTTCTCATCCTTTTCCACAGGGTCTCACTGTGCTGCCCAGGTTGGCTTTGAACTTACCATGTCCCTTTCATGGAGTTTCTAGCTATAAGATGGAGTCAAGGGACATGCCTCGGAAGGTCAGAGCATTGCAGAAATGCCTAGGAGATGCTTTGGAAGCCATGGAGATCGGAACAGTCAATATAAGGTACCCTATGTTATATTCTCTTCTTCCCTCCTCTCCCTTCCCTCCTCTCCCCTGCTTTCCCCATTTCCCATCTGTTCTTCTTCTTTCCTCCTTTATCTCCATCTTTTCCTTTTGTGACACATGGAGAGGGCTGGATATGTCCGACGCTTTCTTAAATTCTAGGCATGGGCCCAGGCCATTGAGCAGAGAGACAAGCCTCAAGAAGGGGAGGAAGGCTGAGGCTGGGGGATGCTGGATTTCTCTGTTGAGGATCCAGCTGAACCAGCTGGAGAGACTCCAGCCAGGAGCTGGGAAGTCTGTATCATTATTTTTCTCACAAAAAGAACCTACTCAGAAGTCCTTTTTCCAAGTATGTCCCAAGGGACCCTTGTGGCATGGCTGCTGTCAGTCATGTTGGCTAGGATGCTTTGGAGACAGCAGGGCCTATGACCTGAGCCCAGGATGGGGACCTGTGTTATTTACATTTGCACCACTGTGGTCAAATTGCTACATAAACAACATATGGGAAAAGGCATTATTTGTCAAAGACATCCTCTCGGTGAGGAGGCCTTGGTGGAGTCAGAAAGCAGAGGGAGGGAAAACAGGAAGTCAGCCAGAGCAAAGTGTTCCCAAGAACCATCCCCAGTGACCTACTTCCTGCAGCGAGGGTCCTTTTAAGGACCTCTCAAGATAGTGCCACAGGTTGGGGACCAAGCCCTCAGCACACAAGCCTGTGGAGGATGTTCCTTCTCAACCCATAACCAGGGTCTGGTTGTTGACCTTCAGAAGGTGACACTCCTAAGGAGAGTGTCTCAGTGGGAAGGCCCATGGCTTCCTCTGATGTCTGGTCTATGCTGCCTTGGTACTCTTTTTTTTTTTTTTTTTTTTGTAGGTGGTTGAAGAATCGTCTGTTTTGAAAGACTCTGATGACTCAAAGACAAGAGTCTACACTATCAACCTGGCCACTCGCAGAGCCAGCTTGCCATTGACTGGTCAGAGTCAAGGTAGAAGGCTCCCAGAAGAGCAGAGCAGAGAGGCCACGGGGGTAGGGGTGGAGTGGGGGTGGGGGGTGGAGTGGGGGTGGGGTGTGGGGTGTGGGGGAACAGCACAGAGGGTTGAACCATGGCACAGTTGCAACAATGGCTTTGATTTATCTTGTGCAGAGTCCTGGACCTAGGAAGGCTCATGCGAGTTACTCCAGATGAAGGCCAGGGTGGCAGAGCTGTGAATCTCTCACTGATCACTCACTGGAGGGGGCCTTCCTGAGGAAGAGGTGGATGCCTGAGTGGGGAAGCTTTGAGCAGAGGGCAGGGATACTGACTCAGTTGCTGTTACTTAGTGGTTCACGGGGGCTGACATTTGGGATCAAGGGCCTCAGCTCTGAAGGGGCGAAAGTGCACAGTGTAGTACCACATCCAGAGCAGCCGCCTTGAGTACGAGGCTCAGCAGAGCCTCTGTTTCCACAACTGTGGGTTGAAGATGGAGCCCTTGTTCCTTTATTGGTATTCTGGGATGGACACTTACCTGTTGTTGGAGGCCATCTGTGCATTTTAGGATATCTATTTCTGGTCTGCCCAAACAGGGACTCCCTTGTTGGGTATGGTAACCAAGGGTGTCTAGGTTTTGTCTAATGTCCCTTGGGAGAACCACTGGCTTGGGGGATGACAATCCCTTTATTCAGGTGTGGCCCCAAGCCCACTGGCATCTACACTTGGTCCACAGAACAGGGAGGAGCCCAGCGTGGCTGGAATTGAGTGACCTGGGCCTGAGGGGACGAGAGAAGAAAAAAAACAGCCATGGCAGATCACGTAGGGCCTTCGGGGTTACATGCTAGGGTTCTGGATTTTACTCTGAGTAAAAAGAAAGCCTTGGAGGTTTTCCTAAGCAGAGAAATGGTACAGTTGGACTTCAAAAGAATGGCTGTGGCTGCTCCTCACGCCGCTGACCGAAGATGAAAGCTAAACTTTGTGACTCAACAGGCACTCTACACGCGGGCTGTCACGCTCAGGGGCAGGTGAAGCGTGTCCTTCGTTTGTGTTTGGGGTTGCTGTGGAACCTGTCTCCCATGCTGTCCTGGGTATAGAGACGGACCAGTGTGTTGTGGCTTTGGCTTGGAAATGAGGGTCCGGTGTGTCAGAGGTGGACGGAGGAACCCTGAGCATTTACTGTAGAGAGAAAAACCAACCCAGAGAGGCCAAGTGACTCAGGCAGTTTACCAGGCCACAGCAGTGCAAGGGTTAATACGCACAGAACTGCTCTTTGAGGAGAGAAAGAAGTCTTTGATGGTGACCCAATTTGAGTTTCCTTATGTGAGTGTTTTTTTTTTTAATTAAAAAGAGAGATAAAATTCAAAGACAAGAAAAATGTGCTTACGGCTCAATGGGATTCTGCACAAATAAAAGATTTGCCCGGAAAATTAGTCGTAAAAATAATAATAATTAAAAGATAGGTTTAGCCTTCCTCTCACCCCAAGGAAGCTACAGTGCCGAGTCAGCACCTGGCAGCAACCCCTTGAAAGGAGCAGAAGATACAAGGTGCCCCTAGACCTTGCTCTTGCTTGTGTTCTGGTTTCTGCTAACATCCCTGTGGAAGTGAGTTCCACTCTTAAACAGGGAAACAAGGTAGTGCTGACCTTGACTTTGACCTCCGTTGATGGGGATGTGCATGGAGCAATAAGCAGAGCCTCCGTGTGGGCCCTAGAGATCCCGGCACTGTTAAACTACCACTGTGACAGCCCTGAAGCATCCCGGTGCCTTCTTTCCTCTGTGTGATGCACATGTTTCTGCCTTTCCCCTGTGTGATGTAAACAGTAGGTCGTTTCATCTTCCATACGTCCTCAGCCCAGTGCTTTGCCTCAGATGGGTACCTGATACATGTTTCCTGAAGGTATGAATATTTATTGAGAAACATGAGGTGATATATGGGGATGTCTAAACCAGAGCGTGAAGGACTTTGTAAAGCATCTCTCAAAGTGATTGGGTGAGCTCCTGGCCTCTGGTGAATTGATGGCTGTGGGCTGGGAGGTTCATTTATCCTTCAACCTTTCCAGGCCACCTGTACAGGACTCTGCAGGGAACAGGGCTCCCTCCTGTGGCTTTAGCAGATACGCTTAGCAGTGGTTCAGGTGCGGATCTGAGGGAGGGTAGCATCATTTGACTTACGGGGTCTGACGCTGTGGCCATCCCTGACCTCCATGGCCAGGGGCAGCGGTAGACAAATATAAGGGCTTGGGTTCCTGGCAAGGAGAAATTCAGGTACAAACACAAGCAATAGTCCCTGCTCACCCTGGCTTTCCTAAACCCCCACAGGAAACTCTAGAGCCTACAGAGCTAGGGTTGACTCTTGCCTCTGTTGGTCACCATGATTCAGGCAATGACTATATTTGTACAAATCCTCTTTCCCCACATAGTGGGGTCATTATGTACAACAAAAGAAAAAATAGATAGATTGGACTTGATCAAATAAAGAAGTTGTGCTTCAGTTGTCTAAGATGGGCACCGTGGTACACACTTGTAATCCCAGCATTCAGGAGGCTGAAGGCTGGAAGACTGCAAGTTCTAGGCTAGCCTGGACTACAAAGTAAAATTGTATCTCACAACCTAACTAAGCCAAACCAAGCCACCCATCTACCCACCCACGAACCAACCAAGCAAAGAAAAATCCCAAGCCAAAACAGAAGTGAACAGACAACAGGGGAACGGTTTAGAGCACACATCTGATAGTCATTTGCATTTAGGCTCTATAAGAATGCTTGTAACTCAATTTTAAAATGGGCAAAGGATCTAAGTAGTTGCTTTCAGAGGGGGCCAAATGGCCAGTAAGGAACAAAACTATGTTCAGCCTCATTAGCTACACATAACAAACCCACGTGAACGCACTGTGTTCCCAGTAGCACAACTGTTCTAAAACAGACAGAAGTGTTTGGGGGAGGTAGGGAAATCCCAGCCGCCCACTCCGGCAGGAATATGAAAGGATGCAGTCACTTTAGATAATAATCTGGGCTGTCCCCAAAAAGTTAAGCTGGGGGGGGGCGGGTGCGGGGAGGGGGCAGCGGTACAGGTCTGTAATCCCAATACCTTCAAGGCTGAGACACAGAGATTGAGAGCTGGAGGCCAGCCTCTATAATAGCTAGACCACGTCTCAGAAAACAAACAAACAAAACAAACAAACAAAAATAAATAAACAGGGCCTGAAGGGATGGTTTAGCAGCTAAGAACTCTGGCTGTTCTTCCAGAGGACCTAGGCTTGATTTCTAGCATCCACATGGTGGTTCACCACTGTCTCTAGTTATGATGCCCTCTTCTGGCTTCCACTGGCACTGCAAGCACATGTTGCCCAGCCGTATATGCACACTTAGACCTGTAAAATAAAATATGTCTTTAAGAGAATTAAACATTTGATATTACTACATGATTCAACCATTCCAATCCTTAGTATATACATCCAAATAACAAAAATGTACATTGACACAAAACTTATATATAACATTGCTCATGGTGGCCAAAGGACGGGAGCGACCCCAATGCCTATCCACCCACTAGTCAGTGGATAAACAGATTGTGGTATATCCACACAATGAAATATTACTTGGCCATGAAAAGGAATGGAAAACAGATATATATGATGGAATCCTGACAACTTAGTGCTAAATAAATAAAGCCCCTTCCAGAATAGCTCCACTTACCCATATGTCGAGAATAGGAAGAATCCAGAGATGCAGAAAGTGGTTTGGAAATTGGCAGGACTGACTCCGAAGGGTGGGAAGGCTAGAGGTGTCGGCAATGACTCCGAAGGGTGGGAAGGCTAGAGGTGTCGGCAATGAGGGTGCGGGTTCTTTGCAGCCGGGGGCGGGGGGTAATCAGTGTTCCAAACCTGTGGCAAAAGCCTGTACAACTCTGAGATTATACTAAGAAATCATCAAACCATATGCCTTGGTGGGACAGTTATATACTGCATATAGATTATGCACAAAGCTGTTGTGAAAGGAAGATGGGCTTCCTAGTAGATTCTATTACTCAGTTTTGTAGCAAGGGAGGAGAAGATAAAGCCCAGCGCCTGGGGTCATGAGCTCAGCCATTGCTTATTATTTTACTATTCCTATCACGGGATCACTGCAGATCGCTGTGCGCTAAGAGGCAGACTTGCTAGAACAGCGCCGGACGTGAGCTTGGCGATTGCAGTGTCTATGCTCCTACCTAGTCTGGGGGAGAGCATGGAGACTCCGCACTGATTCCAGGCCTGTGGTCAGCACCTAGTTATGTCCCTGGGAAAAGCTGAAGGGGAAGTTGGGTTGGGAAACTTTTTGTTGTGGTGGTGGTTTTTTTTTTTTGAGTCAGAGTTTCTCTTGGCTGACCTGGACTCGCTTTGTAGACCAGGCTGGCCTCGAACTCGCAGGGATCCGCCGGCATCTGCCTCCCTTGAGTGCTGGGATCACAGGTGTGAAGCACTGCGCCAGGCTGGGTTGGGAGTCATAATGGGGGCTCTTGGTAGTGTGTCTGTAGACACTGAGAGGGACATACACGGTTTTAGGCTGACTTGTCAACCTGTTTTCCCTCTCTCAGACCCTCTTCCCCTCCTGACTCACGTTAAAGACTCAGCAGTTTCTGCTCTTTGTTCGGAGGACTGCTCAGGACGGAGTGGGTTGTTGTCTTTATTAATGGGGCCCCCTGAGCATTTCCAATTTGAGTCTTTCCCTGGAGCCCAAGTCTCTCTCCCCGACCCCCCCCCACACCCCCAGTTTCTCTTTGTAGTGCAGATTAGCTCCTTGGATGGATCTTTTACATTAGTTTGTTCCCAGGAGGCATAAGGAACACACAGGGCTGAGCTGGTGGGGGTTGAGGCAGGAGGCTTTGGCAAAAAAGGTGCTTGTTTTATTACATTAATTTTTTTTTAAATTTGGAGGATGGAGAGACGGCTCAGCGGTTAAGGGCTTGATTATTAGCACAGCGTTACAGCTGTCGGTAACTCTGGTTCCAGGGGATCCAACGCCATCATCCGGTCACTACAGCTACCAATGCTTATAGAGCCACACACATACATAAAGCAAAGCACCCACACACATAAAATCAACTTTTAACTGGTGTGGGGGTGGCGCTCGTGTACATGCATGCATGCACTTGTGCCACGGTACATGTGTACAGGAGCTGATTCTCTTCTTCTGCCGTGTGGGGATTGGGTATCAAACCCAAGTCATCAGGCTTAGTGACAGGTGTCTGTACTTACACAGTCATCCTGCCAGACTAGAGGAGCTAGTTTTAAGCTCTATTCCCAACTCTGGTCCCGGAAACAACCCTGGGAATCTCTCTTCTTGTTATCCCCTTTCCTTCATCCCTCTGCAGCATCCTTCAGTTCCAAGTGGTTGGTGCAGGCATGGTGGAAGGGAATCAAAAGACACAGTGGATCGGCACTATGCATATACCTCAATTTCCCGGTAGTGAGATGAGGCATTCAGAGGAGGGTTTTAGAGTCCTATGTCATGCAGGGCGGAGTCCTGTGTGCAAGAAGGTAAGGAGAGAAAATGGATGGAGATGAAAGTAAGGAAAGATTAACTATAATGGATACCATTGGAGCTGGTACCCATTATAGAGACACCATCTTCTCCCTGCTTTGGACTGAGTCATTTGTTCTGTTGGGAGTGTGGGCTGCTGATGTCTCTCAGCTGCTGCATTCTTCTCTGACGTTGCTTCAGCCAAAGAGAGCCTCATCGCAGGCCTTTGCCTTTCCATAGATAGTCTGGTCCCAAGGCCATTCAGTGTGAGGGTGTAGTCAGGGCTCTACCTCTTCCTCAGATCAAGATAATGTCAAAGGGCCACCAATGGGCACGTGGACTGTACCACAGCAGGGCTACTGGTAAGGTGGAGCTTGTTCAAACCCTGGAAATCTCAGACGTGAGATTTAAAATCTCACCCTGGGACCAGCAGGAGTAGGAGAGCCCCCTCCCTGTTTCCTTGCCTCCCTCAGAGGCAGCAAACTGCCAACTAGGAGGTCACAGGGAGTCAGACAGTAACCCAGCACCTAGATTTTCCCCCCCATGCAAATAGAGCATCACCAGCAACTTAGCTCAGGCAATAGAATGCGTTCGCCCCCGAAATCCCTTCCCATGCTCCAAGGTTTATATAGTCCCTGTCCACATGGAATAAACCGGCACAAGCTAGCTATTTCACCAAGAATCTTCTAGAACCGGCTGTTTTTACTGCCCGAGGATTACCCCCCCTCACTCCCCCATCTCTGCCCCCTCTTCATCTTTGGACCCTTGGACCCACCTTCCTGGTCAGGCTCCCACAACCCGAGGCCCAGGCTCACATTGGAGCTCTCAGAGTCCCGCCACCGCCACCAGCACCACCGCTGCCGCCTCCGCCTGGCACAGCTCAGGAGCTGGAGATCTCGCCTGGCCTTGGCACCAGCCGCCAAACTGCTTTCACTGCGCTGCCCACTGTGCTGGCCGCCCAAACCGCTTTGCTCCTTTTCTTCTTGGCTCTCTTGAAGAAGGGCTACAGTCGCAGGTGGAGCTAAGAGCCGTACCACATAAATCTGCTGTCAATTTCTTTTCCTCCTGCCTCCCTGGCCAGACCGGAATTCTATAGAACCCATTGGTTCTGGACTCTGTGTCATCCTTTTCGGCTTGGTGACCGGTGGAGTCCAGACACGCCAGGGAGAAGTGAAAGGTGAGACCATGGCCACCCAAGCTCCATAGCTCCCTGTGTGAACCATGAAGGCCCCTTCTGTGAGGTCTCTAGCTTCTCAGAGAGGAGTCCCTGACATCCGGGAACTGCCTTGGTCCTGCCACTCAGGCCTCCCTGTTGTGAGAGACTGCTCTGGGACTCACACTTAAGTCTGGGTGCCACAGACAACACTCTGATGGACACAGACCCTCAGTCACCTTGGAGACACTGTTTGATCATGGGCTTGTCCGTTTAAAGCGCTGCTTACTCTAAGTGGCCAGAAAGTCACAGACTGAAGAAATCAGGCTATGCTCTGCTGAAGCAGTGTTTTCTTTCTGGGACAGAGTTAAGAAGCCACACTGTGCTGTGACTTTATGGCCCCTAATTTATCATCCTACCCAGTATCTAACTGCTCCATGTTCCTTGTCAAATGAGCTATCCCAGGCTAAGTCATGTGGTCTAAAACTTTTTGCAACCCTTTGAAAGGAGAGTGAGAGACCGAGAGAGCAAGAGCGAGTGAGCTAGTAGTGAGCATGAGACAGAACCAGGCATTAACAATAGAATAATAAAATTCAGAAATAGAGAAAACAGGAGAAGTGAGAACTGTACCAAGAACCCATGCAAGACAGTTCCTCAAGGCTGAGGACTTGAGCTGAAAGAAACTATTACTACTGGGCCAACTGGGAAAACATACGAAAAAGAAATGAACCTCAATCCCTATAAGCTACGTGGAGAAATTATTTTAAGATGCACGCTAGACTTAAATATGAGCAGTAAAGCAAAGCTTCTAGGAAGAATGCCTAGGGAGGGGCTTCATGTCTTGGAGGTACAGACAAATACTCCTTAGAATACAAAATAGTAGCCACAAAAGAAATTATCACTGGATAAGACTTTTAAAATTAAGAGCCGGTTTCCAGTAAGAGACCATCTTAAAGGGATGAAAGGCAAGGCGAACACCTGGAGAAGTATTTTCATGGCTCAACAAAGAGTTTGCACCCAGTGTGCATACATTCTTGCAAGTTTATGTTTGTTTTGTTGTTGTTGTTGTGTTGCGAGACAGGGTTTCTCTTTGTATCCTTGGCTGCCCTGGGGCTCGCTCTGTAGTCCAGGCTGGCCTCGAACTCACAGCGATCCGCCTGCCTCTGCCTCCAAGCGCTGGGATTAAAGATGTGAGCCGTCAGACCTGGCTATGTTCCTGCAAGTTTATAAAGAGAGAGGCTTTGGCTTTAAGACTATACAAAAGGACACTCCAGGCAAGATGTGCCCACTTGGGCAACAGTGGCGTGAAGGTTGTTGGAGCACCTAACAGCTTTCTAGTTGAATGTGAGGCTCATTCCCTAGGAGAGAAGGCATGCCTGGTACTGTAAACCTGATCAAAACCCATGGCTTGGAGGGTCAAAATCCTGGAAGGGGAAGGGTGTCCTATTATTGTCATTTTTCTAAATAGACATGTTCTCAAACTGCCTTCCAAGAATTATGTCTCTACCCACAGATTAACGTTGCATTCAACCTTGGTCAGAGGAATTTCTTTCTATAGTTTGTTAGACTTAATGCGGAGGCTCATAACTGTCAAAGAGTTGGGAATAAGTTGCTACTGAGTTTCCAGACCTAAACAAGACATTTCCCGCCCCCCCAATACCTCAACCCTAAGGCTTAGGGTACATCGCAGAAGAGAGGGTTGAAGGAATTTAAGAGCTAGAGGATGAGGAGGAGTGCCAGGAAGTGCTGTCGTCTGGGTGTGACACAGCTATTTTACTTATAAGCCTACTGCAGGTATGTTTATCTGCACAAGACCAAATTAACGAACTCACTCAATGCTCCCATAGGCAGCACCGATTGAACTCAATGGATTTTAGAAAAAATAAAAAGAGTGGACATGCAGACAGGATTTATTGAAAGATGGGCATCTTGAGGGACTAGTGGGGTAGGATCGAGATACATTCTATACATATAGAAATATCAAGGAATAAGCCAGGTGGTGGGGGTGCACACCTTTAATCCCAGCACTTGGGAGGCAGAGGCAGGCAGATCGCTGTGAGTTCAAGGCCAGCCTGGTCTACAAAAGCAAGTCCAGGACAGTCAAGGCTACACAGAGAAACTCTGTCTCCAAAAACAAAACAAAACAAAACAACAAACAAACAAATAAACAATATATATATATATATACATACATACATATACCAAGGATTAATGAAAAATAGGCACTTTATGAAATAAGCTCACCAAAAAAGTGTAAAGATGGTCAATACACATATTAAAAGGTGATTAATGTTATTAGCAAAAAAGAAAATAGTGACCAAAATCCAACCCCATGAAACACTGCCATACTCTTACCTTAACAGAGAGAATGTAAGGTCTGAAAGTATTGGCAAGGAAGTGAAGCAGCATGGTGGCATATATTTGTAGCTTAAGCCACCTTTGAAGGCTGTTTGGCACTGTCCTTGTTACATTTCCTGTTGCTGTGACCATAGCAATTTAAAGGAGACAGGATTTACTTGGTTTACAGTTCCAGATTACAATTCATCACAGCAAGGACACCACAGCAGTGGCAGGATCTTGAGGCAATTGACAATTGAGACTAATCATCATAAGCATAATCTACAAAAACTTTGTCTCCCAGATTTGACCTCTAGATATAGACACAATAAAGCAGATACTCATTTCTACCAAAAGCCATCAACAAGAATTTTACAGAAACACCATCTGTAATAGTTGCAAACTAGGAACAATTGTGAACATCTGTCAACATTTATATAAATTAATTGCCCAAGTCAATAAACCTGTGAAATATTATACAGCATCAAAAAAGAAGCAACAGGGCTGGAGAGATAGCTCAAGAGGTTAAGAGCACTGGGTGCTTTTCCAAAAGTTCTGAATTCAATTCCCAGCAACCACATGGTGGCTCATAGCCATCTATAATGAGATCTGGTGCCCTCTTCTGGCAGGCAGGCATACATGCAGGCAGAACATTGTAGATACAATAAACTTAAAAAAAAAAAAAAAGAAAGAAAAGAAAAAAGAAAAAAAAAAAAGAACCAATAATTTCTATACGGAACATCATGGGTGAAAGTTAAAAAAATAATATTAAATAAAAGTGGTCATGCCTTTCGGGACACTTAACTGTCAAGCCTATTTACATGGCACTCCAAAAAATGTGGTAGGTGTTGGAATAGTGGCTGATGTTAGGGTGTTGTCTTTTTGGAGAGACATGAAGGGATTCAGACTGCTTAAACTGTGCTTATTTTTGATAAACTGTTTAGTTCACAGCTATAACTCATAACATGTAAGCCCCATCACAAAGGCATCTTGAGAACCATACACAATACGTGAAAAGAGCCCAAACCAATTTCCTCTCTGCAAGGCACAGAGAGACAGGAGAAAGAACATTCTGGAGATTCCCACGAGGGAAATCAGGTCACTGACAAAGCAGCAGGACACAGGCTGATGCCGGCCTGTCAACAGCAGCAGGTACCCTCACATTCAGAAAGAAATGACTTCCAACGCAGGCTTTCTGTATCCAGCCAGCCCATTATTCAAGTTGCAATGGCTCAGGAAATTTATCTCCCATAAATCCTTTCTGAGGAAGCAACCTGAAGATGTGTAGCAATAAGCTAGGGAGTGAACCAGACAGGGGGAGGCTGGGAGAGCTAACTGCTGGAGCTCAGGACATCGGGGGTGAGTGCTAGGTCTAAGTGCAGACAGCCAGGCCAGTGGCAATGGCCATCCCTCGCTCCCGGTGAAGACGGCACAGGATAGAATAGAGTGTATATGGGCTTTTGAAAGACCCGTGATGGTGGAGCCGGGTGTGGTGGCGCACGCCTCTAATCCCAGCACTTGTGAGGTTGAGGCAGGCAGATCGCTGTGAGTTCGAGGCCAGCCTGGTCTACAAAGCGAGTCTAGTACAACCAAAGCTACACAGAGAAACTCTGTCTCTAAACCCCCATGCCCAAAAAAAGGCCTTTGGTGGAGCTGGGGAGACAGTGTCATAAAGCACCTGCCATGCCAACCTCAGTGGCAGATTTATGTTCAAAGGCATTGAAAAGCTGGGCATGGTGTCATCTCGGTGCTGGGGTTGGGGGTGTGGCAAAAGGGACTCTGACTTCCTGGCCAGACAGCCTAGCTTCATCAAAGAGCCCCGCTTCCTACTGAGTTTGAAGGGGAAGGTTACCTGTGGTACAACACTCAAAGCTGACTTCTGGTCTCAAAGGGCATACGCGCACGCACGCACACACACACACACACACACACACACACACACACACACACACACACACCCCACATACTCAAACACGAAACAACAAGAATGATAAAAGAAAGACAATTTAGCTAGGTATGGTGGCATACACCTCGAATCCCATTACTCGGGAAGCTGCGACAGGAGGATTACCTTGAGTTCCTGGGCAGCCTGGGCTACATATGAAAACCCTGTCTAAAAGCTGAAAGCAAAAACAAAGAAATGAAAGAACAACAAAACAAACAAACAAACAAAAAACAAAGAAAACTCAAAACACAACACAGATCCCGCCTCCCAGTCCCTTAACAACAAACTAGCCAAAGCATACATTTGGCCCCTCAGTCTTTGCCCAGGTCCAGGAAATGCTATTTGATGATTTTTTTTCAGTCTTAATCTTATTCCAAGAGCTCGATCCTGATTGCACAATAAATATAAACGCTTTCAGTTTCTCATAACGTGACAGAGACAGAACTTATGCACCGAAAGCAGGGAAAAGGTGCAGGGCGAGGGGGGGGAGGGGGTGGCATGTGTTGGCATGCTCTTTTTACAGGGTGCACTCTGTGGTCCCCCACTGGGCAGACGTTGGTGAACCGAACAGAAGAACGCGAGCCGGGGAGGTGGCATGGGGGGGGGTGAGGGCGTGGGTGAGATAAATCCTTGTTTGTGGGAGCAGTAAGTCAATAGGCTGTGTCTCAAATTGATGAATCAAGAAATATGAGTAGAGGAATATTATTGGGAAAAATGGAGGCAAACACAGGACAAGACGTTTTAAAAAGTTACATGTGGCTGCCCGAGGGTACAGGATGGGGAGGAAGAGGCGTTTAGCAGGGCACCGTTTTTTGGTTTTTTATTTGAACTGGATGCATGTTTTACTTCAGATCCAAACAGGGGCTGGGAGGCTGGTTGGGGGGCATAGATTGGCTGGTAGAGTGCTTGCCTGCCCTTCACAGAGCTCTGGGAGTGAGCCTCAGCTTGGCATAAAAACCAGGGATGGTTCTGCACACGTGTAATCGCAGTGCCAGGAGGCAGAGGCAGGAGGATCAGAAGTTCCAGGTCATCCTCAGCTAAGTAGTTTGATTTTTCAGGCCAGCCTCAGCCACACAAGACACAGTCTCAAAAGAACTCCACACACACACACACACACCACACAAAAGGGCCAGAAAGATGGCTCAGGAAGTAAAGGTGCTTGCTGTTGGATCTAGCAGCCTAGTTCAACCTGCAGAACGTTCCCATGTTGTAGAAAGAGAGAACTGACTCCTGCAGGGTGCCCTCTGATCTCCAGGTGAGCCTGGGCATGCGCACGCATACACAAGGGCATGCGAGTTCCCTCCCATGACAACTGAATGAGCGCAGTTTACATAACGAGGAGCGACAGAAGAAAACAGAGCTGGGAACCACGAGTGGGGAGATGGCTCAGGGGGTGCAGCACTCACTGTAAGAATGAGAGGCTTGAGTTTGGATCTCTAGAGCAGCCTTCAGGAGCATGCATCTGCAATCCCAGCACTCCTAGGGAGCTCGGGGAGGAGGAGGCAAGAGGGCGCCACCTGCACATACTGGAAGGACAAGGGCCAGGTGGCCTGGGGTACACAGGGGCAGATAGCAAAGAAGAGGTCCTGTGTCAACATAAGTGGAAGGCAATGACTGGCTCCTGAGGTTGCCCACAAACTGGTCATGGCATGTGCATGTTCACATGAACACACACATACATACACACACACACACACACACACACACACACACACACACACACACATGCATCCTTACCTCATGCCACCCCATGCACACACACTCCCACACACCATACACAAACACACCCACAACCCACCACACAAATACACTACAGCATGCACAACACATACACATATACACCACCACCACCACCACAACAACAACAACAACAAAACAAAACCCTAACAACAACAAACAGGCTTGTGACAGAAGACCTGGAGAGGTCAGATCTAGAGGATAATACTTCAAACCCTTGCCTCTTCCTGAGGCTGAAAGAGCCTCTAGGCGCTGCTGACAGCCGACCCCCTCAGATTCAGTGTCTGCAAATGCTTTGACACCTAGTGTGTGTGTGTGTGTGTGTGTGTGTGTGTGTGTGTGTGTGTATGCACGCAAAGCACATCCATTCAGTCTGCCTGGGACCATGGAATTGGGTACTTTGACATGTCACGAATTTTCCTGCTGAGGCGTCTTCTCTGTGGTGAAGCTCACCCTCTTCCCCCTCAAAAACACAATTTTCAATTAATCGCAAGCTCATAAATAACAAGGACACCGCAGCTCCAAATGAAACAGTGACTGAATGTTGTGTCTCTGGGTTCAGGGGAATCTGCAAAGGGGAACCCATGGAGGGGGCTGAAGCCCCAAAGCACACCAGATTAAAAGAAAAAAATCTCCAACTTTTAAGTTTCAGGCACCTTATTAAAGTGAGATAATTAACGGCCATTTGGAGACTTTATTACTTTGTTAAGAGAGCATGCAGCCCACGCATGCTCAGGCGAGGCTGGGGAATGGGCTAGCCTGGGCTCTCATGCTGACTCCCTGGGAAGAAACTTTATGGCTGGAAGAATCCTGAAACAGTTGGGCTCCTGAGGTTACCCACAAACTGGTCATGGCATGTGCATGTTCACATGAAAATACACACACACACACACACACACACACACACACACACACCTTCTGCACATGAGTCCAGAGGCTCAGGGTGTCCCATCTCCATCTCTATGCCTCTGTCTCTCTGGTCAGCATCTTCAGCTGTAGCTCAAGCCACTGGTGGAACTGTCATGCAGAACTCTATGACAGTCCTCAGCCTCTAGGGACCATCCTTTGCTAAGCGCTGGTGGGTGGCGCCTGTGGTTTCCTGGATTAGCAGAGAGCCCAGGGGAAGCGTCCTAAGTGTGAGCAGCATGGCAGGACCCACCCAGCACTGGCTCCCTTCACCTACCTCCCTGCTGAGGCGATCAGCTCCCTGAGACTGAACTCCTGTTTCTGTGGGAACCCTTCCTGACCTTCCTCTTAGCTGTGGGGTTAGCTAAACTCTGTGAGGTTCCCTCAGGGGTTCGCAAGCTGCCTCCTGCAGATTCCCTAGTTTTCCTTGCTTCCTGCCTCCAGCTAACCAAATTGCTTTTCTAGACTTGGAAGGCACTCCACCCGTGACCTGTGTTCAGGTTTACCCATCTCCCTGTGTACTGACCACATGTAAGCCTGACCTTGTCCTGGCTGCTCACCTTCCTTCCTTCCTTCCTTCCTTCCTTCCTTCCTTCCTTCCTTCCTTCCTTCTTTCCTTTCCTTTCTCTCTCTCTCTCTCTCTCTCTCTCTCTCTCTCTCTCTCTCTCTCTCTCTCTTTGAGACAAGTTCTCACAATGTAACTCTGGCTGGCCTGGAACTCACCTATATAGACCAGGCTGGCTTCAAACTCACAGAGATCTGCCTGCCTCCACCTCCCAAGGGCAGGAACTAAAGACTTCTCTACCACTTCTTAGCTCCCTCTACATGCATGATGCTGGACACAGGGTATCACTCCCCAGGATCCCGGAAGCGGAAACTGACACTCAGAGAGGCAAAGGAACACAGCCAGGGCCACATAGCTCGTCTTGCCTGCGGCAGGCAGGCTGATAGAGGACACCTGTCTCTGATGGTCACATCCTTGTGTCCTACCACTCAGAGTTAGGGCTAGACCTCGGTGATAGAATTCCAACAGACAGAATGTGGTAGAGTGACAGGTGAAATGTCCTGCTGGGATTCGGTGACTCCAGTATGTTGTACATTTGGTCATTAGGCCAAAGGAGGCAGAAGGAACTGCAAAGGTTATTTTGTGTGTGTGTGTGTGTAAACAAAATTGGACAAGAGGGTCCTAATTTTACAGTGTCTTAAAGATCATCGCTTCAATCTTGCTAACAGACTCTGTCTTGTCGCCTTGACCCTGAGCTGTTGTCTTGAAAGAAATCATGGCTTGTAGAGATTGTGGTAAAACTGGGCTCAGCTAATAACCCACGTGCATTGTGCTTTACCTGGCTGTGCTCAGGGCTGACTCGTGCAGGGCGGGGTATGTGGGTAGACCTGCCTGGAGCTTGGGTTCAGGGCTGAGCTGGTCAGCCTCCTTAGAGGACACATGGGTAGTTGGCAGCCAGAGCACCTTGGCTGCAGCTCATGGTTCACGGGGCTCAGTGGGCCCTCTGGAATGGTGGCCTAGTTCAGCTTGATGCTTGGAGGGGTGTGATTGGCGAAGGAGACCCATCCAGGTGCAGGACAGGCTGCTCTCAGCTCAGCTTTGCTTCTCGTGTGTCTTGTGAGTTCAGGGAGACACGCTTCTCCCAGCCTCTAACTGTGTGGTGCAGGGTGACTGAGTGGGACCTCGCTGGGGTTCATTCCACTTGGTTCTTGGGGCCCTTCAAGGCTCAGCTAGGGAGGAAGTGACCTGAAGGGGAGGCTGCCGGAAGTCGAACTGAGGAAATTGGGGACTTGATTCCTCAGTGGGGGGGGGTGTCCCCCCTTAGACCCTGAAATTTCCACTTAATCGTCATGATCTGAGGGCATCTATGAGCTGGAGGCAGGGGAATAAAGATGCTTGAGGGAGGCCTGGTTCGTGGAGAAGAGGGCAAGATGGCAGAATGCTGGATGAGGGCAGTGACCTGCTGGCCTCCAGAGGGGCATCTACCGACACAGGGCCCAGCACCTTCCCCCCGCAGTTCAGCTCCTTAGCCCTGGGCAGTTTTGTACAGCTGCATTTGTGGTCTACAGAGGCTAAATCAGAAAATCTATTTCACACGGTTCTTCCTCTTTTCTGTGTCTAGGGGCAGGGGCCAGAGGGCTGTGTGTACGTTTTAACCATCTTCTATAAACTATAAATCTGGATGCTTGCACAGGCCTCTCTGCTGTCATCGAGCCGCAGGGAGACTCAGAGAGACGGCCTGTAATACTCTTAACAACGTGAAGAGTGGGCCATGCTTGTTTGAGTCCAGGCTCCTCAGCTTACTATCCACGTGACCTCAGCATCACTCCTTTTGAGCCTCGGCTTCCTCATTCTGTGAAAGGAGGACAGTAGCACCCAAGGTGGCAGAACGCTGTAAGGAGTTTAGCATTAAGCTGTGTACAGCCAGTGGCCAAGGGTGTTGGGGTTAGATAACATTTACTCACGGCCCTGATATGCAATCTGCTTCTGGTTTCCAACAACCTTTAACCCCGTGCTTCTCCCAGGAGGCTGCTCAGCCATCTGCCTCTCTCCCAGCTCTGTGATTCCAATGAGCTTGGCACTTAGCTTGATGCGAATTGTTTTCTGTGGCTTCTGGAATGTTCTCTCTCTCTCTCTCTCTCTCTCTCTCTCTCTCTCTCTCTCTCTCTCTCTCTCTCTCTCTCTCTCTCTCTCTGTAGCCTTGGCTGTCCTCGACTCACTCTGTAGACCAGGCCGGCCTCGAACTCACAGCAATCCGCCTACCCCTGTCTCCCAAGTGCTGGGATTAAAGGCGTGTGCCACCATGCCTGGCTTGAATGCACTGTTTAGTCTTTTTTTTTTTTACAGAAGGAAATGGGCAGAGGAGTGCAGAAGAGATGAGGAGGAGAACAACAGAGTGCTAGACCCCTCTAACAGAGCCTTCTGCGGTCCAACCCTACCTCCCTCTGGCATCCACCCTAGACTCCTCCTCTCTCACCTTCCTTTTCCTTTGTTCACAGGTTGAGATGACGGGTGTCTGTAAACTTTCCTTAGTCCCATGTGACTGAGGAAAAACGTGCCAGTGTGCCCAGGGGTCCCGCTCAAACTATGGCACCAGCCAAGGACAATACAGGCAGTAAACTTCAAACCCCTACCCAGATCTAGCCAACGGACAAGACATTCTCCACCGTTGCGTGGAGAGTGGGGTCTGACTTCCACATGTACTCTGGTTCCTCACCTTTGACCACGTCCCCTGGATGGGGAGACCTGGTGGCACTCAGAGGAAGGACAGCAGGTTACCAAGAAGAGACTTGATACCCTATGAACATATACAGGGGGAGGAGGTCCCCCTCAGTCACAGTCATAGGGGAGGAGAGTAAGGGGAAAATGGGAGGGAGGGAGGAATGGGAGGATACAAGGGATGGGATAACAATTGAGATGTAATATGAATAAATTAATAAAATAACATTAAAAAAAAGAGTTCCAGTGTGGCTGATAAGGCGACTCCTCCAGGATGGCGCAGGTAGGAAGTGGGGGGGGGGGGGGATTCAAGCTCAGCCCACTGTATGCACTTATCTCTGAATTCTTGGTCGATTACCAGGTGTGCCAGTCTCTGGGTAACCCTGAGTGAAGCCCCTCTTGAGACCCCATCTCCCTCGCTTAGGGGTGGAGGCAGCAGGTACTAGATAGAGCTTGTTGGCTAGACTCCTTGCTTCCTGGAATCTTGGCTCGCTGCCGGTGGAAAATTCCGGCCTCTGCTTCCCCATACCTTTTTGGAGTCTTGGGCCACAGAGCATGCTTAATTATTCAGAAGCTCGTATATCCTCACTAAGCAAGAACTCCTCTCCAACAGGCAAGGAACGCCACAAATTGTTTATCGCTCTTCGTTTCAGATGTGGAGTGTGAAGCAGCTAGAGGAAATCCCTGTTGGCCTTTGGCTATCATCAGTGCCCTGTCTTGTCCGGCTGAGGCAGGAGCAGGGTGGGCCATGGGTTGGAGTTGGGGGAGGAGTCCATTGCTCAAGTCCTTGTAGTTTTGGTAGAGCCAGGAAATGGCTTTTTTTTTTTTCACACACTCTGCCTTGGGAGACTTTACGATTGGTACAGTTAGATCCCATAGTGGTGATGGGTGTCTGGTCCATAGGGGGTGATGTGGAGGATGCGGGGTGAGGATGGGGCGGAGCTGGTTGAGAAGGGGTGGGGAGAATGGCCAGGAGCTAGCAGCTCTGGTCCCCCGGGGTTTTTCAGTGCAGGACTGTGCGAGCGAGCGATGATGTCTATCCTCTGAGCTTTTTTTTTTCTCTGTGGGCTCTGGTGGTGGGGACTCCTTCATAGCACTTTGCAGAGAGGGTGTTGACATCAGGCAGCAGAAGGCAGCCCTGGACTTCCCCGGCCCAGAAAAGGGAAGGGAAAGGATAAAGCAGGTCCATCTGTGTTCTCCAGGCTTTGCCCAATGAACTGAGCTTCTCTCCTTTTGTGACCGCTGGTCCGAAGTTTCGTTGTTGGGTCTAGCCCCATTCACTGATTTTGCAGTTCAGTTTTTTAGCCATGTGTTGGACAAGGCTTGCAGAGAGTCTGGTCTGTGTGCTGTATGTGCACATGTACGTGCATAAAAAGAGGTGATTGGCCATTCTGACTGTCCTCGGGAGATTGCATTGAAGAAGGGAGTCAGCCTTGTGCCAGGGACTGAGAGCCTGGACGTCACAGACTAAGACTCCAGTGGGAGGTGGGGTGGGGTGGGAGTGGGAAGTGAGGGAGCTATGGTTGTTAATTCCTAGGGGATGATGTAGAAGGCCCAAGAGGCCTTCTCATGCCACGGAAGATGACTCGAGGGCTATTTTTCCTACACGGAGCTCTTGGAATTGTTACAGAATATTTCCTACCTATCAAAGGCATGAGTGGAGAGGACCAGGACCAAGTGGCCATGCTTTCCTGATGAAATGCAGAAAATCAGGTTGCAGGGACAAGTGCTTTTGTTTTGCTTTGTTTTGTTTTTCAAGACAGGGGTTCCCTGTGTAGCCTTGCCTGTCCTGGACTCTCTTTGCAGTCCAGGCTGCCCTCGAATTCACGGCTATTTATCTCCCTCTGCCTCCCGAGTGCTGGGATTAAATGCGTGCGCCACCACACCCGGCCAAATGCTTATTTCTTGTTTCTGTGTCCTTCATCGGGGGCAAGACTCTCATCCCAAGTGCCCACAGCCAAGAGTCCCGGGGTCCTCATAGTAGAGAGCAAGTGGCTAGGTCAGGACTGGATTCTGGCTCCCAATTCCCAGCACACAAAGCTTCCGCTGGAGCGATGTGCTTGTTTCAAGTACGGACAGTTCTCAGAACATCTAAAGTGCTTGGTCACTCAGCCCTTGTCTCAGTGTGTGCGTGCTGCTGCAGGGTCCACACTGGGATAGCCCTTAAGACAAGGAGATGGAGGGCAGACAGATTCAGTGGAAAGCCTTAAGGGACTGTGCTATCCCAATGAGGCCCTGGGCTGGTCACTCGATCATTGTGCGTCCCTGCTGTCGTCCAAAGACCAGGGCTAGCGCGAATGTTTCGAAGCACGCAAGCAAATGCTCCTAAGCCATGGCAGATGCTGAGCTAGGGACGCTGTGACCACTGTTATGTGCCATGAAACTAGGAAAGTGACCCACAGATCTGAAGATTAGCTCAGTGACACTGGGACGGGAACTCAGGGAGTGACAGTGACTCCTCGGGATAAGGCAGGAAGAGGACATTTGCCTGGACTTCTAGGAGGGAAGCATGGAAGCTCCTGAAATGTGGTAAAGCTTATAGAGAGCTGAGGTAACGTGGTAAAGCTAGTAGACAGAGAGCTGAGGTAACGTGGTAAAGCTAGTAGACAGAGAGCTGAGGTAACGTGGTAAAGCTGGTAGACAGAGAGTCCAGTCCCGGGAGTCCTCCATGATGTGGAAAGCTTCTGAGTTTCCTCACACAGAATCCCAGTTACTCTCTAAGAAAGGTTGCAAGTTCAAGAACAGCTTAGGCAATTGAATGAGACCCCATCTCAGGATAGGGCTGGGGATGTGTCAGTGGCAAAGCCCTTGCCTAGCCCTGCAAGGCTGTGGTTTCTGGATTCTGGTCATTCTCTGGGTTGGACTTGTGCATCCTAAACCTCCCACCCCTGACCTGATATCCAATCCTCAGTCTGGAGCCTCATCTGGCAGCTGCTCTTACCACCCCCATTTTGGGGCCCAGATTTCACTGGGAGGCGTTTATTACCCGTCAATGTGATAAATGAAAAGTCATATTTTACTGTGAATTATCCCCAGCCCGTGTGAAGCACAGATCTGTGCCTAGAGCGTTATTAAGTACTTACCACGGAATCTATAAAAACCTCATCTTTTCCCCAAGCTCCAGCCCTGCCCACCACAGAGGGGGAGGGGAGAGGAGGGACCCGCTGCCTCAGTGGTAGAGAGGGACAGGGGAGGATTGAAAGGCCCAGATGGGTGCTCAGCTCGGGGAAGGCACCTGGGGCGGCTGGCTTTCTGTTTGATTGTAACTTTAGGTGAAGTTATAGGACTTGGTTTCCCCTTAGGACAAGTAGGCATCGGGAGGAGTGGGCTTGGAAGGTGTGAGCCTTGAGCCACACTACGGCCAATACTATAGTTTAGTAATGAAATGGAATAAGGCTAACAACTGACAACAGTGATTCTATTAATTAATTTATTTATTTATTGAGAGAAAGAAAGATTGCGAGGGAGAGGGAGAGAGAGACACACAGAGAGACAGAGAGACAGAGAGATGGGAGAGGGAGAGAGAGAGAGAGAGAGAGAGACAGAGACAGAGAGACAGAGACAGAGACAGAGACAGAGACACAGAGAGACAGAGAGACAGACAGAGGGAGTTGGGGCTTGAGGGTATTTGGCCTGTGAGCCTCTGGGCAATTGTCCTGCTGTCTCCACCTCCCATTTCACCACTAGGAATGCTGAGAGAGACATGCACCGTCGCATCCAGCCTTTTGCACGGATTCTAGCCTTTGAACTCAAATCACCAGGCTTCCTTAGCTTCAACTTTTACCTCCCGAGCCATCTTTCTCACCTGACAAAGTGACTCTGATCCACATTCTGCGGAACTCCTGACTTAATTGTGGCACACGGAGAGGACAAATTGTTTAATTCTTTTGTCTGATTAGGGACCCTGCGCATCAGTCAGGACCCTGGCAGGAGCCAGATGGCGTGAAACACATTATGATAATTCCAGCAGGGCTTTTGGTAAAGGAACAATTTGTCAAGACGTGGGCAGGGTCGGGGTGGGGGGGGGTGGGGGACTCCTACCAGGTGGGACAGAGTTAGTGACAGGTGTATTGTGATGGAGCTGACACTACTTAGGCTGCGAGGGGCAAAAGAAGGAAGCATGGCCAGGAGCCATAGTGGTTGGGGTTGTGTCATGCAGGCTGCTCAGAGGGGCTCGTGGTCTCCTGTCTAAGGGGGGGTCCTGCAGGGAGGGAGCCTAGGGTGTGAGTACCTGTCCTCGCTTGCACCCCGCTGCGTGGCTTCAGGATGCTCGGACACATCAAACAGGCAGTCAGGGCCTACGCTGGGTTTTAGGTGCATAGCGTGAGGGTGGAGAAAGGACCCAGGAGCATGAGGAGGGCCTCTGCCTCATCAGAGGGGTCTGCACCCCATGTTATCTGCAGCTGCCCAGAGGTATGCACCCCCACCTGCCTCCTAGTCACCCCCGCTTCCCCCCCCCCCCCCCGTTTTAAAACCTGAAAGCTTCCTAAGAGCAAACCCAATCAGCTTCCCTGTATATCCCCCTTGGGGGCTAACTGAAAACTGTGGTGCTGAGGTAACATCCAGGGTGAGAAAAATGAGTGTCTATTGTTGACACCCCCACCCTCCTACCCCCACCAGCCCAGGACTCCCAGTCTGCTCCTCTTTGTTGACTCCATGAGTGAGCACTGAGGATGGTGACGCTGCCTCTGGTTCCCAGGACAGTGTGAGGGGTCTCACTTCCTCACCGTCACCAACACACTAATGTGATTAGAGGTTCCCCGTGGCCCTCTGAACCCCCTGAATACCTGGAGCCGAATCATTTCTGCTTCTCTTCCCACGGACACTTTCTCCTCCTGGTCCCCAGCCCAGTGGCAAATCCCAAAGCCACCCGCCCTCCTCTCGCAACCCTGAGAGTCTCACTTCTGCCTAGAGACCTGTCTCTCCCTCCTAAGCTCTCTCACTTTCCCCTCAGATCCTTACTTTCCCCCCAGGAACTCTCATTTCCTCCCAGAGACCCTCACTTCCTCCCAGAGACCCTCACTTCTTCCCAGAGACCCTCACTTCCTCCCAGAGACTCTCACTTCCTCCCAGAGACTCTCACTTCCTCCCAGAGACTCTCACTTCCTCCCAGAGACCCTTGTATCTTCCCAGAGACCATCAGCCTTGCTCTATCTCATGTCTACCTTACAGATAGATCTAGGGCTAGACTTCCTTTTAGGCTCAGCTCTTTGCTGGAAGCCGTAGACAGACCCATTTCCCCTTAGGCACAGGTGTGTGAGGAGTGGTGCAGACACAGGAAAATGTCGGTTGTCAGTGATTTCTGCCTCAGGCCGGAGGCTTCTTTCTCCAGGCCTGCTGTCATGGAGTCTCTGAGTGTACGATTTCTGCCGCTGGAGCGGTGGCAGCAGCCAGATCAAAGGCACCACCGTGGGTGCCTGACCAGATACAGACTGCAGCCGCTTGCCACTGCCTTGGTCTCAGCCAGAGATAGCCCAGAGTACCTAACACTACCACCACCACCCCCAAGCCTGAGACAGGATACCTTCCCCAAGCTGCGGGGAGCCCACTGCCCGCCTTCCTTCGTCCCACAGTATCACCACACCCCAAGAGCTATGTTTAGCCCTTGAGCAGAGGGCCACTAAACTTTGAAGTGGCTGGCTGCCAGTCCTCCTTCCTGCCTCAGGGCAGTCAGCTCCCCCCTTCTCGCAGGGGGTTGTGAAGATGAGAGACAAAATGGTGTCGCTTTTGGCAGCTCCGCAGCAGGAGCTGTCCATGGTGACTGTTCCTGTCACCTCTATGGTGACTATTTCTACTTCAGCTGACCTTTCTTGCCTCAGAGAAGCTGCTGCTGCCACCATGGGAGCTGTCTACAATGACAACAACCTTTCCTGCTTCAGCCTACTGCCTTCACAATGGGCTCTTTGACACACTGTAAACTTTATTACCCCTCAAGGCAGAAAACTGACCAGACCTTTGCCTGAGAAAGCCCCAGCAGCCCAGCCTCTCGCCCCTCAGACCCCTGTAACTGCCATGCTCCAGCCCCTCAGTAAGATTTATCCCAGATTACGCTAATTTGGGATGAGAAAGTCTAGACAAAAAACCCTACCAATCCCTGAGTGTCCCCAGCTCAGGCTTGAAATCCCACCAATCCACACTCAGGAAATCCCTGCCCCAGAAAGCTCCGCCCCCTAAGAAACCTTATATAAAGGCTGTGTTTGCCCAGTTCCCTGCTGTCTTCTCCAGGGAGCAGAGGCAGCCACTCCTGGGTTCACCCCTCCTATTAAGAGATTTACTGCTTGCTCTGACTCTTTCCTTGGAAGAAGAGAAGAGACAAAGAAGGAGCAGAGCTCAGGGTCCTAGGCACCTCAGTTCCTCAGGGTTTAGGGGGCAACCCTTCCCTGGAAGCCGCGTTGTTTCTGTTGAGGAGGCCTCCTCTCAGAGCTGTGAGGTTTCTGGGCTCTCGTGCCTCAAGGTATCCTTGGGACACTGTCCCACCTCAGGGCTGGGATGCCTTATCAGCTCTCAGAGCTGTGGACAACCTTCCACCGGAGTACTGGAAGGCAGGCCACACCACCCACACAGTGCACGCAACAACATCAAGGAACTCTGGAATGAGAGGAACCCAGAGCCCACTCTTTCCAACATGCCCTTTGAGGGGTCCAGTTTCTGTTTTAATAACTCCAGGGACAGGAGGCTTCTCACTCTTTAAGACAGCTTGTCACCTAGTCAAGGATAGGCCTGGCTACTTTAAGTACCTTGCTGCTGACAGAACATACGCTGAATGATTGGTATAAAAAGAACACCAGACACCTATGTGACACAGGCAGTCGCCACTGTGACTTTGGCTGACCTCACCTGGGTAGCTTCAGAGAGGGCTGGGAAGTGCAGCGTGTTTCCTGCCTTGCCTGGCTGAGCCTAGTGTTAGAGCCAGTTCTAAAGCTGCTGGTCGCAGGGATCTGGATTAGCCACTGGACCACATGCATCTTAGGGCATGTCGGGCTATCTGCTGCCCACCTCACTCTAGAGGCTTACCTGGCCGTTCTTCTTGGGATGCTGCCCAGGCCCACTTCTGTCTCTGGGGCCTGCCTGCTTCTCACATACCCCAAGCTTAACTTCTAACTCCCCAATTCCTGGGACCCCATGATGCCTCACTCCCTCCTCCACAGGCTCTTCTACACCTTTTCAGGCAACCGTGGACTTCTAGACAGCACTCCTCACAAATGAGGAGACGGGGCCGCAGAAGCTGGAGGGACACCATTTATAAACTAGCATCTAAGTCCTTGGGCCTGTTGGAGGCACTGTCTTCCTTATCTTTATGAAGTCCTCCTCCTACTGCTGTGTGGTGGTGGGGCACGCCTTTAATCCCAGCACCCGGGAGGCAGAGGCAGTTGGATCGCTGTGAGTTCGAGGGCAGCCTGGTCTACAAAGTGAGTCCAGCACAGTCAAGGCTACACAGAGAAACCCTGTCTCGAAAAACCAAACCAAACCAAACCAAAACAAAAAAAGAAGAATCCTCCTACTACCCCTAGCCTGTAAGAGTCCCTCCCCAGCCCCCACCCCCCACGCCCCTTCTTGCTTCCACCTTTTCACACTGCCCTTTCTTCTCCCCCACCTTTTGCAATCAGAATGTAACCATTTTCTTCTCAAATTCTAGATGTATTTACCTTGTTTTTTAAAAAGCCTGTGCATCAGCACTGATAATGTCTGTTTTTGTGGAAGAATTAGAAAATGCAGGTAAACGTAAAGAAGATTAAAAACCTACAATCTACTACGTGGAGATAGCCATGGTTAAAATCTTGGCGGTGTATCTTTCCAGACTTATATGAAGATATTTTTTTCCCTCATACAAGAATGGCACCGCACTGTACGTATTATATTGCACCCTGCCTTTTCACCTGAAATATATGAGGACATTTTCTCACGTCAATAAATGTCCTCCCTCCGTGGTGGTTTACAGCCTTGCCTGTGCTCTGCGATGTGGGTCAGGATTGGGGTGCTGAGAGTGCAGAGTGGAATGCCCTCCCCTCCCCCGACGTGCTGTGACCTTGCGCCATCCTCCCTGCTCTGTTGGCACCCGTCCCTGGATTCTCCTCATCCCATTTCTCAAAGCTTAGCCAGAGCTTGGCTGGGCTTGTGTTTCTGCCCTCCCAGCCTCCTCCTTTCCGCTTTGTCTCCCAATCTGGAACCCTCAGCCACACTGCAGCTCAGGGGCAGGCCTGGGATGCTGCCGTTCTCAGGGGCAGTGGATGAGGGTGTTGGCAGAGAATCAATGTCCGAGTGCTATTGAGGTTTTAGTTAATACATTTTCCTGTCTCTCCCTCTCTAAATGTTTGCATGTCCCTGTCGCCTCACTGTTTCCAGGCTCAGGTCCAAAGCCACCTCTCCCAGGAAGCCTTTTCTTCCCTGAGTGCCCATGCTAAGTCAAGGACCCTGTCACAATCAGTTGTAGTTAGTGACCATGTGGATAAATGTAAGGGTGGAGGTTCAGCTTTGCTATTGACTGGCTGAGTGACTATCTTGGTTATTTTTCCTTTCCTTTCCTTTTATTTTTTTTAGTGGTGAAAAAAAGTGTATATTTAGAATTATCCAGCTGGACTCAGTTTATTTTTTAAAATATTTTATTAATTTATTCATATTACATCTCAGTTGTTAGCCCATCCCTTGTATCCTCCCATTCCTCCCTCCCTCCCACTTTCCCTCTACTCCCCTCCCCTATGTCTGTGACTGAGGGGGACCTCCTCCCCCTGTGTCTGTTCACAGGGTATCAAGTCTCTTCTTGGTAACCTGCTATCCTTCTTCGGAGTGCCACCAGGCCTCCCCAACAAGGGGATCAAAAATGGGGCACCAGAGTTTGCATGAAAGTCAGACCCCACTCTCCACTCAATCGGTGGAGAATGTCCTGTCTATCGGCTAGATCTGGGTAGGGGTTTGAAGTTTACTGCCTGTATTGTCCTTGGCTGGTACCATAGTTTGAGCAGGACCCCTGGACCTATGCTTCTCTCACCTAAAGTCCCAATAGGGAAAGGGCACCCGACCTATAGTCATTCACCAACTCTGATGCTGGACTCAGTTTAGATGATCCCAATCTTGTCACGAATATCCAGAGCATCATAATCAGGAGCCAGCTGAGCATGAGCCTTCTTCTCCCCATCAGGCCTCATCAGGGTATTGACTTTGGCCACATCAATGTCATAGCGTTTCTCATGGCTTGTTTGATCTGGTGCTTGTTAGCCTTGACATCCACAGTGAACACTAGTGTGTTGTTGTCCTCTATTTTCTTCATGGCTGACTCGGTGGTCAGGGGAAATTTGATGATAGCATAGTGGTCAAGCTTGTTTCTCCTGGGTGCATTCTTTTTTTTTTTTGTTTTTTTTGTTTTGTTTTGTTTTGTTTTGTTCTTCAGGACAGGGTCTTTCTGTGTAGCCTTGGCTGTCCTGAATTTGCTTTGTAGACCAGGCTGGCCTCAAACTCACAGCAATCCACCTGCCTCCCAAGTGCTCAGATTGAAGGTGTGCACCACCACGCCTGGCTCCTGGGTGCACTGTTTTGAGGGTATTTGGGCTGGCTCTGGAGCCACAGCGTCTTGAGCTGCCGGAAGGCTGATGTGCAGATCTTCTTTTTGTGGCTGTGGCCGCCTTTCAGCACTGCCTTCTTAGCTTTCAAGACCTTCACTTTGGCTTTAGTTTTGGGAGGGGCAGGAGTTTCCTTCTTCACTTTTGGCATCATCTTGGCAAAAAGTGGTTGTTTTTCTGTTGCTGTGAAGAAACACTATGATCAAGGCAGTTTATGGAAGAAACTGTTCATTGGGGGCATGTTTACAGTTTTAGAGAGTTAGTTCATGACCATCATAGTAGGGAGCAGGGCAGTGGGCAGGTATGCAGGCAGACATGGCGCTGGAGAAGTAGCTGAGAGCTTCCATGTTGAGATAACCATGAGGCAGGCAGGGGTTGAGAGAGAGAGAGAGAGAGAGAGAGAGAGAGAGAGATCTAACTGGGAAACCTTCAAGCCTGCTCCCAGAAATACACCTCCTCCAACAGAGCCACACCTCCCAATCCTTCTCAAACAGCTCCACAAGCTGGGAATAAGCATCCAAACATGAACCTACAGGACCATTCTCAATGAAGCGACCACATTGACCTAGGACAGGATGCTGAGCCTTAGTTTAGTCACTTGTGCAATGGAGACAATGCTAATACCTAACCCTGAGGAAACAGTGACTCACAACTGCTCGCGTCTGCTCTGCAGGATTCCTGAGGGCAGCAGGGTCTGTGTCCTTCCTTCTGTGCACCCCACTAATGGGCCCAGTACAGGGCTTGCTACTGAGCTAGCTATAAGGTTTGTGGCCTAAAGGACTGAAAATAAAGTCCCAAGAAGGAACTTGAGGACCAGAAATGAATCATGGCTGTGGCTGTATGGAAAAATGGGCAGTGTTGCCAGCTCTCAAGAGCAAGGCTTCAGTCTCTCCTGGAATCTCCTCTTTGTGGAGGAATCTTAGTGATTTCACCAACAGCTGGCGGTGCAAATACTGTGTTTAAGAATGTTTTGGACTGGAGAGATCGCTCAGTGGTTACTGTTTTTGTTTTTTTGAGATAGGGTTTCTATGTGTAACAGCCCTGGCTGTCCTGGAACTCACTCTGTAGTCCAGGCTGGCCTCGAACTCATGGAGATCCACCTGTCTCTGCCTCCCAAGTGATGGGATTAAAGGCATGTGCCACCACTGCCCGGCTTTTTCCTTTTTTTGTTTTCGTTTTTTAATAGTTGGGGAATTTTGTTTGTTTGATTTTTAAGATTTATTTATTTATTTATTTATTTACTTATTTATTATACAGTGCTCTGTCTGCATATACACCTGCAGACCAGACGAGGGCATCAGATCACGTTATAGATGGTTGTGAGCCACCATGTGGTTTCTGGGAATTGAACTCAGGACCTCTGGAAGAGCAGTCAGTGCTCTTAACTGCTGAGCTGTCTCTTTAGTTCCCAGTGGTTAAAAGCAGTTTCTGCCCTTGTAGAGAACGCAGATTTGGTCCCCAGAACACATATCAGGTGGCTCAGCACTGCCTGTAAGTCTAGCTCCAGAGGCTCTGACATCCTCTTCTGGGCCTCCGTGGGCACCATGCATGCAAGTGGAACACGTACATACATGCAGGCATGTGGGAAGTGGAGGAAGCCCTGAATGGATGTGTAAGGAGCAGAGGAGGTCCGGGGTGAACGTGTATTGTTGACATGGCCAAGGCCATATCAATGACCTCAATGGCTCAGACCCATGGAAATGGCAAAACCTTCCTCAGGTCAGGTTCAGGGCACGGGCAAAGCCTTCCTCTGGTCTGTGTGCAGAGGTTGACAGCGTGTGCAGAAGCGGAACACTTCAGCTTCCTCCGCTAGGATGACTGCAACCCGGCCCTGTGCCTCTGCAGAGCCCTCCTACCAAGATAAGCTAAACCTGCCTCCTGGTTTAGCTGGATGCACACCTGCCTCCTGGGTTCCAGGCTGCTGCTGCTGCTGCTGCTGCTGCTGCTGCTGCTGCCTCTCTATCAGAGCACAGGGCCCACTAGAACCCACCTTTTCTGTACTCAGTATTTGTGTTCTCAATATTCTGTACTCAGGCGTATTTGTCTCTGTCCCTACTTTCATTCCCTTGTACCCTAGTCGTGAAGGATTGTCACGGGCGTGTGAAGGGTGCCAGACATTCACACATTTTTAAAAAAAGTATTCTCTACCCGGGGGCTGGAGAGATGGTTTCAGTGGTAAAGAGCACTTCCTGTTCTTGCAGAGGATGTGGGTTCACTTCTTATTATTCACATTGAGCCTTGCAACCGCCATTACTCCAATTCCAGGGTGGCGTTTCTCTGTGAGTCTGTGGCCACTCTGGACTATATAGTAAATTTCACGTCAGTCAGGGCAACATGGTGAGATTAAAAAAAAAAAACCAAAAAAAAAAACAAACCCCAAAAAACAGAAAAAAAATGTTTTGTTGAAAGGCTCTGGAAGAAAGCTGGGCAGTGGTGATGGCGCACGTCTTTAATCCTAGCACCTGGGAGGCAGAAGCAGGGGGAATCATTGTGAGTTTGAGGCGAGCCTGGTCTACAAAGCGAGTCCAGGATAGTCAAGGCTACACAGAGAAACCTTGTCTCCAAAAACCAAAAAACAAACAAACAAACAAACACACAAAAAAAGAAAGAAAAATAAAAAGAAAAGAAAGGATCTGGCAGATCTTCAGTCCAACTCTGTGGTCCTAGGAGGCTAGGGCCCTCTGCATCCTAGTGCCCCTGCTCCTCTGCTCCCTAACCTCTGACCTGCACAAATCCTGTCCTTGCCAGGGACGGAGGAGTGGAAGCTGGGAGGCTGAAAGGTTGCTGAATGTCCTAGAGGAAGCTCAAAATGGCTCCATTTTCTATCTCAGAGTTGGGGGAACAGGTGGTTGTCAGCCTGGCTCTGGAAATGTCTTGGGTGCCAGGCAGGAAGCGCCTCCTGGGGAAAGGAAAGGAGAGTAATCTGTTACATACACAGGAGGCAGCCTGGGCACATTTTCACCTCCCCCTGCTGTCCCCTCCACCCCCCGCCGTGAACTGGAGAAGGCAGTAGCCTCCCTGTGTGCTGGGGAGACTTACTATGTTCTAAGGCAACAATAAAACCCAAGTACACTTAGCTCTGCTGAGCTTGTGTGTCATGGAGGCTTTTTGGTCACAAGCTCAACTCTGATTGGCCGGAATTGCATATGGCGGGTGTAGGGTGGGGCAGTACGGTGTTCTCGTAAGTGCTCAGTGCTTCTGAAGGTCTCATCCTGGCTGGCTCTAATCAGATCCATCTGAAGATCACCTGAAAGAGGTGGGTCGGCTCTCCAGAAAGTTGTAAGCCCTCGTGAACATTCCACGGAGCCTTCCAGATTCCACAGCGTCCCCCTTGGATGGGACCCTGGCTTGGGAAGTAATTGACAATGCTCCACCTGGATTTTAAGCTGGGATAGGGCTAGGTGGGCTGAGAAAAGGCTGTCACTTGTTGGGAGCAAGGAAGGATGTCTGGGAAGACTTCCTGGAGGAGGAGTCAGAGCAAGAGACAGGGAGTGGGGTCTGTGGGAGGTGGTGGCTGAGTACCTGTCCCCAAGCATGCCAAGGACTGGCACAGAAACCCAGCCCTGCCAGGTGGCCTCGGAGGGCACGGTGCACCAACCCACAGGCTCTGGTTTACAAAGTTCACCTTTATGAACATCTGCTTGCTTTCTCCCCTGACAAAGGAAAATAGTTTCAAGCGTAAATCGAACTGGCTCCAGGGATGTCTCCCCCCCCCTCCACTCCCAATTCCTGACTGCAGGGCCTGAGGGGGTAGACAGTGTGCTCTTCCTGTGTTTATCACCACCAAACAGAGCTCTGGTGGCAGAGCTGACAGCTTGGTCACGTGGAGGTAATATACAGAGGCTTGGGAGAGGGCCCTGGAGAGGAGACTTGGTGTTTGTCCTTCAAACACAAAGTCACTCCATTTATTTATTTATTTATTTATTTGGAGAGAGAGAGAGAGAGAGAGAGAGAGAGAGAGAGAGAGAGAGAGAGAGAGAGAGAGAGAGAGAGAGAGAGAGCGCACTCAGAGGACCTAGAAAGGGGTAAATTGCGACCAACAGCACTTTTGTGGGTTCAGCCTTGATGCCTGCCAGATGGGTGGCCTAACTCATCCGTTTATTTCCAGGACTGCTCAGGAGCTTTGACTCCTGGGACCCCAGAGTCCTGTACTTCTGAAGGCTCTGTGATCTCATAGAAGATGTCATAACCTGGACTGGAGACCCCATGGCTGGTGTTGGAGGTGCCACCACCCATCCCAGAATCCTGTTTTTTCTCTTGGGGGCCTCCCATGGTCCACTCACTGGGGTCTTTTGAGTTGGATTCGTAGGCTTCAGAATGGCTTTCCTTCCCCAAGCAGTTTGTGATTTTTAAAGACGCATCAAGAATTCTGTGGGATTCTCACTCCCTGTGGAGGTGAGAAAGGTTCTAGTTGTCATTAAAACTCCTGGGAAGGAGGTAGGGAAATGCCGCATGGATAGCAGAGAACCTGTTGACACTTTCTTCTTCCTTAAGTTCCCCTGATAGAGAGGTCCCGGAACAACACCCCCACCCAGATATATCTTCCCAGGCCTGAAATCCATGTGGTGATTCTTCTGTGTCACAGACGCATTGCCTTCTGGGTAAACCACCATGTGAAAAGCCGGCGTCCCTGGGGAACCGGAGGAAGGCCAAGGTCTCCCGGGATCCCGGGTTGCACTTTGGGATTGCATTCCCAGTCTCGGCTGGAAGGCCGAAGAGCTGCAAAGCAGAGAGGCAGCTGGAGGAGGCAGCTCGGCTCACTCTGAGCCAGTGTGCTACAGGAAGCCCACTCTCTGTGACTGCCGCTGGCCCCTCTGTGGTTCACGCTGGAGACTCTCACGGACACCTTCCTCTTTACTCACTGTTGCTCCTAGAGTCCGTCCTTTAAAACCACATGATTTGAATTTTCACAATTAGGTATGGTAGGCCAGGTTATACCGTGGTAGCAAGAGCTAGCTCCACACACGCAGAGAGGTCTGGTTGGTACATCGGGAAAGTGTTCTCCAAGTGACAGAATGGGACATCGGCTGCATCCAGCTCAGGTCAGTCTTCCTTCCCACCAGAAATCTTAACACAACATGCAAAGATGATGAAGCGAGGTGGTCAGAGCTATACATGTGGCCTCGTCCAACTGCAGAGAGGTCGGGAAGTCTGGGGGCAAAAATTCCACGTGAAATATTTGGTGAGCATGGCAGTTTCTGTCCATCCCCAACTCTTTCTCACTGCCAGGTGGCTTGGGTGACCCCCAGGGTTCTGGGAGATGGCTGCCTCGATATATGAAGGGTAAGCTGCCCCAGAACAATTGGGGTGCAGTAGGTGTGGGACTGGGGGACTCTAGAAAACATTTTAGACTTAACCTTTTCCTCCTCATCCCAGGTTATAGATGATTAGCAGGCAGCTAAAGAGGCTTAGCCAGGAATTGAGAGTCACACAGCGATGTAGAACAGAGCTGCCCTAGCGAGGACTCCCAGAGCCTACCAGTTCAGCTCACCCGTCTCCACAACCTTCCATGGCCCCTTCCTATGGGCAGTTGAGGAGGGCAAGAAGAGTGGTACAGCTGGAGCTGTGTAGTTCGGGGTCCTAAGACCAGGCAGGACCTGGCCAGCCTCCTTCACCTGACTCCATTCATCCTGGGTGTGATGGCCAATTAGTCAGTGTGCGCCATTATCCTGCCTTAACAACCACTTTAGATGCAGGCAGCATGGGTGTGCATGACAGCTGCGATGGACGATGAAGACGTTTGTAATTAGTAGAGAAATTGGGGAAGGAGCAATGGGAAGCTTTTATAGTCACGCAAACCTCAGAATTGAAATAACGCCGCTAATTGTGCCTGCGTGCTTATTAACATGAAGGCAGTTAGTAAATAACACCGAGGGCGGAGCTTCCTCACCCCATTGTCTTTGGGGCATGAGACCCGCCAGGGAGGCAGCTCATCCGGAAAAGCTAAGCACAGACCGTGTGCCAGGTGCTGTTCTTGCTGCCTTGCCTGCACTCACTCTATGCCCATGGTTTTGAGGAAACTGAGGCAGGGTGGTTGGAAAATCTTGCTCCAGGTGAAACAGGAAACCTGGCTTTGATACATTTTTCTTTTCAATGCTGGGTGTTGAACCTAGGGTCTCAACATGTGAAACAAGCATTCTATCACCGAGCCTCATTTTATCAATCAATCAATCAATCAATCAATCAATCAATCAATCAATCAAGACACCAGGGACAAAAGCCAGAGCCATCTATATTCTAGACTGGTGGTTCTCAACCTGTGGGTCATGACCCCATTGACAAACCTTTATCTCCAAAATACTTACATTATGATTCATAACACTAGTAAAGTTACTGCAAAAATAATTTTATGGTTGGGGGTTCAGAACAACAAGAAGAACTGTGTTATAGAGTTTGCAGCATTAGGAAGGCTGAGAACCACGTTGTTAGACAAACACGAAAAACTAGATATAGACACCCCACCCCTCACCCCCCGCAGCCGTGTGTTACTTTTCACTTTGAGATCAGGTCTCCCTGAGGTACACAGGCTGTCCTTGAACTCTTTCTGTAGCCTAGGCTGCCCCCTTGACTGTGCAATCCTCCTCCCTCAGCCTCCTGAGTAGCTGGGATTTCAGACTGCTGCCACCAAGTCTGATAGGCTCTGATGTTCTTAACTGCTGGGCTATGAGAACAAAACTGGGGCTTTGTGTACAGCAAGGATTTCTCTCTGGCACCCTGGAGATCCAGGGGGAATGTGGGAGGAACTCAGGGAGCCTGTAAACTTGGCCAGCAAAGAGTTGCATCTCCGTCTTGACTAAGCTTTCAGTGAAATTGAGGATTTCATTGTGGATGTCGGTAGTGAGCTACAATAGAGTTGGCAGAAGCCTGGCTTATCAGTAATAGAAATCATGGGTGTTTTCGTGCCTTATTCCAGAGGTTTAAATACCTTGAGAAACAACTTTAACTCCTCAGTGTTCCCTGCCACTACATCCCATCCTTGATACAGTCAAGAAAAGGCACGTCGTGTGTGACTAAAATGTGTGTTTTCTTTAAAAAAAAAAAAAACCCACCAGATGATACCGGAGGAAACGGCTTTCCTTGCAACCCTATACACTGTGCTTTGGTCTTTTAAAAGGCAGGATTCTGAGGTGTGCGCAGGTCTCACCAGACCTGCCTGCAAAAGCTGACATAATGCAAAGAAGGGAAAGCGTCTCCCCTACCCCTGGCCAGAGACCACAGCACATGAGGAAGGGGCCAGGGCTGCCTGCCCCTTGCCTTGCTTTCTCTAGAGCTGCTAGCCTGTTTCTACACCTGTGTTGTGTGTGCCCACCCACCACCTGCCTGGGCTGCTGCCTGGCAGCACCTCTCTGGCTCTCTCATTGGCGCTCTGCTCTGTGGAACAGATGAATGGCAGAACCTCTGCCCCCTAGGAAAGACTCCATGGATTCTCCATGGGGAGGAGCTCCCCCAGGGTGGGGCTTCAGGTTAATTTATGTGTATGCATGTGTTTGCATGTGCACATGTATGCGCATGCGGAGGTCAGAGGTCAATGTTAGGCGTCTTTATCACTCTCTATTTTTTGAGACAGGATCTCTCTCCAAACCTGGAACTCTCTAATTCAGCTAGGCTGCCTGGGCCCAGAGGCCCAGAATCCTTCTGTCTGCCTCTGCAGTGCTGCGGTTACACACCCATGTTGCCCAGTTTGGATTCGTGACATGAAGCCGAGGATCTGAACTCAGTATCTCATGGCTTATGCAGCTAGCACTTTCACCCACAAGTCATCACACTCACCCCTCTGGCATGGTCATCTTGACTGTACATATGTGGAAACTGAGGCACAGAGTGACTGTACACCTTGCCCAAGATTACACATGTGATGGGAGCTATGAGCCATCGTAGCTTTCTGATACCAGAGGCCCAATTCTGACTTCCAGACATGTGGTATAGTTTGCGAGGCAGAGCTCCAGCAGGCCCCGTGGCATGGTTTGCCAGGCAGAGCTCCAGCAAGCCTTGTACAATGCAGAAACTTGCATAATTGATGACAAATCCTGACATAGGTGGGCCGGTGTTGCTGTTGACGAGCTACAGTCACCCTGCTGCACAGCAAGGATGCAAACACGGTTTACAATTCACTGGGCCCGACAGCTTCAACACTCTTCATGCCTAGAAAGGAGGGGAACGATACATATTATTTCATATTTGGCATATAAAGTGGGACCGTATTAATATCTTTATGTTACAGTGTCAAATTCACATAATGCTAAATCTTATAAAACATGGAGATACCTGTTGGCTAAGTGACTTGGATATCCGGCCATCTGGTGGGGTTAGACTGTGGGATGCCAAGGGTGGGTCCAGCTTCACCTGTGTGTGCTCCCTGTGCCTAGCACAGTGCCCGGTGACAGCTCTGGAAGGGCTGTCCAGTGAGCACAGTCTAATCAAAGCCATGCTATCTGGTTGGTTCTTGTTTGGAGGGGGGAGCAGGGAGACTCCCTGGAAAGTGATTGTGCTGTTTTGAATGTGAAATGTTCCCCGTAGGGGGATATTATGTATTTGAACACTTGGCCCCCCAACTGGTGACACTATTTTGGAAGGTTGTAAAAGCTTTAATTTAGATGGAGTCTCCATGGAGGAAGTGGGTCATTATGAGTGAGCCTTGAGGTTTCATAGTCTGGCCCCAGTTCCTGTTCATTGTCTGCCTTCTGGTTGGCCAAGCTGTGAGGCTGTGAAGAATCCCAGCTGCCCCAGCTAGGGCTGCCCTTTCCACCATACTTTCCTGGTATGATGGACGGGACTGTGATCCAGGACAAGCCCTTCCTCCTTTAAGTTGCTTCTTGTCAGGCATTTGGTCCCGGCGACAAGAGAAGCAATGACTGTAGTGGCACGTCTATGGAGTTTTGTTTACCCTAGGTTTACTACCACCTTTAAAAAGTCAAGAGAGTGAGGGGAGCATGGCAACTGATAATGAAGGAGGGGCAGGGCTTGGAGAACTCCAACAGTAAGCAACAGGGAAAGTATCCCATGTGGAAGAGCTACATTCAGGTTGAGGGAAAAAGTTCAGGACTTTGGTCGGCCAGCAGTGAAGACCAATCTCTGGGTCACTTAACAAAATGGGGGGAGGCTCTGTTCAAAGTTAAAACACAGCCTCCGGAGTAAAACGAGGCTGGGAAGACTCTTGGGGGACAGCAAGAATCAATGGGTTACCATTCTTTCTCCTCGGTAAGAACCCCCTGCTCATGGCTACCCAGGATAAGGATGACATTTGTCAGCTTCCCTTGCAGCTAGCTGTATCCATAAGACTAAACTCTGGATGAGCAGTGGGAGCAGAAATAGTGCGTACGGCTTCCAGGAGCTGTCCATAAAGAAATGGAAATACGTTCATCTTCCTGTTACTTGCAGTGCAGATGTCATGACTAGTACGGGAACAGCCACATTGGGCCATGAGGTGTAGTGAAGAAAGAAGCCATGGAGCAGTAAAGTGAGTGACAGAGCAGCCCGGGCCCTTCACTGTAAACATTGCTGCTAAAGTTAGTACTGACTTATATAGCTTCTCCCTTGCCTGGTGCCTGGGACTCAACCTCTCTGAGAGCCTGAAGGGGGTGGGGTTAGCGACAAGGGGAGAACTCAGAGACAAAGGGACAGGAGCAGGACTGGGACTTCAGTCCTGACAGAGAAGTGGGGTTCCTCGTTCCAGAAGCAGTGTTTAGTGAAATAGAAGATTGTTTGGGGGTATGGGATGTGGGAAAGGTGCCATTCCTGACTTTGCTGGTTGTGTATCAAGAGCTCTTGGGGGACTCTAGTTGCTCATCTGAGAAGCAAGATCAGGGACCCCATCTTTCATGGTGTTGGGAGAATGAGGGTGGAGGTACACAACAGGCCTGTTTGAGGCAGATGACCTGGGATCATTGGTTTGAGAAGCCGGGGAACTTGAACCCTCCAAGGTTTGAGAGTCGCATCAGGACTCTTCCGGCATCCACCAGGGCTGGAGGACCCAAGAGATGGCCTGGGGTCAGTTGAGAATGCTGTGAGAATGGGGAAGAAGTGTAGGAGCTCAGGGGAAAGGTGGGCCTGTTAGAGGCCTGTGCGTGCGTGTTTGTGTGTGTGTGTGTTTGTGTGTGTGTGTGTGTGTGTGTGTGTGTGTGTGTGTGTGTGTATCTGAGATAAGCAATCTGGATGGGGGTCAGAGTCCTAGTGTGAGGCAGTAGTACTTCCTGTTGTGAGTGACTCCAGTTAAATCCAAGGTCACAGTTGGTTGGAGGAACAGGCCCCCAAACCCAGCTCTCTTTGCCAGCCCCTTGAGAGAGTTTTCACCAGCCCCACCCCCACCCCTGGAGGCCACCGCCCATTACTCTCCCTCTTCCCAAAACCTGTATTTCCCTGATTAGGATGCTAATGGAGGGAGGGAGGAAGTGGGGGAGCTGTGGAGCCAGAGAAACACCCAGGATGGGGAGCCAGTGGCTAATTAAAGGCTCCATGTCAAAGAGGAATGCCAAGTAGGTAATTTCCATGCCATTTGAATAATGGGAAAAACGTTTACCATTTCTCAAGTTTGCTTATTGAAAAGAGAGAGAGGAAGAAAGAAAAGGGAGGGGAAAGGGCTGGAGGGGCAGGCACATGCTGTTGAGGAAGTTGGGGGAGGGAAAGAGCAAAGAGAGGGAGGGAAGGAGGCACAAATGTGAGGGAGCCGCTTCTTTGCCTTTGTCTGACAGGGCATGGAACTGTCCCTGAAACTTGGACTAGTGGAGAGGGCAGGCGTGATGCAAGATCTCAGTAGAGCTAAGGAAAACCTGCCCATGTGTGTGCTGCACTTGACAGTTTGGAAAAGTAACCCACATCCTTTGCATCCCTGAATTCCTAAGACAGGCTGTGAGGTGGGCAGAAAAGGAGTGATGGTGGTGGTGGTGATGATGAAGATGATGGTGATGGTGGTGATGGCAGGGATAATGGTTGTTGATTTATAAGCGGCCTGCCCTCTAGGTTGCCAAGCAACCTCTGAGGTTATCATCTGCCCCCTGCCACCAGGTGTGGGCCAGAGGCACCAGATATGAAGAGCCAACCTGCCACCTCTCTCTCTCTCTCTCTCTCTCTCTCTCTCTCTCTCTCTCTCTCTCTCTCTCACACACACACACACACACACACACACACACACACACACACTTTGTCTCTCTCTGTCTCCACCCAATTCCTTCCCCATGCTTCTACAATAAATCTTATACCACACATGTCGTATGGCACACATTTAACAATGATGATGATGGCAATGGTAGTGGTGATGGTGGTGATGATGGTGATGATGGTGATGATGGTGATGAGGGCAATGGTTATGACAATGACGATGGTTGTGATGGCCATATTGATGGTGGTTGTAGTAGTGATGAACATAATGATGGTGATGATATCTGTAATGATTTGAGGTGACTAAATGAGCTCCTAAGGCTGAGAGTGAATTGCACAATGCCACACTTGTTCATCAACTGGTTGACTCGCTCATTTAACAAAGCCAGGCCTAGTGCCATGTGACAAAGATCCAAGGAAGAATAAACCATGGCCCTGCTCCCAGGGAATTCTACGAGAGATGGACAAGAAGAATCATCCATTGCTAGGTGTGTGAGTGCCGAGGACACAGGGAAATCTAGCCTCCTGTGGTGGCAGGGGCTCTCAGAGGGATAGCCTTTAAAGTGAGATTTTCAGCATGGGCTTTGTCAAGTCTCTGTAAGGGAGGGAATGTGTTTCAGGCCGAGGGAATAGCATATGCAGAGGCATGAAGCCCACTGAGGGCTTCTCTTGCCCAGACACTGGTGAGGGCTGACTGGAAGAGGTGGGTAGTACTCATGGGACAGGGCTAGGTTTGGAGGAGACAATGAGAGCACGGAGGCAGGTGTGGACAGACTGCGGAGGGCCTTGTAGACTTGATCTTCAGGCTGTAGTATCCCCGAGAGTTGCCATGTTATATGGAAGGATGCTGAGTACTGCACGTGTAGGAAGCCTTCCTCTCTGGAGCAGCTCTGGGACCCAGGTTTCTCCAGGATGCTCAGTTGGAGCCTCTAGGTTCTGGGCTTCCAGAAACAGGAAGCCAGGTCGTGGGTGCAAGGTCCCTGTGGCTCCCCTCCCCGGTGTTGGTTACATCTCTTTTTACTATGACCAAATAAATACCTGACAAGAAATCACTCAAAGGCGGGGGGGGGGGGGATTTACCTGATGTGTATAGAAGGTGTGACAGCACAGGTGGCATGGTGGCCTACCCTGGTGGCGGCAAGAGTGCGGGGCTGCTTGCTCACATCTCCACAGACCAGGGAGCAGAGAGCAGAGAACACTGGTACTCGTGGGTTCCTCCCGCGTCTTTCTTTCTTTTTTTTTATTCAGTGTGGGAGCCCAACTCACGAGCTCCCCACACTCAGGGTCTGCCCTCCACCGTTTCCATTCTCTGGAAATCCTCTCCGAGACTTTCCCAGAGGTGTAGTTCTCAAGTGATTCTCAATTCAGTCAAGTTGACAGTTGAGACAATGGTAGTGTTTTGCTTTCGGTATTTCTGATGCTCTGATCCCCTGACAAGCCTGGTTGACCTGGAGAATCTACCTCTCCTAGGCATAGCTGACAAGTTGGAGAGACCTACCATATGCAAATCCATATCCCATCCACTTGCTTTATGGGAGTCTTTTTCCACTCCAGGCCACTATTCAATCCTGCCCCAGAGCCAGCACTAAGCGCCTAGATAACCCAACACCCTAGGGCTCACTGAGACAATCCGAGCAAGGTGTGCCTCAGCCTGTCTACCCCACGGCACACATGTGTGTTTGGAGGACTTGGTCCTTGCTTGTGACTCCCCTCTACTTCCCTGTCTCCCAAACTAAATCTGATGCTGCCCTACGTGCCTCTGCACGGCACGACGCACTGTTCCTCAGAGCTGTGACAAGCTGTCTTTTCAATGGCAGCAGGGTTCTCCTCATCTGCTGGCCTCCCCACACCTGAGTAACATAGTAAGGTACCACCTGCATTGGTTACTTATTGATTTTTTTTTTAACAGTCAAACAATTTATTTTCACACAGAACCCTCCAGCAGTTGAGAAGGAGCAAAGGCTGCCCTTGTGCTTGGCCGTGTCATCCGAGCCCAGGTGTGTGACCTTCATGCTCACAGCTGCAGAATATGGCACTGGGGCAGATGGACAGGGCAGGCCAGCTACTCTCTTCATTTTAAACTCTGAAGCCCAAGTAAATCCACTTTAATAAAACCCAACCTATCTGAAAGTCTCCTCTACCCATGAGCGGTGACTAAGACATCTTTTGTCCCCACTTCCCTGGGTGGCAGTGCAGCAAGTGCAAGCCATGCAGGCATGAGGCACAGTCTTTTTTTTTTTTTTAAAGATTTATTTATTTATTTATTATGTATATAGCACTCTGCCTGTATGTACACCTGCAGGCCAGAAGAGGGCACCAGATTGCATTATAGATGGCTGTGAGCCACCATGTGGTTGCTGGGAATTGAACTCAGGACCTCTGGAAGAGTAGGCAGTGCTCTTAACCACTGAGCCATCTGTTCTAGCCCCACAGTCCTTACTGGGCTCGCACCAGGAGTCTGTTGGTCTTGAGGACCTCTGTGAATTTGCTGATTTTGTTCTCCACATTCTTTTCTGCCTATTTCCATAGTCTCAAGAGCTACTTCTTCCAATAGTGGATCTTGGCCTTTTCCTTCTGTTTCTCTTTCGGAGTAGCTGTCCCTGCCTGGTACTTCCCCTCAACTTCATGAGCCAGACGACCCAGGTAAGCAAACTTTCCGGCAGGCTTCAGCCACCCATCCTTGAGGGCGGTAGGGACCACCATCTACTTTTTCTTGTCCTAGGGTGGAGGGATCCCACCCAACACGCTGAGGCATTCCAGGGCAGCCTGGCTCTCTTGGTCTTGTAGGGCAACATGCCAGGCACAGTGCGACAAAAAAAAAATGTAGCTCGGGGCTAAGAAGTGGTAGGGATCGATCACGAGAAGGGCTGGTGGTGTTTATCTGCTTGAGGAGAAAGGCCAAATACTTTAACTTGTTTCTGTAGAAATTTCCAGAAATGTTGATGCCCTCACAGTGTACAACCATCACCTTCCGGCCTGCTTGGCCACAATGGCCTTCAGGCAGCCCAGATGATGGCCTCGGTGACCCAGCGCTGGAACCTGCCCCTCCGCCATCTTCGACAGCCACCTGGGAAAAAGCTACTTACTGATGTTTAGCAAGCCCCAAACAGTGTCTTCAAAAAACAGCAAACGTGTGCTGGTGCTACCGATTTCTTTGGATTGGAATAGTGGGATGGCCAAGCTGTGGCCTCTGGCTTAGTGTTTCTCATGAAGTCCCAGCGGGTGTGCTGGCCCAGGACTGTGGCTGTCTGAGGCTTCTCTAGGCTTAGACACCCTGCATCAGGATACCAAGCTACATGACGGCCTGTCTACCTGACCAGCATCGCAGCATTTGGAGAAGCCTAAGTCTTCACCTCAGGGACCTCTCTCTGGGGTCGTTTAAGCATCTTCACAAGCGTTGGCTTTCACCTAGAGCGAGAGGGCACAAGACAGAAGTAGAAGAGTCTGTGGTGACCTAGCCGTTGTATCACCCATTGTGGGGGGGCCGTGGGGGGGGCGGGGCAGAACACACAGGGAAATGAATCACAGGAGGACATGGGCACTGGAGGATGTCATGGGGCCAGGCACCAAACACAACCTTCTTCCCAGAGAAAATCAAAGAGTGCCCCTGTGGTGCGACTGTGATGTGGCATACCTTATGCACCGCCAGCCTGCTGAGCATGCGCTCTGTGGTCTAGGAAGGGCTCAGCCTGCTTTGCTGGACTGGAAGGATAAAAACCCAGCTCCTGGGCAAGGGCTCCAGGCAGTTGCACACTGCATTTCTCCTTTCCCATCTTTAATCCTATCGCTTCACCTTCTTCAATAATTGCAGTTCCCAGAGGGCTTTGCAGCAAGCAATTTGCATAACTGGCCAAATTATAAGCACCGTTCTTTGCTTTAAACTAACTCTCAGCTCTAAATTTTCAAATGAGTTTCTGCGTAGGTCAGCCACTGTGGGGCGTCTCTTGCCTATGCCACCTCTAAATCACCCATGGGTTGGCTGGGCAGCAGAGCAGGGCCTGGAGGGAGCTCTGCTCACTGCCCTGAGAGTTCCGAGTTCTGAGCTCTGATTCCCAGGGCCCAATGTGGCTAGTCCCTTCCATTTTCCTTCTCAGATTCCCTCTATGGGAGACCTTGGGCTATCTTTTGCCATACTTGAATTTTCCAAATAAAAGCCAATGAGAGCTTATGGTCCCAAAGCCACAGTACTATGGTAGCTAGGGGTAGGTCACCCAGTCCCCATGCAGAGCTTCCTATGGAGTGGCCATGGTAGTTCCACACTGCGGCCTCTATTTAAATCTTCCTGACAGGCAAGGAGGTGACAGGATGACAGTGTGGGGCAGGAGCATGGAAGAGGCAATATGTATTAGCCAGACCCCACGGGCAATGTGTATGCACATGTGTAAACACATACATACATGCATAAACAACACACATGCACACTTGTAGCGAGTGAGCATGGGGAGTGTTAGCAACACGTACGGAGCAGATCTACCCCTGCAAGACTCCCAGGCCTGGCAGAGGAATAGAAGGGCTGGACATTGCCACAGCTAGTGTTATGCCATTGGATCCTGGAGCTGTCATGCTTTGGAGATGCTTAGAAGCAGTTAAGAGGGAACGAGAGTTTCCAGGCACACTCCTGTTTACAGGGCGCAGAGATGAGTGGGGCCAGAAAAAGCCAGTGAGGTCTGGAGCTATGAGGCTTTCAGCTTGGCCTCAGTTGCATTCACAGAAGAGTGAGAGCCCTAGACCTCTGGCCAAGGGTTCTTGTCCATCTCAGCGACCTGGGGAATCTGGGACACCCTGTGTGGTAGTCTCGCTGGGACCCCTCTTGGTCCAACTTCCCTCCAGCCCAATGGGGGAGATCAGAAAACCTGCTCCTGGCCCATCCATCCTTGCAATTTCCCGGCCTTCCTTCCTGGCCCTTCCTCTCCCTTAATTGTCCTCCATCACGAGTTAACATCAGGAAAACTAATTTCGATCTTGGTGTGAGAAAAACCTTAATCCCAATTGAAAAACAGAAAAGAGATCTGCTCATGCTGGGAGCAGCCTGCAGGTGCCTGCAGGGAGATGGCTTCTGAGTCAGGCAAGGATTGAATTTTTCTTCTCGGGCTAAAACATCTCTGCTCCAAGGTCTCTTTGTGTTGGTGGCATCAGATGGCAGAGAAAAGGGCAGGAAGCCAATCATGTTGAGGGCTTAGTGGTACCTAGCTTGTGGCTTTGCAGTGGTTCTGTGTTCTGGTGTGGTAGAGCACTGGCCTGGGCTCACAGCCAGGCTCATACAGCTTTGGGAACGGAGCCTGGGTGACACTTAACTCCAGGTGTGGCTCGTCAGCTACACAAGCAGGGGAGCAGCAAGTGGGGTCTTGTCCCCACCCCTAGCTCTGTTTTCAAGCTCCTCAAGGGGCTGGCAGGAGCAGGGCGCCCTAGGGCAGCCAGACTCACCACCTGCAGTGGGCTGGGTTGCACATGAACACTGACACTAATTGGGGAGCAGGATCCCCGACATCCTGATTTCTTGTCTTGATTGCCTGGCCCAACAAAAAGGCTTTGTTTGATCTGGCCCAGTGACAGTTTCTTGTCAGACTCTTCTTCTTGCCTCCTTCGGCCCTGTTTCTAAGACTGAGGACCCCCAATCCCTTTCACTGTCTGATAGTCAAGGACAGGAGGCTGGCATGTTCCTAGGGAGGCAGCGACTTACAACGCAATCTTGAGAAGCTTGTGCCACTTCTCTGGCCCTTAACTTCTCTAGCCATAAAAACAGAGAATTAAGTGTCTCCCTGTCTCTGTCTCTGTCTGTCTGTCTGTCTGTCTGTTGCTCTCTCTCTCTGTCTCTCTCTCTCTGTCTCTCTCTCTCTCTCCTTTCTCTCTCTGTGTGTGTGTCCTATGGGTTGAATGCAGGGCCTAATGTGTATGAAACAAGGGCTCTGCCACTGATCTATACCCCCAGCAGTCCTGTTACTTTTCATTTTGATAAAGAGGGTCTCATCAAACTTCCCAAACTAGCTCTGAACTCAGGATTCGCCTGCCTCAACCTCTGGAGTAGCCAGAATGCCAGGCTTGCACCACCTAGTCTGACTTCCTTCTCATAGTGAGAATGGATATTTGGGAGGGACACCCAAGGCCTGGCCACCCCTGAAGCCAGGCTACAGAGGTGGGAAATATCCTCCAGGATTCACGTTAGAGAGATGCCATTTGCATATACTTTATGCTTTCTTTGAATGTGGAAATGTGCCAACATGCCCCCCTCTACCTGCTTTCTGTACCCCATCCCTTCAGTGTGGGACCCGGGCCCTGTCTAGGGGCTTGGTTGCCTTCTCCAGGGTCTTTGGAAGGCACTATAGGGATTTGAATGCAGCCCGTCGTCTTTGAGGGTGATTTAGATGGCTGTGTTCATGCTATGCCTGGAACCACACGATGCCATTGACAGTGGCCACCCCCTAAGCAGAGCAGCTAAGTATCTTGTTCAGAATCACAGGCAGAAGCACAGTTCTCATGCTAAGGACCTCTGCTATGGGATGACCTACCAACCAGGAGTGTGGGAACGCAACAGAACTTGTTAGAATGAACCCCAGGTTCAGCTATGCATGGATCAGGGTTTCCAGGAGACCCAGCGGACAAGAGCAGCAGAAAGACCTGTTCTAGAACTGTCTCCCATGTCTGCCATGCTTGGGATGGTCTCTGTAAGCCCAATGTGATATCAAGTCAATGAGCACCCAGAGGTTTTCAAGGCTGGAGCTGCACAGGCTGTGTTTTGGGGGTAACTATTTTCTCTGGAGTAGAATGAAAAAGCCCAGCAGGCAGGGCCTAGGCGTGTCACTCCTGACCTCTGGGGCTGGCGTTAATTAGTAAGGAACACATATGTCATTGGAATGGTCTGTGCTGTCAGGATTTGTGGCTTAGAAGTCTTTAAGAACCTGATTTATCCCAGTTGCCGTTTGTCTCCTTTAATTGACATTTGAAGAGGAGCAGGGCCCTGTTCAACATCATGGGGAATCTAGGACCAGAAAGCAAGGGATACTTGGGGCTGGAAGAGTAACAGCAAATTCAATGCCCAGTGGCTTAAACAAATAAGGATTTTCTCCTATGTATCAAGGAAGCCAGGCACAGATGAGGAAAATCACTCAGCTCAGTGATGGCCAAATTCTTCCCATTCCAAGCTCCTCAGCCACCCTTAGCTTGGGTTTTTGTTCTCAGGGAAGAAGACAGCTATTAGTGCTCCAGAACTGACCCTGATGTTCCAGGGAAGGAGAGAAAAGCATAAACAGGCAGAGGCATTCTTCTAGCTCAGGGAAAAGTGTCATCCTGAGGCTTGTGACCACTTGCTTCAGGCTAGAACTGAGTTATTTGTATGTGGTCACTCCTGGGAGCAGGACAGCCAGGGAAGGAAGAGGGTGGCCAGGCTTGGCAAAGCCACCCAGAGATGGCAGTTAATACCTTTCTCTCTAAGGATGCTGTCTTGAGAGTCCTCAGCACTCTGGTATGGAAGCCTTTGGGATGGGGTAGAAGACCCCACAAAACTGTTTGGTTTAGGGGCAAGGACTTGGCTAGACAAAGACCTTCAGCCAGGGTACTTGGGGTCATCGGGCTGGCTTAGACTGCATAGCCCAAACCCTGGGGCTAATTCTAATTCTGCATTCTCCGAGTGGCTCACAGCCCCCTAATGAAAACATGTGTAAGAACCCTGCAGGGTTAATTTTGCCAGGGGAAAAAATTTCCAATAAAGCTCCATTAGATTTTCGTGTTAAATTAATGTAATGGATGCTTAAAAGCCATGCTAATTAGAATTTGTTATTAACGGGAATGTCAGGTGGATGGGACTTGGCCTGCAGCTGACACATTCCACAGGCAATCTATGGGAGGTGGCTTTGTCGTGGTCTGCAGACACTGCATTGTCTGGCCCCAGTGCCCGACTCATGTCCTGGAATGTTTGCTCTCATTTACGCTCATCGTCTGGATCTGGAACTTTTTTTTTACATTGAGATGTCAGAGAACCAACTGTTGGGGTTTGGTTTTGCATACTTGTACTTTCCCCATCTCCAGAGATTACCTGCAGTGGGGGGTGTGCTGCAGGAGGGTGAACTCTTAGGTAAGGAGCTAATGACCTTCCCCCTCAAACCCCTCTTTCTATGCAGGAAGGTCAACAGGTGCAATCTTGTTGAAAGTCTCCTGTGAGTAGTCACAGCTGCACGGCGGGCAGAGGTCTACTATACTGACTGCCTGGCATTGGAGGAATTCTGGGCTGCAGGGAAGCTATAAAACAGAAGTGGCTGAGGAAGCTGGGTAACAACATAAACCTATAATTCAAGTACTCTGGACATGGAGGTGAGGGCATCAGGAGCCCAGGTTACACCAGACCCTGTTGTGAAAAGGAAAAAAGAGAGTGGCTGGTGCAACATTCCCTGGGAAAAGCCAGGCTTGCTATGTGTCCATGCATCCATCCATGCATCCATGTATCCATCCATCCATCCATCCATCCATCCATCCATCCTTCCATCCATCCATCCTTCCATCCATCCATCCATCCATCCATCCATCCATCCATGTATCCATCCATCCTTGCATCCATCCATCCATCCATTCATCCATCCATGCATCCATGTATCCATCCATCCATCCATCCATCCATATATCCATCCATGCTTGCATCCATCCATCCATGTATCAATCCATCATCCATGTATCCATGCATCTACTCACACATTAACCCATTTATCCACCACCCATCCAGTCACTCACCCATCTACTCATCCATCCATACATTCATCCTTCCACTCACCCATCCATCCACCCACCCATCTATCACTTCCATGGGTCCTGGCCCAGCCTATCCCTGAGGCTCAAGGGGAACATTTTTTCTCTGGGAAACTAGCCTTTACATGCATGGTTGGGACAGGGGTGGGAAGTGTGGGAGAGGTCACTTCCTTAGGAGTCTGTCACCTTTCTTTCCAACCAACAGGGGTACTCATCCCCTTTAGAAGGGGTCAGCCTTTTCTCTTTGAAGTTCCAAATGCTCATGTTTAAAGCAGATTCCATAGTATCCTCCAGAAACCCGGGGAAAACAATTTCTTCAGGGCCTAGGTAGCAGATTGGGAGAGGTAGGTATCTCAGGAACCTGGGTAGTCATTGGAAGGCATCTCTCTGCCCTAAAAGAAAAAGGAGGAAAGGGCAGGAGCTCCCAACCCCTATGCCAAGAGCATCCAGCAATCAGAGAAGTGGAAAGCTTTAGAAATCCAAGAGGATTTTTGAAACAAACCCAGCAGCCATAGGGATGCACCAGCAGGGAGAGGCAAGCAGGGATAGGGAGCACACTTTATGAGGATCTGAAAGCTAAGGTAGGTCTGGGCAGGGAGGAGGAGAGGCCCATGTCCCAGGCTTTGCTCCAGCAGTCTAGGTGCTAGCTCCCTATCTGCACTTCCGCCTCAGTGCAGAGCTAACAGATAGTCCCCTGAAGCAGTGCCTGGCTCTCTTCTTTTCTGCATAAGGCAGTCTTTCTTAGGTTTTGGTTAACTCTTGTAGGAAATGGAAGCCCGTTGGAATGTTTCCCCTAGTAAAGAGGCAAGAAGACATTCCTTGTGGATGGGAAAGAGCCCTCCCAGCACCCGGACTTTACCTTGCTTGCTCCTTTGTACCTATTTTCCTACTGTAGAAGGTCTTAGCACTCTGAAGTCCCCACATGGAGACCTGAGATAGGATGTGCCTTGGTAACCCTCCTCCAGCGGTTGTCCCCAAGAAAACTGAAAGGACTTCAGACTCCCATCAGCACTAATGTTCGGCATGTGGATGGGGAGGTATCCAGCACTCCGAAGGCGGGGGGCCCTCTGGAGCCAGCTCACTTGGGGGCTTCTCAGCCTTCAGTCCTCTGTACACGGCTCCTGGATCATAAATTCCCTAACCCTCATAGCTGGATAGTGAGACTACAGGGGAATTCCCGGGAGTCATGGGCCCGGGAAGAGAGGAGCAAAGGCTGCGTGCCAGCCAGAGGGGCTCAAGCTAAGGTATGCAGAGGCCAATCCGAGCAGTGAGCAAAGATGCCAGTGGGGGCCGAGTCTGCTCCCTCACCTTGAGGGCTGGAACTCTCCATGTGACACCTGGCACGGAGTCCCAAAGCTTCTGAGTATCACTCCACAGCCCCCACTTAAAATTTTTATTTTTATTATATATATATATATGTGTGTGTGTGTGTGTGTGTGTGTGTGTGTGTATGTTTTGCCTTCATGACTGTATGTGCACCTTGAGCCAGGTGTGTCCATTGAGTGCACAGAAAGGACACCAGTTCCTCTGGAACTGGAGCAACAGAGGCTTGTGAGCAACCACGTGGATGGGGGAACTGAACCCTGGGTTCTCTCTCTTACCTGATGATGAACCAGTTCCCACAAGCCTCAACTCTTTCTTGCCCCCAGAACTCAGATATCAGCAACCCTCAAATACCAGCAAGATGCTGATGTTTTTAAGCAGAATATACTGATCATGTTTCCTTCACTGCTGATGTATTTGCAGGCCATGTGGTCAACGCTGTAGCCACTCAACCATGGCTTTAGTTTATAATTTACAAACGCACGGCAGGAAGACGCCTCAGCAGGTAAAGGCGCTTGCTCTGTAAGCCTAATGGCCTGAGTTCTATCCTACCTAATGGTTGAGGGAGAGAGCAGACTCCCACAAATCATCCTCCGACATCCACACGGGGGACCAGGGTACCGTGCACTCCCCTATACACACAAAATAAATAAAATGCAATTTTAAAAACTAAAAAGCCATTATAAACTAAATTTTATAGTTGAGAATAGCTACAACATAACATGCCAGTAGTATTTATTTATAACAAATACCTAAATGGCATGCCTGGGCTCTAATTAAGCTTATTTATAAAAGCAGGTGGAAGCCAGACCCAGTGAGCAGGCCACGGTGGTTTGCCAACCACACATTACGTACTGGGTCTCAGCTCCCACATCAGAAAACTGGTGGCCAACATTCCTCAGGAGGCAAGACAGATCATCAAAAAGAATTGATTTAAAAGGAAAACCAAGGGTCCTCGTGGTGAAGAGTGGAGCGGTACTTGACTCTGCATCGTGCCATTGCTGTGTGACATTGGGAAGGTCACTTGGCTTCACTGGACATCATTTATCTCCTTGGTAAAGTGAGAATGCTAAAACCCCTGTCTGATGACGCCCATGGGTTAGGTGACAGCACGGCACTGCATACTGGATGGATGGTTGACTGTTAACAAAGAGCAGGGTCCCTATTTCTTGTCATCTGCCTGTCGCTGGACATGTGGTAAATCCTTTCCCTGCTCCAGTTCCCATGAGCCCAGGAACCCTCCCGGATATGGCATGTGAACCTGCCATGTATGGTTCCTCCCTCCCATCCCCCCCCCACCACCACATTGCTTCCCCATTTAACAGAACGAGTAATTAACAATGTTAATTCTAATCTCATTTGCTAATGAAGGCAGTCTAATTGCACCATAATTGGCAGCGGCAGCAGCAGAAAAACACAAAATAAACCCTGCGTGTGTAATTCAGTTTAACTTCTTTATAATTACCTAGGGGGTTGGGACTGGGTGGCTAGGGTGGGGGATGGGATGAGGAGGTTAGGACTTAAGAGCGACCCCTGATAGAGAAGGGGTTTACCGACCCCCTGGCTCAGGGGCTCTACTAACCATTCTTAAGACCTTTGAGACAGACCCATTTCCCTTCCATTCCCTTCGTCTCTGGACAGGGCATTCCCCTGAAGACAGATCTGCCCAGGCTCTGAGTCCCTGTGCCTTCCTGGTTTGGGATTTCCCCCCAGGTGGGGCCTCTGCAGGAGGGAATGGTACTTGCAGTTGTGAACCATCTGCTTGACTCTCCAGCCTCACTTGGCATCTGGTCCTTGGATCTCAGGCCTGTCCTTAAGTTCTAGCCTGTAAGGATTGGTCTCCGCACTGTCAGGTTACCATGTAGAAATGCCCTCCCCCATTCCCACCCTCTAGGTGCCCTCAGAGGACCCCATGAACAGACGTGACTTGGCCCTCTTACTCCACTTCAAGTGGAGGAGGCTGCTTAGATAGGCATCCAGTAATGCCGCACGTGCCTCTCTGTACAGGCCTTTTATCGACAGGTATTTTTTTTTCTTAAGGTTTTATATTTATTTTAAAAGTTTGTGTCTGTGGTGGGATTTGTGCTTATGAGTGCAGGTGCCTGGGCGGCCAGAAGAGGGCGTCAGAGCACGCAAAGCTGGAGTTATTGGCAGTTATATCCAGACAGTTTGGGTGCTGGGAACTGATTTCTGGCCGTCTGCAAGGGCAGTACTGGCATTCAACTGCTGAGCCATCTTTTCAGCTCCCAAGATGCATTTTATGTAAGAATTCCTAGTACCTGGCACCAAACAGCTGCTTGGCTTTATTTCTATAGAATGAGAGTTAGGTGTCTATGAAGAATGTTCTGGAAGGGAGGGGAGTATTGAAATCCTTGGCCTGTAGTTCTGGCTTAATCTACTGTGTGCTCAGGACGTCTCTCTGTGAAGCCAGAGGTCTCTGTATGACACCTTTTATATTGTCCACGGAGGGAGGTGGGGGAAGGGGAGAGACAGAGAGACAGAGAGACACAGAGAGAGACAGAGAGACAGACAGAGAGATATTAAACCCCAGGCTTCTCATCTTTGGAAGTGAAGCTTCACATGGGAGCCTATATCTGGGTGTGTACTCTACACACCTCTGAACCCTAATAATCGCCTCTGCTTTTGACCCACAGCAGCATCTCAACAGCTTCCGCTGCCCCGTTTTGGAAAGAAATGAACACCAAGGTATTTGCTCTGCTTAAGGGCCAATTATTTCCATAGCAACCAGCTAAGGCTTAGGCTAAGCTACAACCTGCTCTGGCTTAGGAGTGATGGAAGAGGGACTTAGCTGGTTGGGAATTAGACGGTACTTGGTGCCTTTCTTCTGAGGCTGTAGTCCCCATCGGAGGAGGCTTGGGTGCCTGACCTAGGTGTGTTCAGAAGATCACGTGGTCCATTGGTTTTGGCTTCCTCCCCTCCGTATCCCTCTCTCACCTACAGGCACCAAGGCAATCCCGGTGTCGCTCAGCCCCTGCCTTCCATTTTGCTCCTTCCCCACCAGCATTCAGACTGTCACTTTTCCTCCCTTCCTCCCTTAGGTGGGAGCCAACATACCTGAGATTACTTGCAGGAAGTTGAATGCCAAGCAGTTCTCAGGTCATCTGTGCAAAAAGGGAGCCCTTCTCTTCTTCTCTGGTGGCTTTCACATCCACCCATATCCCCCACCCCCACCCCCTCTGTTCTGAGGCTTCCCAACTTAGCACCTCCACCTCCGGTGTGCAGATGTTTTTTCCTTAATTGCCTTTTGTGGTAATCGTCATACTTGGCCTCCTCTCTCTCCACAGCTCCTGTGAGCTACATGGTGGCTCTCCTGGACCATTTCCTGAATTTTCAATCACTTGTCTCCTGTTTTTCATTCCTATTCTTTTTTTGATATATGTTCTAGTAATTTCCTTAATAGACTTTTCCAGCCCTCCAATGGGATCTTTTCTTTTTGTTTAATTCCAAGAGTTAGGAAAAAAAAATTCTCTTTGGCGTTTTTGTTTGTTTGTTTTGTTCATACACTAAGGGGCTGTTCTTTTTTTTTTTTTTTTTAAATGGATGCACCTCTTGTTTCTCTGAGAATAATTCGCAGCATTTGAACTGTGCCCCTGTGCCTCACAGCTGTTTAATCTGGGCCGCACCCCAGGCTTTCTCCCGGATGCTCTGGGTATCTGGGCACTTCATGTGTGTGGGCCTGGCGTGCACTGGATATGAAAGGCAGTGGAAGGGACAGCGTGGCTGGGACTGTTCGGGGTCTGTTCTTTCTCATTAGAGAGCCTGCCCCTCCAAACCTGCAGCAGGCCTGCTAGGAGGCAGAGAAGGTTTGGGGACTTGAGTAGAGAGGCAAGGCAGGAGGCTCAGAGGGTTTTGCTTAAAGCATTTCCTTTGCATTCTAGGTTTGAAAGCCTCAGACCTGTTTCTCTTTTTCACCTCTCCTGGAGGGCCCTCTGCTTCATATACAGGCTTTTATCATGCACAGTTATTTTTAGCCTGACTAAGGTCCTGCTCTCAAGCCGGAGACATGCCAGCCTGTCTCTGGGGTCCCTTGCTTCCCACTGACCACTCACCTTCCAGCCTCCTCTGGCCCCCAAGCAGTTAGCCACCTGCTTCTGAGCCTCAGAATCTTATTTCAGGTGAGATCCCTGTCATCAGGAGGCATCGGGAGGGAGAGGTGGTGAATGGCTTTCCCATCAGTCAGGCCTTGCAGGTATCTCCACAGGAGCCCTGGCTACCTAGATTGGAAAGGAAGTTTTCTCTGCTACACTTGGTCAGCCGTGGGAACCTACCTCTGTAAGCAGCATCCACACAAGTGAACCAAGTGGCCACGGAGGTGAGGTGCCCCACACCTCCCCCCCCAGTCCCTCCCCCACCCCTGTCCCCTGAGCCTCTGCTTTCCCGTGCTTCCCACATAGAGTTTAATGAGAAGCAAACCGCCACAGGCACAGGGCCCAGTGGGAAGGGGAATGTAGAATCAGGGCTGCCGGAGATGGCCTGGGTCCTGCGCACCTGTGGGAAGACCGCTTTGATGTCATAACTGATGATGTGAAAATTAAAAGCTGAAAATCAAAGGCAAAGGCAGTTGCTGGGGGAGGGGACCGACGATGGCATTGACGGAGCCTGGGATTCTTTCCCTCCTAACCGGCCTTCTCTCAAGGCCCTGGCAAACCTGTTCATATACATGCACGTGTGGGAGTGCATGTCAACTGTGTCTGTGCATGCAACCTGCATCCACGTGCATGTACACATTTGCACACACCTACACGGGCATATCCCCTATGTCCTGTGTGCACGTCTATACATGCGAGGGCCTGAGTGTGTGGGAATGTGTGGGGAGACCTACAGCGCTGCAGTGGGGAGCACTGAGAATGTAGATCAGGCCTGCTAGCTGGGCTCTCCTTATCTCTGTTCAGGCTGCCAGAACACTCAGGATTGGGGTGTCAAAAATAACAGGAGCTAGTCGAATGGTGGTGGTGGTGGCAGTGGACACCACCGCAGAGGCAGAGGCAGAGGCAGAGGCAGAGGCAGAGGCAGAGGCAGAGGCAGAGGCAGAGGCAGAGGCAGACAGATCTCTATGAGTTTGAGGCCAGCCTGGTCTACAGAATAAATTCTAGGACAGCCATGGCTACACACAGAGAAACCATGTCTCAAACAAACAAACAAACAAACAAACAAACAAAAAACCAAACCCCCCCCCCAAAAACAACCTTAACCAAACAATGCTCCCACCTCCCAACCCCCCACCAGCCACTGCCCCGCCAAAAAAACCCAAAGCAATGGAAGGTGTCTGACAGGAGGACTTGATCTCTGGCTCGTTGACAGCAAGTGGAAGGGCAAACGTGTCCCTTTGATCCCTTTTACCAGGGCACTGACTCACTCCCACAGACTCTCATGAATGGAGTCACTTTGTGAAAGGCCCTTGTCTGTCACCTTGGGGGTTGTCTTAGTGTCTTTTCCTGTTGCTGTGATAAAACACTCTGCCAAAGGCAACTCAAGGAAGGAAGGGCTTATTTCAGCTTACAGTTCAAAGTTCAGTGCCTCATGGTGGGAGGAGTCAAGGCAGCAGGAGCTTGAAGCAGCTGGCCCCCTTCGCCCTGCAGCCAGAACAAGAGCAATGAATGTGACGAATGTGTGCCTGCTAATGTTCTGCCCACTCTCTCCGCTTAGTGCAGGATCCTGAGCCTAGGGAGTGGTCTCGCCCACAGTTAGCATGCGCCTTTCTGCATCAGCTAATGTAATCAGGACTATTCCCAGTAGACATTCTCAGAGGCTAATCTTAATCAAGATAATCCCTCACGGTGTGTGGTGTGCCTGGAGGCTTATCTCCAATGTGATTTTAGATTCTGACTAGTTAAAAATACCAACCATCACAGAGGCTGTTAGGGTTCCAATATAGGAATTTGGAGCAGGCTGAGAGCTCATACTCATTTTAGGCTATTCTCTTACTTTTTTCTCTTTCTTTCTTTCTTTTCTCTTACTTTTTTCTCTTTCTTTCTTTCTTTCTTTCTTTCTTTCTTTCTTTCTTTCTTTCTTTCGTTTTTCCCCCTCCTGAGACAGGGTTCCTCAAAGTTAAGCACCACAGAGCAGGTGGGAGAGCTCTCAGAAAAATTCGTGGGAAACGCCTTGGGGGGGGTGGGGAGCATCAAGACTCAGGCAAACATTCCTTTACTGGCTCATCCACCTGAGGAATAGTCATGGAGTATTTCCTGCTGGGGACCCCATCCTGAGCCACAATCACAGGCACGCAGCATGCTCCATGCACAGCGTCCAGAGGGGTTCCGGGATGGCCAGAGGAGGATAGGGCCCCTGAGGTGTCAATGCTGGGAGTGAAGGTGTGAGGCGTGGGTGTCTGTCAGGTAAAGGGAGGCTCTGTGCTTAGGTTAAAGCCCCTTCCAGCAGAGAAACAGGAGTTACGAAAGCACTGGCTGAGATTGGCATGATCAGACTGGGTCTCAGGGATGCTGGTCCAGTTCTTGGTGACATAGGTGATGGAGGCAGCCAGGCCTGTGTGCCTTTCTAACTTACTCTTGAACTCAAAAAGCATTTATTACGTGTCACTTTGTGCTGGGCCCAGCTGCAGCCTCCTCACTATGGGATTCCCAAAGCCCCATGTAGCCCATCAGCCTCCCTCAGTCCCTCAGGTCAGCTTCAGAGACACGCCCAGAGTGTGTCACTGACGTTTTATGCTATTTATCCCCTTTCAGGAAGATGTCTATCAATGATTTATGATACCAAATAAAAAAAGCATACTCCACCCCACCCCCACCTTTACAGAGTAGACACTGAGAGTGAGAACACCTTGATGAAATTGCTGCAATTAGTATCTCCTGCATCTTTTCTTCATACAAGCCGGAAGGTGAAATGACAGGCCAAGCCGGAGGTGGCATGCACCTCCAGTGACTTCATGGTGCAGGGCCTGTGCTAACCTACCAGCAACAGGAAGGGGCCTCCCCCACTGCGTGCAGAAGGCCTTAGCCTCCCTCTAGACCCCCGGGGTCCACGTGTCCAGCTTCTCTCCTGGATCTATGAGCTTAGGGTTTGTAATCTAGGTCATATGCTATGCTGAGCACTCCATGTATGGATGGAATAGGAAGGGCGGGGCTTCAGATCTGTTCTACTTGAGGTGGTCCCGCCCCAACCTGGGCTGGCTGTGAGCCCTTGGCCAAGTCTCCCGACTCTTTGTGGCCTGGTTTCCTGATGAGAATACAAATAGTATCTGTCCGCTAGGGTTGCTGGGATGAACAGGCTGATGCTGGGCATGGTGGGATGGTTCAGCGGGTCTTAAAGGTGCTTGCTGCTAAGCTGGGCCAACATGACTTTGATCCCCATGACCAGCGTGGTGGAATTAGAGAACTGACTCCTTCAAGTTGTCATCTCAGCCTTCTCGTCTGAGAAATGGAGCAGCTGTGACCCGGTGTAATTTTTACCGCTCTACAGCAAGCGTCCAAGAACCACTTTTTTGAGGGGTCTGGTTGAGTCTGTCACCAAGAGCTGGGAATTGGTGAGGCTTGCCCCTTCTCCGTCATGGGGGACTTCAATAGTCAAGATGGTGTGAGTGGCTGGAAACATCTGGAAGGTTCTCGTTCGCTGGCTCATGTGGCTCCCAGGCTGGGACTCCTTTTGGAATGGCACATTCCAGCATGGTGGTGGCTGAGTCAGAAGAGAAGGCTTCCAGAGAATTGGCACTGGGAGGGTAGGAGGGTGGGGTGGTGGAAGCGGCTTCCTTCTATAAAGCGAGCTGCGGAAGCGTCATCTCTGCTGCCCTCTAGTGGTGGAGGCAGTGGCACACTTGCCCAGCTTTAAGGGAGGGGACCTGTTACAGGCTCAGGGCATAGGTTTGGATGCCCGAAGTAAACGCGACATGTTTAGAAGAATGCCTGGGATATAGTATTAGTATAGTTGTTAGTAAATAAATATGATGGAAAAAAAACACCTAATACTTAAATCTTACATTTTATAATTAGTAAAGGATAAGTAAGTGAAATATTATTTTAGTTTGTGCTGTTGGGGGAAGGAAGTTGTAAAAAAAAAAGCCTCCAGGACAATGATATATGAATAGAGTTCTGCAGGACAGATAAAGCGTTTACTAGGGTACCTCTTAGCACTATTTGGGTAGAGAAGTGGCTTGGGCAAAGTCCTAGGAAGCTTGAAACAGTGATGCTTTCAGGGACACTATGGACGTTGGTGGGTACTACTGCAGTGTTCAGAGAAAAAAGCGTGTTCCAGGGCAGGCTGGGGCGGGGGGAGTCTTGTGAGCTAGACTGAGAGCCCTGGATTTCGTTACGATGGGAGCAGGATGCTATGAAGGGTTCCAAATAGGGGGAGTGACAGCATTGTGAGGGAGAGAAGGTGGAATCTGGGGACCAGAGGAGAAGCCATAACACAGCTCCATGAAGTCACATGACCACCTACATCACGCCTGTCCTCACTATGCAGGAGGAGGCGGTGGGACTCTCTGCTGTTTTGTTTTATTACATCTCTTTATGTGTGTGCATTTTACGTGCATATGTGCAGGTCCATGCACAGGAGCCATGGTCCACATGTGGAGGTCAGGGGACGGCTTTCAGGAGTCCGTTCTCTCCATCCATCATGTGAGTCCCAGGCTTTGAACTCAGGGGGTAAGGCTTGGTTGCAAGTACCCTTCTGTGCTAAGTCATCTTACCAGGTCCCAGATCTGTCCGTCGTACTTGTCTTCTCCCAGTCTGGGGACCCAGAGAACCAGCCTGGCTTTCCTAAGGTCCCTCAGCGTAGATCTGGAGCCATGATGAGCTGATGCTGTAGGCCACAAAAGGGGACAAAAGTGGCCTTCTTCCGGACACAGCCCTTCAATCTTCAGCTTTTTCAGTACTGTACTCTCCTTGCTTGGGTGGCACTAGGTGGTCAAATCACAGCAACTGGTGGGTGCTGTGACTTTGATGTATGTTGTGACAGCGTGAGTGAGGAACTTGGGCCAGGACACAGATCTATAACCCTGAGGTGGAAACACGGGTGCTGGAGCCTAGCTATGTGGCCTCAGGCAGAGCACTTCCTTCCCTGCCCTCTTGCCTCCTCGTCCTTGCATGGGGATTCAGTGACATAGGGCATGGGGCCCAAACCCTCTGAGAATACCTTCTGTTGTACCTGCTAAGAGCCAATATCATCCAATATCCCAGAGAAGCAGTGCTGCAGAGGCATGGCTGTGTGTTACCCAGACCAGACCATTTGTCTCTTTTGGCCGCAAAACGGACTACATTTCCCAGCATTCCCTGCAGCGAGACCACACAAGTTGGATCAAGCCCAGGAAAAAGGTGACTGCAAAGCAGATGCCTCCAACTTCCTCTTTCTCCCTCTGCTGGCCAGCTACAGAGACACTAGGATGACAGGTCTCCACGAAGGTTTCGTCCCTCTGGGAACACGTGGCAATGTCTAGAGATATCCATTGTCAGGACTTGTGGGAGTGCTACTGGTGTTTGGTGGGGCGGAGGTCAGGGATTCGGCCAAACATGTCACAATGCTTTGTAGGACACCTCCACTGATCATCGTCTACCCCATGCCAGTAGTGATGAGTCCCACAAACTCATCTAGGGTGTCCAAGTCCCTTTGATGGCTCTTTGATGTTCTTGAAGGCCTGCAACACTACAGCTCGTGGACTCCGCACACAGCTAAGCCGCTGGCTTCTCAGGCCACACTCTCAGAGCACCTGGTCTCCCTTTTTTGGTGTTCATTTCATCAATAAAAGCATGACCAATGTGCAGGACTTTGTAAGTTGACAAAGCATGGGTTTGAACTGGTGAGTCTGGCTCTAAAACCTTTGCCAGCTGTTGCAACTCCTGATTCTAAAGGAGAAGCCAGGCCATCACTATGATCCCTCTGTCTGCTTTCGGGGGGGCTTCAGGTGAGCAGACAGAGCACCCATTACTAGCATGTAGCTTACTCCCCTGCAGATCCATGACCAGTTGAGGTGCTGGCACCGGATTGGTTATCTGGGGCTCTCAGACCAGGCTGTGGTCTGGGGAAGTCTGGGTTGGTTATCTGTGACACATGACCCGCATAAACAGCTGGGCAGACTCCACTCCCGCATGGACCCCTGTAGTGCCCTCTACAGGGAACTCCTATAGTCTGGGCAATCCTTCCAAGCTAGTCCCCACTTGCCACAGGCTTGATTTTGCAAGCCAGTGTCTGAAAGTGTCTTAGCTCCTGGTTAATTTCCTGGCTTGCCTTCCTGAAAGGCAGAAGGCTGAGAGACAGCTGTACAGATGGAGAGATACCAACGTCTGCCTTGGCTTCCTGCCTGTCACCAGTCCATCTCCCTCCCCTCTATCCACTCTCAGAGTGCCTGCTGGGAACATAGAGCCTTGAGGATAAGCGCTGGTCAGCCCAGCTGCCGAACCAAGCTACAGAACCAGGAGGAATCCCAGGTGCCTTTGGTTCTAAGAATCTCACGGGTATTTCTGAACACGGGTAGAGGTGTGCTTACCTATGCTTACTCCCCTTATGAGTTATGAGAGTCTCCAAGAGATCATTTAGTCCAGTCATTCTTCAGAAGGATCTCCACAGGGAGACCCTCCTTTCCTGAAGTAACTTCCAAGGGCGATCTGAAACCTGCCCCAGTACTCTGGTAGGTAGGAAGTCCTTCCTCAGGTTTGCTCCATGCCTATCTTACTGAAATCTGAGACCTTTGTGCCTTTAGGCTATGGCCAGAGATTACTGTCTTTTTACTTCTTGGATGCCAATCCACTAAGCATCTGCAAAGAGAAAATGTACTCCCCCATTCCTGACATATACAGCAGGAAAATGGCACCAGTCCTCTCTGGCCCTTGGATGCTCTGCTGAGCGCCCCCCACCCCCACCCCAAGCTCCATGGCTGCAGAGCAAGCAAGGGTGTGGGAGGGCTGGCCGACTGGCACCATTTAACCTCCCTGGGTCTGAATTTCACTCAGATCCCCGAGTTAAGCAGCTAGGTGGAAATTAGAGGTCTTGGAGGCCACTGAGGATGGACTCCTCTTCCCTCAGGACCCCGTCTTCTGTTTCCCTAGTAATGCTAGAAAGGAAAATGCAACTGCTCCTCTTTGGGTCCCTGGATACAGCTCTGGCTTTAGGTGGAGGCTAGGTACCAAAGTACCTAGCATGATCCTCCCGTGAGAGGTAATCCAGACGGGCTTGCAACTCACCCAGCCAGGAGACCATCCTTCAGGAAGGCCGATTCACCTGAAGATGCACTAAGGAGATGGGAGGAATAATTATCCCCTTAATGAGACAATGTACTTTTACCACCCAGAAGCCATTCATGCAGCGCTGATAAACCTGCTCCATTTTCTGAGCATGACTTGCCTTTTTCCTTCTTTCTACCTCTTTTTTCCTTGGGATACTGGCCAGAAGACTAAGTATGCTTTCACTGTGACACTCTGAGCTTTTTTTCTCTAAAGCTCCTTTGCCCTCCTTCCATCGTGCAGCTGGTTGCTGAACCTCCATTGCTGAATGTGTGGCTTTCTGTCTTAGACCCAAATTCAAAAAGCATGGCTTTCTCTTTTCATCTTCTTCATCTCCCTTCTCCTGGTAGTAACCAAGATCGGCAGGTTGCCTGGAGTGTTGCTTTTCTTTCAAACTAAACTGTCTTTGAGTTGCCTTCTGAGTCCATCTTTAAATTCTTTTGCTGTTGAGACTAAGACCCAAGAGGGAACCCTGGCTTCCCTGGGAAGACTTGCAAGGAGCATCCTGGAACAGGTAACCAATTCTTCCCCACCTTCCTGTAGGAGCCTTGATCTCACCTCACTGAGCCCTCTCTCTCTCTCTCTCTCTCTCTCTCTCTCTCTCTCTCTCTCTCTCTCTCTCTGGCTTCAGAACCCTCGATAGCTGGATGGGGCGAGTGCCAGAAGAAGGTAGCTAACAACAGGCTCATTTTTCCAAGCGGGGACACAGGCTCACCAAAGTGCACACTCTGTCCGACATCTCTTCCCAGTGGGCTTCATGAGTAGATGCGGATCTCAAGTCCAGCACCTTCTTCCCATCATGTTACTTAGCCACAAGCTAAACCCTGAGCTTCCTTCAGGGGCCTCTGACCTCTCCACTGCTGTGCAGGGAAGATGGGGGTGTAACGGGACAGGGATGGGGAAGGAGACCCAGGCTACCTTTTCAGGCTGGGGAGGACTGCAGCCTGCTAGGTTCTCAGTCTGCCTGCAGCATCCAGGTTGTCTACTGCCTCTGCTGCCCAGCATTTCATAAATCCTCACAGGAGCTGCAGACAAGAAGCAATTAGGAGAGAGCGAGGGAGGGAGGGGGAGAAAGAAAGGGAGAGCTAGGCAAGGAGGCAGGGAGACAGAAACAGCAGGGAGAAGAGAGGCGAGCAGAAGCAAGCCTGGGAAACAGAGACAGGAGAAGAGGAAAAGGTAGAGAAGTGGAGGAACTGTACATATGTTTACACACACACACACACACACACACACACACACACACACACACACACACAGGCTGGGCTCAAGGAGACCACTTTCCATTTGCAAAATGTGGATTAAACCTATCTAGGGTAAAGGGGAAGTAAGACTCTTGGGACCATGAGCCAGGGTGGAGGATGCTCAGGGATAGGAGGAGTACCTAACTGTTTGCAGTTTTGGAATTGCTTGAGCTTTGCAGAGGTCCCACAAAGGAGAGTGGACACCGCTTACTGTCACCCATATTATAAAGTTGGGAAGTGAATAGATAGTCTGGGAAGTAAGGTGGGGTTCCCAAGACACCAGGCAGGAATTGGGCCCAGTGTGGTGTGCACCTGGGCCAGCCTCACCAGCAACTTGGCCCTCTGGCCCCTGCGACAGTGGCTCCAGTAGCCAAGAGCACAGGAGGACAACTACCTGGTTTCTGTGATCACCAGGGTTCTGTGCCCACCTTTTCTGGGCCGCACAGAACTCATCTCATGGCTGCAGCCTGAAGGCCCAGCCCTGACTCCACAGATGGCCTACATGAAAATGAAACCGAGTGCCTTGGACCACGGCCAGCAGCCTTGGGGAGCAACAGCAGCCTCTTTCTCCCCCTCCTTCCCTCCCTCCCTCCCTCCCCTATTCATTTTTCAAATGTTATTTATTTTTTAAACATTCCCTCTCTCTTATCCATTTTTCAAGTGTTCGCTATGTGCCAGGCAACTGTTCTAGGCATCGAGGACTACAGCAATGTACAAAACCGATAAAACTCTGCCTGAAGGAATTTACATTTTAGAGGAGAGAGACAAAAAAAAAAAAACCTAGCAAAATAAATAAAGCGTGTGGTATTAATGGCCATAAGGGCCGTGACGAGGGTAAGGCATGAAGGGAAAGGCTAGGGGTTCCGGTGGTGCAGTTTGGACCCCGCTGGGCTGGATGTCTCTCCCTGGTGTTATCCTATCACATCCATGTGTGTGGTATCCTGTTTCTTCTCATTTATCACCCTCACCAGGGGACCACAGGGTGACTGTCCCCAATTACTGACGATTGCTTTCCTGGCCTCTGTAGAGGACACAGCCTGAATGGGACTGGCCTCTAGATATCAGATCTGCTGTGACCTCTCCCTCCTCTGGAACTTTTTTTGTTTGTTTGTTTTTTTGTTTTTCGAGACAGGGTTTCTCTGTGTAGCCTTGGCTGTCCTGGACTCACTTTGTAGACCAGGCTGGCCTTGAACTCGCAGCAATCTGCCTGCCTTTGCCTCCTGAGTGCTGGGATTAAAGGCGTGCACCCCCCCCCCCGCCTCCCCCCCCTTCCTCTGGAACTCTTTAGTGACTTCCAGGCCCTGAGGCTGGCATTCTCCAATCCCCCACTAGGTTTGGGATATCTGTGGAGTCCCTACCTGGTCATCTCCTTTGGTCCTTGAGAGACCCAATGGAGAGTCTTTCTGCCCTGGGCTTGGCGGAACCTGAGCAACACCGCTTGCTGACCCTCTTTCTACAGTCAGTCGTCCCTCCCCCCACCCCCCACCCCCCGTACCCCACCCACCCACCCTCCTCCAGCTTTGGGGGCTCTTCCTTAAGTGCTGGGCCACAATGGGAAGGGAGTAGAGAGAGAGATACCTGTGGGAGCAGATGCAGGGTAGCAGGCAGAGCAAGGTCAGGAGCAGGCCGGCATGACCCCCCAAGGGAAGACTGACTCCCAGGACCAGGGTACCCCTTCCCAGACAGCACTGAATTGTGCCTGCCTCCTATCTCCCGTCTGAAGACAGGGATGTCTCCCTGGTGTCTCTCGCCATCTTGTCGGCTTCCTCCCTCAACTTGCCTGAAAGAGGAGGAGGGGGCAAGGCCAGGGAACAGACTCTGGGAAAGTAGGGTGCTTGCCCCCAAGAACACAGAGCAGGCTGGTCTTAGGCAGGAACATGGAATAGACAGCTCCGCTTCCAGATTGGAGACTCTGAGCAAGTCACCAGCCTGTCCCCAAAGGTGGGTTAGGAACCCTCTTGGCTCTCAGCAATCACGTTCTTCCCTGAAGCTACAGACTAATCTAGAAAGCAAAGGGGCTGTTCTGAGCTACCAGGTCTCTCCTCCAGAGGCAGGCACCACCCTCCGTCTGTCCCTTGATTCCACTGCTCCAGAGTTGTCCTGTGTGGACTAGTGGAGGTAGCATGTGGTGTGTGAGTGACTGAGAAGCAGCCAGGGAGACTCCCCCCTCCTTTATGGAGAGACACACATTCACAACTAGAGGACTTTGTGACTAAAGAGAAATCAGACCTCAGGCCAAGCAAAACTTTTTTTTCTCTCCCCCCCCCCCTCTCTCCCTCTCTCTGTCTCTTCCTTTTGAGGCAGGTTTTCTCTGTGGAGCCCAGGCTGGCCTTGAACTCCTGATCCTCTTCCTACAGATTCCCCAGCGTTGGGGATCATAGGCATGTGTCACCACATTGGACTCCTTTTTTTTTCTTCTCCTGTGTTCAGAGCTATGAATTTGAAGGTGTCTATGTGCTTTCACATCAGACATCAGAACATGATGAGATGTCTTGGGGATCGGGGCAGCGTGACAGTGCTTGCAGATAATGAGGAAAGTCCATGATGTGGCAAAAGACAGTTTTCCTGGGCTTTTTGTCAGGCACGGTGGTTTTTTTTTTTTTTTTTTTTTTTTTTTGCCTTAGCTATAAGCTAGCTGGTTTCACACTGGGCTGCGTCTCTGCCTCTGCAGTGTCTGGGCACCTGAAACAATTCAGTTAGGTACTGGCTTCCAGCAGCAAGTTAGAAGTGGGCCTAGCAAAAGGGACTGCAGTGCTTTCCTGTAGAGCTGTGTTATTTTGGGCCTGGCTTCTCTACCGTGGCTCTTTACATAGCAGGCTGAATTTTGAGTTTAGGGAGAGGCTAGGGACCATGGTGAACTATGTCAAGTATGTGTGTGCTCACGCATGTGCACTGTGCGTGCACGCACAAGTGCATGCGTGATGCCTGAAGAGTCATCTCTGGAGTCAATGGGTGTTGAAGCCTGGGGTTGTCTGATTCCTTCATGGGGAGGCCCCAGCTGGTCTCTCTTTGTGTGGTTCATTTCTCTGCCTTGGCATCCTCAGCATGGCCTTGACCCCAATCCATTTCTTGCTTCCCGGAAAATTCTCTCCAGTGCAGCCGTGGTCCCTGTGACCTCAGCTCTTCTGGGTAGAAACCCTTTGCTTAATAGATGTGGGGCTGCTGGTCCTGGCCTTTCTTCCTGACCCCTGGCCTGAGATAAGCATGGGGACAGATGGAAATGTCAGATTCATGGAAGGGACCTTCCATCTGCTTGCAGCTGCCTGATTGTGGGAGGTTGGGATCCCTCAGGGAAGCAGGCTTGGAGGGGGCTGTCTACCGGCAGCGTTGGTGACCTTAAGTGATGGCTCTCAGCTCTTGCTCCAGAGCCACCTGGCTGTGCATTACATACCTAGAGGACAAATGTCTTCTACAGACCTTCAGATCCAGAGCTCTTGGGCACGTGCCCAGAGACGTGTATTTTCATAAATCACACCAAATATTCTGGTTTGTGTGACCTTGACCTTGACCCCCCTGAAAAGACCTCTATCATGAGCATTCATTTTCCCAGCCTGACTTCTGAATGCTTCTTCAATGGACAGGTGCGTGGTAGAGGCTGTCCAGCTGCAAGGTGTCGTGTGAGGTCCTGCAGCTGGAGCGGAGAGGAAGTTTAGTGATGATGGCCATTGTCCTCGAAGATACTGCTCAGAGATACCGTGCGTGCGGAGGCCGATTGAGTTGGGTAAAGGACAGAGCAGTTCCTAAACTCCCGCTGCCCAGGCTGCTGCCACCCAGTGGTGGGGAGTGCCCATCTCTGGGGACCAGGGGTGTGGGGGTGGGGGTGGGGCTGATGCTGTGTGCTTCCCCCTGGGAAGATATAGAAGAGATTAAGCCACAGGTGGGAAGTGACCTGGTTTGAAGATGTTAGTGAAGGTTTCTATCAAGCCAGAGGCCCTAAGATGCCACAAGAATCAGTTAGCTTTATCTGCCTGGGGCTTAAAACAGTGCACACACACATATACCACTGTGCACTTACACCCATCCGTTGGCACCCGTGCTAGCCTTCAGACATGCGTGCAGGCAGAGGTGAGTGTATGGGTTTCTGTTTTGTTTTGTCTTTCTTTCTTTCTTTTTTTTTTTTTTTTTTGGTTTTTCGAGACAGGGTTTCTCTGTGTAGCCTTGACTATCCTGGACTTGCTTTGTTAGCCAGGCTGGCCTTGAATTTGTTTGTATTTTCTTAAGGCAGGGTCTCATTTATCTTGGGTTGGCCTCAAGCTCGCTCTATAGAGCTATAGCCAAGGATGATCTTGAACTTCTATTTCTTCTGCCTGTGCTTCCTGTTTGTTAAGATTACAGGCACATTACCTGTCTTTTGTATACAGTGCTGGGGACCAAGCCCAGGGTTTTGTGCACGCTAGGCCAACTAAGTTACATTTTCAGCCCGTAGTACATGTTCGCCTGTGCGACAGTGAGCATGTTTTCACACGCACAGATACATGCATGCTTCCCACACTACACACATCTGTCTCAGCCTCCTTTTCTTGCCTGTTTAATCTCCTCCCCAGAGCCAGGGTCTCTCTTTGCACGTTCTAGAATGGTCTCTGGAGTGAGAGCCTTGTTTAATCTCCATTAGCTCTCCTATTTCCTGCACCAAATTAAAAGTGTGACCAAAAGTTAATTATTCTAATTCAATTTGGTCCTAATGTGGTGTACGTGGGGACCGGGAGGCCTGGGCTGAGGTGAGCTAGAAGTGGGCAGGGGAGGAGGGAGGAGCATTAGCTTTAATACATCTTAATGGCTCCTACAGGGAAATGCTGAAAGCTTTTTATTATTATTATTTTTTTCTTTGCGATTTCCCTGCTGCTTTCCCGGGTTCAATCTCTAGATTTTCTAGGAATTCCAGGGTGCTTTGAGGGAACGTCTCAAATACTCTGGGAAATATTTGAGGAGATAAAACAGGCTTCAGTAGAGGTGAGATGGGGTGTGTGTGCATGTGTGTGTGTGTGTGTGTGTGTGTGTGTGTGTGTGTGTGTATGTGCGCATGCGCGTACACATACGCGTGTGTGGCATGGATGTGCAGAGGCGTGCTTGCTGATGGAACATAGCCCAGGCTCCGGTCTGGAAGCCTCCCTCGTGAGAGCACGCTGGCCGCAGAACTCCCTGCTGGGTGCTTACCCTTAGACAAGCTAAGAGATTACTGCCTCTGCAAGGGTTGGAGAGCAGCCAGCTCTCTGTGCCTCCATCTCCAATTGCTTTTCAGATCACCCCTGACCCTGCTTCTCTGCACTTGGACCTCCGTTCGTCCCCCTTTCCCGCTCAGGAATGGAGACCAGAGCTCCAGGCAATCTAGCCCTCCAGGCTGGGGTGTAGCTCAGTGGTAGAGTGTTTGCCTGGCATGCATAAGGCTGTGGGTTCGATTTCTGGTCTTACAAGGTGGGGGGGGGGGCGGCGGGCAGGTAAGGAAGGCCTAAGGTGTCAAACCAGATTTCTCCAGTAACCACACCCTCCTCCAGCTGTGTCTGGATCCTACATTCAAACAGAAGTCCTGGTTAAGCCCACATTCTTGCTACCTTCCACCTCAGGGCTCAGTCTCTCCAGGAGCTGACAAACAGAGAAAAGAATGGGGGTGGCGGGAGGGGGGCTGGGGGGCTTTCCCAGTTCTATCAGGAATACACGTCCCTCCTTGCTCGCACCCCACCTACCCTTGGCTAGCACTCAGGAAACACCAGCTGGTGGTGAGTCCAGGAGGAGCAAATCAGTCTCTCCCAGCCCGTCACTGGGGGCAGCTTTCTTTAAAATGCCAAGGTCTCTTTTAAAGGTGATGCACAAAAGCTATTTGAAAAAAAAAATGCTCCACTAGGTACTGATAAAAATGCACCATCTTCGAACACTGAGTACAATCTAAGTGGTGCTGTGCTGCAAGAGGCTCCTGCCAGCTCTGATACCTGAGAGGGTTTGCTCTCAGCCAGATGCCGAGCTCTCCTGGACCAGTAACTCATCCCATCCCCCACATCCTCTGGTCAGGCCCCATGGGCGCACTAAGGACACTCCTGCATCACACATCTTCAGCACTCAAGCATCCTCTGTTAGAGGAGGTCCAGACTCTTGAGTTTGCTTTCAGATCGGCAAACAGAGGCTAGAAGAGGAGAAATAAGAAGCTCCTAGGACACACGGCACAGGCTGAGGGGACCAGAACCTTTCAGGTGCCCGTCTGTTGCTCTTTCCTGTACATTCCACCACTACATATCTTTTAAGAGCGTAGGAAGACATTTAACATACTTGGTCGTACATGTCACAGAAGGAAGATGCCGGGCAACTGAGGGAATGATGGCAGGTACCATATGTGTGGTATGTGTGTATAGTATGTGTGCATACTTTGTATGTGGAGTGTGTGTGTGTGTGTGTGTGTGTGTGTGTGTGTGTATGTGTGTGTTAGTAGTGATGGTTTGAGTAACAGCAGACTTCCAGGTAGGTTGCCTTGCATGGCTCTAGGCATCTGTCTTCTTGGCTTTCACTTTGACTGTGAGGCCTGCTGCTTCTGTTCAAGACAGCCTACCTCGATCCCACACTGGGGTTTGGAGACTTGAGCTGGATCTCTTTATGTGGCCTGCTAATCATCTATCTTTCTGTTGTGGCTAGAGTCACCTCATAAGACAGCTTTGGGGGCATCTCCCCGCCCCGTCCTCAGCTTCCTCCCCTGGCTTGCTTCAGTGCTCACAGTGGACATGCAAGAGCCAATTCTGGGGGCTGGAGAGATGGCTCAGTGGTTAAGAGCGCCATCTGCTCTTCCAAAGGTCCTGAGTTCAATTCCCAGCAACCACATGGTGGCTCATAACCATCTGTAATGTGATATGGCGCCCTCTTCTGGCTTGCAGGTGTACATGCAGGCAGAGCACTGTATACATAATAATAAATAAATAAATCTTAAAAAAAAAAAGAGCCAATTCTGCCTTTGAATCTGGGCTTCCTGCTTTTTGTAGACAGAAAGGAGCAGAGCTGCCTGTGTACTTCCAGGCATGAGTATGATTTGCCGGGGACCTTCGGAAGAACAGTGCTGTGCAGAGGGCTAAGGTGCAGCCCACGGGGCTCTGCTAATTTGCCTCATGTAAGAAAAACACCCGAGCTTGGCTCAGAGTCAGACTCTGCCACCAACTCCAGCGGGATCCCCTTCTCCGAGTCTCACTTTAAACCGCTGAGGATCTGGGAGAACTGGACCATAGTTTTTCCATCACATTTTAGGCCAAGAAGAGACAAGGTGTGATTTGGATAAGGAACTGGGCTTGCTGGGTACTAGGGGTGCAGAGGACTCTGGGACTTGGGGGCCCACTGGGACCTCTCTTGATGCTTCCCTACCTGATGACAATAGTAGATGATCAGTGGCAATGACCATGGATTCATGAAGTCAGGACCACTACGGGCTGGCACCACTCAGAAACATTAGTCTGGGTTACCCTGCTGAGCAAGCTAGCCAGCCTGGCCAAAGCTTTGAAGGAAAGAGGAAGTGATGCAGGGCAGACACGGATGTCAAGAGTGGTCCCAGGACCTGTGATAGGAGCTGGCACTTTTATATTAATAGTGGAGCTCACTCTGTAGTGCAGGTTGACCTCAACTTCCCAGCCTCCAGCTTCAGCCTCCAGAGTTCTGTGTGCCACCATGCCTCAATGGGGGCTGTTGCCCTTATCAACTCACCCTCCTCTCTTGAAAACCCAGGGACAAAATGACTACATGTGGGGTCTGTACACGACAAAGGGCGGTGACCTACAGCAGACAATTCCTCCCCATGCCAGGCAGGTTGCCTCTGTGATCTGAAGTCTGTATGCTGCGGGGGAACAGTCTGGGCAGGTCACCAGCACCTTACCTCCAGCATTCCGTGGGCTCTCTGTGTTTCGGACACACAGGATTTTCTCTGTTCCAGTTGCGTGTGTGTAGTGGGAGGATAGAAAACAAACACCTCTGGGTGTGATCCACCGGTGGGTGGGGCAAGTAGCCCAAGGCAAAAGCCCTCGCCTGCCTCTTCCAGTGCAGTCACTGGGAGGATGTTCTGAGGCTCCTGGGCTTTCTACATGTCCTTTCACAACTCCATCATCAAACCTTTGTGTGTGCTCCCTCCTTCTGTCTCCCCAGCTCCCCCTGTCTGCTGCTCCCTTTGGTCTGTTGGCCTGTCAAGTCAATGCCCTGTTTCTGTTTTGAGGAGGACTGGAGCTAAGATCCTGGGGTTTTCTCCCTTGAGTCTCTGTAGCCCTCAGACGCCAAGCCATTCTTCCCCAATTCTTCATTAACCCAGTGAGCCCAGATGAGGATCCATCTTACTATGGATGTACATCTAGCACCCAACAGGTAGCATGTTCTGATTAGACAAGGCGCTCAATGTTTATTAAACAAATGGCTCCAAGGGGAGAGGAGCCACTGAGGGTCTCTCTCCCATCCCACTGGATGCTGTGATCTTACAGACACTGGAGGAGCCAGCCCCCTGTGTGGAAGCAGAGGTCCACTAACTGGTCACATGACAGTTAATGTGCCTCAGCAGGGGGTCTGGGGAACCCAGGTTGATTTAATGCAGCCACCCCGCCCCTTCCTCCTCCCCTCCCCCACAGCCAGCCACATTAAGTGAGTAAGGAATGAGAATGGCTAGACACTGAATTTTATGAAAAAGTCAGATGCAGCTTAGAGAACAGGCAGGGAGAAGGGGGAGGAGCTTGGTGAGGAGGAGGAGGAGGGGGAGGGGAGGGGGAGGGGGAGGGGGGGAGAAGGAGATTTCTAGGGCTGTCAGAGAGAGTGAAGGAACATGGGAGCGGCAAGCCGACCTGGGGAGGAAGCCATTCAGTTAGAGACGCGAGATTTTTGTCCCCTTCCTCTGTTCTGTCCTTCCCCTCATCCTTTTTCTCATCTGTGGGTATTTTTGCCTTTGTATTCAGGAGGCGGAGAAGGAGAAGAGACTACGGCAGAGAGGCAGCAGGGGGGAAGAGAAGAGCTGTTCAGAGCACGGAATAAATTACTCTGCATGCAGTTCCAAGAGCTCACAGGCTGGAGCGAGCAAGGAGGGAAGGCACAGGGCCGGTGAGGACTGGTAACCTGGCCTGGATACTACCCGCCTCCGTCAGTTTGGCCTCTTCAGTGGCCTCTCTAGTTATCCTGGACCAACCAGGATGGTTGGGCCATTCTGTTGGACAGCTTACGGTTAAGTAAGAGAGTAAGCCAGGCTCGGTAGGTAGCAGTTGCAGGGAGGAGAGCATGTTTGTCACACATCCTGTGATGTGTGCATGCACTAAAACTGATCTTATTTAGCCGGGGAGATGCTTAGCCAGTCATGTGCTGGCTGCAGGAGCATGAAGGCCTGGGTCTGACCCCCAGATTCCTCCGTGTGAAAAACCTGGGCATGGTGGCACTCACCTGTGATCCCAGAGCTGGAGAAGTGGGGACAGGCAGGTTCCCGGGGGCCCCTTGTCCAGCCAGCTTAGCTTACTTGGTGATTTCCAAGGCAACGAGGCCTTCCAGGACACAGAGAGATGAATAGGGCTCTATGAATGACATAAAAGGTTGTCCTCTGGCCTCTACACACAATGCGCAAAGTGCACACATTACGTACATAAACAGTCACACACACACACACACACACACACACACACACACGGCCCCATTTTCAAGATGAGTCAAACGAGGCTTGGAAAGGGGAGCTGAAGTTTGGGTGTGATAATATTGAGGGCAGCTGCCTTGAAGCCTGTGCCCGTCACCATGGGGGCCTGGGGAGTGTAACCGTGAGCAGTTGAGACCCTTGGCACGAATTCATTGCTTTCAGCTAGCCAACCTTCTTCACAAGTCTCACGTGTCTCCACTTGAGTCCTCTTCCTTTGTGTCTTCTCACAATGCCCCGTGCCCCCTCCACTGACACCTCACCCCACCCCACCTCCATTTGCAAACAGCTAAGTGGAACTCAGCTGGAGTCTGATGCTTGGTGATGATGAGGTTCCCAGCAGGGGGAAGGGTTTGATGTGTGAAGATGGAGGAGACCAGAGCAGCAACATTAAACCTTCCTGCTCAGAGTTGCAAGAAGGCCCTGGCAGGCACTCTGAGAGGGGCAGCCGGTGTGAGAGAGCCACAACCAACAGAAGCCCCAGGGGGTTAAATGCCAGCCAAAGGGAGGCCCACACAGGGCTGATGGGATAATGACCATTACTAGGCATGCTGGATAATAATGGGAGCACAGGACAGAACTCAGGTACTTGGCTGGCTGCCTGGGAGCCTGGGTTCTAGTTGGGGCTTTGTCACCAAGTCCTGGGAAGGATTTGTGCTTCACAGTCAGCTGTTTAAAATTAATGGATTAGTTTTACTTGTGTGGCTGTCTGTGTATGCCTCGTGAGTGTGCTCATGGATGCAGGACCAGGGGACCACCTTGGCTACTGTTCCTGATGTGCTAACCATCTCTTTCCTTTTGAGACAGGGTCTCTCACTGGTTTGAGACTTAACAAATAGGCTAGACTGGCGGACCAGAGAGCTTCAGAGATCTGCCTCTTCCCTCCTCCCAGTGCTGGGACTTACAAGTGTTTACCACCATGCCCAACTTTTGAAAACATGAGTTCTGGGGCCAGACTCATGTCCCCACGTTTGTAAAGCATGTTGGCTTGTGTGTGTGTGTGTGTATGTGTGTGTGTGTGCAGCGGGTGGGTGGGCATTTACATTGTTTTTCAGTCCAACTAAGCCAGGCTTTAATTAGCTGCTATCCCAGGAAAGAGACTATATTTTAGCAGAGGACTTATATTTAGAATGGTCTCGGGGATTTATTTACCCCCAACCATGTACCCAGCTGAACAGGTCCAGTCTGATCCCAGCCTCCCAGGGTTCCTGTTCTGAAATGGGAAGAGGTGACCAATAAGATCAGGCAAATATCTACATTATTACAACTACAGTCCATGCCATAAAGGACTGGATGATGTGTGCTACGTAGATAGCAATCCGAGGAGATTTCAAGCCGAGCTATGAAGCAGGAACCAGGTTCCCAATTGTAGGAGAAATGGGAAGAGAGACTCCCAGAAGACGGAATCTGGTGTGCAGCAGGGGAGGGTGGAGCTTGGTGCATTTGATAAACTCATTTGGCTAGAGGTGAAAGGCCTGGAGGTGTGTGGGGCAGGGAATGCCCAGGGCTGGACTGGAGTGGCCAGTGATGGAGCTGTCCATGGTTCTGATAAGGAAATCTCACTAAAGAACGGAGAGATCTTGGTACCAGGAGGTGGGCAAAAGGCATGCTTAGGGTGGTGACTGCTGCTTCAGGATAGAGTGGACAATGGATCTCTCTCTTCCTCTGCAAGCAATCACTCTTCTTCTGGCCCCTGTGCATTGCAACACATCAGTTTTCCTGACCCTTGTATTTCTTCCTAAATATTTCATATCATCTCTCTTCACTGGTGTCTGGAGGGAGGTAGGGACTAGAAAGATATTGCCTGTCTCAGAGAAAATAATGAACTTTCCTGCTGATAAAGAAGGCAAGGAACTCAGTGTTCACCAGCCAGTTGTTCCCTTCTTCCTCTGACCACTGATTCATTGGCAAGATCTGTAAGCGAGATCATGTTATCACTCCCTGAGGCCACAAGGAAGGCAGCAGAGGCAGTGGCCCTGACCTGAGAAACTGGAGAAAACAAAGGGGTGGGGGTGAGCCATGATGACTGCTGGGTCCACACCCTGTGAAAAGGGTGACTGTCATGAGCTATCAGGGGGTTGCTGAACACAGGTGAGGGGCCACATGCCACACATCTTCTATTTTATTTTAGGAGTTACATAAGGTCTTTATCATTTTATCTGAGTGTATTTCCCACCTCACTCTTTCCTTCCTTCCATCCTTCCTTCCTTCCTTCCTTCCTTCCTTCCTCCCTCCCTTCCTTCCTTCCTTCTTTCCTCCCTCCCTCCCTTCCTTCCTTCTTTCCTCCCTCCCTTCCTTCCTTCCTTCTTTCCTCCCTCCCTTCCTTCCTTCTTCTCTATTCCCTATAGTCTCTGCTGTTCTGTCATGTCATCAGTACTTAAGACGTTAAGTACCTACTAAGTCTAGGACCCCAGTGAGGGAAACTATGCAACGTTTGCTGGAGTTAATTACCAACTGAATTATACCTTCTATCTAAAGATTCAGGGAGGGGAGAGAGAGAGAGCAAAGGCTCCATAGTTAAGATCACCTGCTGTTCTTGTAGAAGACCTGGGTTTGGTTCCCAGCACCCACATAGTAGCTCACAACCCTCTGTAACGCCAAGTTCAGGGGCTCTGATACCCTCTTCTGGTCTCTGTGGCCACTGCACACACATAGTGTGTAGAGATCCGCACAGGCAAAACACTCAAACGTGTAACAAAGGTATAAATAAATTGTAAAAATTTAAATTATGTTTGTGGTGTGTGTGTGTGTGTGTGTGTGTGTGTGTGTGTGTGTGTGTGTGTGTGCGTGCGTGCTTGCTTGCGTGCGTAGCAAGTATGTGGAGATCAGAAGCCAACCAATAAGAGTTGGTTTCCTCCCTCTACTCAGGTCATCAGGTCATCAGACTTGGTGGCAAGCACCATCAGCGACGAGTTTTTAAAGAAGTTCAGGGAATTTGGATTTTAAGTGAATATCCTTAAATAACTGAACACTAAATGTTCCTTCTCTCAGGAGTGATGCCAAACACACCCTTGGGGCCAGTTGGTCTCCAGTTTATAACCCTTAAGCTTCCCTCCCCCGCAACCAATGCAATAGAGGAATAATAACAGGGTCTAAAGAAGACGAGCTCGCTAGACATGGCGTCCACTGTTATGAGCTAAAAGGCAGTGTCCCTAATTTAGAGTGTAATGCTAATTAATCTTCCTTGATAAATGGGGAGGGAGAGAGGGATTTGGAATCACCATGGGAACACATCTAGGGTGTGTCTGTGAGTATATTTCCAGGGAGATTTAACTGTGGGAATAAAGACCCACCCTACAGGTGGGTGACACTATTCCACTGGCTGAGGTCTTAGGCTGAACAAAAAGGAATAATGAATTGCGTGCCAGAATTCACCTCCCTCTGCTTCCTGATTGCAGATACAGTGCAACCAGCCTCCTCAGGCTCTCTCCGCTGTGGGTAGAGCTGTTCTTATAGCCGGGCCTTCCCTGCCATGATAATGTTATGCTCTCAGAATAAACCCTTCCTTCCGTAAGCTGCTTCTTGTCAGCGATTAGGTCTCAACAAGGAGGAAAGAACTAATAGAGCATTTACCATGTCTTCTGCCCAGTGGACAGAAAGATGTATCTAGAAGCCACAGTCTCCTGGGAAGCACATAGTCTGGGCTAGGGGGTGAATGCCTCCATGCCTCTCGGACATAGTATGGTTGTCATTAGAGCCAGCACAAGGAATTCCCAAAGAAGCACAGAAGAGGAATTCCCTAATTTCCTCCAGAGAGCCTGAGCACAGCATCTTGTGGGCTTAGCAGGCAAGAGGCTGCCTGGTGCTCTGAGCCCATCCTTGCCTGCACCCTCAGTGCAGGTGAGGGTCCTAGGCCTGGAGACCACTCTTTACTGGGTCTGGGAGCCAGGTGGTACAGATGGCATCCTGGGCTGCAGCAGGCAGAAGACGCTGCTTGGCAATTTACAGCAGCTCTCTGGTGTCTAGCTGCACCATCAGTGTTCGGTTTTTGCAGGGCCCAGGAGAGAATGGATGGGCTGTTGTTATTGGCCTAATGACTGCAGTAAAGCGCGGTGTTCAGAGTGTTAGATAGCTGAGCCCACCAAGCTCAGGACCGTCCTTCTGCTCCCAGTAGGTACCTACATTGGGATTAGTAGCTGTAGCACCAGCTGGTTCGAGATGGGGCTCCCAGGAAACTTCTGTCCTCTGTGTCAACTCCCCAGGCTTGCAGAGGGAACTGTGTGGGGAAAGTGAGCAAGACACGGGGTGGCCTTCCCTTTTCTCTTGCTGTCCCTGGGGCACCCAATCACATTAGTGTCTCCCAAATTGAGGGATATATGCTCCACCTAAATGGGGGATTCTCTTGAGGACTGAGGACGCTTTCAGGAGAAGACTTTATCTCCTTCCATCTTGAAGCAGGCAGGGCTCGCTGATCCCACTCACCTTATCAGCATTTTATTAGCAGAGCTGACAGTAGCTACTCAGTGGGAGTGGAGGGAGCAGATGCTTTGGTCCCTAGGTGGCGTTATGGGAAGGGGCCTGGAGGAGCGAAAGAGGTGAGATATTCACTGTATGTTATGGAAGGAGAAGGAGGAGGAGGAGGAGGAGGAAAAGCAGGAGGAGGAAGAGGAGGAGGAGGAGGAGGATGACAGCTCTTTGGCTTCTCACCTTACTCTTAAGCACTACGGTCTCTGTTGAGATGGATGGGAACAGCTGAGAGCCTGTGTTGCGCTTCTTAGATGCCTTTGACTTTTCCCTTTTATTGAGATTCCTCCTGGAGGAGGAGAAGGATAAATTAGGGTCTCCAAGCTCAAGGACCAGCCAGCTACTGTACGTCAGAGGCTATGCCATCTTATTGCTAGTTGGAAAAGGAAATGGTGGAGATGCTTGTGTCTTGATGGGTGTGGTCAGGACATCTTCCTGGTTTGGAAAAACAGACATCTGTTTAGCATCTTCCACAGTGGGTGCACAGCAGGGGAGTGCATTTATGTCCCCCGCTTCAACACCCACTGGAACATCTCTTCCTAAGAGGTGACCGTGCGTAATTATACCACAGAGTTTGGAGCTAGTCCCAGAGGTTGGCTGGGGACAGTTCTTGGGGCTAGGATGGCAGATAAGAGGCTGGGAGCCATGGATCTTCTAGGAGCAATAGGCACCAATCCAGAATCCTGCTGCCATGTCCTGCTCAGTCTTTCACATCCACCTTTTGTCGGCCTCTGTAGCTGCTCCCATGTCACTCGGCCCTGGCATCTCCTTTCCCATTCACTCATGGGGAATCTAAGCTTTGGTCCAAGGCTTGAGGCCAGCTAATCATGTACAGTAGGGCCACTTGCTCTGGAACAGGCAGCCACCGCCTCCATCACTCCATTAACTTGATGTTCAAATGCGTTTTGTCTGCACCATCCTCCTTCATGGCCTCAATCTACAGTTTCCCCTAATTAATGATTGCAAATTGCTAAGTAACGAACCACTTGATGGTGCTGCTAATAATAATGGTTGGGAGTGGATGAAGACTGGGGTGTGGGAGAGAAATGTCTGGTGTTGAGGGACTCTGTGTTGGGGACAGATCCAGAGGTCTACAAGGGAAGTGAGGTGGCAGTGAGGGAACTGCAGGTCCCATCTGGCCCTCACCAAGTTGGAGTGCGGGAAGGCTTAAAGCTAAGCGACACCCATGGCTGCTGGCTCCAGGGTCTAGCCAGCTAAAGTAGACAAGACATCCATCAGACACCGATCTTGGATGGTAGGGTGTATGGGGCAGGGGAGTATCTGTCTGGACCACGAGCAGAAGCTGAGAGTAGATTCCAGGTGCTCAGAGTTGGCCCAGGCCATCAGGAAACACCCACACGACAGCTCGAATCCAAGGCAGCAGGAGACCTTGCTGAATGGTGGCCTGGTTTATGGGTGGGGGGGGGGAGGGAAGGGCAGCTGGCTTCTGTCTGGAGGAACCATGGATAGGGTCACAGAGAGAACCTCTTGTGATTGCAGCTCATGATGAGAAACAGCTGCTCATACCAGCTCTAGCTGCTTGAGAGGACCCCTGAAGTCCTCCTGGGTCAGGACCAGTGGTAGCTCTCAGACTCCCAGCTGCAGTCCACGAAATGCAACAGCATTCACCAGCTCTTTCCTGTCCGTCTGTCTAGCCTGCCTGCCTTCCTTCCTCCCTCCCTCCCTTCCTTCCTTCCTTCCTTCCTTCTTTCCTTCCTCCTTCCTTCCCTCCTTCCCTCCCTCCCTTCCTTCCCACTCTCTGTTCTGTGTCTGTGTGTGCTTCAACATTTCTTTTATCTGTGGTCCCACGTCTGCTCAGCTCATGGCTTCCCATCCCTCCTAGTCTCAAGGAGATTGCTAGCTGCCTGTAAGAACTTGCTCACACTGCATGCGAGCAAGGCACGTCTTCAAATGTCCCTTCTTAAGAGGTGGCTGGGGAGAAGGGGATACTGACCTCTAGCCAGATCTCCGGGAACCACGGGGCTTGGTGCAGAGCTGGGTGGGATTTAGCACTTGGCTTGGTGGATTTCAATGCAAGGTCACTCCACAGCTGTTAATCCTCTCCCACGACTGCTGGATAAGTTAAAATAAATCTCTAAGGATTTTTGACACTAAACAACTTTTGGTGGAGGGGGAAAGTCAAATTGAATAATAAACTGTTTTCTGGTTCCCTCTTTCCTACCAGCCACTGTAAGCACACAGCCATCTTGCTTGGTTGTAACCAACACAAAAAGCCCGTTTGTACTTTTCCCACCTAAGAGTGTTTCACCCAAGCATTTCTATTGTTCCTGTTTAATCTCCAGAGCCATCACTTTTAATAAAGACAGCATATTAACAGGACCACCACTCACCTCACCTACAGTTGAGTGTTTCAGTGGTAATCACATCTCCAGTCTCCTAAACAGAGTTGGCATCAACATCTTTGTCGAATGACTCTTCCATTCCCCCCTACCTGTGTCTCTTTTTGGATCATTTCCTGGGATTTATTCCCAAAAGGAGAACCACCAAGTCAAAAGGCATAACAGCTTTGTAGCTCACATCCCACATTGCCAGATGGCTTTTCAAAGACAGCACTGTCCCACTTTTAGCTGGGTGCACAGGCATGGGAACTGTATGGTTGGGCTGGTGCTTTCCTTTTTGAGATTAGGGTTCACCACCAGTTTGCTGTGCGACTTTGGGCACGCCCGACCTTCTCCCTGGACCTGAATTTTCTTGTTTATAAAAGGAGAGAGGTGGGTGAGGTGATCTTAGGTCTCCCCTGTTGTTGGGGCTTTATGAGATATCTCATTGGGGGGCTGGTAGACACTGGGGTCTCAGGCAAGTTGGAATTTGAGTCCTTTCTCAGGGAAGACGATGCCCAGCTAGTCATGCAAGTTTGCAAACACGTGCATGCATTCATGTGTGTGTGTGTGTGTGTACGTGTGTGTACATGTGTGTGGGAAAGCACATGTGCCTCCCAAACACTGGGACTCAAGGTACACACACTGTTCCTGGCTCTCATGTGAGTGCCGAGGCATAAACTCAGATCCTCACGCATGAACCTCAAGTGTTTTACTGAGTAATCCTCCTTCCCAACCTGCTGTTTGGTTCTGGGTGGATGACACGGTGTGTGGGGTTAGCAGCCTTAGCGTGGAGGTCCCAGGCTGCAGCTGTTGGCACCCACCCACTCAGCTATGTGTCACTCTTGGAATTTTCTGATAAGTGGGTTGCTTGGTAAGCATTCCGAATTTCATCCCTGGACATATGGAAACTATCTGGGAACCTCATAGAACCCTTGGTGTTTGGCCACTCTGTGAGACTGAGCAGATGACTTGATTTCTTGGAGCCTTGATTTTTCTCATCTGTGGAATGGGAGTAAAACAACTCACCCTGCGAGGTGCTCCCCAGAGCTTGAATGGTAACACATACAAAGCATTCTGATGGCTCCTGGCCCAATAAACTCCAAGAGTTTAGCACAAGAGTTTCCACGGATCCCCGTTCATGCAGTCTGCCTTGGGGCCTCTCCACCAAGGTGTACATGGCTGCCTCTGTTATCTGTTCAACTGTAGTGCCTGGCTTCCTGCCTTCTCTGGATTCCACCCACTTGCTCACTTGCCAGCCAGCCCTTTCTCCTGGGCTGTCTGGTCTCTCATGGTCCTCTTGGCTGCCATGAATCTGGGATGGTATGAGGCCAGAAGGCTGAGCCTCAGCATGAGGCAGCCCACCTGCTTCTCTCTCTCATTCCATCTTTGGATTCTGCCCATACCTCTGCTTCGTCTTATCCTTTCTTACGACCCCAAGACTTCAGAAATAGATCCACTAAAGTCACCCCAATTCCTGGAGAACCCCAAGATCCTCCACAGATCAAGTCCCTGCCACTTGGGCCTTTTTCTTATTCTTGCCTGGGCTCTCATGGGTCTAGCCTCCACACATCACCGTGGCTGGAGGGTCTTCTCAGCAATGCCAGATGCTCCCTCCACTCAGACCCTGGCAGTGACCACGCACTCAGGGAGAGGAAGTGGGTAGAGGAGACCTCCTAGGCAGGGCAGCCCCATTCCTGAAGATCAGGCCAGGGACCCAGAAACCCCAAGGTCTACAGGTGGGAATCAAAGGTGTCTTCAGCCTAGAGAGGAAGCTAAGCAGGAACGTGAGGAACAGCAGGGACCCCACTATCCCTTGCTTGCCCTTTGAGAAGTTGTTAATAACATGGCACACCCTCCGATGCCTCAGCATCCAAGCAGGAGAAAGGCCTGGCACCACATCCCAGAATCTATGCCCTCCATGGTTGGGGACCCCTAGAAGTGAGGTGCCATCCTCTTAGAGCAGCGGTTCTCAACTTGTAGGTCGTGTCACCAAAAAAAAAAAAAAAAAAAAAACATTGGAAAATACAGATATTTACACTAGGATTCATGACAGCAAAACTACAGTCATGAAGTAGCAATGAAATAATTTTATGGGGCTGGGGGTCACCAAAACACGAGGAGCTTTGTTAAAGGGTCACAGCATTAGGAAGGCTGAGGACCACTGCCTTAGAGCTTGCCATGTCAGAGACAACACTTCACCATGGGGCTCTGTTCACAGTGACCTGCTTCTCATGAGAGACGCCTTTTATAGGTACCCACCTGCACCAGAGACTGAAGGATTTTATTTGATTAGACACTGGAGCATGCCGGGCTCTGTGGCCATTACATGAAATTCTATTGGGACGGCCCTTTTGTCTTGTATTGCCTGTGTGACACTGGCAGAGGGCGGTGTGCAGAGGCTGCAAAGAGTGAAATAGTAACTTTGGTCCTATAGAATCCAAGATGTTGGGTGTGTACAAGCGGGCCCAGCTCCTAGTGAGCCTGCTGTAACTGACAGTAGTGTGGGGGTCTCAGTCCCTGAGCCACATACTTCCAGGCTAGGGAGGAGTTAGGTGCCCAGTGTAGAAGCCCAAGCCCACCCCTGACCCAATTCCTTTCCTCAGGAGGTTTTTTTTTTCTCTTTCTCTCTTTTTCTTTCCCTCCTTCCCTTTCTATCCTAAAGAAAGAGGAATTGACACAGGATCTCTCAGACTGACCTTATATTTTTATCCTCCTGCCTCAGTGCTAGGATTATGGGCATGAGACACTACATCTACCCCCAAGGAGACCTTCCTGACTTGTTGGAGTTGAGGGTTGGTTCCTCAGCCACCTCTCTGTACCCACTTCCTCTTTCCTGAGCAAACCAAACTGGGGGAAGAGTCTGTCTAGGCTGAGACCCGTCCTCCTGATCTCCCCGTCAGAGTCACGGCAGATATGAGCACCACGGGAAGAAATCCAAGCTGCCCAGCCACCAAGCCCTGTGTCCTGTCGTCTCAGTCTGCTCATCTGTAACCTGGGCACAAGAAGAGTCTTGGGTCTTTGACCTTCCCAGAAAGAAGCAGAGCAAACCATTCTGTGATCTCCATTGGCTGGCATTGCAGTCCTCTCCTTGGGGAAGGGGGCGGTGGAGAGAAGGATGGGGACCTCAGCACCCCAGATTCACGATTTTTTCCTAAGGAGCCCAAGGCATCGGACTCCCACTCCTGAAAACCATCTTCTCCGAGTACAGGAAACAAAGCAATTAGCAGCCTCTTTGTTTGGGTGTTAATTAATTTGTGTTTTCTGAGCGCACCTTCTTTCAGGTACAACCCATCATCTCTGGGGTGCTGGCAGGGGAAGGCAATTAGATCCTTGTTACTGTGCAACTAATTATGGCTTGGAAAGTGCTTGAGGAGT